>NC_134499.1:23015456-23615456 GCF_040206685.1 Ascaphus truei
ATATCCAGTAGAATGAAAGGACCTACTAACTTGGGAAGTGGGGAGGGGAGAGCTTAAAACCTGGGAAGGGGAGCCACCAACCCCCAACAGCTGAGAATAGGTTAACAAAACACAAAACCCCAGCAAGCTCTTTCTGGGAACCCCTGAGCCCCCACAAAATATATATATGTATATAAAAGTGTCTCTGTCGTCTGTTGTATACATATGCCACGCTCAATAGCACTCTTTTTTGACACTTATATACATATATATATATATTTTGTGTGGGCTCACGGGTTCCCAAAAAGAGCTTGCTGGGGTTTTGTTAACCTATTCTCAGCTGTTGGGGGTTGGTGGCTCCTCCTTCCCATTGTTAGGACTTGCGAACAGGGTCTGCCTTGTCGTGGCTCGCAAGCTTACAACGCTTTGGCCAAAGGGTTAAACTAAATGACCCTTTTTCAAGAGAATATACAGGCAGTCCTCGGTTATCCGACACAATGCGTTACTCAAAATGGCGTTGGATAGCGAAACGTTGTAAAGCGAAACACATTTTCTCATAGGAACACTGTTTAAATGAAAGATTCCGTTCCTGAAGGCATTTTTAACACTAAAATACACCAAATATTTTATGCCGGCAATAATATGCAGCACACACAAATTATATAGTGTATATACTGTAATATATATATATATACACACACACACACACAACGTGGCAAAGCGTTGTAAGAGCGTTGGATAAGCCGTTTTGGCGTTGTAAAAATGAACATAGGTATGCATTGCATAGCGTTGGATAAGCCATTCGTTGTAAAGCGAAGCGTTGTAAAACGAGGACTGCCTGTATAAATATTTTACTGTGTATTTTTGTCATGTTGGATGTAGCATTGGGCTTCTGTCGCCTGTTGTATCCCTGCTTTAGGCACAGGTGGTTCAGTCTTTGAATGAGCCACCCGTGCTCAGACCTAGGTTATCCTGAAAACCTGACCTGTTTGGGGGAGGGGGGGTGGGGGGGGGAGAGAATTAAATCTACAGAGACTACCATATATGCTCATTATCTTCAGTACTGCATATTGATTTGCAGGAGAAATACATTTCCCTCCCCCCCCCCCCCCCAAGTCTCCATTACAAAACATACATATACTTATTGTAGATTGCATGGCAATTGCCTCCAGCATTGAAAATCAACAATATACAGTAACCTTTTAAAATCAATTTGATGTTTTCTGCAGTAATTATTCCCTTTATACGCGGTGGCATTTTACGAGATATTTACCGGTTTTGACCTTTGTAAATTGTAGGAAATGGCTCATATGAAAGAATATAGTTTCTCTGTACATTTTCATGCACATCATTTGATCTTTTATAACGTTTGATATTTTTCCCTTGATGCACCGTGAATGCACATTTAATATATATCCTGGCTGCAGTAATGTGCAGATCCCTCTCTACCCCAAACATTGACGACCAAACTTGTTCTGCCGCTTCCCAGCACTGACAGGACAATTCCAGAAAATGCCCGTAACTTCCAGTAACAAAAAGCATTAATTTATAATGATGTTGATGTAGCAGAGTCCCCCTTCCTTACCTCCGGTGTGGGAGGGGTGGGGAGGAACGGCTCCACTGTCTGGCCGAGCTCCGCGCGATCAGGAGCGGCCATTTCAGGTAATCGTGCATGAGCAAAAGCAGCGAGGCGCGCATGCGCAGTGTGAGGCTGCAGTCATCTTAGAACGGCTCTGCAGACGCAGTGCGGGGACTACAAGTCCCAGGATCCTCCGGGGGGAGGAAATCATCACGGGGCTGTCCCAGCCAATAGGGCTCGGAGGGCAAGAGGAACAGGACATCCACCACGCGCGAAAAGCACGCGCTCGAGTCCGGAGGGAGCCAGCAAGGATGACGGATGTGTTCAGGGAGCAAGTAAGCTCATCGACTAGGCCAGAACTTGCCCTTAGACCCCAACCACTAATTAGAGGTTTATTGTAGGGACGGCCCTAGATAGGTACTCTCCCTCTTCGAGCCCCATCGTCCGCACCACTGCGCTGCTGGACAGACCTCCACGTGGCGACCTGCGGCCTTCCGAGACCGCACATGACCACCATCTGTAAGGCGTGAGGGGATTTATGTTGGAGGCCCCGCTGCATGGGACCTGATCTAACACTGTTGCCCAACTATTCCCTGGTCTGGGACGTTGACAAGGAAAGAACCACCATGCACCTACACATCACCAGGGAGGTAGCACTACCTCACATTTGGGTGTGGGATTGTTCTGTGGACGCCGGATGTTTAGGTGTCCAGGGCACCCTCAGTACTTTGGGAACCACACAGGGATGTTGGGTATTTTACTACTGCATTGTACTATTGCTGATTTGTATTTAGTAGATGAGGTTGAAAAAAAGACTTCCGTCCATCAAGTTCAACCTATGCTAAATTTAGACAGATACGTTATCCTATATCTATACTTATTGATCCAGAGGAAGGCAAACAAAAAACCCCATTAAGGGAAAAAAATTATTCCTTCCTGACTCCAAGAATTGGCAATTGGATTAATCCCTGGATCAACATCTTTCCCGTGTATATACTTATTTGGTATATCCCTGTATACCTTACCCATCTAAAAAGATGTCCAACCTTTTTTTGAACAAATCTATTGTATCTGCCATCACAGTCTCCATGGGTAATGAATTCCACATTTTAACTGCCCTTACTGTAAAGAACCCTTTCCTTTGTTGCTGGTGAAATTTCCTTTCCTCCAACCTTAAGGAATGGCCCCGAGTCCTTTGTACTGCCCTTGGCATGAATAGTTCTTTTGAAAGCTCCTTGTATTGTCCCTGAATATATTTGTATATAGTTATCATATCCCCTCTTAGACGCCTCTTTTCTAATGTAAATAAATTAATTTAGCCACCCTCTCCTCATAAGTTAGAATGTCCATCCCCTTTATTAATTTGGTGGCTCTTCTCTGCACTCTCTCTAGTTCCATAATGTCTTTTCTTAGGATTGGTGCCCAAAATTGTACTCCATATTCAAGGTGTGGTCTTACTAATGCTTTGTAAAGGTGCATAATTATGTTTACTTCCCTTCCATCCATTGCCCGTTTGATGCAAGATAAGATCTTGTTTGCCTTTGCAGCTACTGCATGACATTGGGCACTGTTGCTAAGCCTGCTGTCTACAAGCACTCCTAAATCCTTCTCCATCAAGGATTCCCCCAATATATCTCCATTTAATTTGTAGGTCGCCTTTTTATTCTTGTATCCCAAATGCATAACCTTACATTTATCTGTATTAAACCTCATCTGCCATTTACCTGCCCACGTTTCCAGTCTCTCCAAGTCCTTCTGAAGAGAAATTACATCCTGCTCTGATTCTATTACCTTACACAATTTAGTATCATCAACAAAGATGGAGACTTTGCTCTCGATCCCAACCTCAAGGTCATTAATAAACAAGTTAAAAAGCAGGGGTCCCAGTACCGATCCTTGAGGTACTCCACTCACGACTTTAGCCCAACCTGAAAAAGTTCCATTTATGACAACCCTCTGTTGTCTGTCCTTTAGCCAGTTTTCAATCCAGGTGCATATATTATTACTGAGTCCAACTTTCTTTATTTTGTACACCAACCTCTTGTGTGAAACCGTATCAAAAGCCTTTGCAAAATCTAAGTAGACCACATCAACAGCATTACCCTGGTCTAGATTCCTACTTACCTCCTCAAAGACACAAATAAGGTTAGTTTGGCAAGATCTATCCTTCATAAATCCATGCTGACTATTACTAATAATTTTATTTTCCATTAGGTATTCCTGAATATTATCCCGTATTAAACCTTTAAGTAGTTTCCCTACTATTGAAGTCAGGCTTACAGGTCTGTAATTTCCCGGTTGTGATCTAGCTCCCTTTTTAAATATAGGCACCACATCTGCTTTACGCCAATCTTGTGGTACTGAGCCTGTGGAAATGGAGTCCTTGAATATTAAATATAATGGTTTTGCTATTACTAAGCTTAACTCCTTGAGAACTCTTGGATGTATGCCATCGGGGCCAGGTGCCTTATTAGCTTTAATTTTTTCAAGTCGCTTATGAACTTCTTCCTCAGTTAACCAATTGTTCATTAATATGGAGGTTGTGGCTTCCTCCTGCGGCACTACTATTGAACTTGATTCTTCCCTGGTAAACACAGAGGCAAAGAATTTGTTTAATACCTCATCTTTTTCCTTATCTCCAATAATCTGCCTACCCATCTCACACTGAAAGGGTCCTATATTTTCTTTTCTCATTTTTTTGTTATTAAGGTACTTAAAGAACTTTTTAGGGTTGACCTTACTTTCTATTGCAATCCTTTTTTCATTATCCATTTTTGTTAATTTGATTGCCCTTTTGCAATTTTTGTTACATCTTATACTATATTAGTGAAAGCACTGTATGTTTGCCTGCCTGCCTGCATGCATGCATGCCTGCCTGCTGGATGTCCGGTGTCCCTAGCGGCAATCTCATTGGTCCCTTGGCCCGCCCGCCCCCGCACACCTCTCATTGGCCTCACACACTCACACCACCCCCTTGGCCCGCCCCCCACACCTCTCATTGGCCTGAGGCGGAGTGACGGGCCAAAGGTCCAAAAAAATAAATAAAACACACACACACACACACACACACACACACACACACACACCTCTCTCCCCTCTCCAAATCACCTCTTCCCCCTCCCCAGCGGCATCATCTCTTCCCCCTCCCCAGCGGCATCACCTCTTCCCCCTCCCCAGCGGCATCACCTCTTCCCCCTCCCCAGCGGCATCACCTCTTCCCCCTCCCCAGCGGCATCACCTCTTCCCCCTCCCCAGCGGCATCACCTCTTCCCCCTCCCCAGCGGCATCACCTCTTCCCCCTCCCCAGCGGCATCACCTCTTCCCCCTCCCCAGCGGCATCACCTCTCCCCGCTCCAAATCACCTCTCCCCGCTCCAAATCACCTCTCCCCCCTCCCCGCTCCAAATCACCTCGCTTCCCGCAGCTGCCACGCGGCGCGTAAGATGGCGGACCCCCTTCCTCCCTCGCGGCGCCGAGTCAGACGGTGGCGGCGCCCGGAAGTACAGGTAGGTGTCGCTCCCCACCTCCGGCGCCAAACGGAACTGAGAAAGGGCGCATCAACTGAGGTGTGTGTGTGTGTGTGTGTGTGTGTGTGTGTGTGTCACTGTCCACTGCCCCCCCCTCCTGTCCACTGCCCCCCCCTCCTGTCCACTGCGTCCCCCCTCCTGTCCCCCTCCTGTCCACTGCCCCCCCCCTCCTGTCCACTGCCCCCCCCCTCCTGTCCACTGCGTCCCCCCTCCTGTCCCCCTCCTGTCCCCCTCCTGTCCACTGCCCCCCCCCTCCTGTCCACTGCCCCCCCCCTCCTGTCCACTGCCCCCCCCCTCCTGTCCACTGCCCCCCCCCTCCTGTCCACTGCCCCCCCCCTCCTGTCCACTGCCCCCCCCCTCCTGTCCACTGCCCCCCCCCTCCTGTCCACTGCCCCCCCCCTCCTGTCCACTGCCCCCCCCTCCTGTCCACTGCCCCCCCCTCCTGTCCACTGCCCTCTCCCTCCTGTCCACTGCCCCCCCCCTCCTGTCCACTGCCCCCCCTCCTGTCCACTGCCCCCCCCCTCCTGTCCACTGCCCCCCCCCTCCTGTCCACTGCCCCCCCCTCCTGTCCACTGCCCCCCCCCTCCTGTCCACTGCCCCCCCCCTCCTGTCCACTGCCCCCCCCTCCTGTCCACTGCCCCCCCCTCCTGTCCACTGCCCCCCCCTCCTGTCCACTGCCCCCCCCCTCCTGTCCACTGCCCCCCCCCTCCTGTCCACTGCCCCCCCCTCCTGTCCACTGCCCCCCCCTCCTGTCCACTGCCCCCCCCTCCTGTCCACTGCCCCCCCCTCCTGTCCACTGCCCCCCCCTCCTGTCCACTGCCCCCCCCCTCCTGTCCACTGCCCCCCCCCTCCTGTCCACTGCCCCCCCCCCTCCTGTCCACTGCCCCCCCCCCTCCTGTCCACTGCCCCCCCCTCCTGTCCACTGCCCCCCCCCTCCTGTCCACTGCCCCCCCCCTCCTGTCCACTGCCCCCCCCCCTCCTGTCCACTGCCCCCCCCCCTCCTGTCCACTGCCCCCCCCCTCCTGTCCACTGCAGGAAATGCAGGGGGAGGAATCCATGCCTTTGAGGCGCCCCCCCCCTCCCTTTGACGCCCCCCCCCTCCCTTTGACGCCCCCCCCCCTCCCTTTGACGCCCCCCCCCTCCCTTTGACGCCCCCCCCTCTCCCTTTGACGCCCCCCCCTCCCTTTGACGCCCCCCCCTCCCTTTGACGCCCCCCCCTCCCTTTGACGCCCCCCCCTCCCTTTGACGCCCCCCCCTCCCTTTGACGCCCCCCCCTCCCTTTGACGCCCCCCCCCCTCCCTTTGACGCCCCCCCCCCTCCCTTTGACGCCCCCCCTCCCTTTGACGCCCCCCCCTCCCTTTGACGCCCCCCCCCTCCCTTTGACGCCCCCCCCCCTCCCTTTGACGCCCCCCCCCTCCCTTTGACGCCCCCCCCCTCCCTTTGACGCCCCCCCCCTCCCTTTGACGCCCCCCCCCTCCCTTTGACGCCCCCCCCCTCCCTTTGACGCCCCCCCTTCCCTTTGACGCCCCCCCCCTCCCTTTGACGCCCCCCCCCTCCCTTTGACGCCCCCCCCTGCCTTTGACGCCCCGCGCGCACACACTGACTGACTGCCGCACGCACGCACACACTGACTGACGCGCACACAAAGCCTGACTGACGCACGCACACACTGACTGAGGCACACACTGACTGTGTGTGCGTCAGTCAGTCTGTGTGTGTTTGTGTTTCTGCCTCAGACTCACTGACGCGCGAGCAAACACACAGTGACTGACGCACACACGCTACATGAAGCTGTAAAGGAGGGAGGGAGGGGGGGGACTGGATTGATGTGAATGGGGGACAAACAGAGAGAGGGGGGAGGAGAGAGAGGAACGGGAACATTACATCCCGGGCAACGCCGGGTCTCTCAGCTAGTTCCTTATAATTCTGATACGATGTCTCTGTCCCTTCTGACTTAGAGAATCTAAACGCCTTCCTCTTCTTGTCCAGTTCCTCCCCTACCTGTTTATTTAGCCACATTGGTTTTGACTTATTTCTTTTATACTTATTACCCAAGGGTATACACTGATAAGTGTGCTTTTCTAACAATGTTTTAAAGACTGCCCATTTATCATCTACATTTTTCTCTGCAAAAACATAATCCCATTGTATTACTACTAGATTAGACCTCAGTTTATTAAAATCTGCCTTTCCAAAGTTGAAGGTCTTTGTTGAACCCAAGTAATCTGTTTTTTGATCATTTATTTCAAATGAGACCATGTTATGATCACTGTTACCCAAATGTTCCAGGACTTGAATATTTGTTATTACTTCTACATGGTTTGATATGACCAAATCCAGAACTGCCCCTCTCTTGGTTGGTTCCTCAATAATTTGGGTCATATAATCGTCTTTAAGCACCCCCAAAAACCTGTTCCCTTTTGTTGTAACGCTAATCTCATTGCCCCAGTCTATGTCTGGATAATTAAAATCCCCCATTATGCAAACATGACCCAGTTTTGATGCCTTCTCCATTTGCAAAAGTATTTTAGCTTCCTCAATCTCACAGATATTTGGTGGTTTATAGCATATTCCCACAAACATTTTCTTTATACTCCACTGCTAATTTCTAACCACAAAGTCTCTACATTTTTATAATTTCCTTCATAGACATCATCCCTTATAATAGGTTTTAGATCCGGTTTAACATATAAACATACTCCACCTCCCCTTCTATTTGGCCGATCCTTCCAAAAAAGAGAATAACCCTCTAAATTAACTGTCCAGTCATGAGTTTCATCCCACCATGTTTCAGTAATGCCTATGATATCATACTGCTCCCTTGCAGCTATTAATTCAAGCTCCCCCATTTTATCCGTCAGGCTTCTTGCATTAGCAAGCATGCTTTTCAGGTTTTTTTCAGCCTGTACTATTATCTTATCTGCTCCTTTCTTTCTGCGCCCACTTTGTTTAGTCTTTAGAAGTTTTCTAGTATTATCTGTATTTATTATGGGTGTCTCACTGCTTGTCAAACTTGCACTTGCCCCCATTCTACCTCCATACCACCTTGTATCCTCATCTATTCCATTTAGTTCATTATCTGTTTCATTCCCCTATTTGAGTGCGGTGTATGTTCTATGCCATTATAGTAAAGCCCAGTTATAAACATAGTGTGGTATTTTTATTACTGAGAGTATTGAGTCCTGAGGAACCATCCCACCTACGCTTGGATCGCTCATTAGGTGGAGGCGCTGCACTGCAAGGAGAAAGAGCTCACCCCAGGCTCCCAGCGGCGGAGGCTTAGGCCTTCTGTGAGCAAACAGGTACAGCAGCACGCGTAGGTGCCACGTAGTTCCCTTAGGCATAGGGGGCTACATTTATTTTTTAAATTAGAGATTTCAAAATGGAGGTTTCTCTTCATTTATGGAATTCCTCTAATTAACCTTGTGGGATCATGTATTCATTATTTCTAAACCAAACCCAATAAACAATACAAGGATTTTATAACACTGGAACAAATGTCCCGTATCAAAAAAAAAGTCTCTAAAAGGGCTTACCCTAGCTTGACTGCATCTTTAAACCAGGGCTTTAAGATCTCCAAATATACTCTAAGAAAAGCTTTATGAAATGTCTCAAACCTTTAGCAATAGAAAAGTGAGACTCTTAAAGAAGCTGCCACTACGCAAACCCCCCCAAAAAATGCCACTACAGGTGGTAAGCAGGGGGTCTAAAGAAACAACACGCTTTAATTTTAGCTCCAGGCACTTCGTATTTAAAATTCCCCTGATCACATGGGTCAATAGGAAGTAGCAGCAAAGGACGTTGCTATAGGTCCATGTGATAAGGGGGGGGGTTTACATCTCCATTTTGCTATCCCCTGGAGGGGACAGTAGTGGAGCCATCTTCACCTGTAAGGCTGCGCTTATAGTGCCGGCGACTGCGACGTCGCGGCAAAACAAATGCATTGCCGCCGTCGCATGCGCATATAGTAAGCGCGACGCAGCGACGTATTGGTCGCGATCGCAATTTGATTTTCCAGCAACCGTCACGTCGCCGGCACTATAAGCGTAGCCTAAGTATCTCGGGAGCCAGGGATTTTCCCCAGAGCTGAAAATAGCACATTTCAGCTCCCGGGACCACCCCCTACCATGTAAAAGAGGGGGGAGGAGAGAGAGAGAGGGGGAGGTGAGAGAAGGAGAAAAAAGAATAAATAAATAAATAAAAATCGCACAGCTGCTTTAAGCATGACATTTATAATAGCACAGATCAATAAAATGAATACATTAACACTCATACATTCACTTATGCTGTATGAACCAAATTCAGCCTCCACCCTCATTCGAACCTTACCGATGATTACAGCTGCTGTGTGACATGCACAATATCCTGTTTTGCTGAAACAAAAAGGTGAGACTTTCCAGAGTATAAAAACACTGTTTTTCTTTATTCTCTAGCACAAAGGTGAACTGCCTGTAAATCAAAAGTGTGTCATTAAAGAACAAACTGCATCTTCTGACCTTAAAGACAGGCCCTGCGTGACAGAACCACCTACAATAAAAGCCTGCAGAGTAGCAGATCACAGGCCCGTAATTTGCATTACTACTCTGCAGGGTATTCAGTAAGGCATTTACTCTGGTAGCATGCTCCTAGCTCCTAGATCCCCAGGTAACTATTCCAGAGAACATGTTCCTACGAGTTATCGTGCACAGTGCGTGGGGGCAACGGGGTGGATAAGGGGGCCTGTTTCTTTATCTTGTTTGACACCTGCTATTCTCAATAACGCTGATCACACTCAACTTATGAAATAGTAGGTCTAGGGCACCAGTGTACGACCTTTCATGTCTCAATGTCAAAGTCTGTTTTTTCAATTGCTTTTAACTTTGGGAAAGAAGTGAAGCTCCAGACTGGCGTAATTTCGGGGCAGAGTTTTTAAAGCTGACATTTTTCTCAAATTACTGAAAATGTTTTCAAAGAATTGCCAAAAATCTGTTTCTGAGGATAATACCGATTTTTGCATAACTATTGCTCTGTATATCCGGTCATATTTGGAAAATGTTAGCTTACAAATTGCGGTTTGAGAATACTCCATGCACTTAAGTAACATATATTCATGAAAAATTGTCTGTGGGTTTGTGCGTTTGTGGATTGGTTGGCGGCGGCTCACGCTCTGATTGGCCTGCGGGTTGGGGCGACGTCAGAAACACGGCTACACACGCCCTCACCCACACAGCCTCCTCACACCGCGTGCCCCTCTGACCGACAGCCACATGCCGTGCACCCAGAGAATTTACCGTCCTGAGCCTCACATCCTGCTCACCGAGTCCCGCCGCCTCACACCCTCCACCCACCCACCTCGTCACACCCTCCGCCTCACACCCTCCAGCCACCCCGCTGCCTCACACCCTCCACCTCACACGCTCCACGCCACACACCCTCCACCCGCCGCGCAGCCTCACGCGCACTCCACCCTCCCATCCGAGCGGGAGACACGCCGCCTCACATGTGTATGAGCTGCTATTTTGCTAAATAAATGTTTTACTGCTCATCTGAAATACACTCCATTTATCCTTCCGAACCCTGTGGGGAGCTGTGTGAAAGTGTGATTCTACCATTGGAACAGCACAGTACATGGAGAATGCCTGAAGCAGTGCAGTGTACCTGAACTGAGGGCTTCTTCCATACATAACTTTCTATTTGCCTGTACTTACACATGGCCGTGTAAGTAGTTTATATATACACATTTATTTCCTTTCATCAGCCACTGGCATTTATCCCCTCCCTGCATTACATTGGGCCCCATTTGGCATGAGTATGGTCTTATATCATACTATGTATTAATTATCATTATAGTTGCCGATTTGTTCTTTTGCTCCCCCTTTTTCTTTGTTTTGTTCTTATTCTGAGGATCTTGGGTAGATCTCTATAGGGGTTGAGCAGCAGGCCTTTCCATTCCAGGCTGTGTCAGTTTGGGATGACCACATTCCAGCAGATACAGTAATATTTATCCAGCCTATACTTTGTCCCTGTCAATACAACCAACACAGAGTTAGCGCCTGAGTTTCGCTCTGCTAACCCTTTGCTGCCAAAGGGGCCAGGAAAAGAATTGCAAAGCATTGCAGGGTGCTTCTGGCAGCAAAGGGGTTAATTAGTCCTTTAGTATACCATTCCAGCCATAGTAATTGTGTGGCAGGTTCTCCCAGTGACGATCAGCGGCACACTGCACAGAATTGTGTCCGAGTTTTTCCTGCGGGCTCAATACTGAAATTTTAATCACAAAATCCTCCATTATGTGAAATGTTTCTAATTGAACTTCTGAGCATGATTCCTTTAATGAACCATAAGAAGAGACATGCAGTGTGCGATGATTAAAAATTAATATTACCTAGATTGCACCTTACAACATTTAAAGCACCACAACCCCTCCAGAATAAAAATTACTACCCCCCCCCCTCCCCAAATACATGGAATAAAAGTACTTACATTCATGTCATTTCTGTTATACAAATATATATATATATATATATATATATATATATATATATATATATATATATATATATATATATATATAGAGCTGCAGCCAACTCCCCTACATCGTAGTAAAATATCGCTATGGCAACCTCATTTAACAAAATCTAAAAATACACCACTTAGATTGTAAGCTCTTCAGGGCAGGGACTCACTTTGACTTGTGGCGTCATTTACCGATTGTGCTTATCCCCATGGTTGGCACTTTATTTACCATGTATTGTAATTTTGTAAGTCGCTGTGTACACTGTTGGCGCTATATCAATAAAACTGTACATATATTGCAGTGTATAATTATGTGAAGCAGTCCACACAAAGCTATAACATGTTACTGCTGGAAAAGGATGCTTCATACACAGCATCGTTGATACTACAGGTGTTACATATGACATCACTAATTCAAAATGTGTAACCTGTAGGTAGCCAAGAGAATGATATTTTAAACTTTTTTTATTCGATTGCAACTTTATACTACAGGCAATTAGATAAAGAAAGACTTTGCACCCTTTACATGGATTTATTTTACAATAAGTGAAGTGTACTAAACTAAACCCAGGTCAGATGAACAGGTTCATCCAGTTCAGTTTTCAAGGACTTCTTTCACAATAGGATAAAATTCCCAGATGCCGAGTAAAAAAAAACAGATGCGGAGTAAAAAAAACAACGTTTTTTTCCCCCTCTTTCACACTTAACCCCATGCAAATTAAGAGGGGGGGTTCTATCCTGGTCTGTAACTGTTTCATACGCCCATAATATATATTTCTTTAACTATGCACGCAATGTCTTGTATATAATGTATACCCTGTTCATTTATGTAACTGTATTTGTAACCATGTATTATTTGTTTTACTCTGTGCCCAGGACATACTTGAAAACGAGAGGTAACTCTCAATGTATTACTTCCTGGTAAAATATTTTATAAATAAATAAATCCTAATTCCATAATACAGCCCCATATGTTTTTTTTTTTGTCTAACACAATCTATTTGTAGAAAGGCACAAGAAGAAAAACCTTCACCAGCAGAATTAGAAAAATATTGTCACGAGTATGTGGTTTGTAAGCCTTTCGCAGCCAAGGCCCAGGAAAATTCTGGCCTACAGATTAACAAACAAAAAAATAAAGGTCAATAATTAAAATGAAGAGATCATGGAAATGCCAGATTCATAAACCGTGCAAGCGACTTTTCTGCAAACAAATATTCACGCAAGAAGCGCTGCAACATTTCAAAGCGGTTAATGAAGGCTCGCTCTGCGTGATGAAACAAGAAAAAACATCTGCAGCCGGCTAGATCACTTCCCTCTTTTTAAGTTTTTATGATACATTTGTGAATAGTTCTCTCTCTGCATTAGCAATTAGCCTGGAGATCACTTTCTGAAGGTTAGTTCCAATATAATGTGACCATTAAACAGCTTCAGCTGCCTAAAGTTCCCTGGCAGTAAATGGTTTACTTCCCTGAAGGTAAACATAAAATACTGCATACAGGCCTTTTTTCACAGATGAATAGATGCTTTCAGTAGTAACATTTTGCAAACAATAAATGTGTAATACTTCCTTAATATTTGAAACATCTTCTTACTACTATTTTTCTGGTTTCAAGATTATAATGAATATAGTAAAGTGGGTGCTCCAAAGTGTCCGGAATATATATCGTCCTTAATCAATGATATTTAATTATTTTATACAGGGCTATTGGGTATATAAGTAGGGTCCAGGGCACCATTGGGTCATACTCCTTGTTAAAGGACTTGCGTCCGAAACACGTAGGAGGGTGGCACTACCCCCGTGGGTGATTTGATTAATAAATATATTGATTTTTAACCACCTGGCTCCCTGGCAGTGCGCTGCTGTTCTCTTCTTTTTGCATTGGTTTCAAGATTAACAGTCTAAGCTACACACGTCTGACTATCTAAATATGCCTTTACATATGGAATGGAGACACGAACATTATGGGCACCTTCAGATAATTACAGAAAATGCACCCACTGCTCATCCCTTCTTTAAAACTTCTTAATAAACCAGTTGTGGGAACAGCGATTAAAGATTCATCCAGGGCATCCAAGTTAAAATAAAAAATACATACGTTTGGGGAGAGGGTAAATTAAAGCTATTACTCGCTGTAGATTAAATCCATACACTGGCACAGCAAACTAAATAACATTTCTATAGTGTGATTTCTATTATTTTGTTTACTTTCCTCATCTCACATAACAGTATCAGAGCTGCAGCAATGCTGGATTTACCTGTGATTAATGGTTTTCACAGTACTGAGTCGGAATATCTACTCCGATTGTGTGCATCTGTGGGTGCCGGCTGGAAATACATAAAAGTCTGCAGAACGCCTTCATACTGCTCCTGCTTAACCCAAATACTTCCCCTGCATATCCCGTGTGTACGTACTGAATGTGGATTGTGCAGATTGTAGGATAAACGTCTGACAGTTTCTCTCTCTAACTAAATTACTACTTAAAATAAAAAATAATGTAATTTCACATGTTTTGCTGATCAGTTCTGTAGTATTAGATAATACTTACTGTATTTCTTTTATTATCCAACTCTTGCCATTTTTAATGGTTTTTAAAGCATCCTTTGATTTCTATAGCAGTTCTTAGCCCACCTTCAAAGCAAGATCTTTGTAACACTTTCCTGTTTCTGATCATTTGTTACCAATATTCCCAGCAGTTTGAGCGGCAAACTGGAACAATAGTGTTACCTTAGTAAGATATGGATACATTGTAGCTGCTGAGTTACACTGACTGAAGCAGCCATTGTTAGTCACACCGTAAGAATTTTTACATATTTATAACAAGAGCACCAACCGATTGCCAGTCTAGGTAAGAATGTAGACAAGAATGTATGGATTATACATTATCATATGCTCTATATTAAAATAAAGCTGTGTGTGCTGTGCACACGCATAGTAAGTGAAACTTCTTTGACTTTTGTCACAGAAATTGTATTTGTATTGGTGATGTTTTAATTAAAAATCAAAATACAATTTCATTGACAAAACGCAAATAAATTTGACTTATAATGCGCGTGCTCGGCACACATCCCCTATATTAGCTATTTGCACTAAGTGTGAATTCCTTGTGTGTATGTGTGTCAGTCAGTGTGTGTATGTGTGTCAGTGTGTGTGTATAAGTGTGAATTCCTTGTGTGTATGTGTGTCAGTCAGTGTGTGTATGTGTGTCAGTGTGTGTGTATGTGTATGTGTGTCAGTGTGTGTGTATGTGTATGTGTGTCAGTGTGTGTGTATGTGTATGTGTGTCAGTGTGTGTGTGTATATGTGTGTCAGTCAGTGTGTGTGTATGTGTGTGTCAGTCAGTGTGTGTGTATGGGAGTCAGTCAGTGTGTGTGTATGGGAGTCAGTCAGTGTGTGTGTATGGGAGTCAGTCAGTGTGTGTGTATGGGAGTCAGTCAGTGTGTGTGTGTATGGGAGTCAGTCAGTGTGTGTGTATGGGAGTCAGTCAGTGTGTGTGTATGGGAGTCAGTCAGTGTGTGTGTATGGGAGTCAGTCAGTGTGTGTGTATGGGAGTCAGTCAGTGTGTGTGTATGGGAGTCAGTCAGTGTGTGTGTATGGGAGTCAGTCAGTGTGTGTGTATGGGAGTCAGTCAGTGTGTGTGTATGGGGGTCAGTCAGTGTGGGTCAGTCAGTGTGGGTCAGTCAGTGTGGGTCAGTCAGTGTGGGTCAGTCAGTGTGGGTCAGTCAGTGTGGGTCAGTCAGTGTGGGTCAGTCAGTGTGGGTCAGTCAGTGTGGGTCAGTCAGTGTGGGCCAGTCAGTGTGGTTCAGTCAGTGTGTGTGTGTGTGTGGGGGGGGGGGGGGGTCAGTCAGTGTGTCAGTTAGTGTGTGTATGTGAGTCAGTGTGTGTGTGTGTGGGGGGGGTGTTGGGGGTGTGTGTGTGTGTGGGGGGGGGGGGTGTTGGGTGTGTGTGTGTGTGGGGGGGGGGGGGTTTGGGGGTGTGTGTGTGTGTGTGTGTGGGGGCGTGGGTGGGCCAGTCAGTGTGTATGGGGGCGTGGGTGGGCCAGTCAGTGTGTGTGGGGGCGTGGGTGGGCCAGTCAGTGTGTGTGGGGGCGTGGGTGGGCCAGTCAGTGTGTGTGGGGGCGTGGGTGGGCCAGTCAGTGTGTGTGGGGGCGTGGGTGGGCCAGTCAGTGTGTGTGGGGGCGTGGGTGGGCCAGTCAGTGTGTGTGGGGGCGTGGGTGGGCCAGTCAGTGTGTGTGGGGGCGTGGGTGGGCCAGTCAGTGTGTGTGGGGGCGTGGGTGGGCCAGTCAGTGTGTGTGGGGGCGTGGGTGGGTCAGTTAGTGTGTGTGGGGGTGTGGGTGGGTCAGTCAGTGTGTGTGGGGGCGTGGGTGGGCCAGTCAGTGTGTGTGGGGGCGTGGGTGGGTCAGTCAGTGTGTGTGGGGGCGTGGGTGGGTCAGTCAGTGTGTGTGGGGGCGTGGGTGGGTCAGTCAGTGTGTGTGGGGGCGTGGGTGGGTCAGTCAGTGTGTATGTGTCCAGCTGCAGCCTGGGGCGGGGTGTAACATGGCGCACCACCTCTCCCCCCCCCCTTACGCAAATTCTGCACACACACCCACCCCCCCCCCCCCCCAAGCACAAATTCTGCACATACCCCCCCAAGCCCCTGTGCCACGCGGGTTGCGCCAGGGGGCCCGCGAACGCCCGCGTCAGTGGAGGGTTGAATGGTGCCGCTGCCAATGGGCGTTAGGAGCGTGTGGGTGGAACGACGCCGCTGCCAGCCGCTTCTGCGCATGTGTGGCGTCCGTCAGTGGCGCCATCACAACTGCGCATGCGTGGCATGGCAGCGGTCGTGGAACAGTTACGCGGGCCCTTAGGAGCGGCGGCGGCTATCGCCGCCGCATATGTCAGCAGCCGGGTGGGGGGGGGGGGGGTGTGTGGGGGTGTGTGTGGGGGTGCGGCGGCGATTAGGAGCGGCGCCGCCGGCTATCGCCGCCGCCGCCGCTGTATGTGACAGGGGACGTGTGAGCGGAGTGGCGTCCATTACGTGACGTCACTTCCGTTTCACATTTCGCCCCCATCTATCCCGTTTTGTTCTACCAGGACTAGGTGCCACGAAAGAAGTTTCACTTCAAAAAAAAAAAGGGGGGGGGGGGGGAGAATGTAGGATTGCTGCTTTAAGCTGACAAAAACAAGGTGTAGGAGACACTGCTAATGCATTTACAGAATAGTTATTTTATACCACGGGTCTTAATCTACAGTATATACGCAAATGCTCCCAATGGGGATTTGTGGCCGAAAACTAATGCTGTGGCAGATGTAGGATTACCCCTTAACCTTATGTTATGATTGCATTCAATAACTCTCAATGTAAGATAGGTTTAATGTTGCCCGATGTGTTTTTGGTGGGTTTTCACATCATTGCCTGCACGATCTTCCAATAGCAGTTGCTCAGTGTTTAGGACACCACTGTCCTACTGAGCTGCAGTATTAAATCATTGGCATCAAAAACAGCCCTGCTGCAAAGTGCGATATACACAAAATACACCATTTGCATTTAGTATTAGATTAGCACAGCATGGCTTCAGGTTTACAGATAGAGCATAAAGAGCATAAATATGCAGATTACATTGTAAACACATGTAATGAAATAGCATTGTGCCTAACTATCTTCAGCTATGCAAAGGTTGAACATGCCAAAGCACCTGCACAAACACACACCACAAACTACAATATATGTGAGAATACAACAGATGCCTAACTAGTCTCCCATGCATTAAATGATACTGCATAGTCCGTCACTAAGGGTTTCCAGCTCCGTTCCGACTTCCCCAAAAAACTATGGGGGGGAGAGGGGTTGGAAATGCTTCTAGGTCTGTTCATAGCGATCTAAATACATTTTATTTTAAAAGAACATTCCACAAAATAAAGATTTACTTGCACATGGGGGAGGATAGGGAATTAAAAACAGGACATTCACATCAGAGATATAGATATAGCTATATATAGGCAAACAGCTCCCTTTATGTAGCGCTGGCGTTTGCCCAGGCTCTTCGCAAGTCCCTTCTAGGGTTTAATTTGTAGAAAATGGGGACAAACACGTGTATACACACACAAGGGGCACTCAGCGGTTTATTTCTCCATTAGTGACACTAAACATTTTAAACACCGTCACTTTAAGAACAAAATAAATCATAAAAAGGAAACATCTACTCCTGTCAGGATTCTAACTCACATGTATCTGCAATGTTGGCTGGCTAAGCTAGTTACCAACTTTAAATAACACACAGATAACATTGAGTTCTTAACTGTGAGATGGGGACAGCGTCCCAATAGATCATCAGTTGCTGCAACAAGTGTGGGTGAGGGGGGGGGGGCGTCTACCCTGAACTGGATCCTGGGGAGAAGTTTCCACACAGTCTCCAGGTTCAAGAGAGCGTGATGCAGCAAACCTCACTGCCATATATTCCTGTTCCTCAATTAGTAGAGCAAGCGAGGGAAACTAGAACCATTGTAAAGTCTGGTATGGATTTCCTATCCACCAGCCTTAGTGACAATATGTGGGGTGGATCACATCCACACCATGTCTGCACTTTCTTCTATAAAGAAGACAGGAAGCTGACCACTATCCTGGGACTATGTATATATACATACACACAGTCCTTATTCTATTTGTTTCAACAGGTTGGAATGTGTGCAAACATACTTGGCAGAATATTCATGTGCAGCTGATGTGGCCATGCATCTTATATCAGATGATTGCCAATTCTAAAGGTTATTGGAAATACCACCTCAATCGTACATCCTAACAAATATAAATGCTTGCTACAGTATAACTCCCTATTAAGCTAATGTAGAGCTATGAAAATAAGCTATGCGCAAACATCTTACAGAGCTTTCTACCTTCGGTATTGCAAATGTACTTTCAGCCCATTTGTTAGATTTGATTAAAGTGTCATGCAATAGTATGTCCAATACTCGGGGAACAAAGTATTTGTCCTGTTATCAATATCTGGTATCTTTAGCCGTTTTCGAAAAAGGTAATTTCCAAAGGAAAATTAGTAAATATGGTAAAACATTACCAAATGTTAATATTCGTCAGTAGAGTTGGCAATTATGTTAGTTGTAACGATATATATTACTTGGCAATCAAAAGAATTAAGAAAAAAGGAGAAAATTGGAAATGTGACATACATAATTTATTACACTTTTCCCTTATTGAAAAGCGGTTTGTTCTTTGATTTTTAAATTAAAAATATATTTTTTTTCCCTAAACTTGCACCATTAAAAATATGATATTCTCTTTGCTTATTACTACATTAATAGTAGCTCCCAACATCCTCTACACCACAGGGCATTTTCTAATGTTTTCTCCCTGTTGCTTTAATTACGATGCTGGTTTATTTCCTGGGGTTCAAACATAAAAGAACACTTGAAGTCACTTTTTTTTGTAGGTTCCACATTTATTTCATTTTTAGAACACGCCAGATTATTATTTTTTGTTTTTAAATATAAAACACAACACAATTTCACCCTCTTCTGAACATGACCATCCATCAGAAATTTGCTCAGAAAGGTTTATTCCAATGCATAGTAAAGCAGTACACAGTGTGGCACACAGGAGGTTAAAGTAGTCATGCAATGAAGACCCCACTAGGATATTAAGACAAGAGCCTTTGGAAAGCAAACAATTGCTACCATTTTATTGAGCATTTATCAGTATGAGGGGGCACTTAAATGTGCAATCCGCCATAAAACCGGTCAGTTGAGTTTTAGGCCTCGGTCCCAGTGCTCGCGGAGTGAACAAGGTACGACCCTCTATGGGGAAGGCCCCAGTCAATGCGTGCGCGCACAAGACCAAGCACAAGTGGCGCAACCACATTTTGAAGTGTCAAAAATTTGACTTTTGGCATGGCGGCGGTTCAGCCAATGAGGGTGAACCAGCCGCGTGACATGTCTTTGCTCCCCCTGCTTGCCAAGACGCGCATCTCATTGCGACCCCTAGACCACAGATCAATGCTGACACTGGTGTACGTGCCACCAGGCGCTCAGATGCGCGCGTGCACGCAGTGACTGGGGCCGTAGCCTTAGGCTAGGTCCCCAGTACATGCTGCAGCGCACAATGGCGTGCGCTGCAGGAACAAAAAACGCCCCTCAATGGGGCCGGGCCCATTTGCAGCCTTGGCCGCAACTTGTCACCGCGTTGCTCGAATGGATTTTCTGAAGACAAGAAAATGGTCTTCAGAACTGGCGACGGAGAGCTGGCCACGCCCCCGGTGGTTCAGCCAATGAGGGTGAACCAGCCAGGTGAAGTAATGGTCGCCCCCCCCCCCCCCGCCACCAACCCCCAGCAATCTTCTGCAGCTCAGCCACAGACTTGAGATCGCGGTTCACACAGCTGCACGCGCCGCCAGCCTGCCAGGCACACGTGCAGCAGCAGACACTAGGGGCGCAGCCTCAGGGTCTCTGAATTGGGGAAGTGTTTGTCAATCAAGTGTTTCCTTTCCACTTATCCCACCCTGTCCTTATCAGAGCCAATAAAGATAAGGGGAGGTGGGCGCTGTACAAGGGAGCAGCCCTGAGGACCTCACCTCCCTCCCAAGGTTATTTTAAAAAAAATGAAACACTTTTAGGTGTCACCCAGAAATGACCTCTGAAGCAGGTCACTGGAATTAGTTCACTTTTGTCCTGGACGAATTGCCCCCTTTAAATGCCACATCAAGATATACATTTTGGTGGGGATATTCAGGCTACAGCATCCCTTCCCTATGTTAATTCATTTCAAGGTTAAAACTTCAAAGTCTGAGAAAACATGGTTTTTCTTGCCATATAAAACGTCTGATGGTGAAAATATAGCTGATCACGTAGACTCTATTGCAGGAGAAATGCACATTACTGGCATTGAAATGGAAAAATATCCCGTAATTTCAAATGTGTCTTTTATTTCAAATATCTTCAGGGAAGGGAATTTTAATACTCCTGCCGTCGATTTATGAAATCTTTAACTTTGTAATTTTTCTGCAATATTAAAATGATATTTTTTTTATGCAAAAGCTAATAGCAGGGAAATGTTCTGCATATTTCATTCATGCCAGAAGAAAAGAAGACTGAGGAGGTATTTAGCCTTTCGAAAAGCATGAAAACCCTATAATATGAGTAAATGTACACTTCATTCCATTCAAAAGGACCACAATGAACTGGTGACAGTAATGCAGTTAATGGAAGATAAAGATAATGTCTGCTCGTTGCATGTTCTCCTCTTCCTAGGTGGTACTGGTATGGAGGGGGCACGGACAAAATCATATATACAGCTCAACCCCGTTATAACGCAATCCGTTACAACGCGAATCCGCTTATAACACGATGCTAGCGTGGCTCCCAATTTTCATATTTATGAATACTTTACAACACGATTATTGGTATCTTAAATACTTTATTGTACAATGCATACAATTGTACATTATTTCTAACACGATCCGCTTATAGCACGATGTGATTCTTTGGACCCCAAGCACAGCGTTAAAAGGGGGTTGAGCTGTATTATTTTGGAGGGGAGAAACAAGAAACTACCCCCCCCCCCCTCCTCCAGAGCAATTTTTCATATAATTTATTTATCTATCAAGCTCAAACATTGTGCAATGAAGGGAGAGTGATATCAATGGCAAACCAAGTAAGGACAAACAAGTGCTAACAGATACAAAAGGTAATGAGGCCGCTGGTAATTTAACCCCTGCAGCCCAAGTATGGCAGATTTCCACTTCCCCAGCACCAACCATGTTAAATACTGTACAGTAAGCCGCAATTGAATACATTAGAAATCAATAGATTTGTTTTGCTATTTTTATTACATGGTTACTGTGGAAGAAATATTTCAAAACAATACAAATTAAGTAATACTCCCCAAAGGACATTAATGCCCAGGCCTTCTGCTCGCTAACACCACATAAATGGCCCCGCTCGCTCTCCCCCACCCACACTGCACGGATGGCCTGGATCCCGTCACCGCATGAATAGCCCTGCTTAGTTGCATGCTCGCCTCAATGCATGAACAGCCTGCTCCTTCACACACCTGCCCACTTACTCATGCACTGCTGTAGTTAGTACCGCTTTGTCCTACACGAGATTGCCCTATTGAATCAGTAGCTCAAGTTCAATCTTCCTGCTATCGTTTAATACATTGCCAAACAGTACAAATATTTCTCTAGAGCGAATGGAAGAATAGTGATGGATATACTGTATGAATGGCACACTTCTTACCTAAAACAATGGCTGCACTGCAGCAGTCCAGTTATTACAAAAGTAAAGCTCATCACTTGGATTGAAGCAAACATATGGATGGTTTGGTTTCTTTGGAAATTATGACTTTTCTTTCTATTGGGGACTCTTGTCAATTAAATGTTTACTCCACCTCTAGCCCAATCAGTTAGAAGAGAAATTAAAGGTAAGGTGGGAAAAGATGACAGTGATTAGTCACAAAAGGGAGTAGCCATGCAAAATCAAATCCCTCACCATGTCTCCGTTCACCAGATAGGCGTCACTGAGATTTAACGCCTTAAGCCTGTCACTGGCCCTTTTGGTGCAAAAAGGAACCTGCAGGGCATTTGGAATGGAATAAAATGCGATACCAAAAGTATGGTTGAAAAAGAGCAGCAGCTGTGATATGGCTGATAAGAAAATATACCCATTTGTTTCAGGCACTGTGTGTTTTAAGACTTACGGTTATTTAACCGTTTATACATTAGTTAAAATGTAACTCGAGTCAAAATGAGTTTACCAGGATTCTTTTAAACTTCAACAAGGACAGATATGGTGAACATTGGGTAATAATTAACAGGCAATAAACACCCTTTGATACATACACTGAAAGAAAAGCAGATCTCAGCTCCTTTATAAGACATTTAAACACACACACACACACAATGTCATTCTAAAGTAACGATATACATATTTGACAGGCACTCATCCATTTTAAATTACGTTTACAGAGCGCAAAAATTTGATTAAATATGCAAACGTTTCGGTCGGCCCAGATGTTGATATTATAAATGAAAGATTGAGATAGGACAGGTTTCCTGTGAGTTCCTGACGAAGATATGCTGTGTGATTGAACGCAATACCAGAGCATGCAGGCCAGTGGCAGTTTTATAGGTGCTGCATTTCCGCATTAAATATATTTAAAAAAATTGTTATAGGTTATTGTTGCTAGAGGAGGAGGAACCTTTAAATGATTGGTTTACAATGGAATGCCTAATCAAAAGCTGTCCCACACACTAATGTGTCCACTCCATTTTAGGACTGATTATAAGCATGCACAAGACAACTTACACTCTTAAGAACATACTATGGTAACGCAGATCAATTAAAATGAGATATAGATAGCTATATAGTGCAGAATAAATTCGTTCAGTATTAGATGATAAAGTGTTAGTCCAAATAAAAAATAAAAAAGTATCACCCAATACTGAAGAACACATTTATTCTGCACTATCGCAACTGGACCAACACAGAGATATAGATACACACGTATTTCTAAAAATGTATATTATACATCTATTTGCGTTAAAATCTCATAGGGTTTATAGTTCAAGCTGATTGATGAGGACTACCAATTATTTTCTTAAAATCTTAGGTGATTTCAAATACTTTGGTTGTCTTGGTTTCCCCGACACCATCAATCACCAACACATAACCCAATAAACCTATGAATGCAGTTTCATCCCTTGGGTCCCAAGCTAGGATTGCACCTTTAAAATATAGGTGAATCAATTATCAATCACAACTCTTAAATGGTTTTACATCACTATCTGCCCAAAATGGAAACTGGTGCATTAAATTGTAGATGTTACTCTGCAGGAACGCTTCTACAAAATGAAAGGAGGAGATCTGCATCAAAGCAATATTGATACAAAGACAAAAGAAACAGCGCAAAAAACCTCATAGTGTAGTATATAAAATTATATTATGGTAAAACAGGCGAGTATTGCACGTACATCAATTCAATAGTTACTAGCAGTACATGTTTTGGACATGTTACCAGTCAGCAACAGATGGTGGGTATGGGTCACCGGATAACTCCCCTTCTCCTCTCACGTCTCGCTTGTGGTGTCAGGGATCCCTGACGAAGTACCTTTGAAGTACGAAACGCGTTGGATAAGAGGGCGCATTCTGACAATACCTGCAGTGTGATATTACCCTATTTTTGTCACTTGGCCCCATCTCCGTTACTGCAATCTATGCTATCTACGCTTCTGTGGCCGGCTGAGACTGCAGAGTGATCGGCGCCGCTTGATGACGTCATCCGAGGCGCGCTGCAAGCAGACGCCACACGTGCAGATACACGCCTGAAGCCAGTGACTGAGAGCCTGCTTCTACCGCAAACTGCCACAGTCAACACGTCGGGAGACAGCTGTACTCCATCGGACTGCTGTATTCATGCTGAGGGGCTGCTGCCCTGCATCACGGCGTCCTGAGCGACACCACAAGCGAGACGTGAGAGGAGAAGGGGAGTTATCCGGTGACCCATACCCACCATCTGTTGCTGACTGGTAACATGTCAAAAAAACATGTACTGCTAGTAACTATTAGGAAAAAAGAGTGGTGTGATTAGCGCTAAAAACTGATTAAAACAAATATAATGGTGATTATAAAGACAACAGTGTGAATATTAAATTAATTAATAAACAAGGCTGCCAGGAACATCTAACCCAAACACAGTTAGTGAGACACAAAAGAAACAGATACAGACCGGCGCCTTAGAGTCCAATTAGATGGTATATAAAGTCCAATAGATGGCTTGAAATATCCAATGTATGGTGATCTAGTCCAGTGGACAGCAGATTCCTCAGCAGCAAAAGTAATATGCCATGCAGGGAAGACAAGAGAACAAAATCATAGTGTAACACAGTTGGTTAAAACTTAACACATATGGACATACACAGACAAACTCAAACAACACTTAAACAACACTGAACAATAGGCTGACTAATATTAACGGTTTTAATGAACACAGTAAAATCCAGCACACTGGTGACGAGCAGGTTCAGGTTCCGGTGTTTTAAAACCGGAATCCTACTTACAGCAATGCCACAGGATATAGGCAAGTGGGTAGTGGATTGATCGTCTGTCGGTAGATGCTTGTGAGCGCGTGCCGCATGTGGAGTCCTGAAAAAGTGCGCATGCGCACGAAACGCGTTGGGCCTTTGAGAGTCTATTACCAGCATCACTGATAGAGGAGCAGAGTCTTGCAGCAGTTTCTGGAGTTGTGATCAGAAGGAGCTGGCATTTGGAGTGTGATCCGGTATCCCTGTCCCGCCCGCTGTGACGCAGTTCCGGGCGCAAACGGAAGGCGTCTTGTGGAGTAGAAGGCTAAGTCGCCATTTTCGGCATCAGCACGAGGAGTGACCTGCAGGACTCCACATGCGGCACGCGCTCACAAGCATCTACCGACAGACGATCAATCCACTACCCACTTGCCTATATCCTGTGGCATTGCTGTAAGTAGGATTCCGGTTTTAAAACACCGGAACCTGAACCTGCTCGTCACCAGTGTGCTGGATTTTACTGTGTTCATTAAAACCGTTAATATTAGTCAGCCTATTGTTCAGTGTTGTTTAAGTGTTGTTTGAGTTTGTCTGTGTATGTCCATATGTGTTAAGTTTTAACCAACTGTGTTACACTATGATTTTGTTCTCTTGTCTTCCCTGCATGGCATATTACTTTTGCTGCTGAGGAATCTGCTGTCCACTTGACTAGATCACCATACATTGGATATTTCAAGCCATCTATTGGACTTTATATACCATCTAATTGGACTCTAAGGCGCCGGCTAGTAACTATTGAATTGATGTACGTGCAATACTCACCTGTTTTACCACAATATAATTTTATATACTACACTATGAGGTTTTTTGCGCTGTTTCTTTTGTCTTTGTATCTTTAGCTCTGGTCTGTGGAGCCATTCCTCGAATATAGCAGCATATCCTCACCAATTAAGTAACAGGTTTATATTATATCAATATCACTTTATCACACTAATCACGATTATAAGAGCGCAGTTCACCCTTTGTTTCTATCAAAGCAATATTGGCCTTTAAAAAACAAAACAAAAAATGCGGGGGAACATTTCATCCTCTCCGTAACATACCAACATGTCATGATCAGACTCATGGCGCAGTTCTGTTTTATACAGGGCTGTATAGAGTCAGAATACATTGGATTTAGACTTGGAAATCCTCACGATGACATGGATTCAGTATTGAATATTACGTTATAGCTTCTGGTGTGCATGGACTGCGACTTGTGGGCTATCAATAGGAAGAGTTGAGACATTAATAGGATTAAATAAATCTGTCATTCCACCCCCCTCCCCACAAAAAAAAAACAATAACTTTGCTTCAAAGATCACTGCCAGGTATGGGGTGATGTAAAACTCCTAGGTTAAAGACCTGTGGCAAAATATCAAACACAACATGCCATAATGGGCCAATAAATATCAAAAAGTATAGAGGTGCACGCTTTAAATACTGTGGCCACACTGTAGGAATGTATACAAAAAAAAAGCACTCTAAAGTCTGACGGTTTTTTTCTTGCCATTTCATATTTGGTGCAAAAATGATGCCATTTAAAGCTCCCGGTTTTCGTTTTTTTTACTTCAATAGTTTCATGTGGGCAATCTCTAATTACCTAAAGAACTGCATAGCTGCCGGTCAATTCGTTCTCCGTCTATTGATCGGCGAAGTTTGGCGACATCTTTAGATCTGGGGAATGTAAATGGTTGCTATAGGAACAAACATGCTTGTTAAAATAGAATACAAGACAATTGGTCTTCCAAAGTTGTTTTTTTTTTTTTTTTAAACAGAAAATGCTAAAAGTATTTTTTCTTACTACAGAACTGATTTATTAAAAAAAAACACATGCAGGATATTGCTTGAACTGCAGCTTTAATGTTGAAGAGCAGACAACAAAGCTACATTTGAGGAATATCAGATAGGTGATGAAAGGCCCACAAGGACCTGAAACATTGTAGCCTTGTTGCCTGCTCCTGCAAATACACGGCATCATTTTTGCACCAGACAAACCTATGGCAGCCTGTGGAAAATGTTAGAATCCTATTAACAAGCAAGCAGAAAAACGAAGTTTTTAGCGTCAAATAACTTTTAGGTGCGCTTTAATACACATTTACGACACCTGGAAAGTTAATCACTAACTCATTTGTGGACCACAAACCACCGCCATTTTACAGACAGTTGATTGCCAGGTTTGAATGGGTTTAATTTCTTTATCAAATCTAACCCATCAAATCAGGTTACGAATGCGATATCCAACTATTCATGTAGGTGACCACTACAATGGTCAGCAATATCAATACAGATTTCCTGCAGGTCAAAAACTTCCCATAAAACACACCAGCACAATCCCACTCATTCAGCCAAGGTTATTTAGGACACCGGAAAACTATGGAAGGTCAAATGCACAACAGAGACCTGGAAATTTAACTAAAGGGTGTTACAGAAAAGCCGTTCTTAATATACAACCTCTGTAAATCAAAAACACATTTACACTTTATTTGCATATATTTTATCCACCAACTGACATGGTTTTCACACACCACCTATGTAATACACAGCAGAGAATGGACAAAATGCAACTACAATCATATTGTGTTAAAAGAAATTATATATATAATATATATATATATATATATATAAAATCACACCGAGAGATGCATATACATACTATATAAGGATGAACCTGTACATTGTAGCATTACACCGCACATTATATAATAACAGGTAGGACATTGTATTCCCTGGTCTCTGACTGAGACACTGAGGCAAACTCTGAATAACCTCGGAAACTGTGTGCGGGTCACCGGCTGTTATGTGCCAGCAGCACCCCGAGGCACTGCTGGGTGGAGCTGACCCTCACTGTGCGCTGCCTGCACACCTGACCCTCACTGTGCCCTGCACTGAAGACCTGACCCTCACTGTGCCCTGCCTTGCACACCTGACCCTCACTGTGCCCTGCACTGAAGACCTGACCCTCACTGTGCCCTGCACTGCAGACCTGACCCTCACTGTGCCCTGCACTGCAGGCCTGACCCTCACTGTGCCCTGCACTGCAGACCTGACCCTCACTGTTGCCCTGCACATCTGAGCCCCGCCGCGCCCCCACCTGCTTTCCGCTGAGGAGAGAGCTCCGGACACTTAGATTCCTCAGCACTTGCCCTGACATGGAAGCTGCCATCTTTAACCGGAAGTGAGTTTGTAGCTCCACATGTGCAGCAAGGCGATGTCAGAGCGGCTGCACTCGGGTGAAAGAAGAGGGCGTGGCAGATAGACACGCCCCCCTGCAGGTGATTGGTTCACTCGCAGGAGTACACGCTTCAGCCTCACCCCTTCTGCACACCCTTAACCTGCTAGTTTGGTAGGCTGTATAATAAAATAGCATGTTGCATATGAAATGTAGATCTATATGAAATGTAGATCTATATGAAATATATATGTATATAGGATGTATATATTTGTATATGTGTAGGAAATGTATACAGAATGTATATATGTGTATATGTGTAGGAAATGTATATAGCATGTGTACGTTTGTATATGTGTATGAAATGTATATAGGATGTATATTGTATAGGAAATGTATATACTTGTAGATGTGTAGGAAAAGTATATAGGATGTATATATTTGTATAGGTATAGGAAATGTATACAGAATGTATATATTTGTATATGTGTGGGAATTGTATATAGAATATGTATGTTTGTATATGTGTAGGAAATGTATATATTTGTATATGTGTAGGAAATGTATATAGGATGTATATATTTGTATAGAAAATGTATACAAAATGTATATATTTGTATATGTGTAGGAAATGTATATATTTGTATATGTGTAGGAAATGTATATAGAATGTATATATTTATACAGGCATAGGACATGTACATAGAATGTGTACATTTGTATATGTATAGGAAATGTATATAGAATGTATATGTTTGTATATGGTATGTATATAGAATGTATATGTTTTTATATGTATAGGTAATGTATATATAAGGTATATGTGGAAATGTATATGTGTAGGAAATGTATATAGAATGTATATATTTGTATAGGTATAGGAAAGGTATATAGAATGTATATGTTTGTATATGTGTAGGAAATGTATATAGAATGTATATATGTGTATACAGTAGGTATAGGAAATTTATATAGAATGTGTATGCTTGTATATGTATAGGAAATGTATATAGAATGTACATGTATAGGAAATGTAGATATAATGTATGTTTGTATATGTTCAATGAAAGAAGGGGAGCAATTCTTCTTGCATTTACAGTGGAAAATACTATATTATCCCTTATATCATTTGCAACCTTAGCGTTTCTAGGTTCAGAGCTGCTGTGTGTTTCCCTGCTAAGATTGGAGTGCATTGGGTTCATCTTATGCATATTCTATTTATCTTCGTTATTTGGGTCTTGAGACCCTTTATTGTCCAGTAGTGGATTCTGTCCCAGAAAAAAATCAATAATGGGTGTTTTACTTTTTGATTCCCAAAAATCAGTGGTCGAAGTGAGATGGTACAACGGTGTCCGGAGTATCAGTACTTCTTATTAACAAACAGACTTAAAATTCCCAAAAAATATATATATTTTTTTAATTTTAGGAATATTAATATTTTAAATATTTTTTTTAAAATCATACCCAGTACCACTACTTTTCGAAGCCAAGTCAACCACTGACAATAATATATATATTTTCATATAGCAAGTTAC
Organism: Ascaphus truei; assembly: GCF_040206685.1. Lineage (NCBI taxonomy): Eukaryota > Metazoa > Chordata > Amphibia > Anura > Ascaphidae > Ascaphus > Ascaphus truei. Next base: position 23,044,787 of record NC_134499.1, read on the forward strand.
TAAATGAAATGACCTCACAATTATAACAATATGTTATGTGTTATATATCATATACAGTTGGGAGAGGCTGGACTCCCAAAGAATGAGAACACATTTAGATGTAAAGTTATTTACGGCACAATCCTCGTTATTGAACATTTTAATCAACATTTTAGATTGTTGAAAGATATGTTCCAAACAGCAATCCAGAAGCAGTGAAAACGGGATGGTTTTATATGAAGAAAAGGTTTCTGAACCCAAATCAAAACGGAAATGTACTTATATCTAAACTACAATAGTCCAGCTTTGAAGCAGCAGTCTCCGATGATCGGCATTTTTTGTTGTATTTTATTTTTACTTTATTAGATCTCTTCTTGCCCTTTCCAACTCTGTTTTTTGATGCTCTTTTTAGGAGATATAAATGGTTGAAATATTAGGTGTCGGGGAGGTTAAAATGGAGTCCCTCCCACAGCCCAGTGCAGTCTAAAGGTTTGAGCACCATGACTCTCCCACTCATTACAGTATTTCAGCACATTCCTAATAATTATATGGAGCCTCTTGATGAGGAATTCCCTATAGTTACCGCCACAAAGATGGCCGTGGTGGAGTGGTTAGTGGCTTCTTTAGAATCAATTCCCAACGCCCCTGGTTCACCATGAGGTGAAAACCGACCGTTTTCCATTGTTCTGTTATTCTTGATCGTACAACAGCTGTGCACAAACTGGGGGGCACGACCCCAAGGGGGCCGCGAGACTGCCTGCAGGGTGGAGGGGGCGCGGTTTACAGAGGCCCCGCGCGCTTCTCGAAGGCACTTAAATTAAGTGCTGGGGGGACCTGCAGGGCCTCTGTAAACCTTTACTTACCTTGGTTCCACACGCCATGGCAACGCGGCGTCAAATGACGCAGCGAGGTCGTGTGATGTAGCAACGTGACATCATGATGCCGGAGCCGAGGTAAGGGGGCGTGAGGGGGGGTGCGGGAGGGAGTTGACCGCCGGCGCATGGGAAAAAGTTTGCGCTCCCCCCCCCCGTCTTACAATACTAGCTCAACCTTTCACAAGTGGTATTCCTAGCACATCAAAACACTTGTAACGGAAGATACTAAGTGTACCATAATTAAGGTGAATGGTTACAACAGTAAAAAAAAAACGCCCACGTACTGTACAAGATGTACGTAGCAGATCGTATCACCCCAGCTAACGCTGGTGAAGGCAAGAAATAACACAAAATATTGCATGCGCTAAAAAGATAACACTTGTTACTATTGTTTTTAATTGAGCCGTGGTATTTCTTGCAATTAATATTGTGGTAGCGTTAACGTATTGCATTAACATCTGCTATAGCGGGACCTAATGCATCTGTGCTACAGTACAGTTAGTCCTCGTTTTACGACGCTTCGTTTTACGACGAATGGCTTATCCGACGCTGTCCAATGCATCCCTATGGCCGGTTTTACGACGCCGAAATGGCTTATCCGACGCTCTTACGACGCTTTGCAAAGTTGCAACATTATGTCAATCAGAAAGTTGCAGTCAGAGAAATCATCCAGATCAGTCTGTGTGAGGGTTTAGTGGTGTATTTAGGCCTTTAAACATGTCTAACAGTTTTATTATACAGTTCTGGATTCAATAAATAGAATCTTTACATCATAATGTATGTATCATAATGTATGTGTGTGCAGCATAATCTAATTGTTTGAGTAAAATATTTTGTGTATTTTAGCATTAAAAATGCCTTCAGGAACGGAACGTTTAATTTAAACAGTGTTCCTATGGGAAAACGGGTTTCGCTTTACGACGCTTCGCTATCCGACGCCATTTTGAGTAACGCATTGCGTCGGATAACCGAGGACTGCCTGTATTGTTTTACTAATACATAGTGTACCCTGACTCAGTTCATGTGTTTCCCATGTTACCATAGGACCTGTTTGGAAGATGTACTCTGCTGGGCAAATGTGTCGAAAATCACTTTGCAGGCTTTTTTTTCGAAGGAACATCCATGATAAAAAATTATAGAGAAATTATCCAATTGTACTGTACAAACTTTATTTGCAGGTTTTTTTTGAGGCAATAAATACTGTCACTGTTTTTTATTTATGATTTATTCATGTTTCCACTTTTTTAAATATATGCTAATTTAAAAAAAAATTAAAACTATTAGCAGCGGTTTTTATCAAACTCAAGTAATTTCGTGAACATCAGAAAAATGCAAATACAGCTCAACCCCATTATAACGCTGTGCTTGGAGTCCAAAGAATCATATCGCACTATAAGAGGATCGCGTTAGAAATAATGTACAATTGTATGCATTGTACAATAAAGTATTTAAGACACCAATAATCATGTTGTAAAGTATTCATAAATACGAAAATTGGGAGAGGTATCGATACCGTGTTAGCCGAGCTTCAATAATCAAAAAATAAATAGATGATACCGTTCTGTGGCTAACGAAATGCTTTTATTTGTGCGAGCTTTCGAGATACACTGATCTCTTCTTCCGGCGATGTTACAATGAATGAAGCAAGGATAACTTAAAAACAGTGTCTCTTGGAATGTTATCTGTGCTTGTCCTTTCCCCGTGTGGATGTGTTTTATGGCTAGAGGTGTCAAAGGGTAACTGAAAGCAAGTGAAGAAAGAGTGTGTATGTGTATCAGTGTGAATAAAAATGAATGGAGAGCCCACAGTATAAACAGTGCTCTACACAAGGTGTGTGTGGAGTGAGAGGGATATAAATGGTGTGGGTGGGTGTGGAAATGTGAGAGTTTGTAGCACAACTAAAAGTGTGTGTGGATACTATGTGGTCCCTATTGGTGTATATGGATGGAAAAATAAGGAGTATTAGTATGTGTGAGAGACAGCTGTGTGTGCATACATATAGCACAGTATGTACAGACATGGCCTTTAGCGCTCATGGGAAGAGAGTTCGCTAGTGTCAGTAATGACTCATATAACCACCATCCTGGACAAAGTAAGGAAACAAACATATAATCTGACACTGATGGAGAGGAGAGCCATAGAATCGCTAAAGGCCAACCACAACATAACAATCAAACCTGCGGACAAGGGAGGAGCAGTGGTCATAATGAACACCACAGACTACCTGCGGGAAGCACACAGGCAACTCTCTGATTCAAAGTACTACACCCAACTGCAAGAGGATCCAACTAAAAAATACATGCGAGAACTCAACAGGATCATTAAAACACTCCCGATCCACACAAGAGAACAAATTCTGGACCTGATACCAGCTAACCCAAAACCTGGCACATTCTACATGCTCCCTAAAATTTACAAAGAGGGTAACCCTGGGCGCCCTATTATCTCTGGATCTGGCACACTTACCGAGAATATTTCTGGCTGGGTGGAGGGCATTCTAAAACCACTTGTCAGGAACACACCCAGCTATATCCAGGATACCACCGACCTGCTAAACAAACTGAATGCCATTGGCCCCCTCCCTACAGGAACACTACTAGCAACTATGGATGTAGAGTCACTTTATACAAACATCCCCCACGAGGATGGGATTTCAGCCTGCAGGTACTTTCTGGGATCGCAGGAGCCACTCACAGAGACAGTGACTAAATGCATTGAATTTATTCTGACCCATAACTACTTCACATTTGGAAATGACACATACCTCCAGACAACCGGGACTGCTATGGGTACTCGGATGGCACCACAGTATGCCAATCTGTTCTGCGCAAAACTGGAAAGTGACTTTCTGTCCACCTGTCACTTGAAACCCCTTACATACCTTCGCTACATCGATGACATCCTCCTGATTTGGACCTCTGGCGAACAGGACCTCCTACAGTTCTATGACAACTTCAATACTTTCCACCCGACCATCAACCTCAAACTCACCCATTCCCCGGATGAAGTACATTTTCTAGACACCACCATTACTATAAAGAACAACCAACTACAGACTTCTGTATACCGCAAACCTACAGACAGAGCCAGCTATTTGAGGGACAACAGCTTAAACCCGACACACACCAAACATGCAACCATCTACAGTCAAGCCATACGATACAACCGGATATGCTCCGACACAGCAGACAGAGACCAGCGGATTAAAGCCTTGAGATCAGACTTTATAAACCGTGGATATAACCACAGAATTGTAGACCAGCAAATTCACAAAGCCACCAGAATACCAAGAAGTGATCTCCTTGAATACAAACAGAAGGAGACAAGCGACAGGGTTCCTTTGGTGGTCACATATAACCCACACCTAGGAGCCCTACGCAAGATCGCCAGGAAACTACAACCCATCCTCCAGGAAGATACAAGACTGCAACAGGTCTTCCCTGAAGCACCCTTATTATCATACAGACAACCCCATAATCTCAAGAATATTATGGTGTGGAGTAAAGTATTCAGCAGTACAACTGAATGCGGGACAAAACCATGCCAGGACCCAAGATGCAAAACCTGCGCAATGCTCTACACAGCGGACACAATACAAATACCACACAAGAATCGGGAATACAAAATCAGAGGAGGGTTCACCTGTTCCTCCAGCAATGTCGTGTACCTCATCATGTGCATGAAATGCCCAGGGGGCTGCTACTACATAGGTGAGACAGGACAGGGGCTAAACAAGAGAATGAACCTGCATCGCCACAGCATCACACGCGGAACAAGAGACAGTCCTGTTGGCGAACATTTCTCTGACTCTGGCCATAAGATGAACGATCTGAGGGTTGCCATACTCAAAGGTAATCTTAAAACCCCGAAAGAGAGACGGTTGCATGAATACAAATTTATGCAACTGTTCGGGACACTTAGCAGTGGCCTAAACAGAGATCGAAATTTTATGAGTCATTACTGACACTAGCGAACTCTCTTCCCATGAGCGCTAAAGGCCATGTCTGTACATACTGTGCTATATGTATGCACACACAGCTGTCTCTCACACATACTAATACTCCTTATTTTTCCATCCATATACACCAATAGGGACCACATAGTATCCACACACACTTTTAGTTGTGCTACAAACTCTCACATTTCCACACCCACCCACACCATTTATATCCCTCTCACTCCACACACACCTTGTGTAGAGCACTGTTTATACTGTGGGCTCTCCATTCATTTTTATTCACACTGATACACATACACACTCTTTCTTCACTTGCTTTCAGTTACCCTTTGACACCTCTAGCCATAAAACACATCCACACCGGGGGAAGGACAAGCACAGATAACATTCCAAGAGACACTGTTTTTAAGTTATCCTTGCTTCATTCATTGTAACATCGCCGGAAGAAGAGATCAGTGTATCTCGAAAGCTCGCACAAATAAAAGCATTTCGTTAGCCACAGAACGGTATCATCTATTTATTTTTTGATTATATATATATATATATATATATATATATATATATATATATAGATATATAGATAGATAGATAGATATAATATTAAACAATTCTCCCTCATTCCCTCTCTCCCTCTCCCTTATTATAGATAGATATATAAAATATTTTTGTAGTCATGTATTAGACATTAAACTAGAACCCAGCAGTGAGCAGGACTCCATGACAGAAAATATCATTTGGAGTATGTGTGAGCAAAATAAAAATGAGAATATGTTTTCACTCCTAGTTTCAATGACTTCCTTTCCAGCTAAGAACCCATAATACCTCACAGATTGAGTCATTGGGAGTACAGCCACGTCCACCGAGATGAATCCTCCACTATAAAGTAGGGTTTTGCAGCCTACAATTTCCTGCTATTCCAAGTCTATTTGCATCATATGGAACAAAGAAAAGTGGTTTGTAACTTATACAGGGAATAGTTGTAAAACATAATTTTATCGAGATGTGCTTCAGCATTTTTCGCAGGAAATTACTGATATAGATATGACCATGTGTTAAAATTCTAGATTTTTAAATATATATACAGAATATGTTATTGTTGGTGAAAACATTGACGGCTGTTACCAGGGTATTTTTATACCTTGGCCATTTGAGGAGTGAATTGGGCTTTAGTAAAATAATGCATACAATCATTATGTCAATCAGATGTCAATCAGTCAATCAGTCAAAGACCGAGCCTCTGATTGAGCCACCTGTGCTGAGAGGCTGGGATATCCTGAATACCTAACCTATTGTTGGGGCTTAAGGACTGGAGTTGAGCATCCCCGCGTTAAGGGATTTGTACACTGCCACACTCTGTGTTCCTTCTACACTCTGTATTCCCTTCAGGCAAAAGGAAAGAAACATTTTTTAACTTTTCGCTAGTAAAACTTCTAATTAGAAAAGTAGTAACTGTCAGGTGTCCTAAATGTTTAATGTGTTCAATATATATATATTTATATATGTTGCTTGGGAGTAACATGTTTTGAAAAAATGTGGACGTATGAAATGATTTAAGATTGGCGTGTGCGTCTCAGGAAAGGTGGAACATATTTTATGGTACCACCTAGCAGAAATGATTTCTCTTAGTTAATACTGTATTTTCTGTATTTTCACTGCACACAGTGAAGTTGGGGATTTGGTGAGTATATTTTTTTCAGAGGGTTAGTCTCGTTCCATTAAGGTCATTTTAATATTCTCAAGCAGCTATGTACGAATGTATGTATATCATTACTTATATACGGTAGCGCCATTATTATTAATATTGGTTGTTCTTGTTTAACAGTGCTAGTTGTACGTAGCACTTTACAGAGACATTTCGCAAGCACAGGTCCCTGCCCCGTATATTTTTGGTGCCTGAGGCACAGGGAGATAGTGATTTGCCCAAGGTCACAAGGAGCCCGATACCAGGAATTGAACCAGGTTCCCCTGCGTCAAACTCAGTGCCAGTCAGTGTCTTTACTCACTGAGCCACTCTGTCTCCCATCCGTATACATAGCGCGTCACAGCAGTAGTAGACGCAGCAATATAACTGTAACAGGGTATGTCCCATCTTACCTGTTTCTCCCCACATAGGATAACTACTACGTAAACCCTGATAAGTTCCAGGCCATAGTGGGTTCATCTATGGGCAATGACCCCCCTTTTCTTTCCTAGAAGAGGAAGGAAGGAAGGTGGTGTCTCATGGCCTGTGTACAGCCCATTGAAGGTAGGTACAGTCCATGAGCCCGCCCCTTCTAGATTCTTCTGGGGAGCATCTAAAGTTAGTCTTGAGTTATCCTCTGAAGAGAGAGGAAGCAGAATGTCTTGCTCTACCCTCCAAAGGGTGAGGGAAGAATTAAGTCTGGCTCTTCTCCCTAAGGGGAGTAAGAGGGCTATGAGTCTTCCCCATTGCGGGGCAAGAATGCCATTCTAACCCGGCTGGCTTAGACAGTATCCAGACAGAGTGCCCCAAGAGATGGAGCCTGCACCATCCCGGAGTTCTGTGCTGCGGGAGACTTAGAGGAGAAGTAGAGAGATAGAATGACAATAAAAGCTGCTTATTCATCAGAACTGGGTGTCGGTTACTGGGGCAGGAGGATCGAAGGGTGCAGTGATGGGAGCTGACATCCCACAGCCTGGGATCCTGTCACAGCTAGAGGCGCTGAACACTGAAGATCCATCCATGAATTCTGTCCCTAAACTTGTCCTATGCCCCTTACCACAATGCGGCCACTCAGCCCTCCTGGGACCAGCAGGTATGCTAGCACCACACAAAGAGTAGTAACCAGCGTAGTTTTCCCCAAAGGAGCCCTGGATGAGATAGGGAGGGAGGGGGGAAGACAAGGGTTACATAACCAACGTGTAATAGTCAATGCATAATGGGAAGAAGCACTTCAAACACATAAGTAAAGAGTAACAAGAAGAGTCCTGCCCTGAAGAGCTTACAATCTATGTGCAATGTAGAGAACTCAGAGAAACAGTAGGACAGTAAGTGAGTATGCAAGGGTTGAGTACTTTGGAGCTACTGAAAGGCATTATTAGAGAGTTTTAAGATTTGACTTTGAAGGTGGAGAGAGAAGGTGCATGGCGGATATTGAGGGAATTATGCTTCCTTGAAACCTGATTCGTAGGCCCCTATCGAATATACTGTGAAGATGTTTTCTCCTTGTTTGGGAAGATTTAAAAGCTCTTCATTTGAACAGGGATTGAGGGGCAAATTAACTAAGCAATGCTCTGCCAAGCTGTCTTCGCCTTCATAGGGAAAATGTAGGCTCATATTTACTAAGCTGTGCTATTCTATGAGCAAGCTTCCGAACACACTTTACAGGTGACAGGGGTGTCTCCAGGTGCCGGAATGTGTATTATGGAATAGCACTACTAAGTAAACATGGACCTAGATCTTCCCAAACAAGGAGAAGACAGCATATTAAATAGAGGCCTTAATTACGTGTAATTATTGTTGGTGCAAGCTCAGTATTCACCTGTGACTTCTTTATTGCTGATGGCCAGGGCCAGAATATTTACTTAAAAATATCTAAAAATAAAATTAGCAGGCTCTTGAGGGGGTCAAACATCCCCCCAAAAATGTTTTTAATATAAACTTGAGTTACATGAGGAGAGCAGCAATTGACGCGTGAAAACGTTAGGATACTGAAGATAGAAGGGGAGACAGATGAGAGGCAGGAAAGCAGGACAGTAGAATGTTACAATAGTCAAGACGGGAGAGAGTGAGGGCATGCGTAAGGCTAAGGCCCCGCTGCACGCGTCCGCATGGCCGCCTTGCTTGCCGGTGACACATGCAAGTCACTGCACCGTGATCTGCAGTAAACTGTTTTTGGCGTGGTGGGGGGGCGTGGACAAAACTAGTCGGGGCGCGGCCATTGAGCCCGGGGAGATGGATGGAGGAGGTTGTGGGTGAAGGAGCAGAGGATGTGTGTCCGCAGGAGGGGGGTTGTGCGTCCGGGAAGCTGTGGGTCCGGGAGGAGAGGAATAGATCGGGCCATCTACTTTGCGGTACATTTTGCACACTGACACACTTCCCTCCTAAGCCGCCTCCCTCCCGTAGCTCCTCTCCTCCTCCTCATTGGCTCACTCGCGTACCACGTGACGCGTCAGCGCTTCTGATCACCAGAGCCTTGTAGCTCTGTCCGGCTGACGCGTTAAAGCAGGCAGTGAGCCACATCGGAAGGAGGCAGCGGGGACCACCAGACTGGAGGCAAGGGGCTGGTGGCTCGCACACGCGCCGCCGACCGCAGCAGGTCCTCAGCCTTAGAGTTTTAGCAGTAGAGAAACAGAGGAAAGGGCGTATCTTTGCAATGTGGAATGTGAGGGAGGAGTCAAATGTGTCCCCCTAGGCAGTGTGCTTGTGATACTTGGTGTATTATAGTGCTGCCAACAGTAATGTAGAAGGAGACGGTAGGGCCAGGTTTGGGATTAAGTATGAAGAGCTCAATTTTTTACATGTTATGTTTGAATTGGGGGAGGGCCATCTAGGATGATATAGCAGAGAGACATTCAGAGACTTTAGTCTGTACTGCAGGGTCAGGTCAGGGATAAATTTGTGTTATCAGCAGAGAGGGGATATTTGAACACAAGAGATGTGATAAAGTCACCTGGAGCAGTGGTGCTAAAACTGGGAATGGGGGGGGGGGTTTGGGGGGCACAGCGCTTACACAGGCCCCACGCTCTTTCCCACAAATTTAAATTAAATGCCGGGGGAGCACAGAAGGCCTATGTGAATCCCTTACCTGGTCTCCAGCGGCTTCTGGCGACGTCTCACCATGGAAGCATGGCGTCAAATGACGCCACGGGGTCTCAAGACGTCAGAGAACACCGGATAAAAGGTAACGGTGGGGGGGTGCGAGCAGGGGGGCACAGAGAAATGTTTGCGCCCCCCTACCCTAGAGAAAGTGCATAAAGAGAAAAGAGAAGAGGGATTTTTAACACTATACAAATAAAGATATATGTATATATAAAATAATAATAGTACACTGATGAATAGAGCTAATTATGTATGGTGTTTGAGCACACAATTATTAACAGTGACTTGGTCCACGAGAAGGAAACCTTTGAGAACCCCTGATTTACAATGTGTGTTCATGTGTAAACGTATTACATTGTAAACCATGTCCAAAACAAGAATCATTTACATATTGATGAGAATTCACTATTGCAATTTTGCTTTTGGATTAGTATCCTAGTGTGTTCTTGCTAGGAAACATTGAGTAAATCTATATGTGTTATCTTCCAGTAATCACATTTTCTCTACCTTCTTAAAACTATTTTGAATGATTACCTCTAAATTGCTCTCTGCATGTGTTCCTAGAAAGGTATGTTCCAGCGTTTTATCCTCGTCGACATTTGTTTCAATTGGGGACGGTTCAAATCTCGCGTTAACTCGGGTGCCAGATTTGACGCAGAGCATTGTCTCAAAGGGTCAAAAACATTGGCTAAATCTGTACTGGGTCTCTTTTGCTATGTCACCCTCTTGTGAAAGAATTATTGACAGGAGGGCTATAGAGAAGACAAAGGGTCTGGAGTTACTGGTCTTTCATCTTGTCTCCTCTGTTGTATGTGTGTATGTCTGATAAGTGTTTATCGGTCATTCTGTGTACAGGATGGGATGTGTGATTGGACAAGGTTTGCTCTGGGATTATCCCAGGTAAATCATGTACTCCCTAGGAATTTGGGAGAAACAAGTATTATGGGATGGCTGTAATGTGCATTGTGGAGCTTGTGGATTGGGTGTAGGGATAATATATGCAGGGTTATATGTAATGTATAAATACTGAGACTGGGATGACCCCACCTCAGATCACACTGAAACCGCTTGTTGATGTGTCATCTCCTTGTGCACTCGTAAATAAAGATTCCTTGATACTCACCGAACCTGCCTGCAGTTCTTGGTACCCCGGGGGTACCCCAGAAAAGGCTGCAATCACACTCTTAAAAACTTATTTGCGGGATATTTTAAAACAGTGTTTCAGTTTGCGTCATTTCTAAAAAGTGGGAGCATTTACACAGCCGGTCTGCAGAGAATCTTTATGTTAGAAACTGACGTGCACCTGTTTAAAAAATGTGGATACGTTCAAAATAAGACCATATAAATTCTAACATACATGTGTTTGGCCTAACCTGTCCTTGATAAGAGCAATAGAAGATAGTCCTCACAGGCCGAGGAAAAATCCTTATCCCAAATTAACTGCATGTCCATGTGTAATGCTTTTAATCATAGTAGTCCTCGTAAAGAAACTTTGAACACTTATTGCAGGGGCCACCAACAGGTCATGTTTTTAGGATATCCCTGATTTAGCACAGGTGGCTCAATCAGTGTCTCAGTGCATGCCCTGTACTGAAGCAGGGATATCCTGAAAACCTGACCTGTTTGTAGTAGGGTTGTACCGGGTGGTGATTAAAAAAAAAAAAAAAAAACGGGTACCCAGCCAAAATCAATGGTTCCACCCGGCCGGGTACCCAATTACCCGGTTTGGCACTAACCTGCAGAGTGGCGGCGACATCTAGGAACAGCAGCAGCGGTCCTGTGGCGGTGGCAGCATCGGAGGTGTCTTCAGCCGGCTGTCCAATAGGAACGCTCCGTCTCCTGCTCGGGTCACGTGGTTCCCCGGCGGCTCACACACACACACACACACACACACACACACACACACACACACACACACACACACACACACACACACACACACACACACACACACACACACACACACACACACACACACACACACACACACACACTGCTTACCTGCTCCGGTGCTATGGAATGGATTCCTGCTGTCCCATGCCGGCTGAAGACCCCTCCGATGCTGCCAACGCCACAGGACCGCTGCTGCTGTTCATAGATGTCGTCAGAAAGGTAAGTAATAAGATTATTTCCAGCTACCCTGAAATTACCCGACGTCGGGTAATACCTGGCGCCGGGCCCACTTCTCAGTTGCCGGGTCTGGGTAATGTCCGGGTAGCTGGAAATGTGCTGGGTACCGGGTACTCGTTACACCCCTAGTTGGTGGCTCTTGAGGACTGGACTTGCCCACCACTGACTTAGTGGGTAACTCTAAATACACAAAACGACAGTTCGGGGCAGTGTTCAGACACAAATCCCCATTGAAGTGAATGGGGCATTTCGACTGAAAACAGTGGGTATAGAATAAGGCCTTATATCTTTATCACGGTAAACATAACGATTCCATGGTTACATAGAATGGAGACACTATTGTTTTCCAGTGCCTGGCCTTCCTTGATGGATTCATCATGCTGCATGACTGTATTTTGTTGGCAATGGCTTACAAATGTCATTTACTGTAGTTGATAAGACAGACTCATTCAGATTCATTAACATGGCTTTGGCCTGGCACGTCCAAATGTAGGACAGACTTAGAAACTGCAGAAATGCATCATACTGCCTTAAAGAATTTTCAAAGGTTCAATATGGTTTTTTTTCTCAGAGCAGATATGCTTACTGGCTGCTGTCACTAGCAAAAAAAGAATTATGATTGACAGCTTCTTTAAATGACTGCTTGGAAAAGGCATGTGGTCCCAGATGAGCAAGTGTTATAAAGGAGAAAGAAAATTGTTTTGTTTTACTGCAGGTTTACATTTTATTTATTATTATTATTTTTTTTTTTAACATTTAGATACATCATTGTAATTCTATCAGGGGAACACCGCAGAGGAAAAGAGATGGATGGATAGATTTGTTAGGATATAGAAAATGGTATAGAACTGACACATGATCATCTGGGAGAGGCTATGATACACAGATCTCACATACTGAAATGTAGTTTTACCAGATGATAAATGTCACTTTTTAAGCTGTCTCTGTGGAAAGCAGCTGGATGTACTCTGGGCAAAACTAAGATGGAATAAATGATGCTAATGTATTTGTTACTTTTGAACCGTAAAATAGCTAAATATAGTGGTAAATCATTATTTCCCAGTTTTTTGAAGGTTCCCTATTCTCTTTATACCACCAAAAATGTTTGAATTTTGGCAAAGTTCAAATGATATTGTTTCTGCATTATTGAAACAGTTTCGTATTGCTTTCTAAACATGTCTTCTACTCTAGATATCGTGGTCAACATAAAGGATGCCATTTTAGTTACTGACCTGAAGTTAAAGCTGCAGTTCAGTCAATATCCTGCATGTGTGGTTTTTTTAATAAATCAGTTCTGTAGTAAGAAAAAATACTTTTAGCATTTTCTGTTTTTAAAAAAACCACTTTGAAAGACCAATTTTCTTGTATTATATTTTAACAAGCATTTACTAAGGCACTGCCCCTTCATGTCCTTTCACAAGCCCTGGTACACCCCTTTGTGAGCCCTGCCCTCCCTCTTGTACATGTCAGTGCAGGAGTGCTCATTAATATTCATGAGCTTCCACTGACTGACAGAAGCAGATGAAAAACATATCCCATATCTAAAGATCTCACCAAATTTCGCCGATCAATACATGGAGAACGAATTGACTGGCAGCTATACAGTTCTTTAGGTAATTAGAGATTGCCCACATGAAACGATTGAATTAAAAAAAAAAAAAAAAAAAAAAAAGACTGAACTGCAGCTTTAAACATGGAGTAAAGAAAAGTTTATGAAACCAACCAGCCGATGAGATGTGTGTGGTTTTTTCTGTCTTTAATCAGCTGTCACATAGAAAATTCAGGCAGCCAGTTAAGAGGATGCAGCTGAGACGTCCAATGGAGAGAGCAGGCATGATCCTGATTACCCAGATGGTGTACAAAGGGCTGACGTATGCTTAACAATCAGAGACAAAGGTAAAGTTAGCAGTGTCACCACTCATCCCAATTCATGGAAGATGCTGAGGAAGGCAGCCAGTGACTCATCACAACAGTTTTACCAGCTCAGCAGAGGCAAGAGAAGAGCACATCTCCAGGGGAAGAAATATACAAACACCTGAATGAGAAGACCAAGTACCAAAACGGCACATGTGGGTGCTACATGTACATAATAAGAATATAATGTGGTTCATATTTTGGTATATGATAATGATGGGAATGGAAAGAAAAAAAAGCAGTTTATACAAGAATATGAAATATACTGTATGATTAAAGGCTGAAAGTGTACTAATGGCAATGACATTTAATAAATTACATCTGGGTGATTGATGCCCATTATCAAAATCTGACACCTATGAGTGGTTTTAAATTTTTGTTTGATAGTTTGTAAACATGGTGAGCTGAAACTAAGGAGGTCTTTATTTCCTCTGGCTGCTCCCCTTTGTCTGATTTAATTGTGTCTGCAATGAGTACGCTGTCACGGGAGACAAGGCCATTTACACCTTTTTATCCGGATCATACATCGAGGAAAACAAGGCAGTGAAATAAATTGAGGTTTATTTGGATAAGATCTCGGAAACACACAGAAATACAAAATACAGAGAATATATACACTTACTGGGGTCTGGGGGTTCAGATCTATCCCTTTCCTAGTTGCAGGGCTCCTGCTTCAGTAAAAGGTGTTACCCTGTTTGGTTGGTTCCAGCCTGCTGGCTGGGCCTCTCCATGCTTATGTGTTGGTTTTATAGCTCTTTTCACCCAGAAGCACCCTTGAGAAGCCCGCCAGCAGCTGCTTGTCTTCTTCAAATCTCCAACAGAAAAGAAAGTTATCTACTACACTGCTCTCCCTTATATAGGGCTTGATGCCTATCTAATACACTGAAGGGGCTGGCAGCCAATTAAAGCATGGATTGTGGTTGTGCATTCAATGATAGGAGGGGAAAATTCAAAACCTGCCAATGGAAATCGTGCCTATGAGTTTGACATCTAGCAACCGCTTTCCTGGCCAGCCCCATACCCCCTGGGTTTCTGGCTCCCCTGGGTCTACGTGAAACAAAGGCTATTTACTCCAGATATCCTGTTCATAGTCCTTCCCCCTCACCATGTGTAACAAACATGCATTTCTTTTGCTATGCTAATCTACCTCTGGCTGCCTTTTGTCACCAAACTGTTGTTTCCTCACAGGAGAAACACAAGGCAATTTGACCTAAGACGTAGGGTCTTTGAACTGGGCTCTAAAACCTGTTCTAGGACACCAGCCCTTACACCCAATACAGTAATGTTTGATCCCTAGAGCTGACACTCTAAAACTGGGATCTGCGAGTGGGTGTTCTAAAATCTGTGTTAGCATACAAGCCTCCTAGACCCAGTTCTAATACCTTGCTGGCAGGCAATACAAGTTAACACCGTTTGCCGCCAAATATCCACCTTTTTCCTCGTGTTCCAAAAGTCTCTGCCCTGCAGCTATTTCTCATAAGGGGCCACCCATACAAAGCAACCCAGTTACAAGCTTGTACAGGCAGCTACAGGACCATGAGTCAAAGGGAATACAACATAGAATGCCTTAACTGGCCCATTGGGCTTACATAGTTAACCCCACATACAGTTCCTAGGTTATAACCCTATGGGGGACAGTATAAGGGGAACAGAATTACAGGGCAACAAGGTAAGGTACAAGATTAGACCCGAGAGCTGACACTCTCAGCCCTTGCCATATGGTTTAAGGGGCAGCCAGCCGTGCTCCATCTTTATTAATGAAGGCCGAGTTCCCCCTACCGTCACATACGCACTGGAAAAGCCACCACCCTTCTCCCCCTTGTTACCTTTATTGGTTGTCTGATAATGACAAGGTTTGAGGCAACACTTGATTGATAAACACTCCCCCATTTAATGGCACAGAATTTCCAAAGAAACCAAATACATATTTGCTTTAAGCAGGGTTAGACTTGTTTCAGGAAAATCATTCGATGTTAAATTCTTTATAAAATGTTGTTTTCGGGTCAGCTATCCGGGATCGCACCTTTTAAGTGGAGCTGCATCTCGAGACAATGACAATCTGATCACATTTCTGCATACCTGTTTCAAAGTATCTAGTCCAACTGGACCGAGCAGTTTCACAGCGAGATAATGTAGTTTCCCTTCTAACTCTTTTACAATTTATTACCCTGTAGGGGTAAATTTTGCCGGAGGACAAGGCCACAGCACTATATTAGGCCATTTATATTTAATGAGCTGGGAAAGAAGGGAGTCATTAGTATGGATTTCAGCAGTCTGTGTTAAACACATCAGGCTGCATTATACTGAAGAATTTCAATTCTTTCTCTAGGTTATACTGTTTACTGCTACTCAATCCTTATTTGTATTTTCCTTCTAATTGTAAACATGCTTGGCAGGCATACAAACCAGCTGGATCAAATGGAAAGATAGAAAGCAAAGGGAGAGTAAGGTCTGCATCCAATCCAGCACTAATACACATTAACATGAATGGTGAGAAAAGATGGATTGGGTGTGTTAACCCGCAACGGACAACAATGAATCTCCCCCAAAGTGAATTCTGCCATCCATAGCAATGCTAACCAGTTTAACTTCCTTGTTGCAAATGACACAGCTGATACTGTTCTAGGACCTGGCTCACTCTCTGTCTGACCATCGGATTGCAGATGATAACGTCTATCGGGATGTATGGAACCCTCAGGGGTAACATGGTAATGCACAAAAGACCGAAATACGTAAGAACTGATATTTACTTTTTAGTGTAACAAAAAACTAAGGCTGGGAAAACAAAATGGAGTCTGCAAAGTGTGCAGAGCTACACGCGAAAGGCTATGATAGCAAAGGGAACAATCAAAAAGGGGGGGCAAATGGTACAAAGGGAAATAACAAACATAAGTTAGTTGCAAGAGTTTGCAGTGCTACATGCAAAGAGCAATAGTAGTAAGGGATAAATAATGAACAGGGGGCAAATAGTGCAAGGGGAATACAAGACCACAAACAAGAAGGAACCTGAAGATCTGCAGAACTAGGAGCCTGAATAAAAAGGAACATGGAAAGAGGCAGCACTAGGGAACAAAGAATAACCTGACTCCTGATCTGTAAACAGAACGTTGACAAGTAAAGAACTAACAGACTGGGTGGGGTTTATGCCCAAACTAAGATGGCAGCTGACCCCATGGACTGTTCTAGTTCTTACCAGTTCTGGGAATGAACTTGACTCCTCTGTGCGCTACTACAGGTCTATGAGGAGTACTACGGGAGGTAATCTTGACACACACAAAGCATCTGCGCTGTGATTGTTCGTGACTAAAGATGCCAGAAACGGTCAAAATCCATTTCCCAGAATTACCTGAGCCCTCCATTCAAAATCCGTTACGCGGTGTAAACTCCGTTGACGACTTGTTCCAGTTTCAATCATGCGGATTAATCCAAAACTGCCATTGGATACAATCCGCGGGTGAATTTTAACCATCCAATCCACAGATTCAGCAATCCATGGGTTGTTAAAATCCACCAGTGGTTTTCAGAATCCGCCGATTGGATTGTCGGTGATTAACAAAAAATCCGGGAAAGACGAATCGCCCTTTTTGAGACCGATTCACGGAAATCCACGGACCGAAGGAACCAGCCGATCCGAGGCGGATCTAGATCCGCAAAAACACTTTGCCCATCTCTAGTCACGACCAGGGGCGTAGCTAGAAAAAGCTAGAATTAAATCCAAAATGTATATCCCTTGGACCCGGACCTGTTTTCTCCCCCCCTCCCTGCCGACGACCCGGCTGAGCATTTCTCTCTCTCTTCTCCGCCACCGTTCTCTGCCCCACAATCCCTTGCGGGTTAGCATCGCTACACCGGAAGAGGAAGGTCTGTCCTTCCAGTAATTTCTGCGACTGGCGCGTCAGGGGAACGCAGCAGATCGTAGTTTTTATATAAAGCGAAGAAACAAAATGCAAACTTAAAAACTACATTGCCAAAAACGGTGTAATACTGTAGCCTGTCAAATTAAATCTCACGGCTACATAGATATTTTAAAGAAGAGGGTCAGTCTGATCTGTCAGACGGTGGAAGGTAGAAAACACGTGGATACCACTTTAATATCACAGTCAGGGGTAGTCCTAACCAGCCTAGGAAAATAAATCTTTGTTAACTCTTTAGTTGCTGATGAGGGTAAAAAAATTAGGTGAAAAAATGGGAGGAGCCCGGCCCTGATGTAGAAATCGGGCTGGAGTAAATGGTTGTATATTAGCCACTACTGATGTTCTATATCGTCATGTACTGTAGATAGCCCTAATTGAAGATGTGACTAACCTGTATTCCAAGGAGTCAGTATAAATTGCCATGTCTCAGAGGGAAGCAAATCTCCGGCAGGTCACAGCAGAACTGGATGGTTAATGCATTTAGGTAGTGTATCAATACGGTGACACTATGTCTAATAGATGAGGCTCCTAGTTCTGACTCTCTTAGAAGCCAGATAACGTGCTAATTTCTGCAGATAAAAGGTATAAACAAAATGTGCTATCCGACCCTACTGCAATAGGGACACTGTGCTGCCCGTGAATTCGGTGCAGTCTCCTAATACGTTCACTTATAACGGGGCCCTGACATTTCTTTTTTGCCCAGTGGCCCGCACATGTCTAGCTACGCCACTGGTTGCAACCCCGTCTCCCATGCTTTCCTATAGAGGCTGAGAAACTATGTAAAAGGGGGCCTGGTCTGAGCTCCAGAGGTCATTCTGCTGATGGCGTGGAAGCTGCACCCACCGATGGTCAGAGAGAAGCAGGGAGAGTGAGGGAGAGGCAGGCCTGCAGCTGGGGAGAGCCAGGGCCCAGCAACAACGAAAGGACGGCAGCCGGGCAAAGAAGTTCGGCCTGTCCCCACCTTGGCGGCAGCACTGCCTACCCCTACAGAGTGTGAAAGCAACCCCCGAGGTAAGTCTTTGAAGTGGCACCTGGCTCTTAGTCAGATAGGATTGCCCCCGTAATTCCCAGATTTAGTAAGTGTAGCTCTAGTCTGTATTTTGTGCTGTGTTTGCTGGCTCAGGCTGGAATAAATACCCTTTATTGAACGGTTTTGTTCTGTCTGGTGCCTTCATCCCGGTGTGAAGTGCTGCTCTTCCGTGACAAGTGGCATTGCTGCTTCCTTGTTTTCAATATTTTTTTATGGTGTTATTTGCAGTTACTGTAAGTGATTAAAATATGTATGAGCTTGAAATACATGTGAGCAATAAACAATTTAACCTTGCATATGTTATTGTAATTGTTTTATTGGTAATATTAATAATAAATAATAATTGTTTGTTATTGTATAGAGCTGCTAGTTTTACATAGCGCTTTACAGAGACATTCCTGTAGAGTGTAGATCTTACCATCTATGCTTTTGGTGCCTAAGGCACAGAGAAATAAAGTGATTTGCCCAATGTCACAAGGAGCTGACCCCAGGAATTGAACCCGGTTCCCATGCTTCAAACTCTCAAACTCAGTGCCAGTCAGTGTCTTTACTCACTGAGCCACTCCTTCAAAAAAAAGTGGCAATACAAGGATTAGTGGGCACCATTTTAAACCACTTAGTTTGCCAATTGAGTGACAAGGGGGGGAGGGGAGGGAGTTGCAAAAGTAGGGATGCCAGGTGTCCAGTATTGAACTGGACTGTCCTGTTTTTGTACACTGTACAGTAAAAAAATAGAGGTAATACTGGACATGTGTATACTGGTATTACCTCTTTGGACATACAGTAGTGCCCTGACTGGCTTGGGGGGCTGCAGGATTTTAACCGAGTAGGGAGAGAGCAGGGCTATTGCTAGAGGGCTGGACAGTTTCCTCGATACTGATTGGCTGCTGCTGTGGTGGGGCCAGAGACAGGAGGAAACAGCATGGAGCTGAGAGGTGTGTCTGTGTGCCTGTCTGTCTTGAGTACATTGCACCTTTCACAATTGTGTCCAATATTTTTGGAGAAGCCACCTGGCACCCCTACTTAGCACACAGGAGGAGCGCTTGTACAGTATTTCCCGTACTTGGAAATTACATTTCATTTTTCTCCCCTTCAATCTTTTGTAACATCTGTAAATATTATTAAAAGACAGGAGAGGATGGTTTGATTGCAACAAACCTTAATGATGTAAATGATTTGCAAAAGTGTTTTAGGAGCACCATATTATCAATATCCACCCTGATATCGACTTATGAGCAGGGATGCAAAGCTAGATACATTGTTTCAACAAAAATGGGCGGTGGGGGGGGGGTTATGAACTATGTAACATTGATTTTAATTCAGACATTTAAATTTGCTGTGCACATTGGTTTCTTTATTGAAGAATTGATTTGAATAAGGCAGATGTCCTAGCAAAAATAGATTAGTTTCATTGAATTTACAATGACGTGATTAAAAAGCATGGTTCTTTTGAGAAACAAAGTGTTGTTTTTTTCTGACACCGACAACTTTATTCATAGGGATATTAATTGTTTGATAACGCCTCAAGTACACTTGAAAAAGAACACAGACAACATTTTCTTTCACTATCCTCCTTGATTATTATTTAAAAAGTGTATTTCATTTAAATGATTATTTTTATGTTAAAAATTAAAAAAAAACGGCTTTTGGTTGTATTTGACATGAGGTCAGTTTAGGAATATGTGGGTGCATTCCTAGGGGTGCCCGACTGGAGTCCTCAAGCACCCCCAACAGGTCATGTTTTCAGGATTTCCCTGCTTCAGTACAGGTGGCTCAATCAGTCCCTGCTTCAGCACAGGTGGCTCAATCAGTCCCTGCTTCAGCACAAGTGGCTCAATCAGAGGCTCAGTCTTCCACTGAGCCTCTGATTGATTCACCTGTGCTGAAGCTTGGATATTCTGAAAACCTGACATGTGAGGGGGGCTTGAGGACTGGATTTGATCACCCCCTGATCTAGCCCAATGGTATTTATCATAGATGATAAGCCCGTGGCTGAAATTTGGGGGTACGGAGGTACTCTAACTCAGATCTTTAGCCACCATACTGAAAGTGCCCAATAAAATATCACAGGTCCTTTCAATAAGTCTACCATTCTTAATAGTCATGTTGAATTTGAGGCTGCAGGGTAATGTTCGTAGCAGTGCTATACTTCAGGTTAAGCAAATAGCCTCATGCAAACAACTGATGTAGCATTAAAATACTGCCCTTTGATAACAGATGTAGAACTTGTTTTCCTATGTTGGTTAATTATTAGGGGCTGCTGTTCTCCGTTGTTTTTAGAGGTTGGTTGGGCTATATTCTTATCCATCTTAGTCATATAGATCAGCGAGATCAGCTTCCTTGGGAATTTGTGAGGTGGGTAATTCAATTAATATGTCCACATTCTAATATGCTCACAATTTGTCAGTGGATTTTTCCGTGTTGCCAATTTTCTCCTATTTTTTTTTTAAACGTACTCCTGTCAAATTTAAATAATAGGCTCAACTGTATGGAACAGCCTGTGGCAAGCAGGTTAAGCTGTCAGATTTATGCATGGGGTGTCAGACAAACATATTAAGCATACTATTCAAGGTTGACCTTAAACTGCACCTGAATTTAAATTGGCACACAACAAAATACTCTCTGCCTTAAGTATGTTGTTAACATACTGAAATGCATTCTTTTCATTAAAACAATGTGACAGCAATCCCATAAACAAGCTTGTGTGTAAAGACCAAGCAAATAGCCTCATTTCTAACACCAGAGGAACTGATGCAACTGTTCATTTGGGAAACATTTCTCCTTTCCATGGAAATGAACATGTTGCACCATAGAATACAGCTGTCCCTATGCACCCCCAGCCCTCATTGTTCTGTCTTTAAATCTAGCTTCCCCTAGCAGAACTTTAATCATGGCATACAGTATAGGGACCGAAGATATTACTAGACACGATACATAAAGCTTGGCCCCCTGCAGAAGCACTTACCACAATGCCCTCCTACTGTTTCTGTACGTTCCTCCTACATACCAATTAGATTGTAAGCTCCTCGGAGCAGGGACTCCTCTTCCTAAATGTTACGTTTGTTTGAAGCACTTATTCCCATGACCTGTTATTTATTATTTGTTATTTATATGTTTACCACGTGTATTACTACTGAGAAGCGCTATGTACAATAATGGCGCTATACAAATAAAGACATACAATACAATGGCCCACGTAGCCTGATAACTTCCTATACTTACTCTTAAACTTTAGACCCTATATAATCTTCAACTTTTACTCCCCAATTTTTAACTCCAAACGGGTTTAAAAAAATGCTTTTATGTATTCACTGCATACACCTCAGTTGAAAGGCTGTTGAATGAATCCACTTCAATTTAATATTTTCTTTACTGTTACCACCTTCCAGATTGACCCTAACCACCAGTAAAAATAATCTGTACTAATATAATAATATGTACACAGACTATGTAAATGTATACAGGTACACAGATGTATGAAAGGGGCTCAACAATTTTTTTTTTTAAATAAAATTAAAAGTAAGCAGTCATACTCAAGATTGTTCTAATTACAGCATATTTATTTTTTAGTAGGGTCATGGTTTAAAAATGTTTGCATAATCATTAACTATAATATACAACTGCTGGTGTGGTTTTATTTTGAATATTAACAATGGTTTTTGTTTATTAGGGAAATCAATAGTAGTCCTAATGAGTAATTGTATTATAGACTGGAGGATAACTGTACAACACAGCATTTCCTGGAGGAGCAGTCTGTCAAACTACGAATGGCTAACAGAAAGAATTACTTGGATCCTGATATGTAAGAAGATGAGTTTTCATTGTTAATGCCATAACTCTAAGTGAACATTGAGTGTGACATTCGGAGTGATCCAAGAACAAGCAGATTTCTAGACAGCAAGTGGGCTTACAGGTGTTCAATAGATTGATTGATTTAAGGTTCTGATGTAATATACTGTAGCTTTGTGACAGCAAGCCACTGTTCTGCTGTTTTTAAGCATTGTTATCTCATTTAATTGTACTTAATATACAATCACGTATTATTGCAATTGATGTAATAATATTGTCTCTATGTAGCAAATACTTTGTGCCAATGCTATTCTGCCACTTCTGCTCCCTCTGAAATGGGCACAGCCTTCTAAGGTTTTCTTTCCTGTTTGGAAAGGACAGCTATTCTCAAAGGACCTAAACTCATTTCTGAACAATGTACTAAAGACCTGCAGGAACTACAATTTATCTCTTCTGAATAATACTCCCTGGCTCTGCTCTTAAGCAAGATAACCTCCCAGTGAACTTTGCCTATGGGTGTTTATTTACAAATCTGGAAGTAATATGGATTTATTTTAGTAATATAAAGGACATTTTGCAGATAACGTTGAAAGCAAACATTCTATGTGTATATTACACATTGGTTTAAAATGGATTTCCATTCTGGTGCTATGATAAAAGCTGGTCTGGCTCCAAAGATGTGTGTGCGTGTGCGTGGACCCTTATATTGACTTTTAATTACTTACTGGTTAAGAAAACAAAAAAAGGCTAGCGTTTCCATGCCCCAATAATTAATACTAGACATGTAGTATTTTGTTGATATAAGCTATTGTTGAATTACAGTAACCTCTTTTGGCTTTGACCCTG
This sequence comes from Ascaphus truei, assembly GCF_040206685.1. NCBI lineage: Eukaryota > Metazoa > Chordata > Amphibia > Anura > Ascaphidae > Ascaphus > Ascaphus truei. The sequence continues at coordinate 23,068,002 of NC_134499.1, forward strand.
ACACCATGAAGGGATTGAAAAATTATTACATGTTAGAATAGAAGGTGCTATTAAATGAATATATTGTGCTCAACATATTTTAAACATGTTTTTCGTATCAGGAAAGACGTACAGTATCTCTAGTTGCCTTTCAAAGCCACAAACCCACTAATTTGATCACTTATCAGATTAGTGACAGACAGACCAAATGGAAATAATGCTGAGCTGCAGCACCTACGATCTATCTCAATGTTACCATAACTGCTGTATAAAACCTCTAATTTTGCTGTACCATGGGAATCACTTACTGTACCAATCTTGCCTTGGTTAAAAAAAATAGTTTATGTTTTTTTTTGTATATTTCCATTTTATATTTATTGAACACAGCTGCTATACAAATTTCATGCACTACTTAAAAAAATAAATGTGTGTGTCTGAAATATCTAATTCCATGAAGTCTGATGCGGCCAGTCAAGCTGTTTTTCACCCGTAAATCCCTATTAACTTTAATAGCGATTTACAGACAAAAACAGCCTGAACTGCGTCTGGACAATATAGAATAAGGTCCCTAATCTCATACCACACCACAGGCTAAGAAAAATCTAAACTGTACCTTACAATTGTTTTAATAAAGTTATTGTAGTCCCACTTTGGGGACTACTAGTTAGTATAAGGGGTTAACGCCTGTAATGGGTTAACTGTGTGGGATCACTTTAGGGTACTCCGCTCCTTATCACGTCTTGTGACCAGTGATGTCGGTGTGTTGTGTACGGCTACTCCGCATGGGTTGCCTTGACTCAGGGGGCTGGATTCAGGCGGTTGGGCGATGAGGTAGCAAGGTTGTGGAATAATTGGCTCCAGGAACCGTTGTCATACAACAGTCTTTTATTCAGGTCCCCAGGCACAGGGACCGCACACCACACTTTATACAACGCTGTGCGGTTTCCTTATTGTTATCATTGCTTTATGAGCTTCCATGAATTCCCACTCTTAACACTTAGAGCGGGTATATATGTTAGTCGCTTAACTGTTCTGAGACCCAGCCCCCCTCCTTTTTCTATTTGGGATCCCCCCCTCTGTATTATCCTGGTAATGCTAGGCCATTGGGACTCTTGGTGGGTTCTGTACAAGTGACCCCAATACCTTTGGTCGATGCGGAAACTGCCACTTCCCTGCAGCCGGAGAGGACTGTGAATACAGATCCATGGTTAGAGCTGATCCACTGGCACCCAGGAGTCCTCGTTACTGAGGCCCTCTGTGGCATGCCATTTCCATATTACAAAGCTTATATTGGACTTCCTTAATCTTCTTCTGGGATCCTAACGTAAAGGGTACTGTCCCTATCTACAAGATAATAAACAGGTGGCCTGGTCTGTGCTATTACTTCATACAGATTACTTATCCACTCTCCCGGAGGCTCCTCTACTCTTGTCCTCCTGGAACCTAACCTTCTCAAACCTTCCCTTACAGTATGTACTCTTCGTGATGTTATGATCCCATGGCAAGTCAGGGTGGGGCCCGGTATACGCCAACTATGCTAATAACCCTTTAGAGGGGGGGTTACATATACAAGTAAGAATTATTTTCTAAAGGAACAAAGGCAGGAAAATCTTTGCTTTTAGCACAGTTACAGTTGTTTAGAGAAGTAATCTTAAAAAATTTTTTGACTACATGGGATTGCACAATTAAGTGCTCATGTGCAAAAGTATGTTAATCGGAAGGAAAAAAAAGAAAAAAAAAATATATATATATATATATCTACTGTATATATCTATATATCCTTGCCACAAGTATTATGTTCTAAAATATTGAATTTTAAAGCTGGTACAATTTTTTAACTATTCTGAAAAAAAATTGATGAAGGAGATACAGTAAGAGCCCTGAAGGGCAAAAGGCCATTAATAAGTAAAAATACATTTTTCCCATAATTGCCGCCATAGGTAGGTATGTAAAGTGCATAAAAAAAAACAATACCATTTTTCTTCTAGAAAAGAATTACCCAAAGCAAAACAATAGATGAATAAAAATCAATTACAAAACTCTTTGGGCACGCTTTTTATTAGAGTTGGTAGAAACCAATATATCACTGGCCTTACATTAAGGGGTCATTCTATGCAAATGCACTCGCAGCAAGTTTACACAGTCTTATTGGGTACAATTGAAAAATAGTAGAACAAGCAACTTTGAGCACTAGATATAATTGCATCATTTAGAAGATTACATTTCCATGTAGCACCGATTAGTAACAGAACAATTACATTCTGTGTAATAATGTTACAATGAATAAATGCAGAGTCAGAATAACAGTGAAAAAATACAGAAGTGCATAAGCTTTCAAGCGTCTAAATGCTTGAGTAGAGAAAGTGGTTAGCAGTCAGAGAATTTTGAGGACTACATAACATGATCTGTTGCTGGGGACTGGGAGACACTAATTTAATCATGTAGGGCTCTTTGGGGGGCTTCGCCTGCGAACCTTACACAGTGGCCACCCCAGCAGCTCACTTTTATTTTTTCCCAAGCTCAGAGTGTCAGGGTTCTGCTCGCCACAAACCAGGACCGGACCGCGAGGCTGAGGTGGGGTTGTAAAAGCACCGACCTGAGACCGCGCAGACTGATCCGGATTGCGCAGTTCGTTGTCGTACATCGCAGGATCAGGATAGGAGAAGACAGCGTCGTCATTGTACAAGCCAGGGTCAGGGCTGGAGATATCAGGATAAACATTGTTCAAGCAAGAGTTTGGCAACATGTAGTCAGGAGAGCCCCGCTTCAGCTTAGGAGCGCGGGGTTGGGCTCTGCGCGAGCGACGGCCATGGCCCATGGTGCTGGTCACAGGAGATGGTAAGTAGACCAGCGTAGCACACCGCTTGCTGCACGGGTGAACCAGTGCTACAGCGCAAGAGTCCTGAGCGGCTGGGGAATCCTCTGTAACAGCGCAGAAACCAGGACACGGCCTCTCTAGATTAGGGAAAGAGTAGGCCCCAGGAACCAGGAAGCTGAAGATCCACAGGGAAACCTCCGCTACAGTGCAGGAATCAGGAGACTGAAGGGCGCGGGGGATACCTTTGCCTCAGTGCAGGAAAGCAGGAAGCTGAAGACATAGGGGATACCTTTGCTTCAGCGCAGGAGAACAAGCGGGAGCTTGAAGGAAGCTGAAGGACGCAGGGCGGAACCTCCGTATCAGCATAGGAGAACAAGCGGCTTGAAGGGAGCTGAAGGACGCAGGGCGGAACCTGGTATCAGCATCGGAGAACAAGCGGCTTGAAGGAAGCTGAAGGACGCAGGGCGGAACCTGGTATCAGCATAGGAGAACAAGCGAGGGCTTGTGGCAAAACAGTCGACATCCAGTTAGGACTATGCTCGGCAAGGAGCATTATGGGAAAGCAATACTTAAAGGCCAGCGGGCCAATCCCCGGCGGGGGTGTGAAGGTACTGCTCCAAATGAGTGAATACAAGTCTATGTTGCAGTGATAGGCTGCACAGCTGCAATAGATACCAGAGGGAGTGTGTATTGCTTTGGTGAGTGAATCCAGGCTGCAGCAAACATCAGGAGAGGTGCTCCAGGACTGCACAAGTCTGCAAGGTAAGGCAACCAGTAAACCGCGGAGCGGATTCCTTACAGTACCCCCCCCTTCACGCGAGACCTCCGGGCGAACATGAGCACACCTAGAGTTGGGGGACCGGGAATTGTTGCTGAACCGTCTAGGATTGGGGGTAGAGTCGTGGTCCAGAGACTCGTGGTTACTCCTTAGTGTACCCCCACCCCACGGTGAAAACTGCGGCCAGACAGGGCCATCCATGGGTCTCGGAGACATCGAGTTGTTCCTAAAGTTCTTTAGGTGGAAAGGGGATCCGTAAACGAGCAGTTCCTTGGTGAGTACAGTTCTAGGATATGAGATTGATGGAAGAAACATCTTTGGTACATGGCTCGCCTCGCAAAATGACTTGGAAATCCAGGGCTGTGAAGAACCAGAGGGTTCCAGAGCAGAAACGGCAGGAGAACCCCTACAGGAAGCCCAGTCTTTAATAAATGAACCGGACTCTAGGATCAGCGGCCCTGATAGTTGATCGAATACACCAGGAGGAACTTTGTAACAGAAAAAGTCTTGGCTGACCACTGCATGTTGGAATTTGCGAGGAATTTTTCCTCTAGAAGGCTCCCAGGTAATGGTTAGTAAGGGTATAGGTTTGTTGGAAGCATCTCCCGGTATTGGTATGGAAGGTGACAAGGCAAGCAGTAAACCAGGCATAGGGACCGAAATCTTGGGATACGTACAGAGTATTTCCAACTGAGAGGAAATAACAGGGGCAACCGAAAATTCCGAGGGACAAAACCATGGTTTAGCAGGAGCAGAGAAGCAAACAACAGTAGAGCTCTCCAATACTGGGAAATCTTCATTGGGAGATAATATTGTCAGTGAATCAGGAATAGTCCTTGGGATCTTTAAATCAGTAGCTTGAGAAAAAGGCAGAGCCAGGGTAGTGGTGGGAGGGAAGCTAACATCAGAAGCTGAAGTCTGTACCTCAGTGACAGGGCCCTGAGAATCAACAAGCAGCAAGTATGAACTATGAAAACTCTTAATGACAGGCACCTTAGGAGTACAAGGAGTCTTTTCCGAAACTGCAATGGCCCTAACCACAGGGGTACCTAACCTGACAAAAACATGAATTGGTGTGTTTTCTAGTGCAAAATCTCTGATCACAGGACTCCTAACCGATAGTGAGGGTGTCTGGGTTTGATTAGAGAAAAAATCAGATGTATTGATAAGTGACTTAGAAACAATTACTGAGGTTCTAGATTTGCTGGACATGTGAGAAAAAATACCCTTTAAGACAGGAGTTTTCATTTCTTCCCAGAGTAACCCCATGTTTGCTGGGGCATATTTAGACACAGTACTGAGGGACTGGGTTTCAGCAAAGGCAGGACAGCTAAATAGCTCAGATTTAAACCCCAGGACTTGTAATATATGCATGGTGACCTCAGACAGTACTAAGGAAGTGACCACAGATATGCTGATCCCTGGAGAATTAGCCTGGACAGAGAAATCAGGGGGACCCCCAATCAGGATACTCCTTGTAGGAAGAGCTTCAGAATCAGAAGGAGAATCATTACCTCTCAGAGTCTCAAAACTAGTAAGACACAATTCAGCGAAAAGGGATACAGTGTGCAAGCTTTTTACTAATCTATATGAAAAAGCGTCACTTTGGGGAGAAAACCGTGCGTCAGCAAACATTCCTGGGAACATAATATGAACCCCAGGAGGGACATACAGACTACTGTATGCTTTTAACCCTAAGCTTAAAGAGGAGGAGAACTCAGACAGTACACGGGGGTGAATCATAACTGTACTGGTCTCTGAAGTAGGTATTTGGTAAGGAATGTCTGGGAAACCAGAAATTACTGCAGACTCCATAATGTGGGAACTATGCGCTGAAGCAGGGATCACCGCTATGTGGGCGACAGGCTGGTTCAGCGAAACACCCGGGAGAAGGAACTCTGCGAGCAAGCTTAGGGAAAAACCTGACTCCTGAATACATTTATCAGGAACCAGAACTTTAGCCGAAGTCTCGGGAGACGAAACTGCGGAAACTTGAGCTGAAGCAGGGGATTTATAGCAAAGAATCTCTAGGGACTCCGTACGGTTATGGGAATCCCTCAATGCAACCTCTGCTGTCTGACTTGTGGACTCATTCTCTGAGGCTAAAACGAAGGCATTAACTTGGAGGCAGCAAGAATTTACAGGGGTTAATGCAGACAATGCCTGAGAGTAAAACATAGGTAATCTCTCTGTATTAGGACAGACCAGGAATCTCTCCTCTGAAGCTAGGGGCGTGACCATGGCTGACAGAGAACAGGGATTTACCAAAGGAAACTCAGAGAGCTGCCCCTCAGGGGTTAATACAGAAATGACCCTGAGAACAGAACTTAGGGATTCTTTCTCTGACGGGGAAAGCGCACAGGACTGCCTAGCAGAGTTTAAAGCTGGAAAACCCTCAAGAGCTGGAGTGACAGATTCGGATTTAGAAATAGGGGAACAAAGGGACTTATTCTCTGATAGTAGAACCTTAGTGTTGGCTAGTGAAACATATGTATTCTCCAGGGGAACCTCACAGGACTGCTCGGCAGGGGTTAAAGCTGGAAAACCCTCAAGACCTAGAGAAAGGACTTCTGAGCTAGAAATAGGAGAACTAATGAACTTATTCTCTGATACAAGAACATTAGGGCTGGGTAGAGCAACATATGTATTCTCCAGGGGGACCTCACAGGACTGATCGGTAGGGGTTAACGAAAACATATCATTGGTGTCAGGGAACCCGGGCATACACTCAGGGCAAGGATCCGTGGTAGACCAGGGATACAGCCAAGCGGCAGCGAAGCTGGCGAGGGGAGGATCCTGTTCCTTTATGCAAATGTCCAATGTCATGGAAAGGATATAGAGTGTTTTTTGAGCATCAGCCAACATGAGGAGAGGGTCCTCTTTTGCTATATAAATGTCTAAAGACAAGGCCAGGGAAGAGAGTTCCTTTTGGGCGTCGTCCAATTCTAAAGGGTACACATTTTCCCAAGTTAAAGGGTAACCAGGAAAGCAAATACAAGCGGCCAGCGATTGTTTTAAGTCCCGGAGGCGGTAAACCTTCATCATGAGATCATTACGGCATTTGTTTTGCAAAGGGGTTAAACCTACAAACACAATCAGATCATCAATCAGGGGTATTATCTCACATAGAAATTGGTATTCACACTGGGACTGGTTTACAGGCTGGGACAGGCTTTCAGACAGAAACTTACCAACCCTCACCACAGGGCGGTCCGAGTTTGTGTGGCCGAGCATACTGTCAGGGTTCTGCTCGCCACAAACCAGGACCGGACCGCGAGGCTGAGGTGGGGTTGTAAAAGCACCGACCTGAGACCGCGCAGACTGATCCGGATTGCGCAGTTCGTTGTCGTACATCGCAGGATCAGGATAGGAGAAGACAGCGTCGTCATTGTACAAGCCAGGGTCAGGGCTGGAGATATCAGGATAAACATTGTTCAAGCAAGAGTTTGGCAACATGTAGTCAGGAGAGCCCCGCTTCAGCTTAGGAGCGCGGGGTTGGGCTCTGCGCGAGCGACGGCCATGGCCCATGGTGCTGGTCACAGGAGATGGTAAGTAGACCAGCGTAGCACACCGCTTGCTGCACGGGTGAACCAGTGCTACAGCGCAAGAGTCCTGAGCGGCTGGGGAATCCTCTGTAACAGCGCAGAAACCAGGACACGGCCTCTCTAGATTAGGGAAAGAGTAGGCCCCAGGAACCAGGAAGCTGAAGATCCACAGGGAAACCTCCGCTACAGTGCAGGAATCAGGAGACTGAAGGGCGCGGGGGATACCTTTGCCTCAGTGCAGGAAAGCAGGAAGCTGAAGACATAGGGGATACCTTTGCTTCAGCGCAGGAGAACAAGCGGGAGCTTGAAGGAAGCTGAAGGACGCAGGGCGGAACCTCCGTATCAGCATAGGAGAACAAGCGGCTTGAAGGGAGCTGAAGGACGCAGGGCGGAACCTGGTATCAGCATCGGAGAACAAGCGGCTTGAAGGAAGCTGAAGGACGCAGGGCGGAACCTGGTATCAGCATAGGAGAACAAGCGAGGGCTTGTGGCAAAACAGTCGACATCCAGTTAGGACTATGCTCGGCAAGGAGCATTATGGGAAAGCAATACTTAAAGGCCAGCGGGCCAATCCCCGGCGGGGGTGTGAAGGTACTGCTCCAAATGAGTGAATACAAGTCTATGTTGCAGTGATAGGCTGCACAGCTGCAATAGATACCAGAGGGAGTGTGTATTGCTTTGGTGAGTGAATCCAGGCTGCAGCAAACATCAGGAGAGGTGCTCCAGGACTGCACAAGTCTGCAAGGTAAGGCAACCAGTAAACCGCGGAGCGGATTCCTTACAGTACCCCCCCCTTCACGCGAGACCTCCGGGCGAACATGAGCACACCTAGAGTTGGGGGACCGGGAATTGTTGCTGAACCGTCTAGGATTGGGGGTAGAGTCGTGGTCCAGAGACTCGTGGTTACTCCTTAGTGTACCCCCACCCCACGGTGAAAACTGCGGCCAGACAGGGCCATCCATGGGTCTCGGAGACATCGAGTTGTTCCTAAAGTTCTTTAGGTGGAAAGGGGATCCGTAAACGAGCAGTTCCTTGGTGAGTACAGTTCTAGGATATGAGATTGATGGAAGAAACATCTTTGGTACATGGCTCGCCTCGCAAAATGACTTGGAAATCCAGGGCTGTGAAGAACCAGAGGGTTCCAGAGCAGAAACGGCAGGAGAACCCCTACAGGAAGCCCAGTCTTTAATAAATGAACCGGACTCTAGGATCAGCGGCCCTGATAGTTGATCGAATACACCAGGAGGAACTTTGTAACAGAAAAAGTCTTGGCTGACCACTGCATGTTGGAATTTGCGAGGAATTTTTCCTCTAGAAGGCTCCCAGGTAATGGTTAGTAAGGGTATAGGTTTGTTGGAAGCATCTCCCGGTATTGGTATGGAAGGTGACAAGGCAAGCAGTAAACCAGGCATAGGGACCGAAATCTTGGGATACGTACAGAGTATTTCCAACTGAGAGGAAATAACAGGGGCAACCGAAAATTCCGAGGGACAAAACCATGGTTTAGCAGGAGCAGAGAAGCAAACAACAGTAGAGCTCTCCAATACTGGGAAATCTTCATTGGGAGATAATATTGTCAGTGAATCAGGAATAGTCCTTGGGATCTTTAAATCAGTAGCTTGAGAAAAAGGCAGAGCCAGGGTAGTGGTGGGAGGGAAGCTAACATCAGAAGCTGAAGTCTGTACCTCAGTGACAGGGCCCTGAGAATCAACAAGCAGCAAGTATGAACTATGAAAACTCTTAATGACAGGCACCTTAGGAGTACAAGGAGTCTTTTCCGAAACTGCAATGGCCCTAACCACAGGGGTACCTAACCTGACAAAAACATGAATTGGTGTGTTTTCTAGTGCAAAATCTCTGATCACAGGACTCCTAACCGATAGTGAGGGTGTCTGGGTTTGATTAGAGAAAAAATCAGATGTATTGATAAGTGACTTAGAAACAATTACTGAGGTTCTAGATTTGCTGGACATGTGAGAAAAAATACCCTTTAAGACAGGAGTTTTCATTTCTTCCCAGAGTAACCCCATGTTTGCTGGGGCATATTTAGACACAGTACTGAGGGACTGGGTTTCAGCAAAGGCAGGACAGCTAAATAGCTCAGATTTAAACCCCAGGACTTGTAATATATGCATGGTGACCTCAGACAGTACTAAGGAAGTGACCACAGATATGCTGATCCCTGGAGAATTAGCCTGGACAGAGAAATCAGGGGGACCCCCAATCAGGATACTCCTTGTAGGAAGAGCTTCAGAATCAGAAGGAGAATCATTACCTCTCAGAGTCTCAAAACTAGTAAGACACAATTCAGCGAAAAGGGATACAGTGTGCAAGCTTTTTACTAATCTATATGAAAAAGCGTCACTTTGGGGAGAAAACCGTGCGTCAGCAAACATTCCTGGGAACATAATATGAACCCCAGGAGGGACATACAGACTACTGTATGCTTTTAACCCTAAGCTTAAAGAGGAGGAGAACTCAGACAGTACACGGGGGTGAATCATAACTGTACTGGTCTCTGAAGTAGGTATTTGGTAAGGAATGTCTGGGAAACCAGAAATTACTGCAGACTCCATAATGTGGGAACTATGCGCTGAAGCAGGGATCACCGCTATGTGGGCGACAGGCTGGTTCAGCGAAACACCCGGGAGAAGGAACTCTGCGAGCAAGCTTAGGGAAAAACCTGACTCCTGAATACATTTATCAGGAACCAGAACTTTAGCCGAAGTCTCGGGAGACGAAACTGCGGAAACTTGAGCTGAAGCAGGGGATTTATAGCAAAGAATCTCTAGGGACTCCGTACGGTTATGGGAATCCCTCAATGCAACCTCTGCTGTCTGACTTGTGGACTCATTCTCTGAGGCTAAAACGAAGGCATTAACTTGGAGGCAGCAAGAATTTACAGGGGTTAATGCAGACAATGCCTGAGAGTAAAACATAGGTAATCTCTCTGTATTAGGACAGACCAGGAATCTCTCCTCTGAAGCTAGGGGCGTGACCATGGCTGACAGAGAACAGGGATTTACCAAAGGAAACTCAGAGAGCTGCCCCTCAGGGGTTAATACAGAAATGACCCTGAGAACAGAACTTAGGGATTCTTTCTCTGACGGGGAAAGCGCACAGGACTGCCTAGCAGAGTTTAAAGCTGGAAAACCCTCAAGAGCTGGAGTGACAGATTCGGATTTAGAAATAGGGGAACAAAGGGACTTATTCTCTGATAGTAGAACCTTAGTGTTGGCTAGTGAAACATATGTATTCTCCAGGGGAACCTCACAGGACTGCTCGGCAGGGGTTAAAGCTGGAAAACCCTCAAGACCTAGAGAAAGGACTTCTGAGCTAGAAATAGGAGAACTAATGAACTTATTCTCTGATACAAGAACATTAGGGCTGGGTAGAGCAACATATGTATTCTCCAGGGGGACCTCACAGGACTGATCGGTAGGGGTTAACGAAAACATATCATTGGTGTCAGGGAACCCGGGCATACACTCAGGGCAAGGATCCGTGGTAGACCAGGGATACAGCCAAGCGGCAGCGAAGCTGGCGAGGGGAGGATCCTGTTCCTTTATGCAAATGTCCAATGTCATGGAAAGGATATAGAGTGTTTTTTGAGCATCAGCCAACATGAGGAGAGGGTCCTCTTTTGCTATATAAATGTCTAAAGACAAGGCCAGGGAAGAGAGTTCCTTTTGGGCGTCGTCCAATTCTAAAGGGTACACATTTTCCCAAGTTAAAGGGTAACCAGGAAAGCAAATACAAGCGGCCAGCGATTGTTTTAAGTCCCGGAGGCGGTAAACCTTCATCATGAGATCATTACGGCATTTGTTTTGCAAAGGGGTTAAACCTACAAACACAATCAGATCATCAATCAGGGGTATTATCTCACATAGAAATTGGTATTCACACTGGGACTGGTTTACAGGCTGGGACAGGCTTTCAGACAGAAACTTACCAACCCTCACCACAGGGCGGTCCGAGTTTGTGTGGCCGAGCATACTGTCAGGGTTCTGCTCGCCACAAACCAGGACCGGACCGCGAGGCTGAGGTGGGGTTGTAAAAGCACCGACCTGAGACCGCGCAGACTGATCCGGATTGCGCAGTTCGTTGTCGTACATCGCAGGATCAGGATAGGAGAAGACAGCGTCGTCATTGTACAAGCCAGGGTCAGGGCTGGAGATATCAGGATAAACATTGTTCAAGCAAGAGTTTGGCAACATGTAGTCAGGAGAGCCCCGCTTCAGCTTAGGAGCGCGGGGTTGGGCTCTGCGCGAGCGACGGCCATGGCCCATGGTGCTGGTCACAGGAGATGGTAAGTAGACCAGCGTAGCACACCGCTTGCTGCACGGGTGAACCAGTGCTACAGCGCAAGAGTCCTGAGCGGCTGGGGAATCCTCTGTAACAGCGCAGAAACCAGGACACGGCCTCTCTAGATTAGGGAAAGAGTAGGCCCCAGGAACCAGGAAGCTGAAGATCCACAGGGAAACCTCCGCTACAGTGCAGGAATCAGGAGACTGAAGGGCGCGGGGGATACCTTTGCCTCAGTGCAGGAAAGCAGGAAGCTGAAGACATAGGGGATACCTTTGCTTCAGCGCAGGAGAACAAGCGGGAGCTTGAAGGAAGCTGAAGGACGCAGGGCGGAACCTCCGTATCAGCATAGGAGAACAAGCGGCTTGAAGGGAGCTGAAGGACGCAGGGCGGAACCTGGTATCAGCATAGGAGAACAAGCGAGGGCTTGTGGCAAACCAGTCGACATCCAGTTAGGACACTGCTCGGCAAGGAGCATTATGGGAAAGCAATACTTAAAGGCCAGCGGGCCAATCCCCGGCGGGGGTGTGAAGGTACTGCTCCAAATGAGTGAATACAAGTCTATGTTGCAGTGATAGGCTGCACAGCTGCAATAGATACCAGAGGGAGTGTGTATTGCTTTGGTGAGTGAATCCAGGCTGCAGCAAACATCAGGAGAGGTGCTCCAGGACTGCACAAGTCTGCAAGGTAAGGCAACCAGTAAACCGCGGAGCGGATTCCTTACACAGAGGGAGGTCGTAGCTTCTCCCCCGCTTCCTTACCTCCGTAATGACAGTGCACTGTAATGGCCCGCTCCTCTCCTGCGCTGATAAATACAGTACTGCCCGCTCCTCTCCTGTGCTGATACATACAGTACTGCCCGCTCCTCTCCTGTGCTGATACATACAGTACTGCCCGCTCCTCTCCTGTGCTGATACATACAGTACTGCCCGCTCATCTCCTGCGCTGATAAATACAGTACTGCCCGCTCCTCTCCTGCGCTGATAAATACAGTACTGCCCGCTCCTCTCCTGTGCTGATAAATACAGTACTGCCCGCTCCTCTCCTGCGCTGATAAATACAGTACTGCCCGCTCCTCTCCTGTGCTGATAAATACAGTACTGCCCGCTCCTCTCCTGCGCTGATAAATACAGAACTGCCCGCTCCTCTCCTGTGCTGATAAATACAGTGCTGCCCGCTCCTCTCCTGTGCTGATAAATACAGTACTGCCCGCTCCTCCTGTGCTGATAAATACAGTACTGCCCGCTCCTCTCCTGCGCTGATAAATACAGTACTGCCCGCTCCTCTCCTGTGCTGATACATACAGTACTGCCCGCTCCTCTCATGTGCTGATAAATACAGTACTGCCCGCTCCTCTCCTGTGCTGATAAATACAGTACTGCCTGCTCCTCTCCTGTGCTGATAAATACTGTACTGCCTGCTCCTCTCCTGTGCTGATAAATACAGTACTGCCCGCTCCTCTCCTGCGCTGATACATACAGTACTGCCCGCTCCTCTCCTGCGCTGATAAATACAGTACTGCCCGCTCCTCTCCCGCACTGATACATACAGTACTGCCCGCTCCTCTCCTGTGCTGATAAATACAGTACTGCCCGCTCCTCTCCTGCGCTAATACATACAGTACTGCCCGCTCCTCTCCTGTGCTGATAAATACAGTACTGCCCGCTCCTCTCCTGTGCAGATAAATACAGTACTGCCCGCTCCTCTCCTGTGCTGATATATACAGTACTGCCCGCTCCTCTCCTGTGCTGATACATACAGTACTGCCCGCTCCTCTCCTGTGCTGATAAATACAGTACTGCCCGCTCCTCTCCTGTGCTGATATATACTGTACTGCCCGCTCCTCTCCTGTGCAGATAAATACAGTACTGCCCGCTCCTCTCCTGTGCAGATAAATACAGTACTGCCCGCTCCTCTCCTGCGCTGATAAATACAGTACTGCCCGCTCCTCTCCTGTGCTGATAAATACAGTACTACCCACTCCTCTCCTGCGCTGATATACACTGTACATCCTTTGATGTGCTGATAAATACTGTACTGTCCACTAATTTCATGTGCTAATCACTATTTTTCAGTGAAGTGAAGAAGTGGAGCGGGAGTAGATTCACCAACTCACCAGCATTAGGCAGCAGAGCAGAGTGGGAATAAATTCCTACCCAAGGCTGCAACATCTGTGCACTCTATCTATCTAATGTGAGGCCCTTTTGAGGGTTCAAGGGCCATACATGTGAAGTATATCATGTTGCCTACCACTGATGTAGGGTATGTGTTTTGATTACCTTTGCTTTATTCAAGGCAGCAAGGCACAAGATGCTATAAAGTTAATAACCTCCCCCGCCCCACTCACCCACACACACAAAATTCCAACACACAGGCCCTTAATACAGTACTGCTAAATAAATCACCTCTCCCCTCCCCCAAAAAAACCCTCCCTTTTAATATAAGATTGTTTGGAGAAAAAAAAATTGGCCAACAGATAAGCCTCCCAGCCACTTCCCAGCAAATCTCAATAAGGCAAATCCAACAAAATACCTGCAAATCCCTAATTGCATTTTATGAGCTGGGTGACCCTCTAATACGCCGTTGCTTAAAGCAACAGCCCTGCACGTCTTCAAGGCTGTGTTTATTTTTACCGCCTGATGCTTTGTTCAGGAAATAAAAGCGTTTGATATATTAAGCGTCCGAGACATTACAATGAAATTCTCCCCATAGCCCTCTGCAGTCTAAAGGTTACCATAGTAACTACAGACGCACAAGATTAAGAAAAACATGATTTTTTTAAAATAAAAATTTAAAAAAAAAACAGGGCAAGATACTAACTTTATACCAACCGGAAAAAGGGGCCTTTGTGGTCCCGAGAGCCTGCACTCTTTAACAAAATAGTTAGCTATTAAACGTATCACTTCTCCCGTACTTTTGTTTGTCTTCGATATGGTGGAAATGATGGTAGTCATTATCACTAGAGTTTGGAAACAATCCTGCCGACATCCCGCTCATAACTAACAAAAGGTAAGATGACTTTCCAGTTGTACCAGAGAGTAACCAGGGACGCTGATCGGATATGATGGAACGGCCATAGAACAAGCTCTGGCCTAGATCCAGAAGGCCTCCATTTCACAAGGTAACTTGCAACCGCAAAGAACAATCTTAAAAAATATCCCAATGATGACCAAAAAAAAAAAATAAGTTAGTAATCTGCCCAAATTATTCCTACATTTCTTGTTATATTGCCTGAGGCAGAGTATTACTTAGAAAAAAAAAAAATGAAACGCATAATAAATAGGGCCGTGCAATCATTACCGGGCTAAAATAGCAGTCGGGGAAAGAATTCTTATTGTGAAGAATGACCCACTAACACTTGCTGACTATTTGCAGCATTGTAATATAAGTCAGATAAATTGGTGCCCAGGAGTCTGACATTTCAAAAGCCTGAAAGTACACTGCATTTTTCTGATAGGCCAGTTTTGTAATTCCACCAGCTATTTTCCTTTACCGTGAAGCAATTCTTCTATACCTAGGCAGTTCAATTAGAGCATTGTAAAAGTTGTCAAAATGACTCAAACATAAGTGCCCCTGAGCAATGGATACAATTTCAAAGAGAATCACGTTGCTCTATTCCTACTCATTGTAGTCAGTGTTTTGGTCAATTGTATGATCCTATTAACCAAGTTTATTTACATAAAGACACATCTATCTGTAATGTATGCACTATCATTTTAGCCAGACGTTTCCAGTGCTTGCAGTGCAAATACATGTAAAACATAGAGGCGAAACTGGTACAAATACATACCCTATTTTGCAGATACATGACACCATTGCGTTGTTGAAGGGACCTCCATACGCGTTGCTTGGAAGTACCTCCACCCAGCATGAGTTGAGGAACTGCAGCGGTGCATAGTTATTGTGCAAAATGTCGGAGAGTCTGCAAAGAGCATCAATCAGTTTTTGCATGCCCATACTATCAACTTAAATTGACCCCTTTCTTTTATTATAAGTTATGGTTATACTGACAACATCTTTCTGACTGGAAACCAGACAGACATTAAACCCTGCATTGCTGAAGGGGAACGAAATACACTGAAGTGCGTTCATTTCAATTCAGGAGCGTACTGGAAGAGTTGGCCAGAATGCTCAGGAACGGATATCAAGCAGGAAGGTGTAGTCCCAATTAGTTCACAAAAAAAAACATTTTTTAAAGATTTTAAGCAGAGACATGTGAGTGTCTTCAAAAGTGCTCCATTCATTTTGCATAAACAAGCCAAACTGGAAAATGAGCAAAGAATTTGTGAAAATCTGATAGTTCCAACAAATATTCTAAAGAGACAGAAGCTACAAAGTTGGTCTCTCGCTCTTTTCCCCCAAGGCAAGTGTTTAGTATATATATTTTAGAAAATATATTTTAACAGCAAGAGTGAACCTTTTACTCCTCATTGATTGCATTACATGCCTCGAGAGTAGCAGTGGGGATCACTTGAATGGGTCGTATATTATCTTGCCCTATGGATTAGCATCATTTAGCAAATATGGCTTCTAAATACTCAAATGGAAATCAATTTAATACACATATTCAATTAACAAACAGAAAAGAATCATCAGTGTGTTACGTGGTTGGTGAGCTGCCTCATTAGATTTAACAAAAAGTAAATTAACAAATAATGCAAGGGCTACTGTTAATTATTGCCTATAAATAACCATTTACTAACTATCCAAATTTGATATCTACCTAATAATCTTAAGGACGGTTTTTACATTGATCTCGTGTACCTTGCTGCGGCCTCGTGTTTTTACCTTGTTTTAGCCACGTGGGGCACAATTTCTAAGAGACTGTTCCATAATTCTTATTAAATTCTCCATGTTCACTCTTTAACAGGTTTAAAGCCAATTGGCTCTGGTGATAGGGAATGTATTGTATGTCATTTGAATCATTGGGTCGTGAAATTCATCATAAATATTCTATGGTGAAAGTTAACAAACCAAACAAGATGCATAGCGATATATTTCCTTTCCCACAAGGTGTTTTGTGCTTGCTAGCACTGCAGAGCACTATTATGGTTGTTATGATGATCATTGCGTTTGCCTGTCATGTTGACAGGCGCCTCTTTTCCTTGGTAAAAGAGTAACAAAATGATCAGATTGCAAAACCAGTACACTTTATATATTTAATCGTGTCTAGCCAGCTGATGTCTCTAGCCTCCTAACAACACTCACTCAAATGCTCTGCTGGATAATTTGATATGCTTGTGGTTTGAAGATGTTAAACACTGGTGTCACCTCCCACACTCTCAAGTCCCAGTCCATCTGCATTCATTAATATTTGGGGATATTGTCATTGCGCATGCATTCCTATTCAGTTTATAAATTACCTCTGACAAATTGCCACTTATGCCTAATAGGTGAAATAGGAAAAAAGAAAGAATGTGTCAATTATGGGATAAAAATGTATCTAATGAAATGTGGAGGGTGATATTGATACAGTCCTCTCATTTAACAAGAGATATGTACATATAGTAATGCATCGTAACAGCCAGGAATTAAAGGTTAAATTGTATACACTAAAGGAGCGATGGACCTCACATACGCTCAGGCTCAATCAAAATGTGCCTTTCATGGTCCAGTCCCACTTGGCAAGAATATCAGTTGCAATAAAGCGACAGCACTTAGCCCTGTACGGTTTAACTGCCGTTTTATAATTTAACATATATACACCTTAACAAATGTAGTCTTGAGACCCCAACTGTCAAAAACATAGTACCAGATGTAATAAAAAATACAATACTGTACATACTGTTTCTTGACTGACCCAAGAATGCTGCAGTGAAAATGAGATTCCACACTCATTACACAAAGTAAATATATATATATTATTATTTTTTTTCTAAGTACGCACTTATTTTTTTGGAAGGTTTTTTATCTTAATGGAAAGTAGTGTACAGTTGTATCAAAAAGAAAAGTATTATGCCATAACCTTAAATCACTGTTAAAAACTGTGAATTAAAATATTACACCGAGTCCATTAGGTGTCGAGTAAACTCTTCTTCTATGTTTTACATATTTTCTCCTTGTATATCGTTTCCACTAACATTGCTAACTAAGGCTGGGCACAGGGTGCCGGCGTTGCGACGTGGAGTGGGCGTGCCCGCCCTTGTGCGCGGCCGTTTCCCCGCGCGATGTGTGAACATCCCATGTACTGGGCTGCAGGAAATTACGGAGATGATCGGAGGGGTGGCGGGGGGCGAGGCGAAGTGTCACGCAGCTGGTTTGCCCTCATTGGCTGAACCAGCTCATGTGACGCTGACGTCACCCTTCTGCAGCCTGAAAGACAAGTTCACTCGTCTCGGCAAAATGTTGCAGCGTCAACGCGCTGCTTGGCCGCCAGGAGGAGCATTTAGCTTGCTATACCTTATTGTCTAACATTAGAACGTCCCAACCGTACGCACGCACATAAGTGCGCGCACATCGCAACGCCAGCATCCTGAGCGCAGCCTAACAAGGAGATCTCTTGGTGCAGGAATATATTTGTCCTACGTCAGGAAATTCCCGAGTAAGGCTGCGCTTATAGTGCCATCGCCGGCAACAGCGACGCCGACGTCACGCTGCTGACGCTGGAAAAATCAAATTGACTTTACTTCCAGTGATCTCGACCAAGTCGTCTCTGCGTCACAACGCTTCTACTATAAGCGCACGCGATGGCGCAATACATTTGTTTTTCCACGACGTTGTGTCACCGGCACTATAAGCGCAGCCTGAGATGCACAAATGTCTTATCTCCACAGGAAACGTTAATGTGCATGAATGTTTCACACATCCCTACACGTGACACTAGTAAATCACAGATCTCTGTTTGTTCATGGTAGAAGTTCCTAATCTCTCTGTTGTCTTCAGCAGCTGAGAAACCAAATGACAAAGTAGAATTTAGGAAACCGGCTTTATTTTAAATTAAAAAAAAAAAAATAGAGGAATACAAAAAATCGTTAACTTTTAATCACTTCCATATGTTGATCAAATATTTATATGCTCTCCTTCAATTAATTAAAATAAACCATGTAACACTGCAGGAAACAAATGGAAAATTTAATAAAGTAAGTTCACTTCCAATTTCTTTTGAAGAGAGGAGCTAATTATGTTTAGTTCTGCGATTCTAACTTTAATTAAAGTGCAATTCAGAATATTCCCCAATATGAAAACATCGTGTGAGTAATAAAACAGAATCTTCCAGACAATTTTCTCTCCAGTTTTAACACTTTTGTGATAATATGAAATGTGCAATAGAACCACCCCTGTAATGTTTTCCAGCTTTTTAGTGTAAATGGAAATATTCCTCTAAAAATATTGGACAGTTTGGTACTTTTACTTAGTTGCTATGAAATAAAGAAATTATATATATATATATATATATATATATATATATATATATATATATATATATATATATCTCAAATTGAAATATACTGTATGCTCATTTGCAGGTCTGCAACCCCACCTTTCACCATTATCACCCAGCAAACAGCACTTCCACTGCAGCAAGGGATTCTGGGAAATGACATGCAAATGAGCACACAGTGCCACTTTTTGCTTCGAAAACCATTTTAAACATGGTTCCCTATAGGCTTAAGCTTGCTGCATGGTCACAGCTTTCAGCACAGCCAGAGTTAAGATGCATAGCCAGAAAAACCACCCACAGACCTACAGTATATTTCCATTTGCTATATGCTTTGCTGTGGTGGGTTTTTGTCCCTTTTTTTACTCACCATAACTTAACTAAGTATGGTAAACCCCATCCTCATTGCTTCATTGCATAGCCAGTTAACCAACCCCACACTGATGAGACCCATTAAGGTCGAAACAGCTGTCTGTGGGTGGGTTTTCTGGCTATGCATCTCAACCTTGGCTGTGCTTAAAGCTGTGACCATGCAGCAAGCTTAAGCCTATAGGGAACCATGTTTAAAATGGTTTTTGAAGCAAAAAGTGGCACTGTGTGCTCATTTGCATGTCATTTCCCAGAATCCCTTGCTGCAGTGGAAGTGCTGGGTGATAATGGTGAAAGGTGGGGTTGCAGACCTGCCTAAGACATGCAAATGAGCATACAGTATATTTCCATTTGCTATATGCTTTGCTGTGGTGGGTTTTTGTCACTTTTTTTACTCATCATAAAATATATATATATATATGTAACCCTTTTTGTGAACCGACCGACCCACCCAATCTCACATTGGCCCCTCGTGGTCTAACCCTTTCCCTGCAACACACCTGCTCCTAAAGGGTTACTGGTACCGCATAACACCTGTGGCTCCAGGAGATCTGAGCCTCCGCTAGCTGGGAGCCTGGGGAAACCCTTACCATACCTGGTGCAGCGCCTCCACTTACCCAGGATCCCCCGTTAGGAAAGATAGCCCTGGGTAAGAAATACAATAACACACGTAGATGATAAACCAAACTAACACTTTACTTAACACACACACATAACTTCATTACATAACATAACATTACATGACATCACCTGATGCTCTACCCGCATCACCTCAGCCCAATGTCTGGTGTTCCCCACCCAGTGTCCTGTGATCCCCCACACCCAATGTCTCGTACTCCTACGAAAGGTCGTGGGTGACTGCGCAGTCACTATTTAAGCTAGGGCCCAGTTGGTGCACTTATATTACTCCAGGTACCTTCCGAGCACTCCGATGCTCGGGACCGCCACACACTTCTCAAAGGGTCAGACGTCCGTCTGATCCTTTCCAGGTACTTCTGCCGGTGGACCCCAACGAGGGTCCCACCGCTTCCCGGGAACTCCAACCGGATCACGGCAACACCAACCACATGGGAACAGCAACCGCAGCTATTCGCTTTCTATCACAACTACTTCTAGAGTGACAGCAACCCTAACCTAGGGCCTGTCCCTGAGGAACCGCAACCTGGGATGGCTTGGGGAGAACTCCTAGGGCCTGTGGAACCATAACCTGCCCTCCTTCCCCCCGCTACCCAGTCCTGTCTGTATCTGGCTACTAGCTATTAACTAGCTACTCCTAAAGCACCTGCAGCTGACACACCGCTCACACTGTCAGCCTGCAGGGATCCACACACGCTTCACACACACTGCACGCACTGCGCCCAGCACATGCAGCGACAACACACACAGACAGCTGCAATCACACACAGCCACCTGGATCCCGCAGCAATTCCACTGCATGCACACTGTGCCTCTTTGCCAGTGCCCACAGCCCTCTCCGCTGTGGCACTGCCAAACTTGCACCTTCCACACCCAAGGGTCACCTACCTAGCTAAGGCGTCCCTCTTCAGTTACCCCCTGCCCTTCCCGGGAATTGGGGCCTGCCTGGGGATCTAGGGAGAACCCTTACCTCGGTACAGGAGCCACGCGCTCCCTGCACCCTTCCTACTCCTTCCTACTCCTCGTGCAGACTGTCTGTGCAAAGCCCGGGAAATGTATCTATATTCCCGGGCTGAGCTTCCTCCAGCTCTATTGGCCGCAAGGGAGCACCTGACCTCTGTCTCCCTATGCCTGCCCTCGCGCGCTCTCTCCCTAGCTCTTGGGATCCTACCTGCGCATGCGTGACCTGTCTGGAGCCTTCCCTGCACTTTCTGCCTACTGCGCATGCGCGAGCTAACGCGCAATGGCGGCGCCCTCTGCTTAAGCCGCCCAGCCGGTGGCAACGCGATCGCGGCCCTAGCGACGGCCCGATCGCATCCCCGGCAACCGTCCTGCACCGCAATACCTCGCGCGGCTCCCTGCTCTGGCCCCCACCCTCGCGAAGTGCCGGCGGGTCCGTCGCAGCCTCCGGCGGCACCCGCTACCGCACGGCACTCACGGAGGGGGGCCAGAAAGTGAAAATATACCTCAGGGCTACATTCTCCCCCTCGCAGAATCCCAACGCCCTCGCTTGGGTAGCAACCATGCAACAGATGATTATACAATGAAAAATACATTTGTTCACCAATGTCTGACATACCTGCATGGATACCCGAGGCCAGCTGAGTCTCAGAGTGGAGTGCCCCTAACAGACTGGGTGAGGGTATCCCACCTTGACTCCTGTGAGTCTTTTGGAGCTCAAGACCTGTTCTTGCACCAACCCACCTTCTCCCTCTCGCAGAAAAAATAGTAAGGGGTCCTGGGTATTGACCCTTGCCGGATCCTCCGGTCTCGTCTCACGGGAGACAGGAAAGCTCAGTCTCTTGCCTCGATCCACCAAATGGCGAACATAGCGCTCCATCGCGCACCTGGGAGAGGCCACAACTACCAGAGCGGTCTCAACAGAGTCTTTGTCCTTGTCTTTGTCAGCAATCCCTTTAACGGTGACTTCTTCCGCGGACGGCACCACTTCTTCGGGTAGGCCCGTTTGGAGACTCCTCTCACAGGAGTATGTGTCGCTCCGGTCCGCTACACCGGATACCTTGATGAGGTCGAGTTCATTCCACGATCTGCAGAGATCTTCTGGGGGAGACACCTCCACCAGGACGCGATGACGGGGTGAGCCCATCGCCCGGGTGACCCTACCTCTGGAGTCACCAGGCTCCACGATCACCGGGGAGCTCACACCCGACACCCCTGGGGCAGTCAACTTACCCCTATCGTTGTCGGCAAGTACTGATCCCAAGCCTGGGACCGCTGGTACCTCGGTGGTAGGCCGGACTGGCAGTTGCAGGGCACACGGGCCCACATCATGGTCTGCATCAGTTGAGGTGGTTGCCTCGGTCACCTCACTGGAGTGGTCCGCCGGCAGGCGCATCACCACGCTCGGTTGGTCGCTGGACTCATCACACATGGGCGGGGGTACAAACACCTTACCCTGGCCTTCCGGGATCTGTGATTCTGGTCTCGGTGGTTCTTGCTCGGGAACCGGGTCTGGAACTGACATCTGGGGTTCCAACTTCTGGAGCTCCGCCTTCAGCGGCTCCGCCTCAGCGTCTGGTAAGTTCATGTGGGCACACGGGCTCTCCACCACCTCCATTGTTGAAGTACAAAAATTAGTAGCGGCTTCACCCACCTCGGTAGCACCATCAGGCGCCTTTTTCTCCGCAGGTGCCACCATCAGAGGTTCCTGCTCCTCCATTTGCACGTCCCCTTTGAGAGGGTCTGCAACAGTGGTCTGGACACACGGGTCCCCGGAGGCCTCTGGAATTAAAACAAACTGAGGACAAGCATCATTTACTGTAGGAGGGGGGTCCGGCTCCTCCTCTTCTTTCTCGGCTGGTTCCGCCGCCTGGGGCAGGATAGGCTTTAGGAACCAGGCCCCGCAACACTCACATTGGGGCTCCCACGCCAGTGCCTCCCTCCGGGAACAGCCACATTTGAGGTTCCAACACTGGGTAAACGTTTCTCCGTCCACCTCAGTTGACCTGAAACCTAGTTGTAACTGAGATGGTTCGACTCCATCCTTAAGGGCTCCGCTCAGGCAGGGGCACATTAGCATCGTGACCTCCATACCTGGCAAATTCCAGGGCTCATACACATCAGGGTGTAACCCCTGGCAGTCTCTCTCATCCTCGGGGAGGGAACACTCCATTTCTGCAACAGAGTCCTTTGCCGCTGGCGGTTTGGGTTGCAAGAACTGCGCCGCACAGTCAGGACACTTAGGCCCTTGGGTCAGCTCACCAACGGCACACTCACAGTCATGCAGACGGCCGTGCAAGCATTCTTCCCCGTCTACTACGGTCATCGTGAGGGCGACGGCTAACTCAGTGGACCCGCCCGCCCAGCCACCAGTCGCTTTCCAGTCTCTTAATGCACACGGGCACACCACCATGGACAAGTCTAAATGGGGGGCCCGTATGATCCTATACAGCCAAGGGTGTTTTTCTTGGCATCCCTTGCTTTCCAGAGGGGGAACAGAAATTTCTGATTTCTGCTCAAGACACTCCCTCCCCCTGGTGGACTCTAGAGGAGGGGCAGCACAGTCTTTTGGGGAATGTTGCAAACTCGGTACTGAGTCACTCACAGTGTGGGGGCGGGGCTCGGGTTTTCCCGCCAGTCCTGGAGAACTGTTGGCAACATTTTCCCGCGCGGCTGGGAACTTAGCACATGGCTTTCTCCGCCTTGAGGGCTTTCCCATGGCGAAACAAAAATAGGACACAAATTAGAAAAAAAACATACAGGGCACCCCAGGTCTGATCTCTCAGCAGCGCCTCCAAATGTAACCCTTTTTGTGAACCGGCCGACCCACCCAATCTCACATTGGCCCCTCGTGGTCTAACCGGTCCCTTTCCCTGCAACACACCTGCTCCTAAAGGGTTACTGGTACCGCATAACACCTGTGGCTCCAGGAGATCTGAGCCTCCGCTAGCTGGGAGCCTGGGGAAACCCTTACCATACCTGGTGCAGCGCCTCCACTTACCCAGGATCCCCCGTTAGGAAAGATAGCCCTGGGTAAGAAATACAATAACACACGTAGATGATAAACCAAACTAACACTTTACTTAACACACACACATAACCTCATTACATAACATAACATAACATGACATCACCTGATGCTCTACCCGCATCACCTCAGCCCAATGTCTGGTGTTCCCCACCCAGTGTCCTGTGATCCCCCACACCCAATGTCTCGTACTCCTACGAAAGGTCGTGGGTGACTGCGCAGTCACTATTTAAGCTAGGGCCCAGTTGGTGCACTTATATTACTCCAGGTACCTTCCGAGCACTCCGATGCTCGGGACCGCCACACACTTCTCAAAGGGTCAGACGTCCGTCTGATCCTTTCCAGGTACTTCTGCCGGTGGACACCAATGAGGGTCCCACCGCTTCCCGGGAACTCCAACCGGATCACGGCAACACCAACCGCATGGGAACAGCAACCGCAGCTATTCGCTTTCTATCACAACTACTTCTAGAGTGACAGCAACCCTAACCTAGGGCCTGTCCCTGAGGAACCGCAACCTGGGATGGCTTGGGGAGAACTCCTAGGGCCTGTGGAACCATAACCTGCCCTCCTTCCCCCCGCTACCCAGTCCTGTCTGTATCTGGCTACTAGCTATTAACTAGCTACTCCTAAAGCACCTGCAGCTGACACACCGCTCACACTGTCAGCCTGCAGGGATCCACACACGCTTCACACACACTGCACGCACTGCGCCCAGCACATGCAGCGACAACACACACAGACAGCTGCAATCACACACAGCCACCTGGATCCCGCAGCAATTCCACTGCATGCACACTGTGCCTCTTTGCCAGTGCCCACAGCCCTCTCCGCTGTGGCACTGCCAAACTTGCACCTTCCACACCCAAGGGTCACCTACCTAGCTAAGGCGTCCCTCTTCAGTTACCCCCTGCCCTTCCCGGGAATTGGGGCCTGCCTGGGGATCTAGGGAGAACCCTTACCTCGGTACAGGAGCCACGCGCTCCCTGCACCCTTCCTACTCCTTCCTACTCCTCGTGCAGACTGTCTGTGCAAAGCCCGGGAAATGTATCTATATTCCCGGGCTGAGCTTCCTCCAGCCCTATTGGCCGCAAGGGAGCACCTGACCTCTGTCTCCCTATGCCTGCCCTCACGCGCTCTCTCCCTAGCTCTGGGGATCCTACCTGCGCATGCGCGACCTGTCTGGAGCCTTCCCTGCACTTTCTGCCTACTGCGCATGCGCGAGCTAACGCGCAATGGCGGCACCCTCTGCTTAAGCCGCCCAGCCGGTGGCAACGCGATCGCGGCCCTAGCGACGGCCCGATCGCGTCCCCGGCAACCGTCCTGCACCGCAATACCTCGCGCGGCTCCCTGCTCTGGCCCCCACCCTCGCGAAGTGCCGGCGGGTCCGTCGCAGCCTCCGGCGGCACCCGCTACCGCACGGCACTCGCGGAGGGGGGCCAGAAAGTGAAAATATACCTCGGGGCTACATATATATATTCCTGCTTCTAGGACCGAAACGTTGGTGAATGTGCCAGCTTTCTACAATACATCTTTTTTGATACATTTACTGAGTGTGCTATCTCTTCCTTGCTGTGTGGCCCTGGGACTCTGGATCAGCCTGGTAAGGAGCCCATACATACAAACATATATTATACACTGCTGTGAACTACTGCTTTTAGTTCCACACATTTACTTTTTAAGTTTGTACTTGTTAAGCTCCTTCATGGTGAGCCTTTTTAAGGGGATTGTGTTTTAAAATCTTCACTGAGGATCCTGTCACTTGTAGTTTGGGACCAGGCTATGTTGCGGAGTCAAGACTCGTCAGAGACATTCCCCTGAGGTGGGAACCTCATCGTGAGAGACTGTGCTGGATCGGCGGATCCTTTTTGAAGCGTCAGCGACAGGGTGCTGGAGCGCCCGGCAGGTATTTTCATAAGTGCACCAACATACCGGTACCTGCAGGCGCTGATCCCGCCTTGGTGGTGGGTTCCTTGGGGACAGTCAGAGGTTAAGTGACCAAGGGACTCGTCCGTTACGTTGGACACGGTGTGGGGTATACACGGTGGTGGGAGAGGGACACTACTGCACGGTGACGTGTGGCAGGGGCCACTGGTATACAGTTAAAGTCATTCATATGTGTGTATGTGCCCTATACAGTTAAGGTCATTTATATGTGTTGTTATGTATAATATATATCTATAGTAAAAGGTTACCTATATCTGTGGATTGTTATAGTTATTCTTGTCCAGGGAAATCTTACATTTCGGGGATCCTGGGCAAGTGGAGGCGCTGCCAAGTTCCTTATTGCTGCCCCAGGCTCCCAGTTAGCGGAGGCTCAGATCTCTGTGAGCCACAGGTATATACAGCATCAGTAGACCCGTATAGTTATAAGGAAAGAGGGCTACACATACATACATACATACATACATACATACATACATACATACATACATATGTAGCCCTCTTTCCTACAACCATAGAAAGACTACTAATGCAGTATGTACCTGTTGGCTCAGCGAGATCTGAGCCTCCGCTAACTGGGAGCCTGGGGCCACAATATTTACTTGGCAGCGCCTCCACTTGCCCAGGATCCCCTAATTAGTGAGATTTCCCCCAGACAAGAATAACAGTGGTACTCATATAGTATAACAGTTTACTATGAATGAATGCAGAACATAACATGCACCCTTATTTTATATATATATATATATATATATATATATATATATTTATAATATATAATATATAATACATATCTCTCTTATCACCATAATAGCAGCTTAGGCAATACAATAACATAACACTTGCGGCCTTGCCGCCTCCACCTGTGGCGTAAGTCTTTCCCACCACCGCGTGTGCCCCACACCGTGTCCAATGTACTGGACCAGTCCCTTAGTCACTTACCCCTCAGTGTCCCCAAAGAACCCTCCCCCAAGGCGGGATCAGCGCCTGTAGGTACCGGTGTTGGTGCACTTATTTATAATACCTTCCGGCCACTCCAGCAGCCGGTAAATGTGCTTCGCAAAGGATCCGCCGATCCAGCGTAGTCTCCCACGAGTCTGTACTTGAGTCTTTACTTGACTTCAGCAGCTTGCTCCCAAATCATCCTTCTCACAGCAGCGCAAGAGGATTCTGTGTCCCTGTCTGCTATTCTCAGCAGAAGGATTCTGTATCTGTCTATGGCTGTTCCCTGCAGTACCACAAGCTAGTGGTGACTCAGGGCCTGCACTGGGGCCTAAGGGGAATCTCTGGCCTATGCAGTGGGTCACTGACCCCCTGCAACACACACCTCCTCTCCCCTTGCTTCCCCGGGGCGCACTGCTAGCGTGGTCTCTCCCCCACGCTTCCCTTTCCTGTCTGCCAGCAATTCCTCCTCTCCTATTCGCTCCCTGGCATCACATTTCCCTGCTGAGGCTCATGGGAATTGTAGTCCCAGCTCAGAGCCCCTGCTCTATTGCCAGCCTTCGCGCGCTATTCTCTGCGCATGCGCAAACTTCCTCAGTGCCTCCCGTCGCGCATGGTACTGCGCATGTGCTAGACACAACATGGCAGCGCCCTATGCTATCGGGCCGCTGGGGATCCTCAGGAACGCTCCCTGCTCAGCCCCCACCTTCCTAAAGTGCCGGAGGGTCTGCCGCTCGTCCCTGACAGCGCCCGCGATCACCGCCCATGCAGCGGAGGTACAGAGAGGGCCAGGGGAACACCACTACACATACATACATACACACAAACAATACACAGTGCTGTTGTCCCTTATATCGTCTCAGTGTCTAATGTAGACCAAAGGCTCATTTTATTGCAAGAACTGCGTTGCAGCTCTATTCTCAAAATGGTGTGTAGTTTAAGTCCTGTGACACATTTGTGAGGTGTGTATGTAATACACAAAGGTTACTCAAATCGTTGCGAGAAGAGGCCTTCAGGATGCCCGGCAAGCCTCTCTTGCTCTGGTCTCTTCTCCTCTTTCTCTGTGTGTAGAGAATGTGTTTTTTTTTCTGCTGCTGTCTCTTACTTTCTCTGTCCTTCACTAGCATTCTAATACAATCATCCTCTTTCACCTCAGTGTCAGACTGTCTCTGTTGCCCCTCTCACTGTCATCTGGGCTTTCTCTCTGTGTTTCAGAATGGCAATTGGACTTTTCTGTGTCTTTCAAACTGACAGCCTGCTCCAACACTTCATCCGTCTCCCTCCCATCCAGTCATGTGATAGGTAGAGCAGAACAGCGGCGCGCAAACTCCCCGCACCTGCACCACCCCTACATGCTCTGCTCCTCCGTCGCGACCCCCTCGCCTCTAAAGTTGCATCAAATGAAGCTGCAGGGTCATGTGACGTCACATCCCGTGACCCGCGGCAACATTTGACGTCACGTCTTCATGGCAACGGGCGTCATTTGACGCCGCGTTGTCATAGAGACGCGTGACTGGAGCCGAGTAAGTAACTTTAAAGAGGCCTCGCGCTCTCAGTACCAATGGAAAATAATTTTATATATGTTTTCTTTTATTGTGGTGCGGCTGTCTCACATTTTAATCTGTCTGTAACTGTTTCATACGCCAATAATATATATTTTCTTTAACTGTGCATGCAATGTCTTGTTTATAATGTATACCCTGTTCATATATGTAACTGTATTTGTAACCATGTATTATTTGTCTTAACTCTGTGCCCAGGACATACTTGAAACCGAGAGGTAACTCTCCATGTATTACTTCCTGGTTAAATATTTTATAAATAAATAAATATAGGAGGTACGTAACAGATCAAATCACTGTGACTTATGAATCATTGTGTTGGATGTTTTCTGTTTGTCTCCTGTTTCTTACTTCAGATAAAGATGCAAACATTTTCGGGCACCAAAACCCTGTTTACGTAGAATATACAAGTTAGAACAATTACTTTTCCCGTCAATTTGTCTTGCAGCTGCCAATATGTTTATGAAAGAAACGTCTACTGTACTTACAGAGCTATAATTGGGCAGTACGCTATAATTTTATAGGTCATCTTGCAGAGTTTGTACAATAAGAAGAGACATCAAAAAACTAACATATGTTCATTTTAAATTGAAGGCACCTGCTTCCATTTTATATACCCAGTGGGAGCTTCTTGTTGCTAAACAGTTGCTTATTTTTTGGTATGCTTACAACAAAGGTTTTCCTTGTACAAGGGCTGGTTTACAGATATATTTGCATTACTGTTGCTAACACCGATAATATTTGTCCTTTTCATTGCTGGCAAATTCTTGCAGTGTAATATTTTTTTATGTCTTTAAATCTATCCAAAATTACATTATGATACTCCTGGGGCACTTCTACTGTTAATTTTTTTCCGGATCTGGCCCCTTTGGAAAATTCTTGAAGAGCCCTGGTATATAGCATGATTCTGGGGGTTGAAGAACCCTGGAATATAGCATGATTCTGGGGGTTGAAGAATCCTGGTATATAGCATGATTCTGGAGGTTGAAGAACCCTGGTATATAGCATGATTCTGGGGGTTGAAGAACCCTGATTTATAGCATGATTCTGGAGGTTAAAGAACCCTGGTATATAGCATGATTCTGGGGGTTGAAGAACCCTGATTTATAGCATGATTCTGGAGGTTAAAGAACCCTGGTATATAGCATGATTCTGGAGGTTAAAGAACCCTGGTATATAGCATGATTCTGGAGGTTAAAGAACCCTGGTATATAGCATGATTCTGGAGGTTGAAGAACCCTGGTATATAGCATGATTCTGGGGGTTGAAGAACCTTGGTATATAGCATGATTCTGGAGGTTGAAGAACCCTGGTATATAGCATGATTCTGGGGGTTGAAGAACCCTGGTATATAGCATGATTCTGGAGGTTAAAGAACCCTGGTATATAGCATGATTCTGGGGGTTGAAGAACCCTGGTATATAGCATGATTCTGGAGGTTGAAGAACCCTGGTATATAGCATGATTCTGGAGGTTGAAGAACCCTGGTATATAGCATGATTCTGGGGGTTAAAGAACCCTGGTACATAGCATGATTCTGGAGGTTGAAGAACCCTGGTATATAGCATGATTCTGGAGGTTGAAGAACCCTGGTATATAGCATGATTCTGGGGGTTGAAGAGCCCTGGTATATAGCATGATTCTGGGGGTTAAAGAACCCTGGTATACAGCATGATTCTGGGGGTTGACGAACCCTGGTATACAGCATGATTCTGGGGGTTAAAGAACCCTGGTATATAGCATGATACTGAGGGTTAAAGAACCCTTGTATATAGCATGATTCTGGAGGTTGAAGAACCCTGGTATATAGCATGATTCTGGGGGTTGAAGAACCCTGGTATATAGCATGATTCTGGGGGTTAAAGAACCCTGGTATATAGCATGATTCTGGGGGTTAAAGAACCCTGGTATATAGCATGATTCTGGGGGTTAAAGAACCCTGTTATATAGCATGATTCTGGGGGTTGAAGAACCCTGGTATATAGCATGATTTTGGGGGTTGAAGAACCCTGGTATATAGCATGATTCTGGGGGTTAAAGAACTCTGGAATATAGCATGATTCTGGGGGTTTAAGCCTCGGACAATGGCTGTCTGCTTGATGGTCCTGATTGTTTAATATATTCAAATAGAATCACGTGAGTACATGTAAGCACATTTGGATATATCTGGCTTGCACAAACAGTCATTTTTTAACATGTCTCTTTATTTAGAGAACATTTTAGCAGTACAAAAAACAGAGGACCTGATCCATAAACCTGCTAAACTGTAGAAGGTCATTTCTCCCATGCACATGAAGGAGAGCTAAGGCAAGCTACAGCTTATAACCATTTTATGGAGCAATTACATTTAGTGTTACCTCTCATTTTCAAGTATGTCCTGGGCTATCGTGTAATTTGCTGGGGCTCGGTGTTGGGGGAGAGCGCGGGGCCTTTTAACTTCTCCTGCATCTCCTCATCTCTGGTACGTCGTGGCGTCATGTCCCGTCGCTGTGGCACGTTGTCATTGCAATGTGACATCATGTTGTGATGGCAACGCATTGCGTTTTGACCTCGTGGCATCAAGATGACGGAGAGAAGGTAAGAGGCACTTACAGAGGCCCCACACTCTCCCCCGGCAACCAGTTTAAACATTGTGGTGAAGAGCGTGGGGCCTCTGTAAGTGCGGGGCTCAGTGCGACTGCCCCAAAGGAACCACCATCAAGTCGGCCCTGCCACTAAGTTATGTTAAGTAATGGCAAACATCAGAAGTCTGGAATACATTTAGCCAGGAAGATGATTTGATTGACACAGGTCAATAGCTAAAGCAGTGAGCAGTAGGGTGATCATTAGCAGAAGGAAGAGCAACAAGATTCTTCAGTGAACTTTAAGATTAACCTTAAGATAAGTGCTGGGTCCAGTGAGTGTTTAGATACCTTTAACAAGATGAATATTCAGGCTTTACATGAACTCTTTAGATACTGAAACTCTTTAACTGTTGATAAACTAGTGTTATTGTTACATAGTGTGTTATTGTTGTTGTGATTCGTGAGCAGTTACAGTATAAGGTCTTAAAATAGGCAAAGGATAACTTTTTACTGATTGCTACCTTACTGCAATGTGCAAGGCATGGCCTATGGTGTGTTTTTAATCTTACGAGGGCAGACATCTAAGCATGTCACATACTTTATTTAGCGAACTACTCAACACCTGTATGTGTGACTGCACTGCAAATAATACAGTCATTTTTGTTCTGATCTTCAAGTGTGTGTATGAAGTGACATGTATACATGAGACTGATATATAGTGTATAGTATATGTACTGTATTTTCACTTACCAGGTCTCTCCAGATCCTCTGTTGACCAGTCCAGAAAGTCCCACTACCTGGGAGATAGCAATTAGTAATGGGCAAATCCGTTTCTCGCATTTTCAAACCAAAATCTGTTTTGTGGTGTAAAATCTGCAAACTGATTTTAATCCGCGCGGATTCATAAAAAAGCGCCATTGTTTACAACCCGTGGACAGATTTGTAGAATCCAATCCGCGAATTCAGCAATCTGTTGGCGGATTTGTAGAATCCGCCAACAGATTGCTGAATTCGCAGATTAGATTCTACAAATGCGTCAACGGGTTGCGGAATCCGGAGTGTATTGGTAATAATAATAATAAAAAAAATCTTTAAACTGTGAATCGCCCTTTTTGAGATTAATCCGCTAAAATCCGGGGACCTAAGGAACCTGCCGATCCGCTGCGGATACAAAGTCCCCCAAAACATTCACCCATCTCTAGTGGCAATTACCTCCCTCAGGCGCTGATCTACAGCCATCAGATGAAGTGGAGCAGGTAGTCCCCCTCCTGTCTTTCTGGGGTGGGCTGTATGGTCAGCCAGCTTGTGCTTTATCTTCCACTTGCTGTCAGACCATCTTTGTGTCAACATATCCACAGAGCGAGTGGAATCCTCCAGCAGCAACGGGAAGAATAGCGGAGCACAGCCGAAAGCAAACAGGGTGTAGACGTGGGTGGTGACTAAAAAAAGTTTATTGAAACAGACATGTGTAGCTGATGGATCCTCTGACGCGTTTCAGCCCTCAGGCCTTTGTCAAAGAGTGACCACAGAGCGGACTATGTTCCCCAAAGCATTTATTCTGGTCAAGATCCTGCCCCAAATCCCGTTTTTCAGCAGTTCTAGTGTTTGAGCACAAAGCCCCCAATAAGTATGAGAGTGGTTGTCCACTTCTCCATTAATGAGAATCTCACGTTTCTCCTCAATCAACCTGAGGCTTCTTTCTCATACAGCATCAGAAGCAGGAGCCCAGGTTCCAGCAGCAGAGGTAGATGTCAAAAGTTCAACTGCCTAGTTAATATGGCTAAGTAACTCAGTATGTAATGTGTATTTATTTGAATTTGCAATGTGTTCATTGGCGTTATGTTGGGTAACGCACATGTGGAACGCATGCGCGTTAATGGGAACGCACATTATATTTTGTCGAAATGCGCAGTGTATTGTTTAAGGTGTCTCAGTGCAACGATAATCCCAGTTCATCCAGGTATCGTAACGATGCTAGTTTGGCAAACTGACATTGTTTTTGCATATCATTAGCTTTGAGGATGTCAGGAATCGGCGTTCGCCATGCTCCCCACACAGAGCACCCCCTTCCCGCAGGGAGCCCCTGGACACACAAAACAAACCTGCCTTACCGGCCTCCACGGCTCCTCGCCCCTGCCGCCGTCGTGGGATCACTCCCCTCGGAGATTCCTCTGCTCAGCGCCGGGCGCGCCCACGCCCTCCTGCACGCACACCTGCACCATCCACTGGCTCGGTTCACGCGCGTACAATAGTTACGGAGCACGCTCAGTCTGCACACTCTACTTCCCGTCCCCCGGACCTCAGGCTCCGCCCCCGCACACTGCACGGGCATACTCAGGTTACCAACAGGACTCACCTGGCCTGTTATGCCTGCACCAATCTGCAGTGTCTCCCTGTAGCTCTTCCTGTCCCGCCTCCGTTCCTAATTGGACCTTCCTGCTTTATATAGCTCCTCTCTGCTCTCAGTCTTTGCTCGACATAGTCTCTGTATGGAAGTACTTCTGGATTCTCTCAGTGTTTTCACAGGTTCTGACGCAGCACGTACGACTATCCCCTCTGGCTCTCGATCTCGGCACTCCTTGGACAACGCTCACTCTGGTAACCCCTTGAACACGGCTTGGACAATGACCTATCTCCACTCTCCACTCCCTGACTTCGGCGAGGCATCCTTCACTCTATCTCTACAACCGGTACCGGCAAGTATTGTCTACCTTACTACACCTGGCCTGGCAACGCTTCATACCACACTCCAGACATGCTCCCTTTGCTGCGGGTGCGTGTATTACCACTTCCCCCTTCAGCTCAGGGGACGGGCCTGGTCTGCGGGCAGCACCGGCGTAACAGAGGATGCCCGTTAACCAGAGGAAAACGAAAGGACGTCACATATTTAGGTAATATCATGTTATAAGGCAAAATGTATAGTAGCTTTGAGTATCAATCCCACAGACTGGCATTTACTACTGAGGGTCAGAGAAAGGCCACATATCTGTAAAGCAATAAACTGTTTGCCAAGTCCTGCTTCTTCACCTAGCTCCACATTCAAATGATGTATCAAGTTTACGTCCAAGATTATGTCAGCGATCAGAAACTTCAATGCAAAAAAATGACCAGAGCCCTATTTTAAGATGAATGGATCTATCATTGGATACCCTGACACCGTACTCTTTTACACCATCACATTTCTGTGCTGAAGAGTTTTTTTTATTTTTTTTATTTTTTATAGCTGTATTAAACAAAAACAAATTTTTGTAATATTCATCATTTTGAGATGGCCATTTCATCACCCAGACAACATGAATAAAAGATAGTATTCTTAGTCATTAGTCACTCAGTCAGGCAAAGGAGAAAAATTGAACGTTTAAGAACATTTTACTTTCCTGTCATTTCAGAGTAAATGACACTCCTAACTGATGACCAGTCAGACCTGCAGAATCTATTAGAAACCTGGAAATAAGTGCGATGGGATGCAGATACCCAGTGGAGACTTAAAGCGGCATTTATCAGGCATGTCACATCATTGCTACTGGTAATAAAAGCATTTTTGTTTTATGCTGCACTGTCCACAGAGAGTCATAATTTTACACTATTCTGTAGCTAAAAGTAATATTGCAACATTCATCACATTGTTTGATATAAAATAGCCTAAAAGCATATGAAATTGGCTGTTATTTCCCTTTTAATCTAAAATTCTACTAGATACATTCAAAAAGTTTACTTTTAACATAAAGGGTATTAAACTTTCAGCAGCTGGAATAGTGCTATTAATCAGCAAAGTGCTGTAGCTGTGTGCTGGGGCTTTTTTCACCGCAGGAACCAAACAAAATCATGATGGTCATGAACCTGTAACTTTAAGCAAAATTTCCATCTAACATTTCTCAGGCTTTCAAAGCGGCTACTGACAGAGAGAACCTCGTCTATGAAAGCTTTTTGCCAATTATGGGGTTCTTATATCAATCTCATGAAATGTGAGACTTGCAGCGCCTCAACTATTACGTATTTTGTCTGTCTCAGTCATCGTGACCAAGGGAAGATTTATTAGCCAGGAATGATCGCGTCGGCACGGAGCTCTTTTGCTCCGTTTAACCCGCTTAGTTAAACTACCAATGGTATTTACATTGGATGCAGTGGCCTTGGTGAATGCTAATGGGATTTCAGCAAAAGAAGAACAAGTACTCACTCACAACTGGGTGTGTGAAACTCTCGCAGGTCGCAAACCGTGCAAAATTTGCCCTTATTGGGTTATACAAAAAACAAAGCCGTGGAAAAGTGCAGTTCGCAAGCATTTCTATGTATTAATCAATGTGCCTGTGCAATTTAGTTTAATATGCTAATTTGTTAAATTCTCTAAAATCGCTAGATTCGCATAATTCTGGCACTAGAAATACAGAAGGGCGCAGAACCATGTCTCGCTGACTGCAAGGCAATATTTAGCTGAACATTTACTAATTGGGTGACGTTATTAGCCCTTTGAGGCGTGGGGAAACATTTAGCTGGGAGGCGAATTTTGGGGAAACCGCTTAAAATGTAAGGAATGCAGTTTGGATCATTTCGAACATCTCTACCCACAACTAGACAATGAGTGGTAAAGTTTGTGACTAGCTGGTGCTTAGTCAGCTTTGCTGGTGCCAGGACATTATTCTGCTTCTGTGTCTTTCCCATTTTATTCTTTCAGAACCTCTCTCATAGATCATACTCCTATATCACAACCACTATATGTTGGGACCTGGGGGCTCATTTCAAAAAGTTTGATAAAGCCAATTCAGCGCTACTGCATGGAAATTTCCATTGACTTAAATGGGACTTTCTGTGTAGTAGCACAAATTGGTCCTATTGCTGCAGTATGGGACTGCAATATGGGAGTCTTCTACAGAGAGGGACTCCCTCTCCTTGCCATCATCCTTCATTTTTTACTTAAATACAGGCCTCCACTTAAGGGGGCATTACAATATTTTACAGCAGGCCTGCACAACTTATAAAGCGAGAAGGACCGAACTGCTCCAAGGAAAAAAAATTTGGGCCGCACGGGTAAAATCATCATCATCATCATCATCATCATCATCATCATCATCATCATCATCATCATCATCATCATCATCATCATCATCATCATCATCATCATCATCATCATCATCATCATCATCATCATCATCTTTTCTCCAGCACCTCTCATCATCATCATCATCCTCATATATCTCCCCCAGCACCCCTCATATCTCCCCCAGAACCCCTCACTATCAACCTTTGCGATACTCCCCATCTATCTCTCATACCTCCATCTCTCCCCCTCACCCACACACATAATACTCCCCCTCCACATCAAACACACAATACCCCCCTGCACACCACACACATCCCACCACCCCTGCACCTCACATCCTTCTCCCCCGTGCACCTCACATCATTCTCCCCCCGAGCACCTCACATCATTCTCCCCCCTGCACCTCCAATGACCCTCCTGCACCTCCAATGACCCTCCCCTGCACCTCCAATGACCCTCCCCTGCACCACCAATGACCCTCCCCTGCACCACCAATGACCCTCCCCTGCACCACCAATGACCCTCCCCTGCACCTCCAATGACCCTCCCCTGCACCTCCAATGACCCTCCCCTGCACCTCCATTGACCCTCCCCTGCACCTCCAATGACCCTCCCCTGCACCTCCAATGACCCCCCTCTGTTCCTCCAATGACCCTCCTCTGCACCTCCAATGACCCCCTTGCACCTCCTATGACCCTCCCCTGCACCTCCAATGATCCCCTCCTGCACCTCACATCACCCCTCATGCACCTCACATCACCCACCCCTGCACATCACCCACCCCTACACATCACCCCCCCCTGCACATCACCCCCCCCCCTGCACATCACCCCCCCTGCACATCACCCCCCCCTGCACATCAAACCCCCCTGCACATCACACACCCCTGCACATCAACCCCCCTGCATATCACCCCCCCTCCCCTTACACATCACCCCCCTCCCCTTGCACATAACCCCCCCTCCCCTTGCATATCACCCCCCCTGCACATATCCCCCTGCACCTCACATCACTTCCGATCACGGCGGGACTGTGCGCGCTCGCTCGCAAGCAGCGGGCACCGGAAGTGCCGCACTTGAGAGCGGGCTCGGCTCCCCCGGGGAGGAAGGGGAGAGCGGGCCTGGCTCCCCCGGGGAGAAGGGGAGAGCTGGCTCGGCTCGCTGGAGGAAGGGGATAGCGGGCTCGGCTCGCGGGGGGGAGGGAGAGCGGGCTCGGCTCGCGGGGGAAGGGAGAGCGGGCTCGGCTCGCGGGGGCAAGCTCGGGACGAGGAGGAGGTAGGGGGAAAGCAGCCGCCGCGGGTCGCACAGTGAGTGCCGGCGGGCCGCATGTTGTGCAGGCCTGATCTACAGTCCGTTTGAGAACTACAATTAAATACAATGTATTTTGTTACACATGAGACAGACAGGGAAAGCCAGAGTTATAATAATACAAGGTTGCATTAAATGGACAAAGGTTATACATTCAATATGCAGCCATTCATAAAGTCAAAATACAGGACAGTCCAGTTCAATACTGGACACATGGGAAGTCAGCACTCCCTATAGGAGTTAGACATTTTTTTGTTTTCCTTTGCCCTGTTTTTGCTGATCCCAAGCTGTTTTATGTTATGAAAAGCTACGGCTAATAAAAGCCTATTTGATTTTCTCTTAAAAACGTCTCCTCTTCTAATAACCTCTGCACACATCTCCTACAATCCCAATATCGCCATATTTACTAAACAGTGCTATTGTCATAGGACAGCATCCTTTGCTGGAAGCTGTTTGATGACATTATTAGTCACCAGTTATATTGCTATATAAGCAGACTGAGATGTGTGAAGTCTTCACCCAAGTTTGCAAAACAGGAGAAATCTCATCATATCTCAGTTTCCAAGCCTTTTCCCTTCATTTTGCAGAGCCTGAAAACGTTACATAAAATCTGAAAATAAACCGTGAACATTTTTTGCCAACACAATTGGGACACTTTCGCACGTCTCAAAGGTAACTATTGTGCAGATACTTTGATTTTTACACTGCAACAATCTCTTCTAGAAGCACATATCCTGAACGGGCCGACTGTATCACAAGGGTTCACTTAATATAAAGAAACAGCTGAGTCTGCTCATCATATTGAATTATTTCCCACTGACATACATTATTTTCATGCAACAGTACTATCTCTGTGCTGTAAACCTGAACTGATCTCATGGTTGAACAACTCTCAGTTTCTTTAAATAAAAACAGGATTTTCAGATCAAGAATCCATCGCACAAATTCAATATTTAATGGACTAGAGCAATAGGAATGAAAACCTTTTATATAACAGCTTGCATTGCCGGGTACGTTTTTGCAGGAGCTGGAGCATATTGTCTGTTGGTGTTTACTTGGCAAATGTAGCTGATACTGTTTTTCAGGCCCTTAAATGTCAAAGTGCCGGCAAAGCAGTGATAGATTTTTAAAGTAGTTTAACCTTTACGGTGCCCTAATGACATACCTTGAACACATGAGGCTCTTATAAATTACCTGGAACGTCATCGGCACTTGCTCATTTTATAGGGTCTGATAGGGCAGACCACTCCCCTCCCCCCCACCTCCATTTCTCGCATCTGGGGCCTGTGTCATGTGATTGTTCCTGAAGTGGTCACATGACGCAGAAGTGCCTGGTCATTATTTGATGCCCTTGGAATCCCCAGCTCTGTAAAGGTTAAAATTCTAGTGACTGTATCAGTAGGGTTGCCAGGTGGCTTCTCCAAAAATACTGGACACCATGGTGAAAGGTGCGATGCGCTCGAGACACACACACACACGAGATACATGCTAGAGACACACGCATACACCTCCTTTCTCCACTCCATGCTGTTTCCTACTCTCATTGGTCCCACCCCAAGGCTCCTGACTCCTCTTCCTGAATAGCTGCATTAGGCTACGGCCCCAGTCACTGCGTGCACGCGCGCGTCGGAGCTCCTGTGGTTGCGCTTCTGGAGAAGAGGAGATCGCAACGGGGGTGGTGGGGGCACGCCAATGACGTGACGCAGCTTGTTTGCCCTCATTGGCTGGACCACCGCCGTGACGTGGCAAGTGCTTGGCCATTGAGCCAAAGTGAAAAATTTGGTCTTTTGGCAAAGGTGGTTGCACATTGCGCAGGTGCGCGGTGGCAGCTACTTGTGCCGGCCCCATAGAAGGCCGTACCTTGTGTACGCAACGCATGCCATCATGAAGACAAGGACTTACCCAGCAGCAAATCACGATGGCGGAATCTGCCCAGCCCACTAACAGCAGCCCTACTTTGTCCCTGCACGGGGAATTTCGAGACCATGTGAGCCGGTCAGGTCACTATGTCCAGAGAGGTAATACCGGTATACACATACATGTCCAGTATTACCCAATACAGGACAGTCCGGTTCAATCCTGGACACCTGGCAACCCTATGTACCAGTCCTAAAGAAGTATAGGCTGTGAGACTTTTTAATAAGCCAATGCGGGAATTATTCATAAAATACCATTACAATGATCTGCTGTACTCATGTTCAATGTGCATGGTCTCTATATTTAATTGAGAAAGTAAAATGTGCTCTCTATTTCGCAATTATTTATATTTCATTATTTGTTCAGTGAAAGCTGTTTAATATTGATTAGTAAATGAGAGGTTGCAGAAAGAGGTGTCCCTGTACTTGCTTGTCAGATAATCTTTGTTTGCTACATTTTATGGCATATACTAGAGATGTGGAAAACCGGGTGTCTGAAATCAGAACGCAACATGCATCTTAAATTGCAAAGCCAAAGACCAAACCAAAAACCTAAATCCTTAAGATTTTAAAACCAAAACACCAGTCCAAGTGTCAATCTGTAGATGTTTCTCTCCACATCTTTTTATTTTGTTTATGTTTTTCATCTACATTATTTTTGTTCCCCAATTGTTTTTATGATCTTATACCTATTTTAGCTTTCTTCCGTCCATTATGAGTTCTGGCAAAACCAGAATCAATCAGTGTGGGCCAAGGTTTACCTTCGGGGCCCCTGGCTTCCTCCTGCCGGTGTAGGGGTTGAAAAGTCCAGGGGCAGGGTACCCTCCACAGCAGCCCAGTGGGTCTGACTGTCTTAGGCCGAGTCCATAGAAGGACAGGCCGCGCTGAGCCATGCGGACGCTCTGCGCTGAGCCCCTGCATCCTCAATGAGGATGTCTTGAGAGGGGGCTCATGGAAGCGTCCGCAGGCGTGCTGAGGCGCTGGATTTTTCAGCCGACAGCCAAGCTGTTTTTCAGAGCACTCTCGGCTGAAAACATCCAATCAGCACGGAGCAGCGTCAACGTCACAGTGCCGTGACGTTGACGTTGGTGCGTCGCGGGCGATTGGCCCAGCGACGTCACTGCCCCGCCTCCCTCAGTCTCCCCCCGCCTCTGATCGCGGCCGCTGGCTCGCCTGCATGGGCATGAAATCAGCGTCAGCCCGGTCCAGCCCTGCTTCCCCTTCTATGGCCCCAGCCTTATGCAGCGTGGTCCCTCTTGTGCAGTCCAGGTGAAGTAACCTTCCTGGATCAGAGAGATCTTGAGCTTGCTGTCAAGTAGACTTTTAAACCCTGCTAATGAGTCAAGTGGAAGATTGTTAATTGACTGCAGGCTGCAGATTAACCAGGTCCCTCCTGAACTCAGCAGTTATAGATAGTCTTTTCCTTACATTATCATCTAACAGGGGATCCACTCTGTTATGGGCATACCGCCCGATTAGTGATCGGTGTTTGGCCCGGTTTGGGCGCTGGTGGTGAAGCGTCTACCTTTGGGTGGTTTGAGGCTTTCTGGGTGCTGTTTCAGTCAGCTGACAATAGCAGGGGGTCACTCACCACAGCAATGCTGGCAACTCTCAACATGGTACAGGCCAGTCTGGTGTTGTTATAATTTGTGTCATATTATTAATAAAAGTTGTGGCCTTATTCCTCCAGCATGGTGCCTATTGTCTTTTTTTCTCAGTTGGGGACTATCAGGCCTTCCCCAGTCAAGAAAAGCGCCTGCAATTAGGCAGGGGAGACATGATGTGATGGGTTGTGCCCCTACTGGATTTGGCAGGGGGTGGGCATCTGAGGTTAGGGGGGGCATCTGAAGTTAGGGGGGGGAGCAGCAGGGGGGGATTGTGGGGCAACAGGTGGGTGATAGATTTTAAAAACAAGTGCAAACTACATGATAACATTTTTTTTTCTTTAATCCAGAAAAAGACAATGCTCACTTATTAAGACAAATGTGATAAACTCGCAATGATTTTGTCAAAGCAACAGGTGTGAATATCTCATAAAATGATAGTAATTGCAGGGGTGCCACATTGTCTCTTCATTTGCTTCAGAGAATAAAAATCCTAAATAGCAGGCTTTCCCGAGAGGTGCAATAACCTCCGCTGTTAATAGTCCAATCACAGAACAAAGTAGGGAAAGCGGAACAGATGGTGTAATAGTCCCAATATCAATAAATCTCCATATACTAACATTCTGTGTATAATGCAGTACCTCTCCAATCAGTTTAAAATAACCTCCCCTGGTCTTGATCACACAAGGGTTAACTATAATCTGAGGTTGCTGCAGTTATTTTCCTTCTCACTGAGTCTCTGGGTCTTTGCTGCTGAAATTAGTAGATTTTTACAAGAGCATAAAATCCCTTTAGCTCACAGTGTTTCTCAGTATGCAGAGCCACAGATACACGGACAGTCCCAACGTTCTGAGTCTCTGAGACTCCCCGTGCACAAGCTGCACATGCTGAGTCTTTACTGTGGTGTCACCCCATCAGTGTGTGATGTCATCACCTAGTGAGTCCAACAGAATAAAGTCACATGTCCCAACGCGTTTCGTAACTGTGGTAACTTCATAAGGGGTATGGGACTTAGGATAAATAGGGTACACATCAATGAGCAATCAAAAAAAAAATCAATACATCAATCAATAAAAGAAAATGGATAGTGTTACTCCTATTTTAACCCATAACAAATACATATAATAGACAGTTATACATGATTATAAAAAGAGAAAAAAGCCATTTTATTTGAGGCGGTCATAAAATAGCAAAAGGGGTCAATAGCTACCTAATTGACTTCGAATAATCAACTAATGTTGTTGTTTTTTTAAGCAAGTGCTTCTGAATTGTGGGGAAAATGAGATAAATAAGTGTTTTCAGTAATAGCAGTTAAAATGTGGAATTTGTTAACCATGGAGTCTGTGATGGCAGATACAATAGATATCTTCAAAAAATAGGTTGGACATCTTTTTAGAAAGGAAAGGTATACAGGGATATACCAAATAAGTAACACATGGGAAGGATGTTGACCCAGGGAGTAATCCGATTGCCATTATTTGGAGTCAAGAAGGAATTTATTCCCTTTTTGAGATATTTTTAGATGATATTTCACTGGGGTTTTTTGTTTGCCTTCCTCTGGATCAATATACTGTAAATACAAATATAGGATAAGTATCTAGTGACGGTAGGGGAGCACCCTCACATAATAAAGGTGAAACCGGCTGCCTGTTCCAAAACCATGTGTAATCGCTGCCTCTGTGAAGCTCATTTTGGCCTGTGTATTATGTGTTTTGTGTAGCCTCTTCCAGAAGAGAGCTTTATCACTGTGTGATATCTGGAAGAGGGAAACTGTGTGTCTTGAGGAACTCGGATTGTATAAAAAAGCACTTTTATTCCCTGTGGTAGTATTTTCCCCGCACAGTTAGTAAGCCAGCACTGTACTTTTTGTTGCTAGTATTTCTCT
The DNA here is from genome assembly GCF_040206685.1 of Ascaphus truei. Taxonomy (NCBI): domain Eukaryota; kingdom Metazoa; phylum Chordata; class Amphibia; order Anura; family Ascaphidae; genus Ascaphus; species Ascaphus truei. The sequence continues at coordinate 23,110,560 of NC_134499.1, forward strand.
GTGTGCAGACACAGTAATTCTCTTAGCTGGGCTGCATTCGGAGAAATACCGGTTCGTGGCAGAGCTTGGGAGCCGCTTGAGTATCTGGACAATGGTGAGTGGGGAAGGGCTGTGACTCAGGTCTGGCAACTGGTTCTCGGCAGTGCAGAGCCTTTGTTCTCTGAGACGCTGAGGCGCCTAACCCGCAGGGGGTATAGGGCTGGGCAGGGGAACCGGTGCCAGGTCTAAGCCCTGTAGGCACGATTCCCATTGGCCAGTTCAAATTTCCCGCTTGCCAGTAACTCACTCCCCAAGGGGCAGTCCAGAGTCCCTAAGCCGGTCCCCTCCCCTGATTGGTGCAGCCGAACAAGCCCTCGTCCTCCGATTGGCTGCTCCGTCACATTCTGTGCTCTGATTGGTTGGCGGCCTCTGCTCCAGCAAAAAAGATAGGAGACCAAGGCCTATGTAAGGGCCACGGCAGATCAGAGTACCAGACGAGTTGAGAGACCATTTGAGAGTTGATCCTGGAGCATGGATCGGAGACGGTTACATCACGACTGGCGGGCTATTCAAAAGTGCCATTGGCAGAATAGCACTGAGAATCCGGAGAAGAAGCCGTTCAGGGCAGGCCTACTGAAGCAGGCCCCTGCACCTAGTTGGGGCTAGATTCTTCCCCCTCAGGCCCCAGTTGGTGAGTGTTACATTGTGATTGTGTGATTTGTGTGTTTGCTGGCTTACCAGAATAAACTTTAGATAATGTGGTATATTGGTGCATCACCACAGTAAGTTCGCCACAACATAAATCTCATTGAAAGAATCCAGAAACAATAATACGATGACAGGAATGAACATCCCAGGGTGAAAAATAGGGACCTGGTGGTGCCTACACAGCTACCCCAATACTTGGTCTCCAATAAACATTAAATCACCACTGGGGTATAACATAAGACAGTCCAGCAATAGAAAGGTAACAGAAGAGGGGCTAATGCCCTTTACCTGACTAGTAATATTCCAGATGAATGGATTGCCCGGCGTGCAGTCCTCCAAAGGAAGAACCCAGATAGGTAGAAGAGAAAAGGAGCACAGCTCACAGCATCCAAAAATGCGAAATAAGGGCAACTCCAAACATGGGAAAAAATATATATTAACCTTTAATGATCAGCTTGGCAATAGTATAGGAGCACGCACCAACGCGTTTCATCCCACAGGACTTTCTCAAGGTGTAGGGAGAAACGTAGTGACATACTATTTATACTTAAAAAAGATCGCGCCAAAATTGGCTACCCGTGATGTCATTGCCATGCGTCCCGTAACTGAGTTGCGTTATTACTGCGCGATTCAGGCCTGAGCCGCGCTTGTAACAGACGGAGTTCACTGGGTGCCAGGATTGGCTGCTATAGAAAAAAAACATTGAATGATACAACTTTAATAATAACAATGCGGACAAAATAACACAAACATAGAAACGGACTATTAACATTCTAAATGAAAATAAAACAAATATGCACTACTACTATAAACCTAAGGAACCCAAAAGAACAAAATTAAAAGTAAATTAGTATCAAATATAGGTAACATGCAAGGGATGTCAACACACACTCCAAAAAGGTATGAATAAAAAATGGAATTAATCATCTCTTTAATATAGGTGTGCTTGACAGCCACTGCATAGGACATATGTCAAAAAAATAGGCTCCATAAGGATAAATAAACAAACCCTCTATCCTATAAACAACAGGGAAATATATGTGTGTCATTGAACTACAAATCTAAATAGGACATAAAAGCTAATAAATTAGCTAATAGAAATATAGCACACACATATCTTACCCATACAGAAACTGCACAGAAATATTAACAAATACCGCTATTGAAGGTCGACCGCTCCAACCAGCCTTCATCATTTGGGAGTCTATTCCACTTACCCTGACCACCGCAGATGGTCATACCGAGGTAATGGTCTTCGATGTGTTCCCCTCCCCTACTGTCCAGGTTATTCTACGCTTGCCGTGGCTTCAGCTGCATAACCCGTGTATAGATAAGACCAATGTTTTGCCGATCCAATGGGCTGATACCGCAGAGAAGACGGTTTGTCCTTCTGTTGCCGTGTCGCCGGCCTCAACACCACCTCATCTTCCTACTCTGCTTTACCGAAGGTATACCATGAATACTTAGATGTCTTCAATAAAATCCAGGCTGAGGTGTTACCCCCTCATCGCCCTTATGACTGTCCCATTGATTTGATTCCTGGAACCATACTCCCCAAGTCCAAGTCTTATCCTCTATCTGTGCCTGAGACGGAAGCGATGACGTCATATATCCAGGAGAATCTTAAGAAGGGGTTCATCCGAAATTCTACCTCCCCCGCCGGGGCAGGCTTCTTCTTCGTGAAAAAGAAGGATGGCTCCTTAAGGCCCTGCATCGACTTTCGTGGGCTTAACAAAATTACGGTAAAAAAACGTTACCCCCTTCCTTTGATTTCAGAACTCATCGACCGTCTACAAGGTGCCTCTATTTTCTCCAAACTCGATTTAAGAGGAGCCTACAACCTTATTCATATAAGGGACGGGGACGAATGGAAAACCGTGTTTAACACGCGTTCGGGACATTATGAGTATTTAGTGATGCCATTCGACCTATGCAATGCCCCTGCTGTTTTCCAAGAGTTCATGAACGATATCTTCCAGGACATTTTGGGAACATTCGTCATCGTATATTTGGACGACATCCTCATTTTCTCCAAAAGCTTGGAGGAGCACATTCGCCATACCAAACTGGTACTCTCTTGGTTTCGTGCTAATCGCCTCTACGCGAAAATGGAGAAATGTCTGTTCCATCAATCTTCCACAGCTTTCTTAGGCGATATAATCTCCGACAAAGGCTTCACCATGGACCCTGAGAAATTGAAGTCTGTGCTCGACTGGCCATTGCCAAACTCCCTCAAAGTCGTGCAGCGCTTCCTTGGCTTCGCTAATTACTACCGGAAATTCATCCGCAATTTCTCCACTATTGCTCTACCCATCACTGCCTTGACCAAGATAGGTGCGGATCCGACTGTTTGGTTCCCCGAGGCCATTGAAGCCTTCGACTTTCTCAAGAGAGCCTTCGTGTCAGCCCCCATCCTTCGGCATCCAGATACTTCCCTTCCCTTTACTCTAGAAGTAGACGCCTCAGATGTGGGAGCCGGCGCAGTGCTTTCTCAGAGATCTTCCCCACAGGAATAACTCTATCCTTGTGGATTCTTTTCCAGGAAGTTCTCTTCGGCCAAGAGAAATTATGATGTCGGGAATCGTGAGCTTCTGGCCATCAAGTTGGCCCTCCAAGAGTGGAGACATCTCCTCGAGGGTACCAAGGAGCCAGTAGCCATCCTCACCGACCACAAAAACTTATTGTACATTGAGGGGGCTCGTCGGTTGGGATCTCGTCAAGCTCGTTGGGCTTTGTTCTTTTCACGGTTCAATTACACAATTTCTTATATTCCTGGCACCAAACATATCAAGGCTGACACCCTGTCTCGTCAGTTCTCCACGGAGAACGAATCTAATGAATCTTCGGAGACGATTCTTCCCGCTAAGTGTATTATTTCCGCCAACAACTTTGATGTCTTGGATGAAATCAATAAAGCCCAGACTCACATTCCTAGGAGATTTAGGTGCCAGAAGGACGGTTGTATGCTGCCCCCCGTTTTCGCCACAAGATACTTCTGTGGGGACATTCGTCCAGATCTGCTGGCCATCCAGGCTTCAAGAGGATGGCAGACCTGATCAAACTGACCTTTTGGTGGCCTAAGATGAACAAGGACATTTTTTACTTCACCAGAGCTTGTCCGGTATGTGACCAGAGTAAGTCCGCCCGACACAAACCTTCTGGTCTCCTCATGCCTCTTCCCATTCCGGAACAACCTTGGAAACACATCTCAATGGACTTTATTGTGGAATTTCCCAATTTTAAAGGGATGAATACGATCCTTGTCGTAGTAGACAGGTTTTCCATGCATACACACTTTATACCCCTCAAGGGTCTTCCCAATTCAGCCACCTTGGCCGACGTTTTTTCTAAGGAAATTCAGATTGCACGGTGTTCCTATTTCGATTGTTTCGGACAGAGGTTCTCAATTCATTTCTGACTTTTGGCGAGCTTTTTCTCAAAGACTTGGCATTTCCCTTCTATTTTCCTCGGGTTATCACCCACAAACCAACCAGCAGACGGAGAGAATGAATCAGACGCTGGAACAGTATCTCAGATGCTTTGTGTCTGAATCACAGGACAATTGGGTGGACCTGTTACCCTGGGCTGAGTTTGCCATTAACTCATTAAGAAACGAATCCACGCAAGAGTCGCCTTTTTTCATTAACTATGGATTTCATCCCAGCAGTCTTCCCCTCTCCTCTCTCCCCTCTGGTGTTACGCAGCGGATTCTCATATTTCCTGTCTTCAGAAATCGTGGAAAAAGATCTTAAAGGCTTTGCAAGGTTCCATTCAAAGACAGAAAACGCAAGCTGATCGGCGACGTCAAGTAGGCCCAGTATTCAAACCTGGAGACAGAGTTTGGCTATCATCCAAGAATATCAAGCTCAAGACTCCTTCCCAGAAACTGGCCCCGAGATTCTTGGGTCCTTTCAAGGTCCTTGAAAGGATCAACCCGGTCGCATACCGACTTGCACTTCCCCCCCACTATGAAAATCCCTTCGGTTTTCCACATGTCGCTCCATAAACCCCTGATCCAAAATGCCCATTTTCCAGATCGCCCTCAGAGACCTAACGTGGTCATCATACAAGGACAAGAATTCAAAGTCCAGTACATACTCGATTCTCGTTGGTCTAGGGGCAGACTTCAGTTTCTTGTACACTGGAAAGGATATGGCCCGGAGGAGCGTTCTTGGATACCATCCCATCATATCCATGCCCCAGCACTCCTCAGACAGTTCCGTCGGAAGTTTCCTCATAGACCTTGGGAGGATCGTCCGGAGTCCGAACCTCAAGGGGGGGATACTGCAACAGATATGGGGGACTCGCAGTTCCCAGCGTGTCTCCGTCACCCCTGTGTCAGGGTCGCCTAGACCTCCTGCCTAGCCATAGCTTCTTTGTCCACTGGGTGTGCTGCTGCCTTCTGTTTCCTCTGGGTTCCTCTGTCTGCCTGTCTGTCTTCTTGTTGCTCCTGTCTCTGTCCTTTATAGCTCTGCTTCCTGTCTGTTGCTTTTGCCTTTGCTTGAAGTCAGACTCCTTCAGTATTGCACATGCCTCTGATCCTGATCTGTTTTCTGTACCTGTACCATAGAAGTCTGTTCACAGTAAAAGCCCTGTCCTGTTCCAGTCTCCGCGTTGCCGACCTCTGCTTGTTACCTGACTTCGCTACCTGCCGCCTGCCTCGGACCCCTGCTTGTTACCTGACTTTGCTACCTGCCGCCTGCCTCGGACCCCTGCTTGTTACCTGACTTTGCTACCTACCGCCTGCCTCGGACCCCTGCTTGTGACCCCTACTACGCTCGTGCTGTTCCGGCCACCGAGATCCTACCCACCACAGGAGTCTCCCGTGACAGAAAGCAAAGGCCACTTCTGGATCTCGCTGGAACAGATTCTTCTTCTGCCTGCACCCTTTCCTGCCTGCTGCAGCAGACCACATCCGCATGGTTGAAGATAAGTACTTTCGTTTCTTTTTTTGGAAAATCCCAGTTGGGAAGTTTTTTTTTTGCTGCTAAGTGTTCTGCAAGAATTATTTCGTTCATAACGAAAAAACATTTTTGCTGAGACTAGAACTGTTGCTGCAGAGACTATTGCAGCTTTCTTTGAGATTTTTCTTTTTGTGCAGTGCCTGGGTTAACCCTTGCAGTACCTGTTGCCACCTTTTTAGACTCTGACTTTTCATTTCCTGGACAAGGCTTGTCTCTGCATCCCTGGTTGGACCACTGCTGTTCACAGGGTTCCCATTTCAAAAGACAAGAGTGCTTCCATTATTTTGTTACTGCATGCAGGAAAAATCACAGCAATCTGTAGTTCTTCCTATGATTGGTTCTAAGGTTTCAGGTTTACCTGCAAGTTCCCCTAAAATTTGTTTCTCTGTAACCTGTGATATCCCTACGCCTGATATCAAGGGTTTCAGATTTAACTGCAAGGTTCTCTGTCTGTATGATATCCCTAATCCTGATTTCTAAAGTTTCAGATATAACTACAGGTTTCTCTGTCTATGTTTTTTTCCTTGCATTTATAAATCTCTGTGACTGATGCTAAAGTCTCAAAAGGTCAGCTCTCCTATCTGGTGTCTCTCTGTGTCTAATATTCCTGTTATTCATTCCAATGCTTCTGCTTTAAAAACACATTTCCTCTTATCTGGTTTCTTGGGAAGTGTGGTTTCCCCATGTCTGAAATTATGGCTCCCACTCAAACAGTCTTGAGCAGTAAATGTGAACACAGTACCACTGATTCTTCAGAGCTTCTCAAAGCAAGGAAGAAGAAGAAAAAGAAGGGAGGCATTACTGTGGAAGTTGCAGAAGGAATTAAGAATGAAAATTTAACCTCAGAGTCTGCATTTGATGAAAGAGATATGCTGCAGCTTAAGGCAACTCACAGACGTATCCCAAGAATAGTGGAAGAAAAGAAAGATGCCCCTATTCAGACGCTTCAAGCTGCACAGAAAGCGATTGATTGTCTTTATGGACGTTTAGATAAGGAGCAAGAAGCCAACGCTGCACTACAGAGCTGTCTTTCCTCAGCAATTGCTAAGTGTGTTCTCCAGGAAAAAGAAAAGCACCAGTTGGCGAGTGACCTGGATGTCATGTCAGGTGAGCTGGAGAAGGCATATGCTGATGCTGCTGAGAATCGGCGCCTCGCTTCTAAAAGTAATGAATTCCTGGAAATCTCTATGAAGGAAATTGACAGGCTTAATACAGAGCTTAAAATCTCCCAGGGGGAGATTTGCTACTTCAAAAAAGAAATGGAAGTCGTTCGGGAGGAGAGGTGCTACTTGAAAACAGAGATACGTTCTATGAGAGACGCCTCCGAAGAGTTAAATAGTAGGTTTGAAACTATAAACCAAATGAGTAAGAACTTCTCTGTCCAAGCCAGTGAAGGAGATAAAAGACTCCATGAATCAGAAGAGGAGAAGAGACTATTGATAGAAGAAAAGTCAAGTATGCAATTAGCGCTGGAAAAAGCAGAGGATGACTGGGAAAAAGAAAAATATCAGTTGGAGAATGACAGGGTGATCTTGTTAAGTAAGCTGGAGAAGGCCTACGCTGATTCTGCCCAGTACCAGACTTTCATGGCTCAAGCTGACGCAGCACTGGAAGCATCTCAGAAAGAGGTTCACAGGCTTACTACAGAGCTGGAAGCCACTAAGGAGAAGAGTTGCCACTTCAACACAGAACTAGGTTCATTAAGAGAAATCTTCGAAGGGTTAAATATCAGTTTTGAAACTGTAACCCAAGAGTGCAAGAATCTCTATGTCCAAGTCAGTGAAGAAGATAAGAAACTCCATGAATTAGGAGAGGAGAAGAAACAGTTGGCCCAGGAAAAGTTAGACGTGCAGACAGCACTGCAGAATGCAGAGAGAGTGCTGCAAGAAGAACGTGTCTCCCTGGAGCGGCGCACACAAGCAGAAAATATGCTGCAAAGTCAGCTGCGAGAACTGCGTACACATCTGCAGGACACCAAGGAGAAATGGGTGAATGCTGAAGAAAAACAGCGAGTTCTGCAGGAAGAAAGTTTCCAGACTGCCTACAAAATAAAGATGCTGCAAGATTATTTGAGTACCCAGTGTGTCCCGAAAGAACAGCATGAGGAGCTGAAGGCCACACTGAGCATAACCAGAGCCTCGCTGGAGGAAGAGCTACAGCTAGCAACTGAACACACATCTCAGCAACTCACAGCGCTGCAGGCGCAGATCGCTGAGCTAAAGACACAGCTTGCCAAAAAGGAGAGAGAGAAGGTGTCCGTCTGTCAAGTGGCTGGCCTGACACAGCGCTATGAGGTCAAAAAGGCTGATGCCTGCAAATTATTGGACCACACAGCCTGTGATAAGGTCCGGCTGCAGCTGGAGCTGTACAATGCCCGGGAGGAGTACCGGCAGCTGCAGATCAGAAATGAAGAAGATGCAACATATCTAAGCTTTACTCTGAGTCAGCTGGGAGATATGGAGTCACGACTCAACTCCAAAAGAGTTGAACTGACAACTGCTTTGAGTGGAAAAGCTGCAGCCATCCTTGATGCTTACATTCCTGTTGTCTCTGTCCCTGCTTTTGGGTTGAACGCACCCATTTGGAGGTTCCTTGCAGCAACCAATGTACCTGTGGAGTACCCTCTGCCCGCTGACAAACCACCAGAGGTGGGTCACCATGAGTCCACTTTTCATCAAGGCCTCCGGGAAGAGCCTGGAGGATCGTCTGGAGAACGCTCTCGAGAGGGGGGAGTAATGTCAGGGTCGCCTAGACCTTCTGCCTTGCCATAGCTTCTTTGTCCACTGAGTGTGCTGCTGCCTTCTGTTTCCTCTGGGTTCCTCTGTATGCCTGTCTGTCTTCTTGTTGCTCCTGTCTCTGTCCTTTATAGCTCTGCTTCCTGTCTGTTGCTTTTGCCTTTGCTTGAAGTCAGACTCCTTCAGTATTGCACATGCCTCTGACCCTGATCTGTTTTCTGTACCTGTACCATAGAAGTCTGTTCACAGTAAAAGCCCTTGCTAGTAATCTGGCTTGTCCCTGTTTGTTCCTTGCTCCCCGGTCTCAGTTCCTGCTCCCCGGTCTCAGTCCCTGCTCCCCGGTCTCAGTCCCTGCTCCCGGACCTGTCCTGCCCCGCCTGTCCTGTTCCAGTCTCCTCGTTGCCGACCTCTGCTTGTTACCTGACTTCGCTACCTGCCGCCTGCCTCGGACCCCTGCTTGTTACCTGACTTCGCTACCTGCCGCCTGCCTCGGACCCCTGCTTGTTACCTGACATCGCTACCTGCCGCCTGCCTCGGACCCCTGCTTGTGACCCCTACTACGCTCGTGCTGTTCCGGCCACCGAGATCCTACCCGCCACAGGAGTCTCCCGTGACACCCTGCTTCCACAGTGCCTAGTTCCTCCTCTCCCTTACATCCCCAAACTCTACCTTCCTCCCTCAGCCGTTCCTCCACGGCTCGATCCTCACGCCCAGGCTCACACTCTGCGCATGCTCGCGGTTCCCTCATCAAGCGCGCGCGTTCACGATCGCGGGTTTCCTATCGTGGCTCACGCGCTCCTCGGCGTGCCTCTGTCACCCCTGTCTGTCCCATACCTGGTTCAAAACCAGAGACATAACACAAAACACAGACAAAGCTCAGTGCACATCCAGAAAAACTTATATACGGTACAGTGCCTAAATATACATGTATAAATAACTAATAAATAAAATGGTCTTTTAGTTTAACATACTACCAGGTTAACATACCTGGTTCCTCCGTTCTTCCTTCCCTTCTGTCTTCTCTCCCGTGCACCTCCTCCGCTGGTCTCCCCCCACGCTCTGGTACACGCGCGGTGGGCGCGCATAGCAGGGTTACAGAGGGCACGCGCACCCACTCTAGTTACTTACCTCTCCCACACTCTAGTTCCGCCCCCCGTCGGTTGCAGGCTATAACCCTTAATTACCTCCCTGTTGCTCCCCTGCTCTCACTGACCTATCCCTGCAAGTACCCACTCAAACCTCTGCTCCTCCCTTCATTCCTAATTGCCCTTCTTCCCATATAACCCCACTCTGTCCTCTCAGTCCTTGCTCTGCATAGCTTTCCTGTAGCTCCTGTGTGTGCAGTGTCTATGCCTAGCTCCCTTGTCTGTTTCAGCCCTGGTTCCTGTCCCTGCCCCTGTTTGGATTCCTTTGGCTTGAACTTGAAATCTGCTTTGGACTTGACTACGCTGCTCTCTCCTGGCCTTGAACCCTGGCTTTCGGACATCACTACGCTGCTCTCTCCAATCCCTGGACTCTGGCACTTGGACATTACCCTCTGACCTCTGGCACCCCGGACTCTGCAAGTATTACGTTAACCCTTACTCACCAGGCCCGGCAACACTACTACCACACTCCTGGCATGCCCTCACTGCTGTGGGTGCATGTTATACCCTTACCCACCTCAGTACTGGGGACTGGCCAGGTCTGCGGGCATACAGGCGTTACAAAACCACAGCTATATATAAAAATAAAAGTTGGATATTGGAGTTATTCCTTGTGTTTTTTGACACAGCTTGGGCATACCACCCGTTAGTAATTGGTGTTCGTCCACTGGTGGTGGAAGTGCCTACCTGTAGGTGGGTTGACGTGATGGTGTTCGTCTCGAATCAGGAAGCGGACCTGCCGAACTGAGGTAGGAATGCAGAATAACCGACCAGAGCCCAGGGACAGAGTCGAGTAAGAGTATTCGTAGTCTGTAAGCAGGCAGGGGTCAGGGCTGGCGGCAGTGGTGCAGAGTCCAGGCAACAGGAAAAAAGGTCAAGGCAGGCGGCAGAGAGGAGGAGTCCAGTGTGACATCAGACGCCGGAGAAGCCCCAACCTTCACATAGATTCCCTGCAGCAGAGGCATCAGGCAACCGCCTATGGGAACCGCTGAAGGAGATTGACTCTGGCTACCTGGGAAGCGCGCAGAGGACTGACTGCCTTTAAAAACCTTCCCGCAGCTGATACACATTGCTGGCAGATGCACAGATGGACAGGCAACACTGATTGTGTAACGTATGGCCTATGCATTCTTTTTATGTGGTGCAGTGGCCGGTTTGCTCTATGGTACCTGATTGACATTATCCATTAGGAGTATCACCCTGAACATTTTGCTTACTTCTGGGCCATCTGTATAGAGGGCTAATGTTACCTTAGAGGCATATTTAGGAATGCTTCCTAGCTTACCCATGTTTTTGATCTTTAGAGGGTGTTCCCTTAAACAGTGATCATCATGCTTGTTAAATTTTGGTAGACCCATCTGGTATAGTTATCCTGTTTTTACGGAGGGAGACCCTTGTGGTTTGGCTCAAAGGGAAGTACCACGTGTTCCTCTTTAGAGTTGCCGTGGGAACGGGCCAGAGGAAGGGGCATCCAGCCCAGAAACGTTGCCCCCCTTTTTCCCCCACATCAGCTCCTTGTTTTGCCCTTTGAGGGAGAGAGGCAGAGAGGGAGAGAGGGAGAGAGGGAGAGAGGGAGAGAGGGAGAGAGGGAGAGAGGGAGAGAGGGAGAGAGGGAGAGAGGGAGAGAGGGAGTATACATGCAGTTTCTGTGTGTGTGTGTGTGTATTCATGCAGTTTCTGTGTGTGTGTGTGTGTGTGTGTGTGTGTGTGTGTGTGTATTCATGCAGTTTCTGTGTGTGTGTATTCATGCAGTTTCTGTGTGTGTGTGTGTGTGTGTGTGTGTGTGTGTGTGTGTGTGTATTCATGCAGTTTCTGTGTGTGTGTATTCATGCAGTTTCTGTGTGTGTGTGTGTAGCCCTCAATTGTTTCATTTTCAATAAAATTTCAATTTTTAATATAACAGTGTTGAACTATTATTTCCTAAGTTTATTTGCTCTTTGTGTGCTGGGAACCAATTTCCTATATTAGTATTGGGAAGGTCCCTCCCTTGGTTCCCTTGCAGCTCACGTATTGTATTCTTACTGTATTGTTGGAGTGCTGTCTATAACGCCATACTTTTTGTAGGTTTTATATAGTGTTGGTATGATTTTTTCAGTTCCAACACATGCAGGTTTAGGAAATCTGTGTGGGACATAGAGATGGGCTCTCAAGTGTTTTTCATCTCTTGTCTAGGAACCAAGCCATATTTTGTCAAAAAGAGAATGGATTTATAAGGGATTGTTTCATATGCTAAACCCACAAAAATGTATTTTCAGCACAAATTGCAAAAAATGGGATTTAGCTACTGACAATGCAAGTGCAACTTTGGCAACTGTAAATTACACAAAGAGGCATCCAAAAAAAAAAAAAAGTAGAAAAGATGGAATTTAACCTAAGATGGGCCAGCTGTACAACCTGAAGGGGTGAACTAGTCTATTATCAGCAACTGTCAGCATTGCTTATTGAAAAGCTGGCTGCAGCCTCAAGATGTTGTATGATGCACAAGTACTCAGTAGGAGATATGTAAAATGAATTATATATTAAAAAAAAATATGGAGAAATCGTTATTTTCACCAAGTAGTAATGAAGCAACGGTCTCTGATTTATGATGTAAATTATGACACGAAGGTTTTGGAGTGCTGGAATTCATCGTTAACTAATTCCTATCAGTGTGGTGACAAAGTGGTAGTAGGGTGCTTCAAACAATAGCATATGGCTCCAGGTGATAATATTGGAAATCTGAAAATCGTTTTCATTTTATTTAAATCTTCATCTTCAACGAAGTCTCCTTATGTGTGTCACAGGAGCCATAAAAATGAAGCAAAATATAGTAAATAATTAAAACAAGACTCCGGTTCACTGTGTTTAGAAGGATAAATTACCCACTCATAAATCTTGGCATGTTTACCATATTTTCTCGAAAGCTATAGAGAATATTCCCAGCTGCTTTAAGTATAAACATGAGAATAGTGAAACCAGCTTGCCCGGTAGACCACATAGAATTTTAAATGGGATGCTACATACATAGCACATATCTTATGAATATACAAACTTTGTAACAGCTATTTTCTACCTTTTTTTTATAACCCTTACATGGAATCTGATACAGTTGAAACACATGACTTTAGTAATTTAATGTGTTTCTTTGTACAAGTATAATCAACTGAAAAAGTTCCAGGGTTCTCGAAAGAGCCAAAAAATAGTATATTTAAACTTCAAATAGGTGCATGTCACCCAAGATGTGTGACCCAACCTCCAAGGTAATGGAAAAACAGGAAATGAGGGGACCGTCCACTTAAACACACAGACTCACTGTTTCAGCATCTTAGTCCATATATAGAATAATTCCAAAAACCTTTATTTGCTGTGAAAAAAAAAATACATTTACTGACAAGGAACCAGGCAAACATCCCAAAAACGTGACGTTTCAGGCCCACCTATACTTTTATCAGGTAGGCATTTGATTTATGTATTACTTGTAATTGTTCTATATATGGACCAAGATGCTGAAACAGTGAGTCTGGCCTGAGACCAGGAAGGTACCATCGTGCACCATCACATCATAAGAGGGGTAGCGCTACCTCACACTCGAGACATTTAAATGCATAGGAAATACCGGCACCCCATAACGGGGCCTTTATCTCGGGAAGCAGGGGGTCCCCAGACCTGAAAATCAACGTAGTTCTGTTCCAGAGACCCCCTGCTCAAGTACACTAGTATTAACATTTTTATTAAAATCTTGCGATCGCTGGCGAGATATGCGCCGGCCAGATCGCAGTAGGTAGCCGGGTGAGCCCTTTTGAGAGAGGCGAATATCACGTCACTGGTTACTCGCCAGTTTTTGGCATTTTGCTACTGCAGGTATTCGAGGCTTTCTGAATCTCGTGATAGCAACGCTCACAAAACAAGCGACGTAACCGACCCAGCGATTTTTTTTAAATGAAGGCTACAAGAGTAGGCCCCTATGTGAGAAATGTAAGTTGTGTAAAGGGACAATTTGAGAGTTGGTGGAAACCCGGGAGTTTGCGCTGTTATTCGTTAAACTGATACCATTTTAATTGAGCATTACAGGAGCTTGACGCGAATTTTACTGAGTCCCAGAATTTTCCAATCAGATCAATATAATCACACAAATTGGGCTACAACAGTATGATTGATAGTTGCTGTCACTGGAATGGGACATTACAACAAGATAATGGTCCCTTGCAGTATCATGGTAGCTGAGGAAAAGACCTTTATTGAAATAAATATTGAGGCAAAACCCAGATCTTTATTTCTAAGCTGGCTACAAATATGATACCATTACTTTCCTTCCAATAGCAATTCCCATTACACCAGATGACAAGAAGCAATATGAAACACATGGAAGGCTTGGCAGTACTGTATTGGAATGACTAGTTTTTTGTATCATGTATTATTAATATTATCTTTGTGTATATGGTGCCAATATACAGGGCCCTCGACAGGGGGCGAGGTAGCTACAGGTGTCCTGAGCCCGCTGAGAGAGGGGGGGCAAATAGTGCAGTAAGCATGTGGAACCTACCTCCCTGCTAGACAGGATGACCCCCCCGCTAGTCCCCTCCATACATTTCTCCACCACCATCCAAACTCAATAAACTGCCCACCTACCAATCCCCCTACTCAACAATCCAAGGCCCAGGTGAATGCTGTAGCTTTTCTGTCGCTTGCTGTAGTTCTTGTCGCATGAGAGCTGTCACCAGCCCTGCTAACATATTGCTCAACGCAGTACAAATATAAGACAAGAATAAAACATAAAACACATACAACTTAAAACATAGTGAAACAATAAGTAATGTGCAAGGATTAGCCCCTGAGGAAGACTTTACAGTGGAAACACGTGTTGGGTGATATCAGTGACCACTAAAGAAGCCCTTGTTGATGACATCTGGAGTGGAGGACAACTTTAATCAGCCCAGTACCTGCTGTGACGGCCGTGGAGCGGATGCTGTTTGCTGTGAATATTTTGTCTGACCCTGTGACCCAGTGTGGTCTGAATGCTCTCAAACAAGGGCACTAATGTAAGTGGAATACTTTGTGTTTTTAACATTAAAAACAGTACTATACTATTTTGCTTTTCCCCTCTTTTTGTATATGGAATTTCCCCCTCTCTATGTGGATCTGGAGTACCTGTCTGGAGACATAAGTTAGTAACTTTGAATAACCACAAAGCTCTGATATTACGTTAAACACGTGAGTGCAAATTTTATAGAACTTCCAGCATTGAAGCTAATTTACTGAAGTAGACAATATTGCACTATTTGGTGTTTTTACTCTCTCTTACATGTCCTGATGTGATTTGCGCACCTGTTTCTCCTTCGTAAACAATAAGTAATGAGGTTTCTTCTCACCCCCTCTTTCTACCCACTCCATGCAAGAGTACCTCTACTTTCTGATCTATCTTTGGACTTTATTATTGAATATCTCTGTCCTAGAACTATTTTAGCACCCATTACCTATTTCTGAACTGTTCTTCTCAGAGAAGCAGAGAAGCTTACAATACAAAAAGGTGTCTATTGTAGTTGTATAAAAGTTATTTGTTTGGATACTGTGACGCTTGTGCTCCCACGCACAAGCCAAGACAAGGAGGGGGACCCGATAGCGAGGTGGGGAAGCTGCAGGAGACACGAGATAGGAGAAGTTGCCACGCAGCTGGGGAGTGATGCATGTAGTCATGTGAATGCGCCACACGCAGAAGAATGTGCGCGCTTCCAGACACCACCGCGGGGGTGCGAGGTATGCCACTAGTGAGGAGCAAGGGGGAGGTAGAGTCCAGAGCATAAGGTCACAATAGAATGACTTCCTGGAAGGCACCCAGCCTCCTTAAAGGCATAGTGCCAGTAACAGTAGAGTGCAGCAATACTTAATACAAAGTAAGGGTTCTTTAGTTGAATACTTTGGCCAAAGTATTCTAAGCCTGCTACCACGTCAAGGTAAACCCTATTCAACAGGTCCTACACTACCCGCCACGGAAAACTAACCTCAGTAAAGAAAGGAGGAATGTCCCAGTCTTCCGGTAATCCAAAGGAGGTGAGTAAAGGTCCCAGAGGAAGTCAAGGCAGGAACAGCATGTGATGGCAGGCACAATAAGTACTGAGGTAGTACTTTGCAGGACCCAGGGCAGGTAGCAACTGACTGTATTTAAAGGGCAGCGGCAGCTGTTAACAATGAGTGTCACCGTGAGGCTTACTTCCTGTCAGGAGGAAGAGGGCAGGATTGCTAGAAAGCAAGATGGCGTCGCTTGCTTCAGAATGCTTGAAGTCACTTCCTGTAGAGAAGACAAGACAGGGGTGGAGCGGAGGCGCGGCCTCTGCGGAAACAGGGTAGGGTTCAGGACACAGACAGATATCAGATAATCTTGACTCACAGCTAGAGGGCGGCGATCAGAAGTTCAACAGGTAAGGAGAGAACACGGCGCAGGGGGCGTGTTCCCCGAATCGTCACAGATACCATTCTGTTCTTAAATATTTTAACTAGTGCATGGTAGTAAAACCAGAATTCTGGCATTAATAGTAAATTTTGAGTGGCACATGCAGAACTTCTAATTATTCTTTAACGAAGCAGTGACTTTTTGACAAACTATTACATACGAACCCTGTAGTTACATGCCTTATCAATTTACTGTGTAGCTAAACTTTAATGTTAAGTCCAGAGACCATGCTATGTCTTTTGTTTTAGATTCCATGGCCCAGATACACAACACATGCCAAGCTTTAGCATGCCCTCATATCATATCTCATTCATATCAATGGGTGTAAAAGCTTTCTAAAGCTTAGCACCGTTTGTGAATCTGGGGCCATATGATAAAACTGTAGAGAAAAAGTGTGTAACAACCTTGTATTTGTATAGTGCTTTGGATAAAAGTGCCGCAGATGTATAACAACAGAATATTGTTAGTTTTCTTATAGATAATAGTACTTCATTTGTTTTCTGTCTGGTCTTGTACTCATAATAGGCTCTAAGAATACAATTAAGTCATTATCCCATTCAACGCTACAGTATGAGGATATTCAAATATTTTCCAGTCTCTTCTAAATGAAAGACATTGCATGCTGATCAACAGCAAGACATTTTATACCATCTACAATTTATCTGTCTTATTTTGTATTATACCATTCCACTGTACCTTGCTCTGTGAACATGAAAACCTGAACTGGGATGTCTGTCATGTTACAGCATTATTTTGCAAGCAGCACACATTTTAGTTTAATACGGCTGATCCTTTCGCGAGATACATCTCAGAGGCAATGGCAGTGCTGTGACAGTCAGTAGCACCATGCTGCAGCGCTCTGAGGATTATATGTCCACTGACAAACTGCCTTCTTGCAGTACTTAAGCTTATACAGACATTTGCGGTGAGAAATTTCAGCACATCTGGACCAGACAAGATGATTAAGATGCTCTGCTATTTCTTTGTGTAATGGAAATGTCAGTCCTTCACCTATTCATTATTCCCACTTTTTTTAAGGAACAGGAGCATTTCCCATCCATGTTCTTGATACAAACTATTGCTATAATGGTTCAAGTCTCTTAATAGGTGCCGGTTTACTCATGGGGGAATTGAAAAAGCTTCTTAACCCCTGCTCTGCTGTTGATAGTAGCAAATCTTTATAGCACAAGATATAGGTGAAACCTATCCCTGCTTCATTTTGCAAAGCCAGTATAACCAACCCTACACTGAGGAGACCCATTAAGGTCGAAACAGCTGTCTGAGGGTGTGTTTACTGGCTATGTATCTTAACCCAGGCTGTGCTCAAAGCTGTGAAATGCAGCAAGCTCAAGCTTATAGGGGACCATGTTAAATGGTTTTAAAGCAAAAGGTGGCACTGTGTGCTCATTTGCATGTAATTTCCCAGAATCCCTTGCTGCAGTGGAAGCACTGTGTGCTGGGTGATAATGGTGAAAGGCAGGGTTGCAGACCTGCCTAAGACATGCCAATGAGCATACAGTAATATTTCCATTTGATATATATCTTTTTTACAAATTGCGCTCCATCCTATTTTCATTTTCCTAATGATTTCATTCAATTTCTCATCCATTGATACTTGCTGGCCAATGTGGATATAGTTTTCAAATAGGTCTATTGGATTTATTAGATTTTTATTGAGTTAACACATTGATGATGAACATCACTTTGGGCTTGCTGAGATAAACATGGTGTTCCACTTTCTTACATGATTTGGCAAGTTGTCTGATTTGTTGCTGGAGGTCTTCTGGACTTGTGGCAAAAATAACAATGTGGTCTGCAAAACGTAGGCCACTCAAGTATTCAACGTTCATTTTCATAATTTTTTCTTCCAAATTCAATGTCCTGAAAAATTCTAGTTATTTAAAGCTTTGACATTGTGTCCTCCTGTTGCATCCCTTGGCTAATCCTTATCTTTCTTATATCTGCATGTAGTCTTTATGCTTGATGTAAAGTAGCATTATCATAAATGTTGCTTACAATATAAATGTACAATTCCACATTTTGGCTTCTTGCATTTAAACAGCTGAGGTGCAGGCAGAATCCAATGCCTTTACATATTCTATGAATCCTAAGCTACATGGTAGATCATATTAATTACTTTAGGAAATCACTTCTTGTGCAACATGAATGTGGTCCTTTGTGTTGTATCCACTGCGAAATCCCGCTTGTTCTCTTGGCTCGGCAAAGTCCACAGTGTGTTGAAACCGATTAGTGGGTATCTTCATAAAACTTCTTGCAAGTGATTGGAAGTGGACTGATTGGTCTGTAGTTCTTGGGTTATTCTTTGTCTCCTTTCGTGTGGCGGAGAGTAACTATGGCTTGCTCCATGTTTCTGGAATTTCTCTGTTCTTCAAGCAGCATGTGAAGGGTTTGCAAGGATTTTCTGTACTTCTTCCCCAGCTTCTTTCAAGATTTCAGTTATAATTCCATCTTCTCCTTTGGCCCGATTATATTGCCTATGTTACTTATTCAAGAAAGATGCATGGTACATCATTGTTGGCTTCTTCTAAGCCATTTGCTTGATTATGCTTCATTTGCTTGATTATGCTGGGTGTTATTGCTGTTCTTGCACAATCTCTTGTAGAAGTCGCCAGCTCTCTTTATGATAAGTGCACAGTCTTTTATTGTTAAGCATTCGGCAATTAGCTTCTTCACTATCATAAGTCCACTGTCCTTAAGAGGAAAGTGTCCGACGAGAGTATTCTGCCTGTGCTCAAGCATGGATGGGTTCGGAAGCAAGTAAAAGCCTATGACATCATCACAAGGGTAAAGAAATGAAAATGGCAGAGGGTACTACACTAGATTCTAAGGGATATCAGAAGACCATGAGGATGACCAAAAGTAATATGGGATAAATTAGGACATTTGTTGGAGGAACGTGGAGAAGAGAGGCTGGCAACCTCAGTAGCTGGAAGATCATTGGGAAGGTCTACATCCAGCAGTGGATAGACAAGGGCTGAAGATGATGATTGATATTCATATATTTCTTTTTTTATCCTGGCACCATCTTTTTCATTGTAGCCATATTGAATGTCCTTGTAGCATGGGGAAACATTAAACAAGAAGTTAGGCTTTTTGAATTAAGGGGTTTATTAATTAAACCTCCAAGCTGCTGATCACAAAACTCAAGTCAATGGAAATTTATCTCAATCGGAAGCTTCAGTGCCCATAGAATAAGCCTCTAAGGCAGTGGTTCCCAAACTGTGAGCAGCGGCGCCCTGGTGCGCCGTGGCTTGGCAAAAGGGGTGCCGCAATCAGGGCCGCCAGCAGCGGGAAACAAGGGCCAGTAAATAATAAAAATAAAAAAACGCTGAACCCGGCGCCGGGTCTCCCTGTTGTCAGCGCCGGAAGTAGGTTGGGTTAGCTTCCGGCGCGAGAGGACATCAGCACTATCAAGTCAGGTGAGAGAGGGGATGTCTGAGAGAGTGAGAGTGTGTGCGTGTGTCTGAGAGAGTGAGAGAGTGTGTCTGAGAGAGTGAGAGAGTGTGTGTCTGAGAGAGTGAGAGTGTGTGTGTCTGAGACAGACACCTACTGCACACTTCAACTGTTAGGTATGTAGGTATGTATATACAACTTTGTTTTCACTTTGGGCGCCGTGGAAAAATCCTGATCGCCTTGGGGAGCCTTGAACAGAAAAAGTTTGGGAACCACTGCTCTAAGGGACATAGGTATATAAGTGGTGCAAATGTGGGAGGCAGTAATCTAATTGAAGTACTACTAGCAGTATTTTTTCTGTGATACAACTGAAGCAATTGTTATGTCCACGGATTGCACCGCTTTTGCTTTGATACATGGACCCTTAATGGTCTACGTTTTTTTAATGCATATTAAAGTAGCAGTCCGCCCTGATCGTATTTTTTGTTTAACTTACTTTAATCTCTTCTTGACCTTTCCAAAACTGTCTTTAATCTGATGCTTCGTTCAAGAGATAAAGGTGTTTCAAATATTAAGGGCCTCATTCAGAAATCATTCATAAGCCACTTATCAAGCACTTATCACCCAAAATGCCTACTGCCATTCAATAAGCAGTGATAAGTGGGTGATAAAAGACTGAATCGCTCAAAAAAAATTGGTCATAAAAAAAATCACGAGGCAGTGGTGATAAGCCACTTATCACCACTTTTCGGCATGTTCATAAACTTGTGCAATTCTAGTAGCAGTGATTTGGCTATGAACGCCTATCACCGCTCTAGAATGGTGATTTTATCACAAAATTCTCACGCCAGAAAAAGTTGGCTTAAAGGTGTTGGAAACCTGCAGAGAAGCGGCGAGATGGGACTTAGAAAAAAATGCATTTTTCCTGCATAGGATTGATGCCGGGAATCTCTGGAGCTGATATCCATTAATATTAGCACCAGAGACCCATGGCATGAATCCTGTGCAATAAAAATGCATTACTTCATTACCATAGCGGATAGCCTCAGGGACCCCCTACTTCCCGAGATACAGGCCCCGTTATGGGGGGCCAGTATCTCCTATGCATTTAAATGTCCGCGTCACATGACCATGGGAATAAAATGCATAGGAGATACCAGCACCTCATAACGGGGCCTGTATCTCGGGAAGTAGGGGGTCCCTGAGGCTGAAACCAATGCGGTTCAGCTCAGGAGACCCCCTGCTCATCTAAACTATTAACAAAATTAAAATGTATACACATAAATTTCGGGCGATATTTGCACAGGGAGAGACGGCTCTCTCAGAGCAGCTCTCTCTGCAGCAGATACAACTCGCCGGGTAAGGCCTTTTCAGAGGGTCGTTCATCAGATCACCGGCTTATCACCCGTTTTGTGAATTTTGCTATGACAGGTAATGAAGGCTTTCTGAATACCGTGATAGCAACACTCATAAAAAGGGTGATTTAAATGGTCCGGTGATTTTTTTTAATGAACCTTCTCTGAATGAGGCCCTAAGTGTCCGGGCGGTTAAAATGAAGCTTTCCCCAGAGCCCAATACAGTCTAAAAGTTACTATGGTAACCTCAGAAGCGAGAGAATAAGAAATGTATCTTTTTAACACAAGATTATTATTTTCTTAACAGCAGGACATACCCAGGGGGCAAGATACTAACATTATATTAGTTGAATTGATTTACAGTAGACCTGCTACTTGAAATACTATCCCATAAGTCTGGTTGCTTTAGTGCATCTCTAACATATGATTTTCAGTCGTACTGTTACTCTTTACATTCAATATCTTGTTTCCCATGCTCATATGATTCTCCGAATCCCCTTTCCTTCGTGTATCTTATTACATTATTAAACGAGATACTGCACATGTCTCTTCTTCTGCTCGTCTGAGAAGTAATATGTATAATACAACTATTTTTAGGTGCCACAATGAATCATGCATACAATAAAGTGACTGCCACTACTCCGCTTAATGCATCTTGTTTTTAATATATTCTATATTATGTATCTGGGGTTTGCATGCAACAAAGAACACATGTTTTACTGTCCCATGCAGCTTAATAAGCATGACACAATTCTTACTCTGTGTACAACATTATTCTCTACCCTGAAATCAATACACTTCAGCTGAAGGCATTCTTTTTTGATTTATACTATGTCTAAGGGCTATGGGGAAATGACAGCGTTGGATTTGTAAAATGTTATTATTTTTATCCCATCTCAATGATGTGAATGCAGTGGGCAGATTTCCTAAGAGTATCTAGTTGTTCAACTAACAGGGTCTGTTCAATGGGAATTCACCACATCAGTTTCCCTCTCTCTAATATATATATATATATATATATATATATATATATATATATATATATATATATATATATATATATATATATATACAAAAAACCTCCACTGTGTAGCATATAGCAAATAAAAAGATCACTTGTGAGCACATTCACATGTCTTAGACAGGTCTGCAACACTGCTTTTCACCATTATCACCTAGCATACAATGCTTCGCTGTGGCAAGGGATTCTGGGAAATGACATGCGAATTAGGACACTGTCACCTTTTGCCCGAAATCCATTTTTACATGGAACCCTTAAAAGCTAATGTTTGCTGTTCACACAGCTTTTAAGCACATCATGGGATTAGATGCAAAGCCAGTGGAACCACTCACAGACAGCTGTTTCAAACTTTTGGGTGTCATCAGTGTGAGGCTGGTTGTACTAACTTTGATAGGTTATCACCACACATTATTTAGGTTATGGTGGGTGAAAAAAGTGACTGAAAACCCAGAACAGTACAAAGCCAGTACAACCAACCTCACACTGAGAGACTCAAAAGGTTGAAACAGCTGTCTGTGAGTGGTTCCACTGGTTTTGCATCAAATGGATCATCTTTTTGTCTTGATGAGAATATACTTCTTTGTAAAACAGCATTGACAGTACTTAGATAAGCATTGGGTATGTAGCAGGCAGATTGTTTCCAAATGACAGAAAGACAGTTATGTATTTTTTTTATATACCCTCTCTTGTGCTATATCCAATTAATGTTTTGAATTTGAGAAACTTGTCACATGTTTGTAATTCAGGATTGAATGCTTAAATGACAAAAAGAGATTGACAGAAATCTAGCAATCTAGCCCCTTCAAGTCCACTATGGTCAATACATACATTTCAAAGTTTACATCAGCTGTGTTTGCCCTGGAGCTGTGCGGATCTGTCACAGATTGTGACTACTTAATTTTTACATAAGGGCCTCTAAAAAGATGTCGGACAACCATACGTAGTGGTGTGAATTATATGGTATAATGTGCGGTAGATAGCCATAGATCAGATTATAGTGGACGTAATGTCTTTTGCTCATGTGCTCTGTAATGTGTATTGACTGGAAGATCAGACTTGTGATATTCCAATCTAAAACAAATTATATCATATATCTCAAACCACTATGTTTGGTTGTGTCTGGGTGTTCTGAATAGTAGCTTATGCAACACATGTCACCCCCCCCCCCTCTCTGGGAGATTCCCTGCATTACTAACGTGTGTGGTGCGGTTACCTGCTGGATCAGGAAATACTGAGCTGTCTGCATGATGGTTGTGAGACTAGGACAGGCTTATGGTGATCTCTGAGTTCTCTTGTTGGTACTTCAGCGCCTCCAGTTGTGATGGCTCCTGGGTTTCAGGACATCAGCTCCCACCACAACACCACTCCCCCTCCTGCCCAGGAACTGACACCCAAGCAGAGGTATATCGAAGAAGGGTTTTTGTTTTTCATCACTGCAGCTCTTCATGCTGCAGAGTAGATTCTCTGAAGTCCCAGACTTCTGGAGGATCCATTCCCCGATAGTAGGGGGCCTCGAGTCTTGGTGTTCCCTAGGCCTAAGCCTGAGGCGGGCATGCTTTCCCCCGATGAGGAAGACTGATAGCCCTTGTGCTCTCTCCTCCTCCCAGAGCAAGACTGACTAAGTTTGATACTCCCACTTGGAAGTCTCCAGAAGTGTCGGGCTCATGGACTGTACCTATCCCTGATAGGCTTACACAGGCCATGAGTCACCACCATACTTCCATACTTACAAGTGAAGCATAGGGGGGTCACTGGTCCATAGATTAACCTGCTACTTCCCTGAACGTACTAGGGGCTTACATAACAGATGCATTATGGGGGAAAGAGGTATTATGGGACATACCCTGTTACACGTATAAATTCAGACCTCTTACATACTGATATATTGTCTGTTGCAATCACAAAAACATCCTCTTACTAAAGAGCACCCAGTAACACAATGTCTCATAGTGGTGCTATGCCTGAAAACAAGTGTCGGATTTCGAAAACTGCCGACCTTAGGCTGCGGCCACACTGCCGCAACACGCGCTCATGCTTGGCAACTGCTCTGACCGGCTGCCGACCCTCCCCAACCCCCCGCATTCACCCCGTGTTCGAAGAGAGATA
The DNA here is from genome assembly GCF_040206685.1 of Ascaphus truei. Taxonomy (NCBI): domain Eukaryota; kingdom Metazoa; phylum Chordata; class Amphibia; order Anura; family Ascaphidae; genus Ascaphus; species Ascaphus truei. Next base: position 23,134,414 of record NC_134499.1, read on the forward strand.
ATACCGGACATAAACATGTCCGGTATTACCTTTCATTTTAGACCGGACGCAGGGGCAAAATAACTTCCGCCGTGTGATTCAGTCTGTAAGAGACGCGCAGTGAGAGTAAACATTCATTTACTCTCCCTGTGCTCCTCTATCATGCGATTGCTCTGCTTTTATTTTAATAACACAGTATTGAAGCAGGGGGTCTCCGGAGCTGAACTACATTAATTACAGCCCTGGGGACCTCCTGCTTCCCAAATTACAGGCCCCAGTATGGGGTGCCAGTATCTTTGCCATGTTTAAATGTCCCAGTCACGTGACAGGGGAGATTTAAACAATGCAAGGAGATACCGGCACCCCCTACTGGGGCATGTAACTCGGGAAGCAGGGTGTCCCGGGGGCTGAAATTAATGCGGTTCAGCTCCAGAGACCCCCTGGCTCAATATTGTATTATTAAAATAAAATAAAAGCCACGCGATTGCCTGTTAGAGGGCTGAGTTAAGGCAGCTGCATAAGGTGCCAGACATGAGCAGGAAGGAGAAGAGACTTTTCCAAACCAGGAAGTACACAGGAGGCTCTGGTCCCCCCAGACAGAGGATTGTATTATTATAACATAGTGTTGTTTCCTGGCATTAGTTCCCTCTTTCTCTCCATTCGAGCTAAAGACCTATTTTAGGGTCTGAATAAGACTTGCATAACGTCACATTATTGGAAGATAATGCAACATTATGCTACAATAAAGTATGTGACGTTAACCCTATTCTAATGAGATTTAGTACAGACATTGTACATAATTAGCTTTAATCATATCAACTCAGGAAACATAACATTCGTTCCTGTTTTAGGTAAGGTCTCTGATTTAACAGTGCTCAGAGCACCTAGACCTTTGAAGGCTGCATTGCTTAGAATGAATGCTATAGCACTAAATTAAATCAAAATTAATTAATTAGGTATGCTATGTAAAACTATCCAAAGCTCCTAGAAGTCTTCCTTGTATCCACTTACAACTAGTCACTTATTTTATCATAGGCAGTTGCACTCGGATGGACCTGAATTTTGGTTCCATGCAGATAGGTGAAAATAAGATTTGCTTGCAGTCATTTATTTACCTTCAATAACATTTATGAACCTGTACTGGAAGTTATCCAAAGGAACCCACAAAGTGTGTATTGCAACAACATCAATGTGGAAAAACTGTTAAAATAAACACTGCCGTGCTGTATGATATTGATATCAATTAAGACTTGTTTCTATTTTTGTACAAGTGTAGAGCAAAGTACATGAGATATTTGTAATCCTATTAGTCAACAATTATGCTAGTTACATTAGGTGGTTATAGAGCACTATTATAAACCAGATGGATTATTTATTGTTTTGTTTCTCAGGAGCACTCCGGTGGAAAAGCCATTCATAATTGCTGTGTGTTTGGACCCCATTTTACAAGCGCAGGTTGCTTAGGGTTGCTCTTTGACAGTTCATAAACGCCATACACATTAGAGAAAGTACTCTCAGGGAAACTAATAGCTGCATCAGCTTTTCTGATTGTTAATGCAGCAGTTCCACCTAAATAGCGCCCCTGTCTTTTACAGAATGCAATTTGGGGGTTCTCTGGAGCTGAACCACTATGGTCAGCCCGGGGAATGCTGCCGTTTCCACAGATGCTTACCCAGGGAAGTTAACAGTGTTCCTTATTGCTATTTTAAAGGGATTTAAAATGGCAGCCCCATAGAAAGCCGCAACCAATGTCGTTGCAGCTTCCTATTGACCAGAGAGACCTGCCAGATTTGGCAGCCATTTTTAATTCCCTGCAGGCATCAGACACCAGTAGCTACACTGGTACGTATCTCCTCGGAGCTGAAAATAATACTGTTCAACTTAAGGGAACACACTGCTTGCTGTAAAAAAAATAAAATAAACATAACATATATAGGCCAGGCAATGACATTTGCCTCATTAACTAAAATATTGAATGTACTAATTTTCTGTTCTATGATCACCTGTCCATGTTAATATGCATGACAAAGTACTTGTCTCACATTTTAATCTGGTCTGTAACTGTTTCATACGCCCATAATATATATTTTCTTTAACTGTGCACGCAATGTCTTGTATATAATGTATACCCTGTTCATTTATGTAACTGTACTTGTAACCATGTATTATTTGTCTTACTCTGTGCCCAGGACATACTTGAAAACGAGAGGTAACTCTCAATGTATTACTTCCTGGTAAAATATTTTATAAATAAAATAAATAAATAAACTTGTGTTTTGGTATACTAAAAGTGCCTTAATATAGTGTGGGGTACTTGTAGTTCAGTGTTTTTGTGGTTGTATTGGTCCTAGAGAAGTGTACAAGTGATGGCTTTTAATGAACCAACATGAGAAGAGGTCTTCCTCTGTGAGGTTAAAAAAAAAGCTTTCAACGCTTTAATTTAAAAAGTGAGAAAAGTAAAAATACGGCTCTCCAGAGGACTGTTTGTGTAAGGAAGGTGAAGGTTTATTGGGAGATTGACATTTCAGTCACCATTGATTGGGACCTTTGGAAAGATGACCGAAACGTCGATCTCCCAATAAACCTTTGTTTCTTACACAAAAAGTCCTTTGGAGTGCCGGCTCTTTATTTTTCTCATCTGAAGTCCACTTTCTGTGGAAGTCTGAGAACCCATGGCTGGCAGATACTAGTGGATTACTCACCTTGGCAAACTACCCACCCTAGACCAGGGGTGCGCAAAGTTTTTAACCTGCGCCCCCGCTGCCTGCTTATCTCCCGGCTCGCGCCCCCCCTCCTCCTCGGCTCCGGTGTCAAGTGACACTGCGGGGGGGTCATTTGACGTCGCGTTGCCATGGCAACGCGACATCATGTGATGCCACTGAGTTTTTTGATGCCGGTTACCATGGTGACGCGTCAAAGAAGATCGGGTAGGAGAAGCTGCAGAGTCCTTGCGCTGTCCCCCCGGCATTTAATTTAAATGTCTTGGGGGAGAGTGTGGGACCTCTATAGCCGCCGCCCCCCTTGGACATTCTCCCGTCCCCCATTTTGCGCACCGCTGCCCTGGACAACTCAATATGCTGCTTTATACTACAATGTAGTTACAACACACATCACTGCATCAATGCTCAAAGAATTAGATTGGCTATCTCTTGAATTCAGGCAATTTTCCGGTCTTGCCTTCAAACAGTTTCTGGGCAAGCTACCCGACCTATCTGAACAGGCTCCCCAACCCCTTCCACAAGCAGCGCTTATCATCTGAGATCCGACTCCAAAAGAGTGTTCACAGTCCCAAGGTTCAACAAAGTATCCGGACGCTCCTCTTTCTGTTACAATGCACCTCACGACTGGAACATCCTACCAGAGAGACTCATAACCACCTCCAGTTATTTCAAGACTTTAGCTGTCTCACATTTTAATCTTGTCTGTAACTGTTAATTGTCTGTTACATACGCCCATAACATATATTGTCCCTAACTGTCCATGAATAGCCTGTAAATATAACGTGTAACAATGTATTGTCATTATACGTCTGTGCGCAGGACATACTTGAAAACGGGAGGTAACTCTCAATGTATTACTTCCTGGTAAACTATTTTATAAATATATAAATAAACATACTCTCTGAATGATCCTTTTTGTATACATTTTATTTGACCTTCTTGTGACCTTGGGCAAGTCACTTTATCTCCTTGTGACCTTGGGCAAGTCACTTTATCTCCTTGTGACCTTGGGCAAGTCACTTTATCTCCTTGTGACCTTGGGCAAGTCACTTTATCTCCCTGTGCTTCAGGGACAAACATTAAATTGTAAGCTCTACAGGGCAAAGATGCATTGTGCCTGCAAAGTTCTATATTCAGCACTACGTACACTGCTATATATATATATATATATATATATATATATATATATATATATATATATATTATATATAAAGCGACCTGCAACAAATCATCACTTTGTGGATAAAAACACTGTTTTTAACCCTTATGTGCCAATAAATAGAAGTTTTTACTGCGCTTACCTTGCCTGGGGGAGTTTCTTTCGGCTGTGCACCGCCCCCCGTTTCCTGTTCTCTCTGTGCTGCTGCTGCTGCTGTCTGGATTGGAGCACGCCGTGCAGTTCAAGCCACTCTGCCTACAAGGAAGACAGTGAGTAGTGTTACTAAGTTCATGTCTACTTACTTACTCAGATTTCATACTTCAATCAAGTTAATGTGACTTTCTCAACTCACTGCATATATATTCCTACAATTGTTGGGCAAGAGGAACTCCTGCCTTATATACCCTGTTAGTGCTATACATTTCTAATGGACATTTACTTGTGTTAAAGGTTTAGACACACTGTTTGGGTTTTCTGCATAGTTTACCCCTGGTAATCATCTTGAATAAGAAAGTAGCTGAGAAAACAAACAATTAAGCATTTTAAATTCCACAAACCTGATTGAAATCAGTTGACCCCATCATTCTTACATTTTAATGCAATAAAAATAATTGAAATAATTATCAGAAAGGTTCAACATGTGGGTTATATTTCCTCGTGGTGAATCAATTCCCTGAGGTCATTTTGTTCTGGAAGTACTGTACAATTGTAAGAGCCTTTAAAATGTTCACATTTATTATAATTATTCACTTATTATAATTCTTGACACATTCAACTCAAAAAGTTTAACTCCATTCGGAAATGATCACTTGATGGCATTGCATAACGATTGTTCAATATCACTTGTACATTTCTGTGTAGATAATTGTGGAGATGAGCCGTGTCTCACACATTACTTTACAATGGTGAAGGAAACTGTGCCAAGTGTTTTCCACACGAATGAAAGCAGTCGGAATTAAGTCATTTGACACAAGCAAACTGAATCTAATTAACTAAAATTGTTAATGTACTTTTTTTTTGCAGGCCATTAATGAATGTCACATTTGGCTTACTTAGCAAAGGGCAAAGGCATTGCTCAATGACAAGACTAAGAATTTAGCTACCCATTTTTGGAAAATATAGTTACACAGTTACATAGTAGATGAGGTTGAAAAAAAAAGACATGCGCCCAGCAAGTCTAACCTATGCTAAATTTAGATGGCAGATACTTTATACTGTATTTGTACTTACAGTATATTGATCCAGAGGAAGGCAAACACAAAACCCCAGTGACATATCATTCAATGATATCTCATAAGGAGACAGATACATTCCTTTCTGACTCCAATAATGGCAATCAGATGACTCCCTGGACCAACATCCTTCCCATGATTACTTATCTGGTATATCCCTGTATACCTTTCCTTTCTAAAACGATGTCCAACCTTTTTTTTTAAAGATATCTATTGTATTTGCCATCACAGTCTGCATGGCTAATGAATTCCACATTGTAACTGCCCTTACTGTAAAGAACCCTTGCCTTTGTTGCTCGTGAAATCTCCTTTCCCCCAACCTTAAGGTACAGTATGACCCATGTCCTTTGTACTGCCCTTCGGATGAATAGTTCTTTTGAAAGCTCATTGTACTGTCCCTGAATATATTTGTATATAGTTATCATACCCCCACTTACACGCCTCTTTTCTAATGTAAACAAATCTAATTTAGCTAGCCTCTCCTCATAAATCAGATTATCCATCCCCTTTATTAATTTGGTGGCTCGTCTGTGCACTTTTTCTAGTTCCATAATATAACCCAGGGGTGCTCAACTCTCATTATGCAGATTATCATTGCTGACAGTGCAAAATAGGAACAAATACTCACATACTGTACAATATATCACGTGTGCTTTTTATGGCAAAGTACAGTTCCCTTTCCCATTTAGGGCACTGATACACACTCCATGCTACAATAGTTATGATTGATGACCCTGGGAGATTGCACAGGACTACAGGAAAGAAAATGTAGGGATTGAAGAAAACGGAACCAATGTGGAAATGCATCACAGCCACGCACAATTCCACACACTGGAAAAAAAACACTGTTTATTTAGTCACAAAAACATGTCCAACATAGGGAAACATAAAACATGAAGAACATTACATGACGCATATACTTGTACAGACACACAAGAAGACAGCTAAAAGCAGTAAAGTATGTTCAGGAATCATCACTGTGTGAAGATAAGTGACACTCGAATGGACTTATCAAATGGAGAAATCATTCTATTTACAAGATCAACGTGTTGGTCATACACATGGATGTTTCTCCAGAAAGGCCTCTCTTAATCTTCTTGAAAAAGGTCCATGTATAGGACTGAACGTTGATCCTGCACATATAATTATTTTATTGTAAGTGGTGCTACTCTTCACATATTCATCTTCTGTACAATACTTCAACTTGCCGAGAACCCGTGCCATGCCGTCCCCTGGAGTTATTGCGAGTGCTCTTTTTCTAATACTATTATTTTAACTACACATCATCATTGTCATTGCCTTTAGGTTAGGGTTGCCACATTTAACTTTTTATAATATGTCCCCCTAACAATACACACAAAACCCTCCCCTCCACAATACACCCATACACAATCCCCCTTCCATCCCAAAACACACATACACTGGCGACACACTTTATTCGAGCTCGGCTAGTCCCACGAATTCGGGTATACCCGGGTGTATTGAGGTTTGTGACTGTTTTCTGCCCGAGTGCATTGAGTTATTTTCCGGCAGGGATTGAAGCATTTTATTCCCGTTGGCTGCAATACTGCACACTACATATATATATACTGCATTACAATTCATGAATTTATGCCATTTGGTAGACACGCGAAGCATTGCAGCCTATTAAATCCTAATCATTATCATTTAACAGATCAGCCGCCCATCAGCCAGGCATGAACCCAGGCTGGGAAGGCAAATGCAACGGGGCTTGTCAGAGGTGAGGAGCGGGGCATTCCAGGTATCTGCCAGGTACATACCGGGTATTTGCTCGAATAAAGTGTGTCGGTGCAGTAATTACCCCCTCCCTTCCACCACAACAGACACACAATTATCCTCCCACCCTCCCCCAGCAGCTCAACACACACGATTCCTCCCACCACAACACACACGTTTATCTTTAGGGGGGGAGGCCCCACGCATGTATGCGGATGTTGGGCCCCACTTCTGGCGCCGACCTGCAGATGAGGAGGCCCCACCACAGCAGCTGGGGCCCAGCAACAAACAGAAACCCAGCAGATGGACCAGCGTCAGGTAGGTCCCCCGCAGCCGCCGGTCCTGGGACATTTGTCCCAGTTAACCCCCCCCCCCCGTCAACGGCTCTGTGTCATGGCACTAAAATACGGGACATTTATTCATAGGTATGCCAGTTGTCCAGTATTGATCCGGACTGTCCTGTATTTGGACACTCTGCCCAGTAAATAATTAGATGTAATACTGGACATGTATGTGTCCGGTATTATCTCTGGACATAGTGACCTGGCCGGCTTGGGGGGCCGCAGGATTTCTCTGAGTAGGGAGAGAGCAAGACAGTTTCTAGGGGGCTGGGCAGCTTCCTCCATCCTGACTGGCTGCTGCTGTCTAATGTAGCCAATCAGGAGGAAGTGTCAGGATGCTGGGCGTGGGGGCAAGGAGAGGAGGAAACAGCATGGAGCAGAGGGAGGTTAGAGGTGTGTGTATATGTCAACAGTGTGTGTATATGTCAACAGCACCTTTCACTGTTGTGATCCAGTATTTTTGGAGAAGCCACCTGGCAACCCTACTTATGTATCCCAATAGACCTTTCCAGGACAACGAGACAATGCAATGAAATAAGGAACAACACTGTACCGTAAAGTAACCCTTCTTTAGGTCTAGTTACAGTACTGTATATGGTCCTCGAATGTACATTAAACTTAATAAATTGCATGTTCTGCTGTTTCGCTCTTTCACAACACAAAGCAAGTAATAATACTTCTTTAAATTGGTTAATAAAATGTTGTTGCTACGTAAACAGATAATTTCCTGTTCCTGTCCTGTTTCCGACCTCATTTATTAATGATATGTCTAATTAAATTATTCATATGGTTATTATGAAGTATAGAAGAAAGAAAAAAAACATGGATTTAGGAAACACTCTTGGTAAGATTCTTTTTAACAATCATAATAAATTAGCACAGATGCAAAACAGCTGGAAGAAATTAAAGGGACAGTATGCTTAGCTAAGTATCATAATCTAGGGGTGTCAACTCCAGTCCTCAAGCCCCCCCAACAGGTCAGGTATTCAGGATATCTCAGCTTCAATAGAGGTGGCTCAAATCAGAGGCCTGTGCACCCACAGCAGCGGAGGCACACCTGGGGGGTGGATAGTCAACGTAGCCGGTCTGGGTTGGAGAGATCGGGTTAGTCTATATACTTGCCAGGGTCCGGGGGCGGAGCCAGTATTATGGTCGATATCCGTTGTGCCGTGGTCTGGGGTTGGAGCCGGGAGAGTAGTAGCATGTCCAAAAGCCGTGGTCAGGGATGGTGAGGTGCAGGTAGTCAGAGGCAAGCCGAGGTCGTTATCCAGAGAGGGTCCAATAGTCAAGCCGGGTTGGTACACGTGAAAGCAACTGGAGAGAAAGCAACAAGGCAAGGCAAAACAGAACGCACGAACACAAGGCTACACAGGTTATGCTCAGCAATGAGGAAGTGACAGAGCAGGGTTTAAATAGAAGAGATGCATGACTGGGATTGGGAGGCGTTGCATAGGTGCTGCCTCTGCGGAGGCAGTGATTGGCTGCAAGGCACAGGAGACAGGTGTGTACTTGCTTGCAGCTGGGGAGCGGTGCACAACGTCACGTGTGCATGCCACGTGCGAGAGACGCGCAACGTGACCTGGGGGCGGAGCCAAGCTCCATGGTACAGGTAGAAGAGCTGCGTGTTCGCGTATGCTCTGTAAACAGAGTGGTAGACTGAGATGCAGCAGGTAAGGAGGGAACACGCTGCAGGGGACGTGTTCCCCGATTCCTTACAAGATGCAACTGAAAGCAAGTAGCCATTTTTCTTTGACCATGTTACAAGGGGATTGAAGGAGCAATTCATGTGATTTTATTATAATTTTTTTTATGTGGGGTTGAAACAAGGGGTGTCCGGACCTAAACCCCATTAATGTATGCCCTGGGGACCCCCTGCTTCCCGAGATACTTACCTCCAAAGGGGGTGCCGATTTCTCAGCAAAGTTTAAACCCCACTCGTCACACGGGTCAATAGGAAACCGAACCTGATGACATCACAGCTTCCTATTGGCTCGCAGGGCGTGGGAGCTGCACCATTGCTAGCCAAGCAGAGATCTGTATCTCTAGAAGCAGGGGTTTCCCGTAGCAGAAATTAATGGGGTTCAGTTCTTGGGACCCCTGCTTCAATCCCAATGTTAACAAAATAAATTGCCCGCTTGGATTGCCTCTATAAGAGAAAAATGCTATTTGGGACGAATTTATCAAGCTTGATTGTGACATAAAATTAAAGTGAAAAGAAAAAAAGTGTGATGTAGAAAAGCACTATTGGAGATAAATAATAAAACCCTAATATGAGGGTGGCACTAGTGGCAAGCTAGGCAGCCTGATGACAATCTGATGGTACAATCAGAACACAAGAGTATAACAGTCAGCTGATGCACATTGCCTTATACTTTCTGCCGTCCTGTGAGTGTTACTCGGGTTTTACCCAACCGGATTGGCGTTCCTGCTATTGTCCACAATCTTTTATCCATTCTAGTTATATTAAACTAATTTTATTTATAGCTTTGCTTTTATGGCTGTTAGTCCTGTCTGTGTTTGCTTGTCCTGTTTGTGTTGTTGGTTTGTTCTGTGAGTTTATGTCTGTTTAACATCATAGCTATGTTGCACTAATTATCTTTCATTTCATTGCATGTTCCACATCCTACGAATGAGGTTGCATCTGGTCATCACAAATCAACAGATTGCTGATCATTCCGAAATTTGAACTATCTTCACTGGATATCAAGGAATCCACCTAATTGGACATATTAGGCGCCGGTATCCCTTTATTGTTATAAAATTAAAGTGGAGATATGTATGAATATATCAAACTAATTTGTGCATCTTGTACTCTCCTGCCTCTATCTTACATTTGACAAGGGTTTACAAAAAAAAAACAATTATAAGAAGTTAATTTGTCTTGAGCAATAGCTTAGAGATACAAAGTAGGTAAACTTGGGGTTCAAGTGAGTTTCAAGTCCAGTGTCCACTCCTTGTTATCTTGTGTGAGTGAACTTATCTTAATGTGTCTGAGGCACTAACATTAGATTACAAGCTTTTCAGGACCAGGATTCATTAACCCTGCAAGATTCTATGTACTGAGATGGGCATTATTTAAGAAGTAATATTAGTATGCTCTTACCAGTTGCTTTTTTGTCACCGATGAAGGTGGGATCAGCGGCAGGGAGCGGATCCCGTTGGCCGAAGCAGGTGGAACGGGACGGAGCCCTGAGTGTGGCGTAGAGACGAGCGGAGCATCAGAGTTGTTGGAAGGCAGGATTGAGAGACAAACGCATTTCAATGAGTGCCAGTGAAAGACGGGCAGGCTGAGGTCATAGTCGGGGCAGCTGGAAAGCAACAAAATAGGCAGGCCGGGGTCAGGGCAGGTAGCGGTCAAGAGTGTAGTCAGGCAGTCAGAAGATGGGGCAGCAGGCAGGTCTGTCGGACGGAATGGCAACCAGGAGTAGGAAGAGGTCAACATATAAAGGAGGCCAGAGGCAGTTTCTACACGGCTGATTTGCAACAAGTGTGAGCAGTGAGTAGGAGTCTTAAGGACATTTTCATTATACTTTGAGTTTTGCCATGAAAAACCACATGAAAACAGTATGCAGTTTAATTCAATAAATATCTGGAGCTTTTACTGTAGTCATTAAGAATTATCCAGGGAAAGAGGGAGTGAGTTTATTGTGAAAGATTGAGACACATCAAAATTGCACAACTAAAAACACAGCTTAATTTAAAATAAAAAATAATATGCACGCACATATAAAAATACATATTCGTGTTTGGCGCAAATCTGTTTGAGTGGCATCCCCCAGTAGGCTTTTAAGCTTAATTGGAGAAGCTAAAATGAAACGTTTACAGATAGTTCTCCACGGTGTTTATCAGAGCGTCCGCACCATGCTACACAAGATGTCTCCGCTCTACAGGACTGTGTTGGGTAGTGCAGGGGTGCGCCATATTTTTCGGGGAGGGCGTGGCCGTTGCAGAGGCATGGCAAGCCATGGCAACGTGACGTTGCGTGACCCCAAGGCAACATTTGATGCCAAAGACAAGTTAAGGAGGGGGGTGCAAGCAGGGAGGAGAGAAGACAGGGGGGCACAGCGGGGAAAGTTTGCGCACCCCTGGTCTAGTGTATTTTATGGACTTTTAAGTTTGATATATATCACAGTTTAAAACTGTCTACCAAGGACTAGCAAATATCAATGAATGGAAACCTTTGGAATAAAATCAATAGGAAAATGAAGATGGGATGGAGCATATTTGGAGTTAACAAGACCATCTTTCAAGGGGACCTTCCACTGTGCCTAATGAGGACACTCATGAAGAACACAAAATCAGAGCACAAGACGTTTTTTTTTTGTTTGTTTTTTTAAAAGGACGCTGCAACCATTCTTTGTCTGTCTCTCTCCCCCATTCTTTGTCTATCTCTCTCCCCCATTCTTTGTCTATCTCTCTCCCCCCTTCTTTGTCTATCTCTCCCCCATTCTTTGTCTGTCTCTCTCCCCCATTCTTTGTCTATCTCTCACCCCCCTTCTTTGTCTATCTCTCTCCCCCCTTCTTTGTCTATCTCTCCCCTCCCTCTTCGTTGTCTATCTCTCCCCTACCCCATTCTCTGTCTCTCCCCCCATTCTATCTCTCTCCCCCACTCTCTCCCTCTTTCCCCACATTCTCTCGCTCTCTCTCCTCCCATTCTCTCTGCTCCCATTCTCTCTCCCCCCATTCTCTCCCATTCTCTCTCCCCCATTCTCTCCCTCCCTCTCCTCTCCCCCATTCTCTGTGTCTTCCCCCATTCTCTGTGACTCCCCCCCCCCCATTCTCTCTCTCTCTCCCCCACTCTCTCTCGCCCTCTCTTTCCCCACATTCTCTCGCTCTCTCTCTCCCCCCACATTCTCTCGCTCTCTCTCCTCCCATTCTCTCTGCTCCCATTCTCTCTCCCCCAGTCTCTCCCTTCCTCTCCTCTCCCCCATTCTCTGTCTCCCCCCCATTCTGTCTCTCTCCCCCCATTCTTGGTCTCTCTCCTCACCCCCCACTCTGTGCCCCTCTTTCCATGCTGTGCCCCTCTCCCCATGTTGTGCCTGTGTGTGTCTCTCTCTCTGCCTCTCCCCATGCTGTGCCTGTGTTCTCTCTGTGTCTCTCCCCATGCTGTGCCTGTGCCTCTCTCTGTCTCTCCCCATGCTGTGCCGGTGTGTCTCTCTGTGTCTCTCCCCATGCTGTGCCTGTGCGCTTCCCGAAGGCATTTAAATTAAGTGCAGGGGGAGCGGCGAAGGCCTCTGTAAACCTTGCTTACCTTGGCTCCGACGGCTTTTTAGGCCGAGTCCATAGAAGGACAGGCCGTGCTGAGCCGTGCGGACGCTCAGCGCTGAGCCCCTGCATCCTCAATGAGGATGCCTTGAGAGGGGGATCACGCATGCGTCCGCAGGCGTTCTGACGAGTTGGAGTTTTCAGCCGAGCGCCAAGCTGTTTTTCAGCGCGCTGTCGGCTGAAAACCTCCAATCACAGCACAGCAACGTCGACGTCAGTGCGTCGCGGGCGATTGGCCCAGCGACGTCACTGCCCCGCCTCCAACCACCTCCCCTCGGCTCCGATCGCGCCCGCTGGCTCGCCTGTATGGGCATGAAATCGCCCAGATTTCAGCAGGCGAGCCTCAACGTCAGCGCGGCTCAGATCTCCTCACCCTTCTATGGCCCGGGCCTTAGATTCGTCGCCATGGCAGCGCGGCATCAAATGACACAGCGAGGTCATGTGACGTCACATTGCTATGGCATCGTGATGTCATGACGCTGGAGCTGAGGTAAGCGGGGGGGAGGGTGGTGCGCGGAGAGAGGGGACATGCCGGCAGGGGGGCACAGGGAAAAAAGTTTGCACCCCCTGGTTTAAAGTATAGGTCCATTATGTATGTATTTATGTCTTTATTTATGTCGCGCAATTAATGTACATAGCGCTTCACATTAGTACTACCCGTGACAATCATATAAATAACAAATAATAGAAATAACAGATCATGGGAATAAGTGCTTCAGACATAAGTAACATTTCAGAAGAGGAGTCCCTGCTCCGGGAAGCTTACAATCTAATTGGTAGGGAGAAGAACGTACAGAGACAGAAGGAGGGCATTAGAGTTGTTTCTTTTGTTATTGCAAAATGACATAATAAACCCTTTCGATTACCACCTTTTGTTGTTATTTTGCTGCGGCTTAGTTTTGCTGCAAGCTTTAAATACTCTTCGCTGTTACTGTAGGTAACAGGAATATTAAAATACTGTATCATTGTCTATTAATATCTTAAGCTGAACACCTACAGAGTGTCATGGTAGACTGAAAATGGGCCGAACAGCAATGAAAACAATGTGTTTGCCGACATGTGTTTGCCTACGTGCACAGATGCTGCAATGTTCAGTTATTTTAACTTAATCATCCTTATAAATTGATGACAGAACCAGACTGAGGAGGCACTAATATTCTACTAGCTTCCATACTAGAAAGAGCATTCAATTCTTGGTACAGCTGTGTGTACAAAATTCATGAAACTGTGAGAGTACTGTAAATTGGAAAGAGGGAGAGAGAAACCTGTGCTTCCACCTCGTTCCCAATGTTAATTAAAGGTGGGAAATGAACACACTGTGCAATGTGCTTAAAAAGTTTCAAAATTTGAACGAAATTGCCGTTTCAAATTCATTTCATGTTCCTAAATCCAGGAACCCAAATAATCAAACAGGTGGTAAACCATGCCCGATATACATAAACTAGTTCCACCTTCTTAATCTATTGCAGGTGGGTGAGCGCTGATATATAATTACAAAGGTAACTCCGTTCTCTACACGAAGATTGTAGAGCACTTTCCCCCCACCCCCTGGGAGTTATGGCGACTACTGTGTATGTGGTGCGTTACCTGCGGCTCACAGGAGGCCTGAGCCTCCGCTGCTGGGAGCCTGGGGTGTGCCTGATCCGTCGGGTGACAGCGCCTCCACCTGTACGGGATCCTACTATGTGGGATAACCCCGTTACAGGAACCAATGCAATAAATACACATTGTTTATAATAACAAGTTCACTGACATGCAATAAGCTACACAATAACCATAGAACGTGACCTCGCATGGCCTTACCCACACACCCTGCCCCAGTGCGAGAGTCCCCCAATGTACAGAGATGCCCTGGGCACCCCCCCCCCCCAACCCGGTGACCACAGAAGCCAACCCATCCAGAAGTGTGAGACAGCGCTGCCAACAGTAACTGAAAGTGTTATAGTTGGTGCACATTGTGAGGTACCTGGCCAGGTGCTCCAGCACCCGGTTATGGCCAAAGTGCAAAAGGGATCCACTGATCCAGCGACGTCGATGTCAGCGAAGACTCTGCCTCTGCGTGGGGTGAACTCCGGTAGTAGGGTCTCACCTTTGATAGTCTATGATAGTGCAGTGGTGGTCCTGCCCCAGACCACACTCCACAAATCGCTGCGCGGCGTCTTCAAATGGCACTATACACTAACTGTATACAGCTACAGGGGAAATGTCCCTAGCTAGGGGATTCCCTGTAGCAGTCACAATCTGATTAGGTGAGTGGGGCCTATCTTGTACCTAAAGGGTTAATCTGGCTTAGTCTGGGTGCCACTGACACCCAGACCCTACCTTCCGTTTCTCTGTCCTGGCTCCAACTGACCAACTGTCCTAACTGTCCTAACTGTCCTAACTGTCATCACTGTCATCACTGTCATCACTGTCATCACTGTCATCACTGTCATCACTGTCATCACTGTCATCACTGTCATCACTGTCATCACTGTCCTAACTGTCATCACTGTTATCACTGTCCTAACTGTTTTAAATGCAGCAGCCCTATTGGCTGCCTGGCAACATGCGGTCTGCAGCCCCTGAGGCTGCTGGGACTTGTAGTTCCCAGCGGAGCTAGTACCTATTGGCCATCGCAACTATGCTCCTCTGCGCATCCCCCCGCACTCTCCCCAGCCTCTGCTGCTTATGGAAAGGTTATGGGACAAACAGGGGACGGGGACCCAGGCTATAAGACACACAGATTTATAGGGTCATTGTGGGTAACCAAATTTAAAACTGTCTCTAATGCCATTGATGTTACTTAAATGTTGACATTAGAAACTTAATAGTAGTGGTGAATTTAGCTTAAAAATAACAAAAAGTTATTAAATTTGATATCTGCAGGAGACTCATTTATTTGCATCAGCAATTCAGGTGATGAAGATAACTGCTTATAACTTCTTATTGCCATTGCCTACTAACAATAACATTGGTCTTCATCTTATGCTAAATAATGTACAGTGTCTTTATACAACCACTTTTGTTCCAATTTGTGAGTTTCGTAGCAGATGTACATATACATGTCAAGTTGGGTAGGACCCACCCCTGGAGATAAAACCTGAGTCTAGTAATAAACAAAACAGATCCCTTTGCTCAGCCTAATAAGTATCAATGGGGAAGGTGCTCAACTTGGCTAATAAATAGATACACACTTGGAGAGAAGTGAATCCCATAAAACATTCTATGACCCCATATAGGTAATCAAATGTATTAGTGAAAATTAAAAGTATTTGATTACTATATGGGGTCATAGAGTGCTTTGTGGTATTCTCTTCTCGCTCTGCGTACAAACTCTCTCTAAAACATACAGCTACAAGCTCATATTGAACCCCCAAAATAACCACAACATATATATAAGCATATAAGTGTCACAGAGGAGTGCTACTGAGCATGGCAATATATATTTAAAACCAGAGACAGAACATGAAATACAAACAGAGCTCAGTGCACATCCAGTGAAACTTATACATGGTACAGTGCCTAAATATATATGTATAGATATCTATTAAATAAATGGTCTTTTAGTTTTACATTTTGGCCAAAGTGTTGTGTCACTCTGTCTCTGGTTTTAAATCTATATTTAAATCTATATTGCCATGCTCATGTGGATGTGCACTGAGCTCTGTTTGTGTTTCATGTTCTGTCTCTGGTTTTAAATACAAACTCTCTCTACCATGCTTCCTTGTTTTGGCACAGAGGGGGTCTCTGGAGCTGAATCACATTAATTACTGCTTCAGGGATCCCCTTCTTCCCGAGATATATACCTGTAAATGGGATGCTGCTAGCAGCCCCTGCTGGTTATGGAAAATGTCTGTTTAAAGGTCCCAGAGGCCAAAAGGCCAAGGGATTTGTTGCGGCTTCCTTTTGGCTCATGGGATGTGGACCTTTAAACAGATATGAGAAACTGACAGTCCCTTTAGGAGTTATGTATCTAAGGCTGCAGGGGGTCCCAAAGCGGAAATGAACACAGTTCAACTCCGTAGACCCCCTTCTTCCCACCTATGGGGAAAATATATATATATATATATTTTTTTTTTTCTCAAAAGTAAAGTTCCATTCAATCATATATGCTAATATTATCTAATATTCATATAACAATATATTAAATAAATATTTAATATAGTGACATGGTTATCACCATGCACCTGGTGATACCGCAGGGTACAAAACATTACAACTGAGGACACACTGGTTTACGAGATATTCAACGGGGGAATACCCAGTCCAAAAGATGGCCACTGGCTGCAGCCAATCAGTGAAGGGAATGCGGTATTTCAAGCAAAATGTCCCTCCCTGATTGTTTCTCTGGCAATGATGGAGTTGTCACCATTTTGATTTCTCTTTTGGACACAAAACTAGCATTTCATTTGTACATGAAACGCGGGGTCCACAGTTAAGTTAAGACTTTCAAATAGTCACATAAAAAGTAGGGTGTAGTCTCATTAAGTAACATATACTGAAATTTCAATACAGTGATTACACTCTGCTATAATATTATTATCGTTTATTATAAAGAACGAACATATTCTCATAGTGGTACAATGGGAGAACAGAGTGATATAAATTACATAAACATAATACATAATTTACCGTCTGTAATGTTTGATTCAGAATTGATGTTATTTTTTTCAGCATTCGGAATGTAGGCCCAAAAGCCAAACTCTAAAATGAAGAACAATTATTTCTATGGAGTATGCAATACATAAACCTGTGCTTAAGATTTACAGCTAAATAAATCTTGCAAAAATAACACATTTGTTTAAAGCAGTGTTTGTCAATACATTATAGGGAATTTTAAAACAGTATTTATTTCTTAAGACTAACTGAAAAAAAAATATACTTACAAATAAATATTTCTCCGAAATAATAGAAAACTGCTACCAAATTGTGCATCGATGCATGTAATCAGCATGAAATAAGTAAGGTTCGAACTGAGTCAATAGGATGTTCCCATTACATTGAATGAATGTTTAACTGAGACTTCCGTGTTAAAAAGAGATTAACCTTGTTGACAGGAAAATGACACAAGAAAAGGTCACACCTCTGGTATGCCACAGGTGAGAGTTCAGATGTGCCGGGGGAAGAGATAAATAAACTGAACCAGTCTTCTGTGTAATCCCCTTATCTGGTAGTTAGGCCTTAATAAACTTCGAAGGCTGCTCTTCTAATTTGAACTGCTTGAAACTTTAGCTTGAGGCTACCTCTGTGTCCCAGTGATAAAAGACATAAAACAACCCACTGCCTGATTATTCTCCCTGGCTGTCAGCGAATCGTGTTTAATAGCATCTCCATTGCAGTTTTGGCCAATTTACTTGCAATGGCTTCCTTTTCCATGGGCTTACAGCTCAGCAGGCCCCCAAGCAATCTCTGAATAACTTCCCAACAGATGCTGTTTATGAATTGAAGCAAATGGCTTCCCTGTTTCCCTTTTTTCTCACTTCAATAATTTTCAGTTACATTACAATGAATATTTATAGTCTTATAGCAGGAGCATAAAAATGGGAAACAAGCAGATCTATGCATTGTTTCATACGTGAGTGCTGTTCTAATGTGTTTTGGCTCACTTGTTTTAATAATGTTCTGTTGATGGACTGAAAAGGGGATGCAAATTGTAGATCAGTCATTTTCATTCACTGTTTTAGCAGAGTGGGCATTGACAGAAGACCTACATTGTGCTCAACGGTGGCAAGATTTAACTTGCAGGAATAATAATAATGCAGCTAAAAATATAAGAAGCAGCACAGTTCCCAGACTGTTCTGTCTCTCCCCTAATTTACTATGCATGGTTCAATATAGCTGTCACGAGCAGCACACCTGTGAGTCCGTGACTTGTATATATGACAAGGTCTAATACACACTCATGCGCCCCCCAGTCTCCTATCTCCTCCGGCTCGCACCCCCTCACACCCCGCACTGCTCCGGCATCAAATGACGTTGCGGGGGTCATGTTACATCACGTTGCCATGGCATTTGATGCTGGTTGTCATGGAGACGTGTAGCTGGAACACAAGGTAAGTTAAAAGTTACAGAGGCCTTGCGCGATCCCCGGCATTTATTTTAAATGCCTTCAGGGAAGTGCGGGGCCTCTGTAACAGCCGCGCCCCCCAAAAAAATCTTGCGCACACCTGATCTAGCTGACCCACTTTTCTACCCCGTAGGATCCCTCAAATTGGTAAGATCTCCCTTCAATCCATCACGAATATCACTGTAAAACGCTTCTACTACTATAAATAGGGAGGAGTGGCTCAGTGAGTAAAGACATTGAGTGGGTTTGAAGCAGGGAGCCTGGTTCAATTCCCAGTGTCAGCTCCTTGTGACCTTGGGCGAGTCACTTTATCTCCCTGTGCCTCAGGCACCAAAAACATAGATTGTAAGCTCCACGGGGTAGGGACCTGTGCCTGCAAAATGTCTCTGTAAAGCGCTACGTAAAACTAGCAGCGCTATACAAGAACATGCTATTATTATAAATAGTATCAAGTTCTATGTGCAGAGTTTTTTGTCCCTGTTTACTAAGAAAAATATGGAATTAACACACAAAAATCTATGGTAGCAAAATGTATTCCAAAATGCAATCAATCTTTTGAAAACATGCAAAGTTTAAGAATGGCCCAAAGACAGTACTTATAAAATGTTAGATTTAATAAACAAAAGTAGTACAGTGCTTAGCATACAGAAAAAAATATGTTACAAGAAACATACAGTATAATATATGCAGACATTCTTTCTCAGTGACCCTAGTAGGAAAGTCACCCTCAAAGAGAATTCTTGAAACACAATCCCGCTGATTTGTGGCATCGCTCAGGGATCTGCCATCTCCATGGTTTTATTCAAAATATATGTTAAAGCCCTAGGGGACATTATTCGGGGAAAACAAATTCAGGTCCATCAGAATGCGGATGATATCCAGTTGATGTCGGACATCTCCAACGATCCTATCATCAAGGTGAACAGTCTGAATGATTGCCTTAGTGACATCTCCAGAATTGAACTGGCTACAACGTAATGCCTCTACATCCAAGCTGCTCCTGATAGGCCCTAAAGAACAAACAGATGCTGTGAGTAACGCCTTCAATGACCTAAAAATCAAGAACTCTACTATTCTAGCCCCCTTTACCCTCAGAACTGCTTGATCAGTAACACCCCAAATCAGGCTCTCAGATCCGCCATCGCCCCTCAATGAATTGACCATCTAAGTCGCCTAGTGGTTGTCCTGGCCCTGATCCCTTGACTGACTGAAGAGCCAGCAACCCACTACAAGATAAAAGCATTGCAGGCTTCTCTCACAATTAAGAGGTTAGAAGTGTGCATGCTCTAAATAAATCTTTAATAGAGTCAGCCACGTCAACTCTCCCTGATTTTTTGAAAGTCTTACTGATCTGAGTCAGTCTCACTGGTTTTTATTATTCAATTCGCCTCTTAGACTCAATTTAGCCTCACTGATAAAAATCTGTACTTTTCGATTAAAATGCAACTTCTCGGTCCAGAACTCCCAAATCTCACTGTTTTTGGTTCTTGGCGGGTGAGATATCTGTACCTTTTAGAAAACAATCAACTGACCATGCTACACTCAGATGTCCCGTCCCTCCCTCCCCAACACCCTGCAATGAGCCGAGTCACTCCAACAAGAAACTCTGCAAACATCTCTATTTATGTTCATTTTACATTTCTCTGGAAACGTGATGTTCTTCAACCCTTTCCCTTCCAGAGCGCAACATACAGCTCAACCCCCTTATAACGCTGTGCTTGGGGTCCAAAGAATCACATCGCGCTATAAGCGGATCGCGTTAGAAATAATGTACAATTGTATGCGTTGTACAATAAAGTATTTAAGATACCAATAATCGTGTTGTAAAATATTCATAAATACGTAAATTGGGAGCCACGCTAGCATCACGTTGTAAGCGGATTTGCGTTGTAACGGATCGCGCTATAACGGGGTTGAGCTGTATTGCGCTGGTGTATCGCAGGCCACCTGGCAGGGAAAGGGTTAGCATACTGATGTAGGGTAGGCGGACTAATTGTTTGCGTTGCTGGGGTAAGCCGCACAACCCTGACCAGGGTGTTCCCATGCAGAAGAACGGACCCCACTCAGGCAGCTGCGGCTTTTCCTGTCCCTGGAACTGCAGCGTTTTGCTTTCCTTCCCACAGCTCCCTGGACAATAAATGTTAGTATTATACAACTATATTATAATCATCGCTACAGTATTCTGCCCTTCTCATTACGCAATTGTGAAATACTAACACCTTGCATTTATGTCGCTTCTTTCAATTCCAAAGGTGA
Source organism: Ascaphus truei (assembly GCF_040206685.1). Taxonomy (NCBI): domain Eukaryota; kingdom Metazoa; phylum Chordata; class Amphibia; order Anura; family Ascaphidae; genus Ascaphus; species Ascaphus truei. The sequence goes on from NC_134499.1 coordinate 23,155,152, forward strand.
AAAGTTCTCCCCCATTATATTTCTGAAGTGGTTCCATGTTACTTAGAATTTGCCATGTTTCATTCTGAATATGACTAAGTGAACTCATTTTGAATGCTATTAACATCTGTTAATTATGTGGCATATTGTTTAGAAATATCACAGAAGGTTTTACTTCTTATACTCCTTTATTGGTGCTTTAAAACAATTCAACTCTTTATAGCTAAGGCAAATGTGATGGTACAGCTCATGTTGTATCCCTGTTTTCTCATACTTGGTTCATATTTACTGTTTTAGCAGGTAAAGTATGTTCAACCATTTAGAAGTTAGATGCCCACTATGAGAAATCGATAGGAAATGCCATTCATTCCATAATGTGTGCTCAGCGAAACACTCCATATGTTAATAATTGTTTTAAGACAGATTTGTAGACTTCAGACAATTAGAATACAGTCTGTCCTCGAAAAAACGCTGACAAAAAACAACTGTCGTGTCTTTTGTGAATTCTCTCTGCTGGTAAGAAGAGAGTTGCTGTTTTGATAAATGTTTATAAAATGGGCATTTTCAATATCTTGTTACATGTCCAAAAGAATATTAAACCTTTGCATCTTTCGCTTCATGCATTGCCAAACTGAGATTTTGGTCCAATCCTTGTCCTGTTTAATTCATTTTTATATGATAGACCTAAAAATCTGGTGCCTGAGAGGGTATGGGGAGCAATTTCCAGTTTTGCCATGACCTCTGTCAAATTGTGATTATTTGGCATCAACCAAAGTGGAAGGCTGGATAACCGTTCCAAATCTGATAATGCTGGGCTACACTAATATATTATGCAATGTGTGAGTATGCTTTATATGTTCGGGCATAAGGAGAAGCAAAGACACTGACTGGCACTGAGTTTGCAGCAGGGGAAACTGGTTCAATTCCCGGTGTCGGCTCCTGGTGACATTGAGCAAGTCACTTTATCTCTCTGTGCCTCAGGCACCAAAAACATAGATTTTAGGCTCCATGGGGCAGGGTCCTGTGCCTGCAAAAAATGTCTCTGTAACGTGCTACGTAAACCTAGCAGTGCTATACAAGAACATACTATTATTATTATTATTATTATTATGTTGAGCAGACCGTAAAACCTCATTCAAATCAATACCAGGAACCTTATACATGCAAAAGCGTTACTACAAAATTCCGTAAAACACCTTCAAGTGAATGGGCCATAAGGTTCTGGCGCCTGAAGGTGCCTTGTAGAATAGCACCACTTAGTAGATAGTAAATTAGAAGTTGGTTCACAATTTATGGTACATAATTGCTCAGCAAACTTAGGGTCAGACCCAGAAAGCACCATTAAATCAGGACTTGTAACGTAACATTATCTTAAACAGTACATGTCAGTGTTTTCCCTGCGGGTAACGCATGTCCACAACGCTAATTATGTGCAAAAGCAAAGGGGCAATCCCTCCTAGAAGGAAAGTATATATGTTTAAGGGGTCTCATCTGTTTTTTTAAAAAAAAGTTATACCTGGGAGGGGTTTGATGTCCTCTTTCTGCCCCCTTTTGTGTGATGTCACTGTGTGATCAGCAAGTGCTTGTACAGCTAGAGTCCTCCGTCCCCACCTACCTTTCAGGGATGGCCTTAGTGATTTTGGCGCCCTGTGCGCAAAATGTTTTGGCATCACCCACCCTCTCACTGGGGTGCTCACCCTCTTTTCCCCCCACTGAGACTCTCCCCCCCCCCCCACTGACACTATCCCTCTTCCCACTACTGACACACTCTCTCCTCCCCCACTGACACCCTCTCTCATCCCCCACTGACACACTCAGAGACAGAAGAGACACACACAGTCTCACCTCTCTCCTGCCTCCCATGCTGCTTCCTTCTTCTCTGCGCTGCCCCCAGGTAACTGAGATCTCCTCCGGATCGGCTGCTGCTGGGTAATGCTGCCCTTACAGTGCCGGCGACAGTAACGTCAGGCTGCGGTCGCTGGAAAAAAATCAAAATCGAGATGACTTTGCGCGGTCGCGTCGCGCTTACTATAAGCACACACGATGGAGGCAATGCATTTGTTTTGATGCGACGTTGCATCGCTGTCGCCGGCGCTATAAGTGCAGCCTTATGCAGCCAATCAGGATGGAGTAAACTGCCCAGACTCCGCCCTGCTCTCCCTCTTCGGGGAAATCCCCTGCCTGTCAGAACACTGCGTTAGGAGAACTAGACGGCTGCCGCCCCCCCCCCCCCATTCTGCCGCCCTATGCGGCCGCCTAGTTCGCATAATGGTTAAACCAGCCCTGGGTAAATCGATTGGCTATTAGGCTCAGTCCTTCAGTCCCCTCTCAATTGCTTGGCGCCCTGTTCAACCACGACTATTGATTTACCCTAAAGCCGGCCCCGGTTATCTGATAAGGACGGGGTGGGATAAGGGGAAAGAAAACGATTGACAAACACTTCCCCATTCAGAGGCCCAAAAGAAATTCAACTCGCCGTCTATGAATTTGCACCTTTAAATATCTCTTAGCCTCACTCCCATCCAGACCCTTAAATAGCCGTTTAACTACATTTAAAATCTGTTTCCTTTCTGAACATTATCATCATTGATTTATATACAGTACATTGGATCTTATCATACGGAGGAGTATTAGCAGCCCCCCAGGGGGTGTCTTTCCCCATTTCTCAATAAAAAAGGAAATAATGCTCAGCTAATTAAATAACGTTAATTCCCTGAGTTAACGGTAAGGCACTTTTGTGTATATGTGTTGTAACACCTCATTTGCATATAATCACGTCAGGAATATCCCTGGCAGGTGTTAAAGTTCTGCTGGCCTGCCCCAGCACTGCTGATTCTCTGCTGCTGTTCTCTTCTGAGAACTATCTGAAGGCTGCTGCTTACGTCACCACCGGCACCTGTCCATCAGCAGCCAGCCCTATATAAGACCTCTTTCCTGCGTCCTGTTGCCTGTTTATTGAGGTTTTCCCCAGTACTCAAGCTTGCTGCCACGTCACTGTCACTGCTTGCTATTGCTGTGTGCCAGACCCTTTTCAGTCTTCACTTGGCTTGCCTCCTTCCAGCCCTGTCCTCTGCCTGTTTATGGACCTTTGTTACCTGCCACCAGCCTGACCTGCCTGTTTACTGACCATTCTTACCTGCCTGCCACCATCCCTGAACGTTGACTGTTTACGGACCATTGCTACCCACCTGCTAGCCTGTCGCAGCCTTTGGACTCCGCAGTCACTTCCATTGACAAATGATCACTTACAGCTGTTATAGTTAATTCAATTATTTACGTTGAAAAATATGACTTAACATAACGTTATTGGCCTTTGAAGATATGCGGAAAGGCTTAACGTGACATTAAGTTAGGTCAGGTGTGCTCAACTCCAGTCCCCATGCCCCCCCACCCCCAGCAGGTCAAGGTTTCAGGATATCCGTGCTTCAGCACAGGTGACTCAATCAGCCCCTGTTTCAGCACAGGTGGCTCAATTAGTCCCTGCTTCAGCACAGATGGCTCAATCAGTCCCTGATCCAGCACAGGTGGCTTAGTCCAGAGGCTCAGTTTTTGACTAGGCCTCTGATTTAGCTACTTGTGCTGAAGCTGGGAGATGCTGAAAACCAGACCTGTTAGGGAGGATTGAGGACGAGTTTAGCACCCCTGCGTTCGCACACTCAATGGAGCCCTGTGAATCTGGGACAAAGCCTCAAAAAGTTTAACAGCAGAAAGAACAATAACAAATATTATACACAGTTGATAAACAATAAATATACAACAGGCACAGTTGTTTTAAAGGAATTACTTTGCCAACCCCAGAAAGCATTGCATCTACTGTCTGGTTTTCAGTGGCTTAAAAACCAGACTGAAGGTCAAGTGATTTATTCATGTTACCAGAATACTGAGATCACATTTCATTCAGATAACAAAAGCATTTGTACTGTATTATGTAAAGACCTCTGGAAATGAATAGAGGGTTGTGTAAAACAGGAAAATATCCTGCCAGGAAGAAAAGATGTTTGTAGGAATTTGAGCTGGATAAGTGTTTTTTACTTAGTGCTGCAGTATGATATATAGCACCATCATCATCATCCTCATCATCATCATCATTTATTTTTGGAGTAAAAACACGCCTCCACTTAAGGGGGCATTGCAATACGTTACAGTTAAACAAGTTAAAATTATATATATATATATACAATTGTTTTGTTAGACAGGAAAAGCTAGAAGGAAGAGGTAAGTCTTACACGGAGCCCGAAACAGTGGTAAAGTAGATATACACCTGAGCTCTGGTGGTAGCGAGTTCCAGACCTCTGAAGCTGCACACGAGAAGGCCCACCCAGCGTAGGGTGTATTACCCTCGGTATGGAGAGTTGGACTCCCCCCCCTAAGGACCCCTGAGAACCTGACATCATAGCCAGTATCCCTCCTCAGCTTCAGACGAGACTGCAGAGAGTCAGGTCCTTGACCTTGCCAGGTTCTAAAGAACATTACGGCCAACTTGAACCGAACCCGGAAGATCACTGGAAGCCGGTGCAGATCGCCAAGATGGGAGTTATGTGCTCAAAGTGAGAAACACGTCTCGGCGTCCAAGCTGCAGCTTTGTGCACAAGCAGGAGCCTCCGCATCAGGCCCACCGGTAGTCTTGCATATAAGGCATTCCCGTAGTCCAACCGAGCAGACACAAAGGCACGTGTAATAAACATCTGGTAAATTACAATACACTGGCCCTCACTCACAAAACTGTTAAAACTTGGTAAGACAATTACCACTCGCAGTACTGCGCATTGTTGGCTGCGCTTATAGTGACAGCGACGCGACGTCACGGCAAAACAAATGCATTGCCGCCATCGTGTGCGCTTATAGTAAGCGCGACGCAATGGCATGACGGATTGGTCGCGATCCCTGGAAGTCATCTCTATTTGATTTTCCAGCGAACGTCGCCTGACCGTCGCGTCGCCGGCACTATAAGCGTAGCCTGAATTATTTTGAGGAGGGCTGGAGGAATGGCTAAAATGATAACGGAAGTTCCCTTTGCAGCAACTTCCATTAAGAAAGAGACGCCATGTAAAGGGATTGAGATCCGATTTGAGAAGGATATGTGCATAAAATGTATGTACTGTATGTCTTTATTTGTATAGGGCAGGCCTGCACAACTCCAGTCCTTGAGGGCTGCAAACAGGCCAAGTTTTCAGGATATCCCTACTTCAGCACATCTGGCTCAATTAGTGGCTCAGTCATACGGAGTTGTGCAGGCCTGGTATAGGGCATCACAGAAGTAACACACATGATAAAGTAACAGGAGACATAATGGAAATAAAGAATTGTGCTGCTACAGTAAGTCATTCGGGTTACATGACTAGCTGCTTAGAGGCTTTGTGAAGGTACAGGGGCCTAGAGCCATCAAAGTATGTTAGGTAAAAAGGGCAGTATTATAGCCCCAAAAACGTGCTATTTTTATGGTGCAAATCATCAACGTTGATATATAACATATAGGGACCGGTCCCAAAATGACTAAATACTGCAAATGTTGTCATTTTGGTGCTAGTTGTCAAGTTTTGATATTTATCGGAACCTGGCTAATGCCCCAAAATACTGCATTTGTCATCGCCTACTCCATGCTGGCGTTAGCTCTAGCTCGCCTATGGATATAATGGGCATAATATACATAGGCAAGATCAGCTAAACCAACATGGAGAAGGTGATAAAAGATAAACTATTACACATTTAACAACATATGAACCCCTTAGTGACCCACGTGGTCAGGTACTCATAGGTTTAATGCTGGGAGAGAAAAAAAAACACGTATTGGCAGACATTTTTGTCTAATCATTATATAATTAGCACCGTGGCTAATACTATACATGATACATAAAGCTTGGCCCCCTGCAGATGCACTTACCAGAACGCCATCCTACTGTCTCTGTACGTTCTTTCTACCTACCAATTAGATTGTAAGCTCTTCGGAGCAGGGACTCCTCTTCCTAAATGTTACATTTATGTCTGAAGCACTTATTTCCATGACCTGTTATTTGTATTATTTGTTATTTATATGATTGTCGGGTGTATTACTACTGTGAAGCGCTATGTACATTAATGGCGCTATATAAATAAAGACATGCAATACATACATTAGTAGTTTGTCCGCAATGAAGTGAAAATTCACCACTACAAATCTTGTAAACAAAAGAAAAACAACCGTTCTTATTACTGATGACTAATTTAAGCAATTTGCAAAGTTCATAATGGGTTTAATCTGAACCACAGTTCATATCTCCAAGGAGTGCTGGCTAGGCATTCACTGGAGGGAACAGACCACATTGCAGAACAGACACTACAGTAGTTGCAGTAAAATGTCTAGACTTAATACCTGGGGTATTATTCACCCACAGGCTAGCTGAAATCAAGCAATTTAACAATACTGTTTTAAAGGTAAGAATTTCAAGCTATTTAATATAACTATATGCAATTGCTACATTGCAGTATATTGCAATATATTGCAGAAGCCTTCAGAACAAACGTATAAAACATATGCTTCTGTATCAAAAGCAGGATAGTTAACCAATCAATAAACACCCCACACAAACCACAATTAGTAATGATAAATAAATCGTTTCTGGGATTAATTGTAAATAATTGATTAAGAAAAGAAACATCTGAAGTTACATTGAAATATCAAACCATCAGTGTCAGAAAGGGATGCATTCAAGATCATCTACCACTCAATTTCCCCACATCTCCTTTGGGATTCCTGTAGCTGACTGTAAATACCCTCCAGTAATGGAAATGCTGGCATAGTTTGGACCCAGAGTGATTATGTGAATGTAAATTGTGTTGGCCTAAAAAGATCTCTTTCCAATACAGAACCACACATGAGATAGAATTCACGCTCATGCTTTATCAAGATACCTTAATGATTTCAATATATACATTTGCTTAATTTAGCTGTAAGCATACACCAGTTTAAACTCATTATATCATAAATTAACTATTGGCTGGATCATCTATCCAATAGCACAGCATGCTATACGGAATATAAATATCTTCCACATATAAATTATTAATAAAGTGCTTTCTTGTTTCATTTTTCCAGCTGACAGGAGCAGAGAAGAATTGATGGCATTGTAGCACTGTAGCTTTTTTTGATGTAATGTGTTTTCAACCCAACATTGTTAGAGAAAGAGGTGCACTGTGCAATGCATGGCTTTGTCAAATGTTGCAAGCCTCTCTGCAACTTGAATGATAATTCAAACATACTGTATGCTTGTATGGACAGCAAATATCTGGTGTCTGTTCTGTGAAAAACATACTAAGGGGGTCATTCTATATGTGCCTAAGCGATTGCTCAGGCTGTTTTCGGCCAATAATCACCTTAGACTTTAATGGAGAGGGGGTTATTAATTGAACTGCGATAAAGCTGAATGGGGAAATATCACACTGAAACTCTCATCAGTCAACGGGACTTTCTGTTCAATAGTGCCCCTACCAGCACTATCGCAGCTTAATGAATAACCCCATAAATATGGATAATAAGCATCCCACCAGGGCTCTTAAATTGTGAAATTGTGGTGCATTCATTCTATAGCTATTCTGCATCCATGTGTCCTACCTAAAGTGTATGAACCAAAGATGTTAACATTAACAAACAGCAAGGAACATCATTATAAAAGCATTATAATGGAGCCTGCATATAGTTCTCTGGTAAGCCCATTTGACCTTTTTAGATCAGTTTTATGGCTCTTACAAGGCACCTTCAAAATTATTCACTAGTAGTTATCTTGGACCATGATAACCATCACCGATCCCTAATACATTAGCACTTGATCCCTGATACACCAATCTAAAGACTCAAGAATATGTTGATGATCCAATCATATTAAGGCCAACAAATGCATCTGCCGATTCCATAAATCAATAGGATTAGTTGTAGGTTGTGATACCGTTTAGGTGACCAACATTAGAGTTTTTCACATGAAATTAGAGTCTACAGAGCTTTTATAGGTTTTTTTTTTCTTCAAGTGTCCTGTGTTACCAAGTGTCTCACCACATAATCAATAATAACTTCTTATTTAAGTTAATGTGTTTAGAAAATGCTGTTGCGGCAAATTAGTATAAATCTAGGGTGGCCACATTTAATTTTTTATAATAGGGGACGCCGAAATCCAGTATGAAAGTGTGACGTCATAATGAGCGATGAATGATGTGCAGATGCTGCGAGATGAATGGTATCTCCCGCTTGACCTCTATATTCTTTGATTTTTATCATCTCTGGTCTTGGCGGGACAGGGCAAAGACGCTTGCTGAACTAACCAGTACCGGGGGGAGAACAAGTAACGCCCATGTGGGTGGTTGTCATGGTGTTATGAGATAACCTGCCAGTGTCCTAACTTTATTATTTTAATAATTTCGTAAGGTGACGTCTATCGGAAAAGGAAACTATTACACTCAAGTAGAAATCTATTACATTTTTAAGACTGATTTAATTACAGTAATTTTTTGTTCAGGCATTTCACATCAAGGCGCTAAAATACGGGACAATATGCGTCCCAGCAAACCTTTCTGGGACAACAGGACAAGTCAATAAAATAAGGGACAATCCTGTATATACGGGACATCTGGTAACCCTATATAAACCCATAGATATCCAGACCTTCTGTAGGCTTTCATTGTTGTCACTTTGTCACTATATTTTCCGTTGTTCTTGGGCTCCATACATTTTTTATGTATGTCTACATGTGACACAGCTAGGATAAAAGATACACAGTAAAGATAAGCAAAACTGGGAGTGTGAATTCAGAACCTACCAAAATCTTACATTCCAAAGCAAAATACTAAACCAAAACCCTTAAGATTTTTAGAACCAAAACCCAAACCCAAGTATTATTTGGATTCAGATAGAAAACCAGAACCCCAGGCCAAGTGCCCATCACCATGTCTTTTACAATTATTTTATGTTTTTCAGTTACATTATTGTTTGAAACAAAATTGTGGAAAACACGTCGACTTTTCCCAAAACCAGAACCAAAGCAAAATGTGTCGGAGACTGAGCCTCTGATTGAGCCACCTGTGCTGGAGCAGGGACTGATTCAGCCACATGTGCTGAAGCAGGGATATCCTGAAAACCTGACCTGTTGGGAGGGCTTGAGGACATGAGTTGAGCACGCCTGCTCTACTACAGGTTTTTCTTATGATTCTATCAAAGGAAGGTTCCAAAGAATTTCCCAAAATGATATAGTGTCACTTGCATGGACTTTTCAAAAGGGACATTGTCCAGAATGTAGAACACTGTTAAGCTGCCTGTCTGATTATGAGGCCCTATTCCTTCTAAAAGATTAGATTAATGTTAAATATTGTGCTGTAATCTTTATTCAAAGCAGCCTTTGTGCCTAGATTTCCGTTCCTTGTATGAATACAAAAAGTATTCTACAACGCCTACTAGAATCGTACAGTATAAGTGTTTCCAAACATCAGATACAATGTAAGCTTTGTTTTCCTTCCAATGATGGCTCTGTTTTTATTGTCTCTGCAAAATGCATTTGCATTGACATGGGAGAATATAATGACGGATTTTGCAATACATTCAAGAACAGTACTAGGAATAGGTGCTACTCAACAGGAAATGGCAGCTGTATTATGAACTCCTTGCCTTAAGTGCAGCATAAAACAACTCTGAGAAATCCCAATTGACAGACTCATACATTTATGTCAGTGCAGCTAATGGAACGCTCATTTAAACTTCTGTTGTGGTAATAAGTTACACCAAAGGCAGTGGAAAGGAACGGAAGTAAATTAATATGTAGATGTGAAGATCATTGGACTTGGTGAAATGTTGAACCTTCTAGCACTATCTAATTTCTCTTACTGTGTTTATCAACGTGCAACCAGTTATTAATATTTCAGCTACAGTTTGGGGTGGTCTTATTCATTACATCAGGTAAAAGGTTAAATCCATTTCTTGTTTTAGTCATAATTGTATTTTTATACATACATGAGAAATTACCTACCAGGCCTAAGAGGGAAATGTGTATGAGGAAAATACTATATGCCCTTAACAAAACATTGTATAAAAAGTATTCTCAGCATGATGACACCACTAGAAATAGCACAGATGTTCTTTTGCACTGTTAGCTGGTTATTGCCTGTTTAAATGATGTTTTAATACAAAAACACAACTGTTGTTTCCATTTTATGACTGTCAAAATGTTGCCTCCTATTTAAGGAAATGAGTTTTATAAGCAGATGCTTTATTGATGATTTGCTTTGTTCATGGTGCTTCATATAGAGTTACAAATGCAAACCATAGAGCCGCATCTGTAGTTTAATTTCATATCGTTTAATAACATACTTGGCATTTCAGGATGCGTTATGGAGCAGTAAAGACCAATGTACTTTGCATCCATTGGCGCACTAGATCTGCAATATTATGACATGCACCGCTCTTCAACACATTTAAAAGATCAACCAACTAAGCTAATATAGGCGGATCATTTTCACACACCCTCTCCTGAGAGGTTGTTTGATAACCTACTGTTCTTTTCGCAGATGTTTCCCCGACACATTTATTTCAAACTACATTTTCATTTGTTTCTTATCTTTCATGCTGCCAGAGCCTAATGCTCTTTCATAACGTAGAGATTTCTCGCTGCTATGCTCCAGTAATGCAAAGTTTAACCGTAGCAGCTCACACTGGATCAATGGTGCTGAAGAGCCTCTGGGAAACCAAGAAAAATGACTGGGAAAAAAACACGTCAATTGGAACAATACTGACGACTCTTAATATGTAGGGGACTGTGATGTACTGTAATAGCTTGAGTGCTACAATACACATGTCTACCCCGATCTTAGTTTGACATATTAATGAGATGCAATAGATGGATATTTGTGCTTTTGTAATGACACATCTTTCATTTCATGCTAGAATTAAGGACTGACACACAACAGGTGTTGCCATTTTCATTCAGCCAAAGTGGCATATTTGTAGACAAGCTTAAATTTTGATTTTGTAAATGTGCTGCCATTATTACTGTCACGAGAGACCGGGGCAATTATACCAGGGACCAATACACTAGACAGAACTGCAGAGTTGCACAAAAGTGAATTTACTGCAAAAAGTTTTCAGAATTCTCCCATACATAAAACACACACATAAACTCACCCAACTGGGGTAACTGGGGGATCAACCTAAAGTCCTAGGTGCGAAGACCTCTGTTCAGAAGTTTACCCCAAACTTGCGCTGCTGTCCTTGGTAGTATAGACAGTCCTGCCTTGTACTCTGCTAGCCAGCACTTTTAAAGTTCCCGATGTTGCTTCCCTCCAAACTTCTCCACAAGACTTTGGAACAACCTCAGATGACTTCGGATATTTAAAGGGTCCACTTCGGCTCTCCGAAAACTCTGCAACTCTCTGGAACCAAATCCAGGTTCCTCCTCATATATCCCCCAGTCTCCACCCACCAACATGGGGACAGAGGCCTGATCAATCCCAATGTGGATTGTCTTCGGGATCCAATCAGCTAGCATGGGCTCGTCTGCATTGGACCAACCCTGTGCGAGGGGAGCTTACTGGACTTCCAGGGCAGCCCACAGGGGCAGACTTAAGTAGAGTGGGGCATTTGAACGGACCAATGGGAATCATGCCTACATGATGCAGTCCCGCCAATGGTTCCCCTTGTCATACCAATACCCCCTGAAGGAATAGGTGTCTCCTAGTCTGGGCCGAACAATAATCCCCCCCAGTGGGGAGCCACTTTCCCCAAACCTGAGTCCACCGCCCGGCCTTGCTCGATAATGTCCCAAGCCACTTGCCTTATCTCACCCAGGATCTCATTTGTGTTGATGTTGGATACTTGCTTCCCCATCTTCCATGCAAAGGGCCGCACATATAAAACATTAAGCATACGGCTAACCCCTGGTTCCGAAGTGTTAGAACCAGGCTACAAAATATAACATCAGCCCAATGTGGGCACAGTATACATACTGTATACAGGATGGGTACCATGAACTGTACATACATAAATAAATGCATTATATTATGGACAGATGGGGTAATGGCGGGGTTAACCTTTATTAAAAGCAGCCAAATCTATCCCTGGCATCACAAGCACCCTTCATTTGAACTCTATAATTCAGCACATTATTGATATAAAGCAGCAGGATGATGAAAGGAATGGTGCGCACCCAGCAGTGAATATTCTATCATTTGTATCTAAATGACATTCCACCAAAAAGAAGAGTATATTGTAGTTCTTAAATACTGTACTTACAGATAAGACATCACAAAAGTCTGACATTATGTACCTCAGTAGTTCCCAACACCAGTCCTCAAGAACCTCAAACAGGTCAGCCTTAAAGTATCCCTGCTTCAGCACAGGTGGCTCCATCAGTGTCTCAGTCAATTTGACTGAACCACCTGTGCTGAATCAGGGATAGCCTTAAAACCTGACCTCTGACCTGTTGAAGGTTCTTGAGGATTGGAATTGGGTACCACTGATAACAATCTAATAAAAAAGAGACGTTAGAAATCAGCTCAACCTAGCACAGTTCATTGGAAATCCACCCCAACATTATTAGTGATTAACCTAAATCTATACACTATGCAAGAGTCACCATTGAGCTGTTTGAACAGCCACACATACTACTCTCCCTATCAATTGTGGACTTGGAACAAATAGTAATTTGTGGACAGCTGTACAATGTATTGGAAGCTTTGGGTCAAGTTAGTTCCTGACCAATATCCAATGTGCTATATATAAAACATATCACTGTTTCTTGGCAAGTTTGTTCTAATGGATAACACCCTGAATTTAAAAGGTAGCCGGGATGGGTACCACCTACTACCACTATAACAGATCTGACAAATGATGCAATTTAAAGGAACTTTATGGAAGTGGATAAGGCTGTGCAATCAGTCACTACTCGTAAACTCTACTGAATGATATACTGTTTAATTTATTCACCCTTTTTCTTTTTCGGGGGGGGGGGGAGGGACGTATTTGGGGAATTATATTATTAACACAAAAGTTAGATTGGTGCAGAATTAATTTACTACAGAATTTGCTCCAGATTGGCTTTCATTATTTACTTTAATTTATTCTTCTATGCTTTCTAAAAGATCCTATTTTATTTTACTGTATTGATTTATTTATTAGTTGTCTCAACTATATATAATTATGTTCAGTATTTTTAAATTAATCTTTAGCAAGGCAGATTGTATCTGGGTCCTGAAATTATGACACTTTATTAATAAGTTACAGTATTAATATGTTGCCAGCTTTATCATATACAAACCACAATGATACATTCAGTTCATGTAATTAATTAATTCACAAATGCATACGCTCATTATATCCTATCTCTACTAACAATGAAACACTGTTTTTGTGCCAATTTTATAACATCATAATGGCTTGATAACTTCCCACATAATTACACCATGTTGTAAAGCTGGCATTAGTCTTTACTACATTGATACTGTAAACTATCTGAAGTGTTTGAATGATTCAAACTTATCTGCTACTCACATTAATTAACAGGGAAATGTGATGTTAATGGATCTGGAGACCTGACATAAAACTATTACATATTTTACACACTTTCTACCATGCGGGAATCTAGAAGTTGGACCTAAAGAGATAAAAAGATGAACTGTGGAGATGTCAGATTTAATTTCTGACCATGTCTCACCATAGCCCCTTACATCTACAAACTTGTTTTCCTAGTTCATAGAGGCATTCAAAACCCTGCCGAATAAAACCAGGGAACCCAGGCTTATCTGATGATTTAGCATAAATATATAGTACACCAATAACCATGTCTTTCACAGTAGTGGAGCGAATAAAATATAACATGTACAGTACTACACAATCAAATATAAACTGAAATGGTGCATTGCTTCAAAACTGATCAGCCTTCCTATAATCCTTTGTGTACAACAGTTGTTGTCACTGTGTGTTACTCCATAATATTTCTGATATTCTTTGCGTTTATTTTTATGTAAAACAAATGTCTACAAACAAATCCCTTACATTTCCACGACTTCTACCTTCTTTTCCAAATGGATTTGTTTTGAATAACACAATATTCCTGGTAACAGCTTACTCTATTGGGAGTCACACTTTCGGCCAAGTCCCCATGCATTATATACACTTCCATGTTGCCCATGAACTTCTAACTCTCACTGAGAGAATTACAGTACCAAGCAGCTAGAAGTGCTAGCTAGGATCTATCATAAATCACTGAGACTTTTTTCAACACAGTAATGCTTCTGTTCTTCATATTTTTAAAAAATAGAATACTTTATTCTTGAAATGGGTGGTGTTTCTGAACACAGTAGTAACAGAGATTTGGTATCTACTGTATGTACAGCTCAATCCCGTTATAACGCGATCTGTTACAACGCGAATCCGCTTATAACACAATGTAAGCGTGGCTCCCAATTTTCGTATTTATGAATAATTTACAACACGATTATTGGTATCTTAAATACTTTATTGTACAATGCATACAATTGTACATTATTTCTAACACGATCAGCTTATAACGTGATGTGATTCTTTGGACTCCAAGCACCGTGTTATAAGGGGGTTGAGCTGTATCTAATAGAATACAGTACCTTTGTGCTGGGCATTTTCCTGGTATGAATAGTTTTGACTCGTCCTACATAACTCTAATTAGAAAACTCTGAAATTACCCTTGACACTGGCAAGATTCTTAAGCCAGGATTTACTAAAGTGCGATAAGGTTTATCGGAGCTCAACCCGCATGAATTTCCGTTACCTTGAGCCCTGATTCCACTTATTGGGGCTTACTGAATCTCCCCCTAAATGTCTTGCAACTAAATGTATTGAACTTATATTTTTTTTAAATATACCTTTTCTGCAAGTGGTCTGTATTTTTGTGTTGTATCATGATACACATAAGGTTATGTATGTAATAACAATAACGTCTAAATGAACATGAGCAATGATAGAAGTCATTCCTGATGGAAGTGAAAGGGGGACCCAGGTAAAAAATCAAGTCCTGTGCCCTAGGAAGGCTGTCAGCGGCCTTGCCTGCTCCACACAGACTGCTGTCCACTCCATCCCACCCTGCTGCACTTCTACTGCACCACTATGGCAGTGATGGGGAGGACAGTGGTCCCCAAGAAATGTTTTCCCCATTCATTGGCCCACCTGAGAAAAAGGTTGGTCACCCTTGTTCTAGAATATAGTGTCCTTTCTATCAACTTATGAATTGTCCTCTTTATTTCTTCTATTTTTGTCCCTGGACAGAATCTCATCTACTGTTGAAAACCAACAAATGAAAATGTATCCTATTTTGGTCTATACAGTATTCCTTCATTATCTACAGGTACAACTGAGCTACAAAGCATGTATTTTTGTGTTTCTGAATAAATCCCTGCCGGGAAATTTACCAAATACACTATAACACTGGACCATGTCAGCACTTTATAAAAATAGATTATTCCTATCTTTATAATGTGTACTTACCTGCTTTTGCTAACAAGTCAGTGAGCAGTACAAAACTATTCCACAGCACACATTACTTCCTAATCTTCTTCTTCAAGGTTATTTCCTAAATATTTGCTGGACCAACCTTTATAACCACAGTTCTCCTTTTGAAAAAGAATAGAACATACTGTAGTTGATGTTTTGTCTGCTCATAAGACATGAGGGTAGAGTATATCCAGAATGTATGTAAGGTTGAGGGTAACATGAAGTTGTACTCTGTTATTTCCCCAAGCTCACAAATTCAGCTTCCTATCCTTTCTCCTGCTATTCTATTCACTCTCATGTTTGAAGGGAAGGCAGCACAGTGAGGATTTCTGTGACAGGTGTACGATGCTCTTTGTTCATTCTGAATCCAGAAACTCGAACAAAGAATTTTAAGTATGGGCCTGTGCTAAGATTGCAGCTTGCCACTCAGTGGGGTTACTAAAATTGGAAATTTAGTCTGCTTGACAGAATGCAATAAAATGAAGCTCCACTGCTGATATTTTTTTCATTATTGTTACTGAATTCAAATTTTTCTATATCTATTTTCATTTCTTGGTTGACCTCAAGCTGCCTAGAACTGTGCTTTGAAATGGCCAAATATTTAAGTTTATGACAACAGAGCAATGGAATGAGGATGGAAGATATTCAGACTATGTATCAAGAGATTATTTTCAAACTGTACAAATACTGTGTAATTTCATGTATCCTATATTTTCCCATATTTAAGATTGACTATTTTCTATATTAAAAGGGACTCTGGGAAAAAAAAAAAAGGACTTGATACCTCAAACTGCTTTAAATTTGAGTTAATATCGCATCCCGTAAGAAAAACAAAACATAAGTGATGCTATGACATGTAGGTTTACATCAACATTTTCAACATTTTCATCTTCAAAAAAGCCATGAGATGTTACCTGCAAAATTGCATTAAATCTTTCGCTAAATATCACATAACCAGTAACATGGTGGCAAAAAAATTTGTGAGAGTATCCTATGTACAAAAGCATATAAACCAAAGTTTACATCACACAAGCACACAATGCTGTTGTGAGGGAGGGAGTACAAACTACATGAGACTTGGCCAACGCCAGATAGGGTTTTAAGGATATCCCTGCTTCAGCACAAGTGACTCAACCGAGCCTCTGACTGAGCCAGCTGTGCTGAGCAGGGATATCCTTAAAATCTGACCTGTTGGTGGCCCTGAGAACTGGAGTTGACCACTCATGCGCAATGCCATAAGGAGTTGGAGTTTTTTGTGAGTTTTTCTACAATTTGTTGCGATTTCTTTGTGGGTTGTCTTGTGATATTTCTTGTCTGTGTGGGTGCTTGTGTGGTTGACTTTGTTTGGTATTCTGTACTTTGGGAGGATGTATACACTATATCAGACCTCGTGCCCTTTTTGACAGTAGTAAAAGTTGAAAGAGGATGATCACACCTATTCTAAAAAGCAGGCTAGACCCTATGTACCTTACTAACCACCGCCCTGTATCCCTCCTGCCATTTGAGTCCAAATTTCTAGAACGTCTCGTGTTCTCCCATATGATCAATGTTCTTAATTCCCATGCCCTCCTAGACCCTTTACATACTGGCTTTCATACAGCTCACTCAGAGACTGTGCTTACTAAAGTAGTCAATGATCTACATGATACTAAATCCCAATGTCACTATTCTCTACTAATCCTACTCGATCTTTCTGCTGCTTTTGATACTGTTGATCACCCTCTTCTCCTGCATATTCTAAACTCTTTTGGTATCCGCAACATAGCCCTATCCTGGTTCTCATCTTATCTTTCTCATCAAACATTTCCTGTCTCTGTTACTAACATGTCCTGGTCTTCTGTCAATCTGTTTGACACTCACCTTAACTACACTCGCGAGTAAGGACATATTTTCAATAGCATCATACCCCTGTGTCCGTACACTTGCTTCGCGAGTACGGACACTTATTCTGCCCTGCAGACCGCCGTAGTGGGCGATGCACGGATTCCCCTCACCCAATAGGCAAACGGCAGCTCGCACATGCGCCTGTCAGCACCTCCTGAACAGCAGTACCGGCTCCCTACCTGTACCGAAGCATCGATAAATGGAAAAAAAAGGTAGTGCTTCACTTTAAGTACATTTTCGCTTTACATACATGCTCTGGACCCATTGTGTACGTTAATGCGGGGTATGTCTGTATATATACACCCCAACCCTCGCTCCTGCAATCCAGTCCCAAGTCTCGGATTGCCTCCTGGCTATATCCTCATAGATGGTGCTCCACCACCTTAAACTTAATGTCTAAAACTGAGATCCTCATATTTCCCCCTAAATCTGGCCTAAAACCCCCCTTTTCCATCACAGTAAATGGTACTATCATCTATCCTGTCGCCAAAGCCCATTGCCTATGAGTTACACTTGACTCTTTCCTTTTCCCTTCATGGCATGGTCAAAATTTGTAGCTTCTTCCTTTGTAATATTGCCAAGATCCATCCTCTATCAATTTACTGATAAAACTCTGATGCATGCCCTTTCCTCTCCCGTCTGGATTACTGTAACATACAGTACTGCTAACATACCTCCCTGCCTCACAACTTTGTTCCCTGCAATCAATCCAAAATTCTGCTACTAGAAACATTTCACTTGCTCCCAAAACAGTATCCACTCATCTCCTCCTTAAATCCCTCTCCTGGCTTCCCATCAAATTTTGGATCACCTACAAAGTTATCCTCTTTACCTTTTAAGGATCTCCACTCATCTGATCCTTCCTAAATTTCAGCTCTGATCTCTCGCCATGACCCAGCTCGTCTCCTGCACTCTATCCATAACTGTTTCCTTGCCACCTCTTTCACCTCTACAGCTCTCTCTCTTGCCTTAAACCCTTTTCCTTCACTGCCTGTGGAACTCCCTCACACTCAGTATACACCAAGCAGTGTCTCTCCCCACCTTCAAAATAAACCTGAAAACCCACCTCTCAAATGAAGCATCCCAATAGACTCGACTCATGGCTATTATCCCACAGTCACTCCTGCCAAGCACTCTCATCTACTGCACTTAATCACTCACCTGTTGCCTCTATAGGTTTCCCAAAAAAAACACTTAGATTTTAAACTCTCTGTGGCAGGAATTTATTTTCCTATTGCCTGACTTTGTTGCGCTTATTGTATTATAATTCCCTGTACTGTATTGTCTTTGTAAAGCACAATGTGGGCGCTATATAAATAAAGATTTTGGGGCCTATGCAGAGAGCTGCGAGAAGCCCTATCTCGCCAGTTTTTCGCCAAATATGCCTACAGCAATTTAGTAAATGGCGAAAAACTGGCGAGATGAGAAAAATCCGCCAGTTTTTGTTTTTTGGAAAAAAAACTCGCCGCGCGGGTGGCGAGAAGCAATATCTCACCAGTTTTAAAACCCGCCGTATTCAAGTAGCCCCGATCAGCATGTCGGCGCTGATCGTGGCTATAAAATGGAGAGATTTTCTCCAAATCGCTCCGCCAGCAAAAGTTGGCAAAAAGCTGGAGCTGAGCGGCGATAGAGGACATAAAAAAAAAACCATGCCCTTTTCCTGGCTGGGATTGATGCCGGGGGTCTCCAGAGCTGATACCCATTAATACCAGCACCGGAGACCCCCGGCATGCATCCGAGGCAAGAAAAATGCATGTACAGCCCACTTCATTACCTTAGCGGCTAACCGCTAAGGCAATGAAGGGGTTTACCCACCGTGCCAGCTTTATTGTGGGTAGCGGGGGTGGGTGAAGGGGGTATTTGGCCCTTGTTGTTTGTTTAGGGCTTGCGGGGGGGATGCGGGTGCACTTAACACCTTCACGACAGTAGCAGTTAATACCGCTACGGTCATGAAGGGGTTAAGGCCCCCCGCTACCCACCCGCAAGCCCTAAACAACCACCATTGGGGCTAATACCCCCTTCACCCACACCCGCTACCCACAATTAAAAATACTCACACACAGCAGCCCCACACTAAATAAATAAATATAAATATATCTAAATAAATAAATAAATAAATGAATATAAATAAATAAATATATATATATATATATATATATATATATATATATATATACATATACATATTTATATAACCCCAACAACCCCTAACATACACATATATGCACATCAATGATACTATAGGCCGGCGGTGGCCCTCGGGTCTTACCCGCAGGCCTGCAGTACCAATTATGTGCCCCCCCCCAAATTAATGTCAAAACACATACATACTTATAAAGAACCCCCCCCCCCCATAACACATACAGTATAGTAATGGCCACAATTACTATTATCCACAAATGGATAATAGTGCATGTGCCCATTAATAGAGAAAGGTGCCCATTTTAAATACATAAACACCAATCAATACATTAAATACATATAGTACTCACCCATGTCCGGCTGCCACGATGAAGGCCATCCTCATCTTCATCCTGCCCATGTCCCCTCCGCTGCTGCAAAACAGACACAAGAATGAAAACACCCCCTGTGCCCCCCCATAAATACATGGTTTATCATTTTACAAACAGGGTTCATACCCCAGCCCCACGCGAGTCCCCGGCGGGCTGGCGGGGCACCTGACAGACCTACAGGGTACCAGCAGCTCGTTTCAAACAGGTTCTGGAGGCCTGCTGGTGGGTCCCGCCAAGCGCCATGGCCCCCAGGTGGTCTCCTTGGGTCACCGTGGGCCACAATTGGGTCCCCACGGTAGGCCCGCGGATGTCTGGGAGCCCCAGGTCAGACCCACAGGTGTCTGCGGGGCCTCGGGTGGTTCCCAAGGGGGTCTGGGGAACTCACGAGTGCTCACTACGGGTCCACGGTGCCCCCACGGATGTGGGACCACCGCTTCATCCCCGCACCTATGGGTCCGCGGTGCCCCTACGGATGTGGGACCACCGCATCATCCCTGCTGTTCAACGGGAGTCGGTGGGGTCAAGTAATGGTAAGTGAACTAAAGAAATGTATTTTATTTAACTTGATGTTTATTTTAAAGGCCTTTTAAATGTGTATATTTTTGATTCTTAGCTTTATCATTTCTTGCCACTGTATGTATGTATGTATGTCTAGAGAGGTAAGAAATGATGTTCTTTTAAAAGCTTGATTTGCTGTGTTTTAAATTAATTTGGCTATGCTGCTATGCTTAAATGTGTGTATAATGTATTTAAAAATTAGACAGAAGTAATTGTTGCTATTGTATGGTGTAGTTTAGGTCATGGCGAGGCTTGCTTTTCTATATTGTATTCTTGTTGGTACTTATATTTTTTCACAGAATGAATTGTTCTGTTCAACGCTTGAATTCGTTAATTGTTTAATTGTTAGGGATGGAATGTAAATTGTTTAGGGATGTAATTAATGAATGCTAATTGATGTATGTTTACTGGATTGGTTACAATAGTATACTTGTTTGGAGGTATTGGTATTTTGTTTTGAATGTTCTTGTTAACATTCATTTGCAGAATGTATATGGTGCATAGATTGTATGCATCATATATACAATGTAAATGCAATGTTTTGATTGTCATTAGAGGTTTTTGATTGGCATTTGAGGATTTTGATTGTAAGATCAGATAGGATTATTAAAAGAAATTGATTTTATTGTAGTGTGTCTGTATGGAGAAGTGTTATTTGTAGTACAGCATGTTTTTGATAACCCTTCTACATTTATTTGTATATTGATTCATCATGTGTGTATATATATATATATATATATATATATATATATATATATATATATATATATATATCTGTATATATATATATAGTTGCATGATGAAGCCACTGTACACATTCATGGGTGAAGGGTGGGTATCGGGCCAGTGTGGCTTAACCCCTTAATTACCTTTGCAGTTATTATCCGATAAGGTGTTTAAGGGGTTAATTGATATCTGAATGTAATTGCAATGTATTGGCTTTGTATTGGCTATGTATTTGGTGTGCAACGAAAGACCAGGATGTTGCTGGCGACGGGGGCTTCTTATTGATGAGGTCAGTAGTACTTTATTAATTTGAATATGCTAGTTAATGTGTTTAATAATGGGCAAATAATCTATTATCCCTATCTGGATAATAGTTATTTTGTACATTATTGTACTGTAGGTGTTGGGGGGGGGTGTATGTATTGAATGTATAGGCCTGGTTTATTTTTTTTACATTCAGGGTTTGTTCCGTGGTTCTGCGTGAGACCTCTGGAGACCACTTGTGGTCTCCTCGGGTATCTCACGGGTATCAGGCTGGTGGTTCCACGGGTGACACCTGCGGGGATGAAGCGGTGGCCTCACATCTGTGGGGGCACCGCGGACCCGTAGTCTGCGGGGATGAAGCGGTGGTCCCACATCCATGGGGGCACCGCGGACCCATAGGTGCGGGGATGAAGCGGTGGTCCCACATCCGTGGGGGCACCGCGGACCCGTAGTGAGCACTCGTGAGTTCCCCAGACCCCGTGGGAACCACCCGATGCCCCGCAGACACCTGTGGGTCTGACCCGGGGCTCCCAGACATCCGCGGGGCTACCGTGGGGACCCAATTGTGGCCCACGGTGACCCAAGGAGACCACCTGGGGGCCATGGCGCTTGGCGGGACCCACCAGCAGGCCTCCAGAACCTGTTTGAAATTAGCTGCTGGTACCCTGTAGGTCTGTCAGGTGCCCCGCCAGCCCGCCGGGGACTCGCGTGGGGCTGTGTTATGAACCCTGTTTGTAAAAGGATAAATCATGTATTTATGGGGGGGCACAGGGGGTGGGTAATGTATTTAATAAATAGAATTGAGCTTATTGTGGGGCTGTGTATTGTTTTTATTGTGGGTACTGGGGGTGGGGGGGGGGGTATTTTCCCCAACGGTATGTGGGTAGGCCTCCTTTGTGGGTAGTGGGTGAGGGTGGTTAGGCCTCACGGGGTGGGGGGTTAGTGTGGGAGGGTATGTAGGCGTCCCGAATGGTGGGTGAGGGTGGGTTAACCCCTTAATGACTTTAGCGGTTAATAACCGCTATGGTGATTAAGGGGTTAGGGGACATTACTTTGGATGTTTTCATTCTTGTGTCTGTTTTGCAGCAGCAGAGGGGACATGGGCAGGATGAAGATGAAGATGGCCTTCATCGTGGCAACCGAAATGGGTAAGTGCTATATGTATTTAATGTATTTATTGTTGTTTATTTATTTTAAATACACAGGGGGTGTATGTTGCTTATCGCAATGTTTATTGGGGGCAATAGTCCCCAATAAACATGCTGTTCTGCCTTAACCCTTCATTGCCTTAGCGGCTATACGCTATGGTAATGAAGCAGCATTTCTGTATTTTAATAATATTGTGCGGGAGCAGGGGGTCCCCTGAGCTGAACCGCATTGATTTGTGGCTCAGAGACCCCCTGCTCTCAGTACACTATTATTAAAAATACATTAATATTGCTTCGTTACCTTAGCACATAGCCGCAAAGGTAAGGAACGAGTCTTTATTGATATGGGTGTTTTACTCATAGTGGAGATGTGCAGAGGGTCTCCGGAGCTGAACAGCTTTGGTTTTAGGTCCGGGGACCCCCTGCTTCCCGAGATACAGGCCCCTTTAGGGGGTGCCGGTATCCCTCTGCTTTGTTTACATTCCACGGTCACGTGATCGGGACCTTTAAATGCAGAGGGATACCGGCACCTCATAATGGGGCCTGTATCTCGGAAAGCAGGGGGTCCCCGGACCTGAAACCAATGCGGTTCAGCTCCGGAGACCCCCTATGAATACACTATGAATAAAAATGTATTTTAAATAATTTTTAATGTGCCGATGTTTGCGCAGAGAGAGCAGCGGATCTCTCTCTGCTGCAAACACATCTCGCCAGGGGACGGCTTCTCGGCAGTTTCTCGCCAGGCAGCCGTCTCGCCACCGGATACTAGCCATTTTATCAAATGGTGGTGGCGCATTCATTCGCCAGGGATTCGGCCCTTCCTGCATACAGCGAGGTTAACACGCCAAAAACATGGCGAATTCAAACCCTGGTGAATGCAATTTTTCAGACCTTTCTGCATAGGCCCCATAGATACATACATTCATAGAATAAATGAAAACTTGTAATTATCAAGGGTAACATTTTTACCTAAGAGAAAATGGAAACATAATCCAATTTCCAGCAATGAAATTTAGATTGCAATTATAAAACTGTTAGTTGCAAGAACTTGAAAGGCAGGCTTGTTATTAAAGGATTACTTCTTATGCTTCACCAATGAGAAACACAATTATATTCATACGTTTCACGAAAGTTTTCACAGGGGCTGGATTTTGCACGTTGTGAATCGTGAGCATTCCAGTATACAAACTATTGAATGATTTCAGCCTGGCAGCAGTCTGCTTGATTTGTTGCGATAAGACAGTTCTGGTCAACTACTCTGAAAAGCATATATCAGACTTCTCTGGCAGTTTACTGCAATCATAAACTATTATGCCAGTTTTAAGATGCGTCATAATTTTATGGCGATTTACCAATCCATTATGCCATTATAATGTTACCATAAACTTGGATGTAAAAAGTCACAAAAAATGACAGCATGATGTAAAAATGGGCAGAATCTGTATTCTGCTTATGATGTCATTTTGGTAGTCAAAATTATTAAAACTGTGCATGAATGTTATGACCATAAACATATTTGTGAACAAGTAATTGCCTTTGTTTTCTCTTTTTTTTTTTACGCATTGCATGTGTACATCATTGTGACATCTTCTATTGGTTTTCTAGTAAAGAGAAATATTGATGTAAACAGTATTTGTTACGGTTCTTCAAAATGACCCCCGTGTGTATTACATAAGCACACACATGAAATATGTACATACTGTACCTGCATAAATATGTAAAATGATGAAAATGTAAAGTAACTAAAATACATAAGATATTACCTGGCCTGGCAATTTCATTTTAGAGCAGCAAAGTCGGTCCTGTGTACTAAGCATCACAAATGGCGTTATTGGTGCACCTATGTCCAATGTCAAGGAATTCAGCATAAGGAATGTGTTAAAAAATGATGTGTCATACATAGAACAGATATTTTTGGAAGGTTTGTATTCCCTTTTACCACTGAAATTTTGATGCACAATATTTTTTTAAATACAATCTTAGTACTGTACATAGATCCCAGTATATCGTTCTAAGTGAGTTTGCTTCTTTATAAATTCCACTGCTAAGTTAAACTCTCCCCCAATACAAAAAAAGAGGCATCCAAGCAGGACCAGAATCCTGTACTGCCATCGGTTTGCATTCTATTCATCTTGCTTCTTACCGTGTTTCTGTAAGGGTGAATCGCGTCTTCAAAGGTTTGAAGTGCACTTTCCCTTTACACTGGTAACAATAAAGCATCAACTTTAGTTCCCAAATACATCTGCTTTCTCAATCTACAAAATACATTTTTTTTCAGGGGTTTCTTTAACATTGTGAATTTGGTGTGATTTAAAAAAAAAAACATTTGACATACTAATTAAGTACCAGTGATGACAATTACTAAAATGATATTACATTTTAAAACTAAAGGGATAATTGGTTAAAACTTCTCCTGATACGTTTTGTATATGTTAGGTTTCTTCTGAGTTTAGAGATTGAAACATTGTATAAAGGCCTGGCCCGGTTGTTGTTTTGTCTGTTTTACATATCATTTAATTTGTTGATGCAAAGAAAGGAAACCAAAGTGAAGCTAAGTAAATCCATCAAACAGAAGCCTTGAGCTTTGTTCATCCATTTTGTGGCAATGTACCATATGGTAGAAAAATATGTACATCAAGAGACAAATTCAATGTTCCAGCCAGCACATCCAACACACAGCAGCCAAGAGAAAAGTTTCTTATACGCAAGCACAATAAATGATATATTATTTGTATGTGAATTATATTTGCTGTTATTAGGTGTCTGTACATACTGTGTATTCTAGCTGTCATGAGATGTCTGGTAGAGATGTGTAACAGATTTATTAAAGGAAGGGATATTAACCACAAATTGGTATCTCTGTGTATTTGAAAGTACTTTAGAACAGTTTTTCATTTTTAATAATGTTTACTTTGTTCATGCAAATATAAGATGTCTGATAAAAGACATACCTGACTGAAAGCATAAACATGAGTACGGTTACAATTCTCTTGGAATTGTTTTAAGTAGAGCTATTAAGTACAAAATACTCCAGTAGTACCACCATGTGAAGAAAGGGCTGTTGCAAAAGACCATGTTAAGAGGAGTGAAGGATTATTTGGAGACAGTTGTAGTTTTTGTATGCACTAAAGATACTCTGGTGGTTATTCATTGAGCTGCGATGATGCAGATCGGAAACCCCCATTAACTTTAATGGGGGTTTCCATGCGATAGTGCCCTGATGTGCACTATCCCATTTTGTATTGATTAACGGTCTGTGAGTGGTATGTCCAGGAGGTACAGGGACTCATTATTAATATGGTGGACCTTAAGGTTACATACGATGGCACCATGTTTGGAGCATTTCTGGGTACAAATTCAAATGGTTCACTGTTCCCCACCTTCAACATACTTCGGATGGGCCTCTTTGTTAGATGTTTCAGACAAAATTATCTTGAGATCTGTAGAAACATCTGAGGAAGAGAGATCACAACATAGTTTCAATCCTTAGCTCAGATGAATTGTTATATTATTCTATTATATCCCACTTAGTTTCTAAAGTACCATGTTGACCTTTCACACATCTTCTTAGAGACTTCTACTTGGTCATTTGGAAAATTTTCAGTGGTAAGGCATCTATCTTCCAGCTGGAGGGCAACCATGTGAGAAGTGCATGCTTGCCTCATCAAACTGTTCTTGTAATGAAGCACCCAACAAGAATAGTGTATCTCATGCACCCTAAATATGCATTTGATGTACAGTTAGGGCATTGTTCTCTAAGCCATTAGCAAAAGTAACCCAAGAAGCCAAAGGAATTACTCACGTGCAAACGGTTCACTCTTCCATCAAGCCTGGACTATGAGTTTAGTGGAATTAAGTTGTTTTGTTTTCAACTCAGCAATGCTGGAACATTTAGCACAGAATATTACACCAACAGTTACATTAATATAGACAAATATAGTACCGTAAATGTGAGAATGAAAAGCTTGCATTCTGAAAAAAATTATCGATGTACTGAAATAAAACACTGCTTTAAACTTATTGTGAAAACGGTACAAACATAACTTTTTATGTAGTGCAATTTGTATTAAACTTTCCTTGTAACTTCAAAATGTAAGCAATGTTTATGACACAACATTGACTGAAAACTCTAATGAGAATGTAGTGGAAAATGTTTATAGAGAGAGGAAGGTTATGAAGAAGCAATTTATGAAAGTAATTGTCAGATAGGGTATATTGCAGACAGTCCGGCAGAAAAGTCATGGTTGGTACAGCATTTAAGAAGACTACATTCTAATTGAATGAAGCATTTTTTTAAGGAACCGATTCAAACAATGTGTTTACTGAGCCTATTTTCTCCCAGAGATATAGGAAGGAGACATCACTGCCAAGAACTAATGGCTTCCTTTGACCACAAGATGACATTACAATGAATTCATTTCAATAACATTACTAAGAGAGGCATCTTAGTAGTGGTGATAGGAAGTTGAGGAGAATACAATTAAGTAGTTATGAAGGTATATAAGCAAAGATTGAAAGTTAACTTAATTCCCACATTGAAAAACATTACATGAAGGAACAATCCATTTTTCCTAAATACAGTTGCATGGTGTAAAGGTAAATCTGCAAGTGCAAGGGTGGGATACAGTTAAATTAAACACCCATTGATAGTTATGTTCCCTGTTTTTTTTATATATAAATGGTTGATTGTGTGATAAACTGTTTTTTGCATTATTACAAATGCAGTTCTTAGGTTGCTTATATATTTTAACTCCACAGCTCTACTGTAAAAGCAGTGTGTGAATATTTTTTTATAATAATAGTATCATATGGCTTACATTTGACAGGTTACATTTTAACTAAACACACAATATATATATATACAGTTAGGTCCGGAAATAATTGGACACTGACACAATTTTCATAATTTTGGCTCTGTATGCCACCACAATGGATTTGAAATGAAACAACTGAAATGCAATAGAAATGCAGAATGTCAGCTTTAATTCAAGGGGTTGAACAAAAAAATTGTATGAAACATTTAGGAATTGCAACCATTTTCATACACAGTCCCCTTATTTCAGGGGCTCAAATGTAATTGGATAAATGAACACAATCATAAATAAAATGTTCATTTTTAATACTTTGTCCAGAATCCTTTGAATGCAATGACTGCTTGAAGTCTGGAACGCATGGACATCACCAAACACTGGGTTTCCTCCTTTATGATGCTTTGCCAGGCCTTTACTGCAGCTGTCTTCAGTTGTTGTTTGTTCGTGGGTCTTTCTGCCTTAAGTTTTGTCTTCAGCAAGTGAAATGCATGCTTGATCGGGTTGAGATCAGGTGATTGACTCGGCCATTGCAGAATATTCCACTTCTTTGCCTTAAAAAACTCCTGGGTTGCTTTCGCAGTATGTTTTGGGTCACTGTCCATCTGTAAAGTGAAGTGCTGTCCAATCAATTTTGCTGAATTTGGCTCAATCTGAGCAGACAATATATCCCTATACACTTCAGAATTCATTTGGCTGCTTCTGTCTTCTGTCACATCATCAATAAACACTAGTGACCCAGTGCCAATGTAAGCCATGCATGCCCATGCCATCACACTGCCTCCACTGTGTTTTACAGATGATGTGGTATGCTTCAGATCATTTGCCATTCCAAGCCTTCTCCATACATTTTTCTTCCCATCATTCTGGAACAGGTTGATCTTAGTTTCATCTGTCCAAAGAATGCTGTTCCCAAACTGGGCTGGCTTTTTTAGATATTGTTTGGCAAAGTCTAATCTGGCCTTTCTATTCTTGAGGCTTATGAATGGTTTGCACCTTGTGGTGAATCCTCTGTATTTGCTCTCGTGAAGTCTTCTCTTTATGGTAGACTTGGATAATGATATGCCTACCTCCTGGAGAGTGTTCTTCTCTTGGCTGGATGTTGTGAGGGGTTGTTCTTTACCATGGAAAGGATCCTACGATCATCCACCACTGTTGTTTTCCGTGGACGTCCAGGCCTTTTTGTGTTGCAGAGCTCACCAGTGCGTTCTTTTTTCCTCAGAATGTACCAAACTGTTGATTTGGCCACTCTTAATGTTCCTGCTATCTCTCTGATGGATTTCTTTTTTTTTGCAGTCTTAGAATGCCCTGTTTCACTTGCATTGAGAGCTCCTTTGACCGCATGTTGTGGGTTCACAGCAACAGATTCCAAATGCGAATGCCACACCTGGAATCAACTCCAGAACTTTTACCTGCTTAATTGATGATGAAATAATGAAGGAATAGCCCACACTTGTCCATGAAACAGCTTTTGAGTCAATTGTCCAATTACTTTTGGTCCCTTGAAAAAGAGGGGGCTACATATTAAAAAGATGTTATTCCTAAACCCTTCCTCCAATTTGGATGTGAATACCCTCAAATTAAAGCTGATAAGCTGAACTTTAAGCCCATATTCATTATTTAACTGTAACTTGAATATATTTTGGTACACAGCCAAAAAATAACAAAACTTGTATCAGTGTCCAATTATTTCCGGACCTAGCTGTATGTATATAAGTGTCAAAAGGAGTGCTACTAGGCGTGGATAATTATATAAAACAAGAAACAAAGAATTCCAGAGTAACATCCAATGTGACAAAAATACACAGTGAAATACCTATATATCTCTTGAAAAAAGGGTAATTTAGTTGACTCTTTGGCCAAAGCGTATAAGCCTGCGAGCCACTTTCAAGGC
Organism: Ascaphus truei; assembly: GCF_040206685.1. Classification (NCBI taxonomy): domain Eukaryota; kingdom Metazoa; phylum Chordata; class Amphibia; order Anura; family Ascaphidae; genus Ascaphus; species Ascaphus truei. The sequence goes on from NC_134499.1 coordinate 23,184,398, forward strand.
ATGACAATAATATCGCAGGTCCTAAAACTAACTGATTTAAAATCCTTATTTACCTCAATAATTAGGGGAAGGATGGTCCTGGCATTGAACCTGTCGCAACCAGCTGCATGAAAAGAAAACCTGCTTACGTTTTTACTATGCTAAAGAAAGTTAAAACAAATAGATAAGTAAAGGGACTCTAACAAAATAGTATTTTTTTTACTGATGTCACACAAAGGCAAATAGAATTAAAATTATTGCTAGGCTGGCACTCAGAGCCGGCTTTATGGCGGTTCCTATGGTGCAGTCACACCGTGCCCCGCACTTACAGACACCCCGTGCTCTTTCCCACAATATTTAAACTGATTACTGGCGGAGAGTGCAGACTGTAAGTGCCTCTTACCTTCTCTCTGGCTTCTACTCTCCTGCATCTTGTGATTGCGACGATGCGTTGCCATAACAATGCGGCAGGTGTCAAATGGTGACACGTTGCCATGACATTGTGACGCCATATCGTCACATGATGCTACAACATCACAGAGATGTGGACCAGGAGGAGATACCAGAGAAGGTTAGAGGCCCCATGCTCTCCCCCGGCACTTAGCCCCACTAAATTACAAGTCGGCTAGTACTGCATGTATTACAGGTGATGAGAAGAACAAACGTCTGTCTCTGAGACACTGTAGGAGATTACCGTTTTTCTAGCCTGATTCCTGATGGATCTGTATACTGAGCTCATTGACATTTTTATTTGCCTCGGATAGGCTGGTTCCTTTGGTCCACAAATCAGTCTCAAAAAGGCCAATCCGCCATTTTTTATTTCGTTTTTTGTTTAGAGAGAGAAATACGTTGCCGGGTTGTTAGAAATTCGCACTTGGATGGAGAGAGAGAGAGTGCGTGAAGACTTCCAATATTAGTATCTCCAGTTATATCCCCTCAAACCAACCTACAAATAAATTAGGGAGACATGCCTGTGCTCAAAAAGGAGTACACCTAGAAAAGCTGTAGTTATGGGTTCTTGTCCTTTTGGGTCTTATACCAGTACACCATTCCAGTCATTAGGTTGGTGCGGCTTATCAACTCTCTTTACTGTAGTTGGTATGGAAATCCTTTTAGGAAGTGTGGGATGGGACTCATGCTAATGGATATGCAAATTATATTTACATATCTCCCAGCCGGGTACCTCAGGTGAGCTCCAATCTCAGCACGGGCATGTTTCCCTAATTTATTTGGAGGGAAGGTTGAGGGGATATATATACAACTTGAGATACTACTATTGGAAGTCTTATCTTGCTCCTCAATGGTGGATTTTAATTAATCCACTTGGCTTTTTTAGTATCCTATTGCCAGATGGATTTTGGTGGGGGGGGTAACAGATTTTGGTGGCGGAGTTACGGATTTTGTGGGGGAGTTACGGATTTTGGTGGGGGAGTTACGGATTTGGTCTATACAATCCACGGAATTCAGGGAAATGGATTTGTACTGGCTCACCCACCTCTACTCACCATTACCATTTTCATTATATAGATGTTTTGTAGCTATCTAAGACCACATTCTTAACCTTGTCAATGTTGTCCTTGATTCTACATCCCTCCCTACTGCTGGTGTCCTTGCTAGCTAACTGCTATTCTATTTTTGTACCTGCCCCAATCACTGTCACAGGTCAGGCCTCTGGTTTTCCCTGTGTAGGTCATTGCCCTTGCCCTTTGTTTTCCACTTTCCCAGGCCTTGCCCTTGCTGCTGTCCCTGGTCCTGATTCTTTCTCTCATGCATTTTAACGTACTGTACAGTATTACTTTGGTTTGTGTGAATGCTGATTCTGAATAAGCAAAAACTGTGTGGAGAGTAATTCCAGAGGTTCTCCAAATTGTACAATATGAAGGATGTCTGATTTATCTCCAAGTTAATCTATCTTCCAGACACACATGTAATTTAGAGTGTGTAGTACAAACACTGTGTAAGATATCACTGTAAGGAAGTAAACGGTTTGGTCTTTTAATATAATTTAAACCTCATTTTTGGGTTCCTCTTTTTAATTAATACACTGTGTTACACCATTCAAAGGTAAAAGGGATTGATTAGCCAATTAAAGCGGACAGAGCAAGTGATTCTACGGTTTAAGCTTTTGAATCAAAAGACAATTTATTTTCAGTGGAGGTCAACATTAACTTTTAACGTGACATGCTTTCTCATCTTCCGATTATATTTTTAGTTCTAGAGAATTGATTTGTACATAAAAAAGCAAATATTGTGAATTTGTTTGGGTCACACATAAGATGGCCATATATCTTATGCATCTCAAGGCAACTAGTAGTATCTCTGCCTACTGGTCACAATAATTTGGAGTTGGGCACTCAAGAGGAGAACGAGCAGGGTGAGTGGCTTCCATCAAGTCATGGGTGGAAATGTTTAGACTATATAATGAAGCAGTAGTTTTTAAAAAAATGAGAGAGGTTATTTTAAAATAATTGGGTAAGTTTAACAATAACTTGACCTTATTTCATGAACCTATTAAATAAAGTATTTGGGTGGGGTTTAATCTTTGAGTCTGCTCTTAGAAATAGAAGCCAGTTGCTGTTAGGCATTCATCTGGACCGGCAGTATTAAATGATGTAAATACATATTAACATGCATTTTCCCATAGGAATGTTGTAAGTGCACATTTAATTGTTCATGCTAATGGAAACCACATAGTAGTGAATTAGAAAGAGGTGCATTATTCCTATATGTCAATGGGTAGTTTCCAAAATAACTTCTGACTTTAACAACAGGAAATAATCTGAAAAGCTACTGTAAATCTATTTCTCTTCCCTGTGTAGGCTTAATCCCTCTGTCATTACATACAAAATCGTTGTAATAGGATACATCTAGCAACATCAATTTATCATGTGTGGGATGATATAGTACAGTATGTGTTATGACTGAAGATGCACACAAACAGTAAGAGCAAGAAAAGAATCTGAATTATTTAACCTTAAAGAAGCATTAATTTTGCAAATAAGTGAAAATATGGCCGATAGGGGGCTTAGAGATGTGCCTTTAATTTATACTGAATGAAGCTAAAAGATAACAGAAGCTATAAATTACAGAACAGCGCATTTGGGTATAAAGAAAACCCTTTGCCAAGTGCTAAAAGTCTCCAAAAGCCAATCCTTAAATATAAAATTATGGAAAACCCATCAATGCAATGCAATGCAATGTGCTCCTTAAAGTATAACTTTATATCATCAGCTAGCATATTAGGAAATCATTAAATTACATATGAAACTCCCAGGACAGTTTTAGAAAGAATACTCTGTAATGGTGAATAGTTGAGGCTATCAACATAAATGCAAGGAATGGATGTGAATGTTAAAATACTTACAGTACTTGATTGCTACGACTTTTAACTCTCATGCTGCTACTTGGCAGAGACACTGCAATGCTTTTCTATGAAATGCCTTCGCCCCTTGCTAATCCATTTAGCTCGAAACTACAATTAAAGTTCACATCTACTTTATACTTACTTAAAATTCACATAGACTATAGCCTTAATTATATGTGCAGCTTGTTTGGAAGAAATAAACATGATACTTATAAAGTAATACATTTAATTTATTCTGAGCCAATATTGTGTGCTCATACAGTATACAACACTTTTTGGTTAAATAGATACATTTGTTTTATTGTTGCCAAATGCAGCACAACTTCGTCATAAAATAGTCTTTACAATCACCACAGCATGCAAGTTACCATGTGCAGTCCCTCCTTCCCAGTCTTATTTTGTAACTACAATATAGCAAATCGTTCAAATTAAACTGTATGTGGTAGAAAATAAATCGATGGGTGTAATGAGACACCTCGACTGACATTGAAAGTTAGAAGTAGTAGGCAGACTCACAATCAAATGACTTTGGTTTGGGAAAAGAGGTAATGTCTCTTTAAGACATATGATACTTTACTAAGCAGGGAAGCACTGAAATAGACTACAGTACGTGAAGCATTTCACAGTATAGCAAGCCTGTGCCTGCTACATAGAACTGCGTGGCTCTGCTTTGGATGCAATGTGTCTGTGGCTGATCTGCTATTGGGAAACGAATTGTCCTCTGTAAACTGCACATTATCCCGGGACTTCTTCAAATATCTCATCAGGAAGAAGGTGACGCTGGAATATGATTTAAAAAGGAAAATGAGAAGGTTTCCACCCTTCAAATCTTGGCCACTTTTTCTGACAACACAGTCAGAGCTTTGATGTCTTTCCCCCCCTGTTCTAGAAATACTGTAGGAGTGGGGAAGGAAGAGAGCATTTTGTAATCCAGATAAAGCAGATTATACCGGGAGCTGTTTAACAAGGCTTATTTTGGTGCAGATGGATTTTAAAAAGTGTTAGATCTTTCCAATGAACGCTCATAGAGCTCTCTGCGCCTGGTTGGATTACTCAGGTAAGAAGCTTTTTGAATTCTAAAACACAGAATGCAGATTGAAAAGGCATCATTATAATATCAACCTACTGTATATGCAATAGCACAATCAGTTAGTAACAGTAGCTGTTTTACAATAGGTGAAATGAACCATTGATAAGAAAATGATAGGGAACAAGAGATGAAGGGGTGGAGTGGTTTGTACATATAGTGCTGGACTTGGCTAAAGTCTGGAATGAAAGTATAACTTAGGAAATTCTGAAAGTCACAAGAAAATGTGTTTAATATAACAAAAAAGCAATAGTAACAGATGTACATATTTCTCTGTTTCTCACTTGATGTTGCATATACATGCATATAAAAGAAAGTAATGGCAATCATGTACACTGTAGTATTATTATAACTTTCTTATTATGTGGAGCATCCTCCTGAGAAGGTTTCTCTTTCATTGTCTTCTAAAATCTGGGACCGGTGTAACTTCTGAGTGACCAAGTTCTAAAACCCAGGAATCTCTTCTGCTCATGCCTTTGAAGGCAAATATTGACTGTAGATAACCATCATTCTAGGGTTAAGTGACTATCTGTTGGTGTGTATAGAAGAGAATAGAAGGCCAATTATGGCATAAACAGAAAACAATATATTTAATGTAAAACGCTATGCATTTTTTACTTTAACAGCCAAGAAACTGATATTTGATCAATGTAATTGAGCTTCATTTATTAACTTGTTGCCACTCATATATATTGCTGTACTCAGATCAATTATGTTTAATTAATTATATATATATATATATATATATATATATATATATATATATATATATATATATATATATATATATATATATATATATATATATATATATATATATATATATATATCATTATTATTAGAAGACTGGATCACTGTGTACTTGACTCCTTTGCTATTCAATGCAGACCTGGCTTTCCACTCCAGCAGCTAATGGGTTAAGAGTGGTCACATCTGTATAACAGAAAGAAACCTGCAGGGTCATTCAGGGCTTTTACATTTGCAGACCTAATTTCTTCCAAGTGAATAAGCACTTTAAAGATGACCTTTTTGGCTTTAGTGCCCTCTCCCTCTGTGGAATGAGGTTCCTCTGATTGGATTATTGAATAGGAAACAGCGTAATGTGATTGGCTGAATAAGGAGAGTGTCTGAAGTTTGATTAATTTGGTAATATGAAAATGCCAAAGAAGGTGCTGTAGAGAGAGAGAGAGGTGTTTGCCTATTGGTATAACTGAGCCGTATGATTTCATCTGCTCTATAGGCACTGGGTAAAAAAAATCTGTGCAGTTTACTATGGCAGCCCTCTCTCTAGCTCTATATGTCCTTTCTCAGGTGTCAGGCATGCTAAGGCTGGTATTTAAGTGCATAAATTATTAACAAAATACAAATAAATAAATAACCTTTACATTCTGGGAAGGAGATAGCAATTTTAAATACAAGAATGTACATTTTACATCAAGAATGCTGGTTGCACATTTCAGTATTAGCTGTTGTGTGGTGTTTTTTTAATCTAGGATGTAGAAGAGTAAAATGCAATGGGGTTTAGACATTTCTTTTAAAGACAACAATAAGATTAATGTGTTGTAACAGAAAACAAACATTAATCTCCTTTACTTTAAGAAAATGTAATAAACTGCCAGCTAGCAGAATTGATCACCAAATCATTAGCTAGGTTTTTTTTCTTCTTCTTTACAATATGTTGCATTATAAGAAAATGAGTATACATTATATTGCATTCATATGCTACTTTGTATGGTAATACATTTAATGTGTTACTTTATTTGTGTATTAACATTCATGCACATATTCTGATAACCTGATACATATCAATGCATACAGTTTACTTTGCATTACTGTATATACAATAGATCATTAGAGTGTCATTTGCACTGCTGAATTATTAAAGTTATGCAATCATTCCTGTTGACATGCCTTTTCCTCCACTGTCTCTCACAACATAAACCATTGGGATATGATGTATGGTACCATAAAAGAAAGCTATGCTCATCTTCTAAACACTGTAGTTGTTACAATGTGGAGCAACTTGTGTTTGAAGAGAACAGGTAATAAATAATTCATGTCTATATTTCATTTAGAGAATGGCAATGGTCTCTGCAATGTCTTGGGTCCTGTACTTGTGGATAAGTGCCTGTGCTTTGCTGCTCTGTCAGGGCTCTCTTCTTCACACTTTCCAACAGCATCACCTTCACAGACCAGGTAGGAAATATCCATGTACCACTTACTGTTTGATATCCGGGAGAATGTTGCTTCTATTGTGTTTCATTAAAAAGTACAATCACCATGAAATCCCTTCTTTGCGCCAATTCTTTTTGCCTTGCATTATCTAGAATGAACTTTTTAGCATCTCTTGCCTTCTCTGTCCTTTTTCAGTTCAATTTATCTTTGTACTCTGCATCAATAATGATGTCTCTTATGAGATAGACACATGTCTGATAGCAAGAACAGCACCCACTTACGGTTATTTCTGTAAGGTTATATCACCTACACTTGAAATGTTCTATCTGATGTCTTCAGTAAGACTATTTATCATTTTATAGCAATGCGAACCATTTGGGTATAGAAATACAAGCAAATCTATAATGTGTCAACGCTGACATTGACTTGTGGTCTAGCTAATGAACCAATGAACAGTTAGTTAGTAAGAAGTCACTCACTGTTGTAATGGCCACTGTGCATAAAGAGCAAACAGTGACACAAAGCTTGCATACGTCGACATTTCAGCATCAATTGGCCTTTAAAAAAAATAAGAATTTTCTTCATGCTCTCACATTTTGGCTTCCTAATTTTTACAAAGACATTAGTCACATGCCTTTTAATCATACTTATGCACAATTAACTATGCATCTTATTCTCAGAAATACAGTATTCTGTGTAATATTAATAATAATGATAATAATAATAATGGAATTACATGAATCAACAAATAACCTAAAACAAATCCATGTATGTTACATTGCAGTATATCGGGATAAACCAAAATACATCTTTTTTTTAGTTAGGGCAGGTACTTTTATTATAAGGATTGGATTTTGGATTATATACAACATGTAGTGCTTTTAATTAAAAAATAAATAAACTTGAGAAATGTTATTGGACAGTACAACATGATAGACAAAGACAATAGGGATTATCTAGCATATAAAATGTATCCTTGATTTTAAAGTTGGTATTTCTTGTGAAAATAATTATCAAGCTGTTTTAGGGTGAGCAGTTTGACCAGCTTCTACCTGGAAGTAAAGGCCAAAGTAAACTTTTTACTAACTAGTACATTATTTTCTATGTCTTTATTTAAAACACTGACATAAAGGAGAGTCTCAAAACCTATATATGCACAAATGTTATGTACATATATTTGCATATATCATGCATATCACCAATGTGAAAAAAAAGATAAAATTGGCAACAAAAGAAAAGCAGGAGTTATTTAGCTTATGAGGAATGATAATGATTACAAGGTATATTATATAGTGTAATAATATTTGACAAAGCGCCCTGTGCGTGAAACGCGTTAGAGGATCTGCCAGGACTTTTTGTGTATATGTTTTTAATTTAATTTTGGTCTTTGACTCTACCAGTTCATTTTTGCAAGCTGTGCTTCGGTTTTTTCTTTCCGTTTTTTTCTACTAGTGTAATAATATAGTGTAATATTTGTGAATTAACTTAGAGTGGTGGCAGGCTTTTTTTTATTTCGTCCATATTATGTAGCTAAATAAACATATCTTTTAATGAATACGTAGGGTTAAATAAAGGGTTACAATTGTAATAAAGTGCAGTGTTTAATGGTGTTGCAGTGTGGTCCAAACTTTGAACCACATCATTGAGAACTTCCCTTTTTCCAGATTGGATGGTGCTCTAAGAACTCGTAACAGTGTGGATGTTTCTTGGCTGAAAAAGCCACACATTATCTTGTAGTGTAATGTCATGCAGTATTAATGTGTGCTGGTATGTTGTTGCTGCTTCTGCTGCAACATACTGTATTTTAGTCACACCAGGCAACAGTCCTGGTATTATAATTTTTTTTAAAGTACAGTATTATACATGTTTAGGTGATGTTGCTTTTAAGTATAGATTCACAAACCACGATTATTTTGCCATTAGAAAATTGCTTTTGGTTGAGCAGAATCAACATTTCAAGCACACTGCTCGACTCTTGCTATGAGAAGACTGTTCTCTCACTTGATGAATAGCATCCAACATCAGTGCTTGTGATATAAGCTAACCCCCATCCCAATAAACAAATATAAATCCAAACAGGAAACACCACCTCATTTTGTAAAATCAGCCCAAACAAGGGACATTACGAGGAAAAAACGAGAGACAAGCAGACCTGCAACATTTGGCTAAGCTTGAAAAATGACCTCTTTTATGAAGCAAGAACAGTAAGACACTGAGTGCATACCAAGTACCAAGGAAATGTGAAAAATGACAAATCTTTCACTCAGGGCTGTGATACAGATAGAGTGAAGGTTTTACAGCTGCTTCATCACCTGCTTAGAAACAGCACAGCTTTCCCTCTAGCGGGGCTCTTTTAGGCAGCTTCTCCATACCATACATGAGCAAGATTGATGGGGCACTGATCCCAGGCAGCCAATTTCAGTCTCTCAAGAAATAATCCACTACATTGACAGATGAGTGGAATTTGACGTTCTGTTCGCACCATTCAGATTGTTCCGCACCTGCATAGCAAGTAAGGGGAAATGGTTAAGAAAACCACACTGAATTTCCATTGGTGCTCCTTTAATCCAATACAGTACTTTCTTTTCAGCTATGAATTTCCAGTCTGCCATTTGTTAATACATTAATAGAGAAAAACATGTTAACTAGAAAACTGTCTGTATTTTAATCAATTCTACTTTGGCTTCTAAGTACACCCTATTTGTCATTTTAATGTTATTTGGAATGCGTCATTTACTTTCATTTAGTCACTCTTTATGCGAGATTAAAACATTTAATCAAACAAAAATGAAGGTAAAATATATGGTTAGATTAACAGTAGGCTGCAAATGGGCATAATATACAGTTTTAGTTACTCAGTTACTGAGTATATTAGGTATACATTTATTCTACCTGCAAAAATGACTATCATCTCTACACATGGGAACATGACTACATTTTAAGGCATGAGACACATTATCTAAAAGGGACATAATGAAAAATGACAACTAAATTATGGGAATATGGTGTCATTAAGTAATTAGAAAATTGGAAATTTGATTTGTTCCCCACGTTCTTCATAGTAGACATGCTGGAATGCCACTTACTACAAAACGCTATGGAGAATTTGTATTTAAACGTTCTACAAAAGGCGAAAGGGCTTCCTAATCTTACAATTGGCTTCTTCAATATTTCGCTTTTCAAAGTGTCCCAGGATAATCTGGCTCCAAAAGAGGTCCTGCATGGGGAGGGTCCAATAACAGCACTGTGCCTAGTAGGGCACGAGCAGCTGATTTTGGTAACAGACCTACAATATTCAAACTGGCATTAGTGTTGAACTACTTATGGGTTTATATGTTACTGGTCTCTAAGTAGTATTGAAAAGGGGTTGTAGGAGTGGCACACCGTTGTTTATAGAAAAAATATATAGCAGTACTTCATCCCTGGTGCTCACCCTCCGCTGATTGCGGCGTCTCAAAGCTGGATCCAAGTGGACAAGTACAAATTTGAATGATGGAAGAAGCACACAGGAGCCTTTCTGTAAGTTAACTTACTTTGTATTAAAGCATCAGAGCAGGTATATGCAAAAACGTGACGTCACGTTTTTGCATATACCTGCTCTGATGCTTTAAATACAAAGTAAGTTAACTTACAGAAAGGCTCAGGTGTGCTTCTTCAATCGTTCAAATTTCTACTGGTCTCTAACCAAATACTCTTCCTTAAAATGATTCCCCTCTGACAAATGATTGTAATTTCTAACTGTTTAGCAAACACAGCCACAGAAATATTTTCAAATGTAATTTAAATGAAAATTCATGTTTTAATTGAATGTGTGCAATTAAAGCTTGGTCATTTGCCAATCCCAGGCTCTGTCATCAAGCAATCCCTAATGGCATACACTGTTTAATAATATTCATAGTTATATAGTTACATTGACATCAGTCTTTGGGCTCTTGCATCTAATCTATTGTGCCGATACATAGAAAGCTAAGGGGAAAAGTCTGCAGAGAAGCCCATTAACAAGGAGCCAACATTCCTTTATTAACCCAAATAAGATCAACTGACTGTGGTAATGGTTCTTCTTGCTTCACAGAGAACTTACAGAACCCTGTAATTATTGTGCGCCTTTTGTCAAGGAACATCTGAATTTGCAGTCACAGTGGAAGAAGTTTTACATTATTCATCCTGAGGTCCCTGGCGCACTGGTTTTCCTCTATCAACCTGGATTGTTAGTTTGAAGCATATATTCTCAATTACACCTTGGGCATTATTTATCAATGAGCTTCATGTTACAATGACAGATAAGATACACAAGATTCCACCACTTGTCTTCCCTTTCTATAAACCGATATCTAGTACCTTAGACTTTTTATGAAAGCAAATCTAGAGACAGACATTATTATTAAAGTCTTATGTTTACAATGTATGTGCCCTTTTATCTTATTTATTGGGCAGATATTCATCTTATCATCATAATCACAAGATCACTGTCATTTAACTGGCATGATTTTACACACAAAGGCTGGCTGTATAAAGTATCACCTATATCAGGGGTGAGCAACTCCAGTTTGCAAGACCCCCCCCCTCCCCCAACAGGTTCGATTTTAAGGATATCCCTGCTTCAGCACAGGTGGCTCAATCAGTCTTTGATTGAGCCACTGATTGAGCCACCTGTGCTGAAGCTGGGATAGCCTTAAAACCTGACCTGTTGGGGTTGTCTTGAGGACTGAAGTTGAGCCCCACTTATCCAGACTTGTGATGATGATGATGATGATGATGATGATGATGATGATGATGATGATGATGATGATGATGATGATGATAATGATGATGATGATTTGGGGATAATTTAATATTGTGACATTGCCAAATGCATCCTTCTTCATTCGTATGATGGCAAGCAGTGTTTTCAAAGAAAAAGAAGTCTACAATATTTTTTTTTTAAAATAACTTAACATTCTCCCAATGAAACTCATAGCGCTTCACAATGACAATATAGCGCTATACAGTACATAGAATTTTACAGGCACAGTCCCTGCCTTGAAGAGTTTATAATAGTTGTTTTGGTACTTGAGGAACAGGGAGAAGAGGGGCCTTAACCAAGATCACAAGGCGCTGACACTAGGATTTAAGCGGGACCCCCTTTCTCCAGGGTCAGTGTCACCGTTTTCAGAATCAGTGCCTTTTCTCACTGAGACCCTCCTCCAGCCCCTCCTTCTCCTTTTAATTAGTGGTGATTCATTCCCCTCTCATCTATGCACCTGATGCACTGTTTATGACTTGTTAGAACGCTATACATAGTAATTTATTCTTATTAGCTTTCACACCAAATGACCATGTGTCGCATTTGGAGCCTACTTTGATCTATAATAAAATGCTCTTCAGCATAAGGTCTCACTACTGTCATCGTGAAAAGACGAAGGACCATATTTAGTAAGCAGTGCTATGAAATAAATCACTTTATAGCCCATTCAAGTCATTGGTCTATGGCATACTGTAGTATTACTTAGTAAATATGGCTCTAAATGTCCACTCATTTGTCTTAAAGGTGCATGCAATAAGAAGTTAAAATGTAGGATTATTGTTGTACAATTCATTGGGTTCTTCTCCTTGCAAGTTTTTTTTTCTTTCTTATTGGTTTGTAATTTGTCTCAAAGCGGCATTAGTCATCTACCACAAGGATAAAAACTCTTACTTTATTATAACTAAACTCTTCTGGTTTTACACAAATCAGTCAATTACAAATGACGAGAGAGGGGGAATTCTATGATGCCCTTACTGTACTAAGAAGGTATAAATATAAAGACCCTTATTCAATGTGCTGTGAAGGGGATTCCAGTGTCTTCCTTTCATTCAAATGATTGGTACTAAAATCTTCTCTAGCACTTGGAAGCATCTTCACAGCCTATCAAATAATGTCCTAAGCAACATCCCTGACAAAGCTCATGTCCCACAAGAAATATATTTATTTTTTAAATCAGTTGTCATATATATAATATTATTTTCATTCTTGTAGCATATTTAATTTCATCTAGGATGTAAACACATGGTGAGTATCATTTTATACTTTTGATAGTATAATTTGATACTATCATTTGATACTGAGAAGGAGTGGCTCAGTGACTGACTCTGGCACTAACTTTGAAGAAGGGGAACCTGGTTCAATTCCCGGTGTCAGCTACTTGTGACCTTGGGCAAGTCACTTTATCTCCCTGTGCCTCAGGCACAAAAAAAACCTATAGATTGTAAGCTCTACGGGGCAGGGGCTGTGTCTGCAAAATGTCTCTATAAAGTGCTACGTAAAACCAGCAGCGATATGCAAGAACAATAGCACTGTCATTGCGGTTACCTCTGGACTCAGGTACTGTACTGATGGGAAATAGCCCATCATTGGTTGCCTTGCAGCCTGTTCTCTCTCTCTTGACGTGCAGTTTTTGTGATGTATCTATGAATTCTGGCACATAAAGCAGTTAGAGTGCTACAGTGTGAATTTCCATTCCATTCCAATTATTGAGAAACAATGGGATGTGGCAAGAAGAGACTACAAAATAGATAGGTAACATGATTGTTATTGACATGTATTAGGATAGTTAGAATGAAAATCAATGACATGGAATCAATTTGTCATATTCAAGGGGTTTTGGGTTGGATTCTCAGTTACTAAAAAGAAACATTATTCTGGGCTTTGTCAATTTATTTGAAAAAGTAAGGAATAATTAATCGAACTTCCCCTCATTGCAATTATTAATGTGGCAGTTTTGATAAACCATCTAGTACTTAAAACCATGTAATAAACCTGTGGTTGTACATTCTCATTAGAAACATGTTTTTACCCATCCACCCACACCAATTTGTCACTGAATACAGAACTTCATGAACAATTTCACAAGTGTATTTTTACAATGTGTTGCAGAAAACACTAGCAGACAAAATCACACCAATGGCGTGCTCATTTTTTGGGTGGTTCAACATTTTGTAAAAGTCATATTTTAATCCAGTAATCTGATTGCAGCATTGGTCAAACAGGACAAAAAAAAAACATTCTTTACAAAAAGGATATAGCACAATTTTACTCAAATGCCACACTTCACATTAAAAATGCTATACGTTTAATGAACCAGTTTATTAAATTTGTTTCCACCAGAGCATAACTAAAATAAAACTTTCTTAAATCCCCTATGGTGTTTTGCTTTCATATCTGTTTTTTTTTCCCAAGGAGCTGAATACCTTTGCTCTTACTCACATAGCCAGATCACTTTACCTACTGATAATGCAGAATATCATAGAGGCTTCATAGGATTCAATGGCAGTGATAATATATCACAGAATATTTCATCATAACGCAACAGTGAGAGAGCAGTCACCCGGCTACATCTCTATGTCAGGCTTTTTCTCTCTCGAAAACCTTATATTTTCCCTGTAATTAATATAATCTCAGAGTATAATTATATATTATATACATTGTATATAATTACAGTGTGCTTCCCTCCCCAGGAGAACACCCAGCGTGTTTTCAGCATCCCATGCCCTGAGGAATACAAGTGATAATAATTCCAAAATGATATCTATGGCAAGACACCACTGATTCTGTGCATCTGTCTGCTATGATTGTGCTCTGATTAAAGTCAATGAACAAAGGTTACTGGGGCTATAAGACTGTGCTGAGATTTATAAATACTGGATTAACATAGAACGAAAATGGAAAGTTCCAGAGAAAGGCATATAGGACAATAATTGTGTATTGAGTTGTAAATCAAAGTGGGATTGGAATGTAATGTATTGATGTTTAATTGACCAGAAAGAAACCCTGTTATGACTTTCACATATTTACGGAGATATTTTGAGATTTCTCTCCGCTACTTTTAATAGGATTATTTGTGCTATAACATATGCATTTCTGCAGCATTGCTTTATCAGAAATGCATGCACCCCTGTGCAGAATGTGTATACGTATATTGCTATTCACAATGGTGCCGCTGAGGATGTGTATTTTAAGGCGAGAGGGACCAATTCATCAAACCCCCGTAAAAGGGCATCTTCGTTAAACTTTAAATATTTATTTATCATTCATAGAATTTCTTAATCATTTTAATGTTTAACACTTGCAAAGAAAGCTCATTTACATTTGATACACATCTGTTAGTAAAAGTGGTTTGCACAAGTTCAGTTATTTTTGATACAGACAAAAGTACAAGCACAGGGCAGTAGATGTTTATATATCCTATCATTACATATATGCTGAGTGACTCCTACTGCTCAACACTACCCAAATCACTCATTGACATGAGCAGTGTGAGTAAGTAGCTGCAATGTTACACTGATGCTTAGGGACACATACAAAGCACTGCAAATTTTACAATACCTTTTGACCCATGTACAGTATTGCTGGATAGAGCTCCCACTTACTGCTTTACAATAAAGGGGTAATTTGATAACTTCAACTACAATTATTTTGGTCAGCCCATAGAACAGAAAATAAGTCTTTGGGATAATATTGACATCGGATATTCCATCCTTGTTTTCATTCTTATCACACAGTAAAGTCCAGTGAGTTGTACAGAAAATTCTAGACAACCCATCATCATTGTTAACGAGAACAAAAAGCCTTTCCAAATGTCTTTAAATCCTGAGCTATATTTAGTTGTATTTCTAAATCCCGCACGTAGGTAACTTAACAGCATGTTCATATCAGTCAATCAATATCTCCTTAAATCTTCCTTTGAGTTTAGTCTAAAAGAACAGCTCTCATCTACAGATGTTGTCTTTTTGTTGCTGTGTTTGTAGCGTGGGGCTTTGCGATTTACCAGTTCTACTTTTTCCTCCGAGGGCGTTTCGAGAGGCTCTTCTCACAACGGTAACATTATCAGAAAACTATTTGAAACGTCGCAAGCTGGGCAGGAGTTTAAAGTTCAACATCATTACTTTGTCAAGTATGGGGAGCTGCATTTGCAAATCTGAATCTTATGTACGTACAGATGCAGCCACCAGTATTAGATCACTTGCCTTGGAAAATCTGGGGCAATCTCACAGTAAATACCTTGACATGCCTCAACATTTCTGTGAGATTCCTAATGGCCCGTCGGATTAACACAGCGGGGGGTCCCTGCAGTCCCATGCAAACTGAATGGGACTACAGGGAACCCCTGCTGTGTTAATCCAATGGGCCATTAGGAATCCCACAGAAATGTTGAGGCATTTACTGTAAAATGCCTTAGTTTTTACCCAGGCAGGTGATCAGATACTGGTGGCTGCATCTGTATTAGAGACCCTACAGGCGCTGTGCTCCAAAAGCAGTATTAGATTAAGCCCAGGCATGTGACTTTAATAACCTGAAGACCTGATTACCTGTGGCACACTTTCAGAGCACCTGTTTGGTACAGTATGTCTGGCAGAGGAGAGCCAGGAGGCAGCTTTAGGGACATAGACATCACTACAAATTATTGTGAGCACCAATGTAGGAAAACTGGAGTTTTGGTGATTAAAGGTAGTCTAACACTGCATTGGTGGGCAATTCCCATCGAGAATGATCTCTATCCCTTGGTTTCTGTCATTTATTAACACATCACAGGTCACGAATATGGAACATTTACTTGGTAGCAGATGATGAGCTCATTCAGGTTCGTTTGCGACATAAAGGATTGCCGGTCATTTGAGCAAAAATAGAGTAAACAAAGCGGAGCCTAGAAAGACATGTTAAAAGCAGATTTCATCTCTAAAAGAAAGTGCGTGGTCACTTTTATGCACTATGGTTTTTTTCCTCGTTGCTCTCATTTCTAGTTGACAGGCATACAAATCAGTTAGGGATCAAATGAAGCCATTTGTCATGGATTAATGCATTCAAATGCCTTGATAACAGTGGGAGACAAAAGCATGTACTGTAAGCGAGCGGTTGCTGACTTTGGAATGGAAAAAATTAATGAAGCTACAGTAAAAACACAGGGAAATGTTACCGTTCCGATCGCTTAATGACTCATTGACGACATTCATTTGTGATGATGCATTATTGGGAACTCCACTTCCAGGGCTATAACCAGAAACAAAACATTTTGTGGTGCAAACGCCGGAGACTATGTACAGTTACAATGTCACAACTAGGTCAATATAGCACACAACTAAAGAGTAGTAATAATAAGTATAAAATTGAGTGAAATATTACGACAGGCAGGGTGCTAGTATGGATGCATGAAAACTAGAACACAAAAAAGGGCAATAATTTCTAACAAGCGCAACCCAAACAAAGGTAGCAGGAAAATACTGTTACAAGCTGTGGTGGCCTCTGAAAACTAGGGCGATTGGGCCATCAACAGGTCAGGTTTTCAGGATATCCCTACTTCAGCACAGGTGGCTCAATCAGTTGCTCAGTCATTTTGACTTAACCACCAGGCATATCCTTAAAACCTGACCTGTTGGTGGCCCTTGAGAATTGGAGTTGGCCGCCCTGATCTAAGGTGTTGTTACGCAGAGTGTTCTGACTCTTGCACACTATGGATAGTGAGTAGAGACAGACATCTCAACTCAATACCTATTGCATTCAAAAGGAGGTTTCTATTTTCAGAAATGTTTTATTGGGGGAACTAAACAGAAATAAAAGATGAAAAAATACTGGGGAATTTCAACTCTAGGGGATGGGAGCAAGTAATAGAGATAGGGATAATATTGGGAATAGGAATAGGTAAATAACAAAAGTTTCTCACAGGGAAGCAGTGGGAGAAGAGTGTAGCAGAGAAGCAATCTTTGAAAAGAAAGGAAACATACCCAGACATGGCAGGAAAGGGGTAAGACTGAACCACGTGACAAGGGGAGGAGGAGCGGCCCAAGTCAGAGAGGAGAAAAAAGGGGGGTTGCCAGGGCAACAGGGGTGAAACCAGGAAGTAACTGAAACAAGAGACAGAACACAGAGTGATATATGAATGAATCCATAGTGCATTAAAAATCAGGCACTAGAGGGGAAGTGGTCTCCTATGTGAGACATAGTATGTTATGAATTTAAACTGAGCAGAGTCCAAAAAATTATATTAAAAAAAATATTTTTTTTCTTCACGTATCCATTGTATTTACTTTAATAATTAGAGATGAGTGAAAGATTTCAGGGAAAGTGAGAAAGCCAATAACAATCATTAATGGCTAAAGTCTATTGGACTTTAGTGAAATATAAAACTGTAAAGTGTGTGCTTTAGCACTTCTACATTGATGGAAGATTCTTCAGAAGTGTCAACATTTTTCTCAACACAATAGGCCATATTTAACGAATCTGTAACATTCCACAAGAAAAAAACAAATATAGGTAGCGCTAACTCTCAAGATGTGGGACTAGAATATCTAGTAGGATAGAAAATAACCTTATATTCTATATAAGAATAAAGGCTGGCTGCCTGTGATATAACTCTGACCTCAGGTCAGAGAAAGGACATGGTGGAAAAGATGTTATATCTCCGGCGCCCTACACATGTAAATGACGTGATAAAAAGGATATATACAACCAGTATTGGTGACTGTAACAGAACCAATGGCGTACTCCAATTGGTGAGATATCAGACATGAAAATAAAAACAAACAAAATTACATAGCGTAATACTGTGTGATAAGGGATAACATATATACATCAAGGACACACTAATAACAAATAACAAATGCCGAGATGAACAGGTGACTGATATAAAATTAACACATTTAATAAACAACACAAAATCTGAACATATAAGAATAAAATATAATGAATATATCAATGGAATAGGTCCCACTGGTGTTCTGCTGCTGTGGCTGAAGGGACCACTTACCAGAAGTAAGATGGTAATAGGCAGTGGATAATCAGAGAGTATCCCCTCTCATCTGTGGCTAGTCAGCTCTGGGCATCTCCCCTTGGCATCAGTGGCGTGCGAATACTCAGCGGCTACTTCTGGGTTAGGTGCCCCTCCAATCTCGCAGGGACAGACTTCTGTAGCACATGTGGCTAGAGGGTGTTAAACTACAACTGAAGATTAGCCGGGAGCTTGCCCGATGGAGCGCGCAGATGACGTAGGCAGATTCGCCCGTGCTCCGGTCCATGGGAGAGCCAAACAGAGCAGTTGACGGTGACGGCAACCAGCGGCTGAACCAGCGGGACCACCCTACGCGTTTTGGAAGACGCAGCTTCCTTCCTCAGGGGTGTAATAAAGATGTTTGAGTCCTTGTGTCCATATATTTATAGTTCCAATTAAAAAATGCAGTGCACCTGTTAGTAATTCCAGACATGCGCATGTCTGGAATTACTAACAGGTGCACTGCATTTTTTAATTGGAACTATAAATATATGGACACAAGGACTCAAACATCTTTATTACACCCCTGAGGAAGGAAGCTGCGTCTTCCAAAACGCGTAGGGTGGTCCCGCTGGTTGAACCGCTGGTTGCCGTCACCGTCGACTGCTCTGTTTGGCTCTCCCATGGACCGGAGCACGGGCGAATCTGCCTACGTCATCTGTGCGCTCCATCGGGCAAGCTCCCAGCTAATCTGCAGTTGTAGTTTAACACACTCTAGCCACATGTGCTACAGAAGTCTGTCCCCGCGAGATTGGAGGGGCGCCTAACCCAGAAGTAGCCGCTGAGTATTCGCACGCCACTGATGCCAAGGAGAGATGCCCAGAGCTGACTAGCCACAGATGAGAGGGGATACTCTCTGATTATCCACTGCCTATTACCATCTTACTTCTGGTAAGTGGTCTCTTCAGCCACAGCAGCAGAACACCAGTGGGACCTATTCCATTGATATATTCATTATATTTTATACTTATATGTTCATATTTTGTGTTGTTTATTAAATGTGTTAATTTTATATCAGTCACCTGTTCATCTCAGCATTTGTTATTTGTTATTAATGTGTCCTTGATGTATATATGTTATCCCTTATCACACAGTATTACGCTATGTAATTTTGTTTGTTTTTATTTTCATGTCTGATATCACACCGATTGGAGTACGCCATTGGATCTGTTACAGTCACCAATGTGTAGGGCGCCGGAGATATAACATCTTTTCCACTGTGTCCTTTCTCTGACCTGGGGTCAGAGTTATATCACAGGAAGCCAGCCTTTATTTCTATATAGAATATAAGGTTATTTTCTATCCTACTAGATATTCTAGTCCCACATCTTGAGACTTAGAGCTACCTATATTTGTTTTTTTCTTGTGGAATGTTACAGATTCTTTAAATATGGCCTATTGTGTTGAGAAAAATGTTGACACTTCTGAAGAATCTTCCATCAATGTAGAAGTGCTAAAGCACACACTTTGCAGTTTTATA
Source organism: Ascaphus truei (assembly GCF_040206685.1). Taxonomy (NCBI): domain Eukaryota; kingdom Metazoa; phylum Chordata; class Amphibia; order Anura; family Ascaphidae; genus Ascaphus; species Ascaphus truei. The sequence goes on from NC_134499.1 coordinate 23,204,260, forward strand.
TTTCACTAAAGTCCAATAGACTTTAGCCATTAATGATTGTTATTGGCTTTCTCACTTTCCCTGAAATCTTTCACTCATCCCTAATTATTAAAGTAAATACAATGGATACGTGAAGAATAAAATTATTTTTCTTAATATAATTTTTTGGACTCGCTCAGTTTAAATTCATAACATACTATGGGGCCTATGCAGAGAGCAGCGCTATTTCGAAATTCGCCATTTTTTGGAGAAAATCGCGCAGAAAGCAGCAGAAAATGGCGAGTTCCGAAAAACGCGCCAATTTTTCTTTTCTATTTGTAAAACTCGCCTCGCGGCTGGCGAGAACCTCAATCTCGCCAGTTTTAAAAATATCCGTATGCAGAGAGGCGCGAACGGCATCTAGCGGCTGTTCGCGCCAATAAAATGGCGCGATTGTCTCCGTTTTGCCTCGCCAAAAAAAACTGCCGCTCGCGGCCATTGCAAAGGGAAAAAAAAAGGCGCGAATTTGTTTTAACACATTTCTGAAGCGCGCATCTCGCCAATTTAAACTCGCCACACGCATCCATGTTAAACATAGCAGAATTCGCACTTTTCTGCATATGGAGATTAAAACTCTCCAAAAAAGCTACTTTTTAATAAATTCGCCAATTTTAAAATTCGCTGCTCTCTGCATAGGCCCCTATGTCTCACATAGGAGACCACTTCCCCTCTAGTGGATGATTTTTAATGCACTATGCATTCATTCATATATCACTCTGTGTTCTGTCTCTTGTTTCAGTTACTTCCTGGTTTCACCCCTGTTGCCCTGGCATTCCCCCTTTTTTTTCTCCTCTCTGACTTGGGCCGCTCCTCCTCCCCTTGTCACGTGGTTCAGTCTTACCCCTTTCCTGCCATGTCTGGGTATGTTTCCTTTCTTTTCAAAGATTGCTTCTCTGCTACACTCTTCTCCCACTGCTTCCCTGTGAGAAACTTTTGTTATTTACCTATTCCTATTCCCAATATTATCCATATCTCTATTACTTGCTCCCATCCCCTAGAGTTGAATTTCCCCAGTATTTTTTCATCTTTTATTTCTGTTTAGTTCCCCCAATAAAACATTTCTGAAAATAGAAACCTCCTTTTGAATGCAATAGGGATTGAGTTGAGATGTCTGTCTCTACTCACTAGCCATAGTGTGCAAGAGTCAGAACACTCTGCGTAACATCACCTTAGATCAGGGCGGCCAACTCCAATTCTCAAGGGCCACCAACAGGTCAGGTTTTAAGGATATGCCTGTCTCAGCATATCCACAAGACACATTCCAGCGCCACAAAATACCCTAAGGCCCGTTAAGTTAAATGGCCCTTAAGGTGTTTTGACGCGTTGGAAGATATTTTGTGGAATAGCACTGCTAGTAAATATGGGCCGACGCAATCATAATTTTAAACAAAATACAGCCGTTAAAGCAGGAAAAATAGGTAAAAGTTTCAGTTGAGGCAGATTTCTGCATTGCAAATTAGCAGTACAATGTGATACCGATGGATAATTCAGTTGTTTTGTTATGTGAAGTCAGACTGTACTCTTCCTTGTTAAACACCACTTAGAGCAGCTGGGATTACAATCTTCTTTTCATTTACAATAAATAAAAAGTGGTTGAAAAGGCTCAAAGAGCAGGAGCATTAAGCGACTGAACTGGTACTCCACTCATTTTAATGTTGTGTTCCATCAATGAGTCAATTACAGTTCATCTCCTTTCGGGTTTTTCATCTTTTTAATGATCTGTAAGGAGTATGATTAAAAAGAAAAAAACTTGGCACTTCCTTCCCCCCATGTCGCTCTCTCCCCCCCCCCCCCCCCCCCCCACACACACTGTATATAGTGCTTTTATTCTAGTGAAAAGGTGAGGGAACTCTGACGTGAGGATGGGGGAAATAATATGCTCATTTATTCACATTTCTAAATCCTTTGGAATCTATTTATGTTATTATTTTGGTAAATAATAATTGTTACATTCTAATTGTTTTATAAAACAGGTACATTTTCTTTATATTATCACAATAATTCTATCAAATTTACCAATGCAATCCACGGCATTCCCCCCTGCTGAAAAAAAGCTATATATATATATATAGTGTTTGACAAACCTATACATTTGCACGCCCTGGGCGATTGGATTTAACATCGTGGCGAGCTCCTATTGGCCCAAGCAGCACGTGTGGTACTAGGTGGCGAGTAGATTTTTGTGTTCAGCGAGTAGATTTTTTGGTGATTTGTCGACCACTGTATATATATATATATATATATATATACAAATATATATATATATATAATCACAACTATATGTAAAACAAAATCTATGCCTCAAGTCTGTCTGGCTGGGATATAGCTGGCTGGGCTCCTTTCCACACCATTGTGTTATCATCTGGCTACATGGTTAAGGCTGGAACAAACTTACTCATACTACTTAACGTGTCTCACTGCGGCAGTTTAATCAGAAATGTAAGACTGGTAAGCAGTGCTTTAGTGCAGAGTATACACCTTATACAGAGTATGCACAGTTCTTTTCTGACCATTAGAGTATACCCTCTGCTTAACAGTAAAGCAGAGTGTATACCCAGTGTTTCCCAACCGGGGTTCCATGAAAAGATGAGAAGGTGCCGTAAGATTTCCAGTTCTCCCAGAGTAAGGAGAAACAGGGCAGTTCCTAGGGGACTGGGCAGTTTCCTCCATCCTTATTGGCTGCTGCTGGATTATGCAGCCAATCAGGATGTGATGTCAGGAGCCTGGCGGTGTGGCTATGTAGAGGAGGAAGCAGCGTGGAGAGCTGGGACTTGGGGTCTGTCCCTGTCCGGTGTGTATTTCTTTTGTCCTGTTGTCTTTTCTGTGACTACCTCTGCTCTATGTCTCCCATGACTGTGTGTCTCTGCCCTGTGTCTCCAGTGACTCCCTGTCTGTCTCTGTCCAGTGACTCCCTGTCTGTCTCTGTCCAGTGCCTCTCTGCCTTTGTCCTATGTCTCATGTGACTCTGTCTGTCTTTGTCCTGACTCTCTGTCTCATGCGGTCTCCTGCGACTTTCTGTCCCATGTCTTCTGTGAATCTCTGGCCCGTGTCTCCTGCTTTCCCGTGGGCGAGAGAGATCAAGAAGAGAGGAGCAGAGGGAAGGAGGGGAGAGAGGGAAAGTGGAGAGAGTGAAGGATGGGGAGCGGGACGAAAGGAGAGAGAGGGGTGATAGGAGGGGAAGAGAGAGATGGAGAGAGATAGGGGAGAGAGAGAGAGAGGTGGCAAGAGGGAGAGACAAAGGGGGGGTAGGGGGGTTTGAAGGAGGGGGAGAGAGAGAAGGGGGAGAGAGGGGGTGGGGGGGAGAGGAGGAGGAGGTGAGGGAAAGGAAAGAGTAGGGGGGAGAGGAGGATGGGGGGGGAAGAGGGTAGGGGGAAGAGGATGGGGGAAAGAGGATGGGAGGGAGAGAAGAGGATGAGGGGTGAAAGAGAATGAGGGGGAAAGAGGATGGGGGGAGGAGGAGGGGGAGAGGAGGGGGATAGAGAAGGCGGGGAGAGAGGTGGAGGGAGGAGAGAGGAGGAGGTATCATACTGCATAGTAATGGTCTCTTGTAATACAGGTATCTGAGTTTAAAGCATACAGTATGTATTGTACTGTATGTCTAATTTTGTGGTACAAAACAACTTATCACTGAATTATGCAGATTACACTATTGGTAACAATCAAAATCAGTATAATATATCTACCATTAAACCACTTATCGGATAATATCTATAGGCCTAAAGAGATATATTCAAGATTGCTATTTTTGTGTAAAGTTCCAAAATGACCACCTGTGAAAAGTTCTACTGTGTACAATCCTTATTTTTATTTTAACATTAAAAATCCATGGCTTCTCATTGGTGAAAGTTACATTGACCGTTTTGACTTGTTTCTATACATGTATGTACAATTTCCAGGCCTTGAACAAGGTTGTAAAAGTTGTTAACAACCTCTCAGAGTTGCCAGACTTCATTCAGATCAGTATTTTAATTTTGAGGTTCATCCATGTAGGGGATGTGCGCAGAGGGTAAAACACCGGAGACATTTAGGAGAAATAAACGTAGGGTTTATTGGCCAACAGCTTTAAACAGAAAACAGCTTCATGTCAGCAAACAAAGCTAGAGCAGACAATGACAACGAGGCCAAACCTCATGCAGGGGACTAACGAACAATCAGCAGTCCTTATCTGAGGGCTGGAAGGCTAGGACTCTTACCAATCATTGACACAAGCCCACAGAGAGGTACATTTAAGCCGAGTACTCCCCACGTCAGTTCAGGGTCTGTGTTGGTGTCTGTAGTGTGATCCCTCCGGCGGTTGCTGCCTGTGACAGAGTCTCTCTTCCCCTGGGATCTCTCTGGCAGCACAGACTCTCTCTGTACTAGAGATCCTCTGCAGTCTGTGCAGCAGGCTTTAAGGCATGCTTGATGGGCCAGGTGGAGACTGGTCAATTAACTCGTGCTGAAATTAACCAGCTCTCTGCTAGACTCATCAGCTAAAGACAGGCTTTATTTTTGAAGCCTTTTAGTCAGGAGAAATGACGGTCACAATTCCCCTTTTTCTTTATCAGTTACTTGGAATATTTATATATATCAAGGCAAAACGAAAATGCCCAATGCAAGATGCTGTGGTGCACATTCTACAGGACGTCAGACTTAGTGGTTCGCTGGCAATACTTTCTCTCTCACTGCCAATCTTTCCTTTCATTTGCAATCTCTAAGCATTTATACTTCCTTTACTCATACTTCTTACTAAAAGCAAGACTTCTGATAGCCATATCTCCAGATGGAGACCATGAAGAACTTAAAACACAGAAAGCTAGTCACTTGTTGGGTTCATAGTTCAATTGCTCATTTAATAAGCCACTTCATATCAACACCTTCTGTTACATGCTGTGTGTTTTTCATATTTGGTTCATAACAGCATTGTTCTTTGAATCTCAATCATTTCTATGTAAATTGGTCAATAAAAAATGTCAGAACAAGTTTATCTGTCAGTGAGGTATTCCACACACAACCTTACAACTGTTATCGTTCTGTTTATTACATATAGATCCATGTCGATATTTGTGATGCAGTGTTAGGCCGCGCTTATAGTCTTGGCTATGGCGACGGCAACGTGACGTCGCGTCAAAACAAGTGTATTGAATCCGCGACGCTATGGTGCGACAGAGCGACGGCTTGGCCGCGATCACTGGAAGTCAATGAAAATTGATTTTTCATCGACCGCAGCGTGACGTCAGCGGGCACGTGAGCGGTTCAGCCAATGGGAGCGAACTTCTCACGGCCACGCCCCCGTCACGCTCCCCGGTCGCCATCACTTGTCTCTAAAACTATAAGCAACAATCGCTGCTACAACGGCGACGGATGATGTCACACTGTCACGTCGCCGTAGCCAGGACTATAAGCGTGGCCTTATGCAGCCACATAAACAAACGTACATTGCAATTACCACCTGCGGAGTTTGAATGTAAACAACATCAGCAGTTTATTTTGGTCTTCAGCCTTCAATCCCTCCGCTCATTTGAATCTGCAGGGTTAATCCAAAAACCTTTAATCAGACTTGTTTTGTACCAGTTGGGATCTACTAATAACAGGTCTCTACATTTATCACAAGGGTATAGTAATCCCAGTAGGGCCTCTCATTTTCCTTTATATGTTAGCTGTAAGTGATGATGCTTCTTGTCCAAGATATTTCATTTTTTAATCTTTCTACTGCTTGAAATGCTAAATGCTAAATGTTAGAATTGTTATGTCAATCACCTTCACAATTCTACACAGAAGGCATGCGGTTATGCAGAATGTTTTATTCTTTACTGGTGTCACAGCCACTAATAGCATAATTTTTTTCTGGTGCTTTGTAGATGACTGAAGAGAATCAAAGGCTGAATGCAAAATTAGAACAGTCAAATTAAAAGATTATTCCCTGGGCAATGTTCCCTCTGCACTTAATTACTGACAGTGTTACCTCTGTATAAGTGGTCTTTCTTTTAATCTGTTATAGCATTTTACTCCAATCAGAAAATCACTGACTAGGGACAGACTCAAAATGTTTCATTGTTTTGCAGATGACATTTATGTTAGTCATTTCCCTTACCTATTTGTTTCTGGACAACCTGGAAACTTTATAGAGATCAAATTCTATGTATTCCTCTATCTGATATCTGTTAGGAGTGATTAATCCTTTTGGTACTGAATGGTGACTCGTAGAGGAAGGCATTGCTGGCCCATTCAGCTCTGAAAGGGGTTATAGATGATCATATCTGTGTATCTGATTTAATGATACTGAGTATCACCTCTGTTCTATTCACCAACACACTGTTCTCTTTTTTTTAACTAAGGATACTGTTTAATGATAACCCCCCTTCCATTTAATGAGAACCCCTCCCCTTCTGTTTAATGAGAACAACTCCCCTTCTGTTTAATGAGAACAACTCCCCTTCTGTTTAATGAGAACAACTCCCCTTCTGTTTAATGAGAACCCCTCCCCTTCTGTTTAATGAGAACCCATCCCCTTCTGTTTAATGAGAACCCCTCCCCTTCTGTTTAATGAGAACCCCTCCCCTTCTGTTTAATGAGAACCCCTCCACTTCTGTTTAATGAGAACCCCTCCCCTTCCATTTAATGAGAACCCCTCCCCTTCTGTTTAATGAGAGCCCCTTCCCTTCTTTGTTTGGGGGTGTACATATATAAAAAAAACATTTAACAAATGGTATCTAGTAGCAAAGAGCGTTGCTCCCCTGTTTGAATTGTGAACACCTGCAATTAAAGGTGCAATCCCACTTAGTCTTGGGGGTCTCTGAATGGGGAAGTGTTTGTCAATCAAGTCAACCAAGAGAACCAATAAAGATAAGGGGAGGAGGGACTCTGGCTGTAAAAGCACTTGCTGATCACACAGTGACATCATACAAAAGGGATGAGCCAGAGGAAATCAATCCCCTCCTAAGTCTCACTTTAAAAAATAAAAAACTCTCATAGGTGTCAGATTTGGGGAAAAAATTATCAGTCACCTAAAGTATATGAGACTCCATAAACATGTCACTGGAATGAGTTCACGTTGTTCCTAGGAGGAATAGCCCTTTTAATCACAGCCACACTACTTTAGGATAGCAGTTAGACCACTTGATATTGAAATCCTAATGTTAAAGGGACTTGTGGATTCAAAAGTCGGTTATGTGGGATGTACAATGTTTTCAACAAATAATTCACAACTACCATTCCTACTGAGCACCATAAGCTTAATGAAAAAGCAAGGTATTAAAGGCATTTTCCGATCACTGCTTTGATGCCTCATACCATAACTGTTATCTGTTTCATTGCAAAGAGGAGCATTTTCTGAATATTTAAAATACCCTGTGGCTCATATGGTGAACTATTTTAATTCATTAGTGCTTATTGCATCAGTAACCATAATGAGAATGTTTCTTGCTGCATATGGTACTGTTAATCAGAATAGCACAACACACACATTATGCTGATACCTTTGTCAAATAACAATAAAATATAGTTGTAACCATTGAGTTTGAACAGAAAAATGGCATTATAAAATGCTAATTATTTCTAAAGTTCAATTTCTGGTAAATGAGGAGCTGTGTAGAAATACTTAGAAATGCTTAACATAAATTATGAGCTAACTAACATTTTCTTGGCAATGTAGGCTTCCGACAGCTTATCCTGCTAATTAGCAGATGACAAATAACCTTGTTTTAATATTTCAACCATTGAAAAATATATTATATTAACCAGTTTGGGAAAGGGTGTTCATACAGTAAAACATTTTTATTAGAGTATCTCAACGACCCCTCTATTGCTGATGACCTACGACCAATGGTCATCCTGACACTCCAGCAGTGAGGGGTTTTAAAAGCAGATGTTACATGATGCATTTCAATAATTAATTCTTACTAAATCGTATGGTGGGTGAAAAAGGCAACAAAAAACCTCCACCGTTAGCATATAGCCAATAAAGAATATCACTTGTGAGCACATTCACATGTTTTAGACGGGTCTGCAACCCTGCCTTTCAATCATTATCACCTAGCATACAGTGTGAATATGCTCACAAGTGATATTCTTTATTGGCTATATGCTAACGGTGGAGGATTTTTGTTGCCTTTTTTACCCACCATAACTTAAATGTAATGGTAAACCTACCCAGCCTAGAAATATTGCAAAGCAAGTGTAAACCAACCTCACACTGATGATATACATCAAGGTTTAAACATGTCTGTGAGTGGTTTGACTTGCTTTGCTAGTCCCATGCTGTGCTTAAAAGCTGTGTGAACAGCGATGCATTTGCTTAAATGGGCTCCATGTGAATGGATTTTCCAGGCAAAAGGTGATACATTGTGTGCTCATTGTGCGCTAGGTGATAATGGTTGAAAGGCAGGGTTGCAGACCTGTCTGAGACATGTGAATGTGCTCACAAGTATTATATCTATCTATCTATCTCTATATATATATATAGATATTTGTATAATCTATATACTGTAGATATATAGATTTGGTATCGTGGACTCCCTTTCTCCTTAAAATGAACATGGGCCAATAAAAGATATTATTGAGCATGATTATACACACCCAAATACATAGAACGTTACCTCTATATTCTGTAAGTGGTCTTTCTTTTCCTCTGTTGTAGCACTTTTTTCCAATCAGAAAATCACTGACTTAGAATCTGACATTTCCCTTACCTCTATGTTGCTGGACAACCTGGAAACTTTATAGGGATGACATTCTATTTATTCCTCGATCAGATATCTGTTAGTAGTAAATACTCCTTTTGGTGCTGAATGGCAACTCAGTGAGCAAGGCTTTGCTGGCCTATTCAGCTCTGATAGGGTTTATAGATGATTATATCAGTGGTTCTGGTTTATCACCTCTGTTCTATTCACCAACACACTGTTCTCTCTTTTTTTTTTATGAGAGCCCCTCCCCTTCTGTTTAATGAGAACTCCTCCCCTTCTATTTAATGAGAGCCCCTCCCCTTCTGTTTAATGAGAGCCCTTCCCCTTCTGTTTAATGAGAACCCCTCCCCTTCTGTTTAATGAGAGCCCTTCCCCTTCTGTTTAATGAGAACTCCTCCCCTTTTGTTTAATGAGAGCCCCTCCCCTTCTGTTTTTTTGGGTGTATGTATATATATATATATATATATATATATATATATATGGGGAAAGGCGGGGTTGGAGACCTGCCTAAGACATGCAGATGAGCATACAGTTGTATTTACATTTACATATTTGCTTTGCTGTGGAGGGTTTTTGTCACTTTTTTACTCACCATAACTTAACTCAGTGTTATGGTTGGCCCATCCTTTAGCTTCTTTGCATACCCAGTTAATCAACCCCACACCGATGAGACCCATTAAGGTTGAAACAGCTGTCTGTGGGTGGTTTTCTGGGTATGCACCTTAACCCTGGCTGTGCTCAAAGCTGTGACCATGCAGCAAGCTTAAGTCTATAGGGAACCATGTTAAAAATGGTTTTTGAAGCAAAAAGTGGCACTGTGTGCTCATTTGCATGTCATTTCCCAGAATCCCTTGCTGCAGTGGAAGTGCTGTGTGCTGGATGGTAATGGGGAAAGGCGGGGTTGCAGACCTGCCTAAGACATGCAGATGAGCATACAGTTGTATTTACATTTGCATATATATATATATTGCAAGAGAAGGAAAGAGCCCTAAAAAAAGCACTCTAGTTTGCCTGGCAGTACAAAATCACAAAATTTTATTGAAAATTGTCACAGAACATAAATTTAAAATGAAAGCACAGAAAGTTAAAACAAGGCATGGATCCCCTATATAGAGCAAAACTTGTTATAGCCTCTAACCAGAAGGTCCCCAAAGGGACAGTACAAGGTCTAAATAGACAAAATAAATGCTGAAAAGTACCTGACAGGGTGCAAACGGTAAAGCTGACAACAGACAATAAACGGTGGCTAAATTACATGGCTAATACAATAAACAGCAAAAGACATCTATCTCCCTAATATCTGGGATGAATACAGAGTAATGCAACGTCAGTAGGACTCAATGTATAAGACACATGATGCAGTCAAAGAAAGCACACCTTAGTCTGTAGCAGAAAATAAGCAATACGTCACCTCAAGTCAGGTACTCAGCAATGTCTGGGGAGGAAACAAGGAGCAAAGCTCATGGCATGTGTACATGTCCTGAAGAAAGGACAAAACAGGGGATCCTGCCTACTAGACCTGCTCCTACGCGTTTCGGCCTAAGCCTTCTACTGGGAGTGGTACTGTAGGCAGGGTAACATGCATCTTATAAAATGATTTAATTGGGCTACTGAGTGGTGGCACCTAATGTGGTTAATGAGTAACATGTGGAATAAAGGGTGTACAGATGGTCATAATGAGCTTACAGGCAGTGTAATATGGGCGTCATCACTAAAGGGCCAATAGTAAGTGTATGCTGTTTCTACGCCTACCTTAATGAGAGAGGGCAGTGCTGGCAGCTGAAATCCTTAGGTACGCAGTGGACATGCATATGACATCATCAGACTGCGTCTGTGTCATGGCTGTCGCCTGCACTGCTCTGTCAGGTAGCTGCCTGGATACTGGCAGTGTAAAAGTAATCACGTGACCTAGACCTCCAATACTACTGGCAAGGCGGACCTCATACTTGCAATTGCGCATGTCCATTGCGTCATCCCTTACCGTCCCTGGCGCCCCTCGCTGATTCATAGCAGGACTGGCAGCTATATCTGTATGGTTAAACTTCAGAATATCTCACTGCGCATGCTTGCCCTCTGAGCAGGGAAAATCCTGGGCCTCCAATACTACTGACAAGGCAAGCCTCATGGTTACAATCGCGCATGTCCATTACGTACTGTAACTCTTACCATCCCTGGCGCCCCTCGCTGATTCATAGCAGAACTGGCAGCTATATCTGTATGGTTAGACTTCAAGACGCCTCACTGCGCATGTTTGCCCTATGAGCAGGGAAAATTACCGTCTTGGTGATGATCCTAATACCCTGCTGTACTGTGCGCATGCCCAATATGTTAAGTTCACTGCTGTGAAGTTTGCAAAGATAATATTAAAGGGACATTACATTCAGTCAGGATAACAGAATGAAGCTACTAAAGGAGTATATATGATCACATATTATACTATACTATATACACTATATATTTACCGTACTTTTGACTTGTTTATTTCTAAATATGTGATCATATATACTCCTTTAGTAGCTTCATTCTGTTATCCTGACTGAATGTAATGTCCCTTTAATATTATCTTTGCAAACTTCACAGCAGTGAACTTAACATATTGGGCATGCGCACAGTACAGCAGGGTATTAGGATCATCACCAAGACGGTAATTTTCCCTGCTCATAGGGCAAACATGCGCAGTGAGGCGTCTTGAAGTCTAACCATACAGATATAGCTGCCAGTTCTGCTATGAATCAGCGAGGGGCGCCAGGGATGGTAAGAGTTACGTAATGGACATGCGCGATTGTAACCATGAGGCTTGCCTTGTCAGTAGTATTGGAGGCCCAGGATTTTCCCTGCTCAGAGGGCAAGCATGCGCAGTGAGATATTCTGAAGTTTAACAATACAGATATGCTTGCCAGTCCTGCTATGAATCAGCGAGGGGCGCCAGGGACGGTAAGGGATGACGCAATGGACATGCGCAATTGCAAGTATGAGGTCCGCCTTGCCAGTAGTATTGGAGGTCTAGGTCACGTGATTACTTTTACACTGCCAGTATCCAGGCAGCTACCTGACAGAGCAGTGCAGGCGACAGCCATGACACAGACGCAGTCTGATGATGTCATATGCATGTCCACTGCGTACCTAAGGATTTCAGCTGCCAGCACTGCCCTCTCTCATTAAGGTAGGCGTAGAAACAGCATACACTTACTATTGGCCCTTTAGTGATGACGCCCATATTACACTGCCTGTAAGCTCATTATGACCATCTGTACACCCTTTATTCCACATGTTACTCATTAACCACATTAGGTGCCACCACTCAGTAGCCCAATTAAATCCTTTTATAAGATGCATGTTACCCTGCCTACAGTACCACTCCCAGTAGAAGGCTTAGGCCGAAACGCGTAGGAGCAGGTCTAGTAGGCAGGATCCCCTGTTTTGTCCTTTCTTCAGGACATGTACACATGCCATGAGCTTTGCTCCTTGTTTCCTCCCCAGACATTGCTGAGTACCTGACTTGAGGTGACGTATTGCTTATTTTCTGCTACAGACTAAGGTGTGCTTTCTTTGACTGCATCATGTGTCTTATACATTGAGTATTACTGACGTTGCATTACTCTGTATTCATCCCAGATATTAGGGAGATAGATGTCTTTTGCTGTTTATTGTATTAGCCATGTAATTTAGCCACCGTTTATTGTCTGTTGTCAGCTTTACCGTTTGCACCCTGTCAGGTACTTTTCAGCATTTATTTTGTCTATTTAGACCTTGTACTGTCCCTTTGGGGACCTTCTGGTTAGAGGCTATAACAAGTTTTGCTCTATATAGGGGATCCATGCCTTGTTTTAACTTTCTGTGCTTTCATTTTAAATTTATGTTCTGTGACAATTTTCAATAAAATTTTGTGATTTTGTACTGCCAGGCAAACTAGAGTGCTTTTTTTAGGGCTCTTTCCTTCTCTTGCAATATTATATGCCCTTATAGCACCACCGACAGATTACTATATCTAGATTTACCCTGTCGGTTTTGTAGTTGCCTTAACTCGTCCTATGGATGCGGGGTCATCTCTTTTTCTCACAAAATATATATATATATATATATATATATATATATATATATATATATATATATATATATATATATAATGTAGCTGAGAGACCCGGCGTTGCCCGGGATGTAAATGCGTAATAGGTAGTATTATTTATAAATCGTGGAACAATAGGTGACTGTTTGTTGTAAAGGTTGGATAATAATATTGAAAAGAAAGATGGAAGAAAATGTAATACGATGTTGTATAAAAATGGTTTATTGTAACCACACCACAGTACAATGTATATTTTGGTGCCATAAGTGATGTAAAAATGTGAGGTGTGTGTCCTGCTAGGGTGTGAGGCAGCAGGTGGCGCGTGGGTTGTGAGTGCTGTCTGCGAGTGGGGGTCCTGCTAGGGTGTGAGGCGGCGGGTGGTGCGTGGGTTGTGAGTGCTGTCTGTGAGTGTGGGTCCTGCTAGGGTGTGAGGCGGCGGGTGGCGCGTGGGTTGTGAGTGCTGTCTGTGAGTGGGGGTCCTGCTAGGTGTGAGGCGGCGGGTGGCGCGTGGGTTGTGAGTGCTGTCTGTGAGTGGGGGTCCTGCTAGGGTGTGAGGCGGCGGGTGGCGTGTGGGTTGTGAGTTCTGTCTGTGAGTGGGGGTCCTGCTAGGGTGTGAGGCGGTGGGTCAGTGATGTCGGTGCGTAGGGGCGGGAGGCAGCAGGTGTGTGTGGCGGCAGGTATGTGTCGAGTGTGGCGGGTGTCTGTTGAGTGCATGCAGCGGCTGTGAGGCGGTGGGTGAAAGGCAGAGTCGGCCGGAGTAAGGGCGGGTGAAAGGCAGAGGCGGGGGTGGGGAGGCGGTAAGGCGGGCAGGAAGGCGAAGGGTGGCGGGAAGGGGAGGAGGGGGTGGTGGAGGGGGGCAAGGGGTGGAGGAGGGGGGCAAGGGGTGGAGGAGGGGGGCAAGGGGTGGAGGAAGGGGGAAGGGTTAGAGGAGGGGGGGGGAGGGTTAGAGGAGGGGGGGGAGGGTTAGAGGAGGGGGGGGAAGGGTTAGAGGAGGGGGGGAAGGGTTAGAGGAGGGGGGGGAAGGGTTAGAGGAGGGGGGGAAGGGTTAGAGGAGGGGGGGAAGGGTTAGAGGAGGGGGGGGAAGGGGTGGAAGTGTGGGAGGGGGTGGGAGGGGAAAGGGGTGGAGGGGAAAAAGGGGTGGGCAGCGGAGGGGGGGGAAAAGGGGAGCGGAGGGGGGGGAAAGGGGAGCGGAGGGGGGGGTGGAAAGGGGAGCGGAGGGGGGGAAGGGGAGCGGAGGGGGGGGGAAGGGGAGCGGAGGGGGGGGAAGGGGAGCGGAGGGGGGGGAAGGGGAGCGGAGGGGGGGGGAAGGGGAGCGGAGGGGGGGGAAGGGAGCAGGGGGGGAAAGGGAGCGGGGGGGAAGGGGAGAAGTGGTGGGAAGGGGGAAGAGGGGGGAGGTGGTGGGAAGGGGGAGAAGGGGGGAGGTGGTGGGAAGGGGTAGAAGGGGGGAGGTGGTGGGAAGGGGGAGAAGGGGGGAGGTGGTGGGAAGGGGGAGAAGGCTGGATGTGGTGGGAAGGGGGAGGAGGGGGGGAAAGGGGAGAAGTGGTGGGAAGGGGGAGGAGGGGGGAGGTGGTAGGAAGGGGGAGAAGGGGGGAGGTGGTGGGAAGGGGTAGAAGGGGGGAGGTTGTGGGAAGGGGGAGAAGGGGGGAGGTGGTGGGAAGGGGGAGAAGGGGGGATGTGGTGGGAAGGGGGAGGAGGGGGAAGGTGGTGGGAAGGGGAGGAGGGGTGATGTGGTGGGAAGAGGGAGGAGGGGGAAGAGGTGGGAAGGGGGAGGAGGGGGGAGGTGGTGGGAAGGGGGAGGAGGGGGGAGGTGGTGGGAAGGGGGAGGAGGGGGGAGGTGGTGGGAAGGGGGGGAGGGGGAAGGTGGTGGGAAGGGGGAGGGAGTTGGTGGGAAGGGGAGGAGGGGTGAGGTGGTGGGAAGGGGGAGGAGGGGGGAGGTGGTGGGAAGGGGGGGAGGGGGGAGGTGGTGGGAAGGGGGGAGGGGGGGAGGTGGTGGGAAGGGGGGAGGGGGGGAGGTGGTGGGTGGTGGGAAGGGGGGGAGTTGGTGGGAAGGGGGAGGAGGGGTGAGGTGGTGGGAAGGGGGGGGAGGTGGGAGGTGGTGGGAAGGGGGGGAGGGGGGAGGTGGTGGGAAGGGGGGGAGGGGGGAGGTGGTGGGAAGGGGGGGAGGCGGTGGGAAAGGGGGGGAGGCGGTGGGAAGGGGGGGAGGCGGTTGGAAGGGGTGGGGGGAGGCGGTGGGAAGGGGGGGGGTGGGAGGCGGTGGAAAGGGGGGGAGGCGGTGGGAAGGGGGGGGAGGCGGTGGGAAGGGGGGGAGGCGGTGGGAAGGGGGGGAGGCGGTGGGAAGGGGGGGAGGAGGTGAAGGGGGGGGGTGGAGGGGAGGTGAAGGGGGGGGTGGAGGGGAGGTGAAGGGGGGGTGGAAGGGAGGTGAAGAGGGGGGGTGGAAGGGAGGTGAAGAGGGGGGGTGGAGGGGAGGTGAAGAGGGGGGGGTGGAGGGGAGGTGAAGAGGGGGGGGGTGGAGGGGAGGTGAAGAGGGGGGGGGGTGGAGGGGAGGTGAAGGGGGGTGGAGGGGAGTGGAAGGGAGGAGAAGTGGAGTGAGGGGAGGTGAAAGGGGGTGAGGGGAGGTGAACGGGGGTGAGGGGTGGGTGAGGTGAACGGGGGTCAGGGGTGGGTGAGGGGAGGTGAATGGGGGTGAGGGGTGGGTGAGGGGAGGTGAACGGGGGTGAGGGGTGGGTGAGGGGAAGTGAACGGGGGTGAGGGGTGGGTGAGGGGAGGTGAAGGCCGCTCACTCACCCGTCCGGCAGGTCCCACGTGGATCTGAGGCGGGAGGCAGCGTGTTGTGGCCGCTCCCCCGCTGTGTCCCGGGCGCTCGCTCCCCCGCTGACTGTAGCGGCGCCGGGGGAGGGGGGGCGGTGGGGTGAAAGCGCGGGAGACACGGGGAGAGGAGGAGGTGCGCGCGGGTGCTGCTAACACTGTGAGCTACGTGTGTGTGTGTGTGTGTGTGTGTGTGTGTGTGATGTGTGTGTGTGAGTGTGTGTGTGTGTGTGTGTGTGTGTGTGTGTGGGTGTGTGTGTCCCTGTGTGTGTGTGTGTCCTTTGGCCCGTCACTCCGCCTCAGGCCAATGAGAGGTGTGCGGGGGCGGGCGGGCCAAGCGACCAATGAGGTTGCTGCTAGGGACGCAGACATACTGTACAGTGCTTTCAGAAATATATAGTAGAAATATATATATATATATATATATATATATATATAAAACTGTCAGCATCCCCCCCAGCCCCTTGCACTGGACAAGCTGTCAGCACCAACCCCCCCTCCAAGTTGTCACCCCCCAACACCCGCGCTGAACATGCTGACAACCCCCCCTCCTCCCCCGAGCTGAACTAGCGGTCAGCACAACACCGCTCAGTGATTTGGGGTCCTAGGTTACATGTGTGCCTGGGCCTCACACAAGCCGGTGGCGGGCCTTTCTTTAACACATGCAATATATGCCACTTTATTTCTTGCGTTAACCGGGATTAACACGAGAAATAACCCCTGCTACATATGTAAATATAAGTAATCCTGCTTATGCCCTACAAGAGCAACAACATCATCCAGAACATTAATGAATCTCTCTGCAATTTGTTTACGATCTTCTGCTTTAATCAATCAAACATAAACTGACTATCCTAAGACTCACAGGGCCTTCACCTCTTTCCTTCATTTGCTTTTATATACTGCAAACTATATCACATTCTTGCAGTGCAGGCTATTAGTTGTCGGACTGATTGCGGAGGATGTATTGTATGGCGCTCATACACACAAAAAACTAAATTGGCTGGAGGTCTGTTCTGTGTTAATATCTCATCTGCTGTCTTTTTATTGCCAGAACCATTAGGGTTTGTGTGAAGTAAAGTACAAGTACATTTGTTCTACAATGGGGGTTTATTGATGCGTTCTACTTCATTTGCAATACCAAGAATTTCTTAGATGCAAAACAATCCAGTGCTCTAGTGCAAGTGTTAGAAGTCGTTGCACCCACAAGTCCCTTTTTGAATATACCGGTATTGTAACCCCAAAAACGATTTTTAAAATGATGGGCCCTATGTACTCGTATCTTTCTTCAAAATTGCGTTGCATCAAAAATCTCAAAATAAAAACTAACACGAACTTGACACTAAAACATGTCACTTATAATGCTGGTTCTGTCACTTGATACATATAACGCATACTTCCGTGTTTCAGGAGATGCCTGACGCTCACATTTTTAAATCACATTTTAGGCTTTACACCAGGTTGAACTTGTAGGGCGATTTTAAGGCGCTTCTTCCTTCTTTTTAAATATATTTAGGTAGGCTTAATAACAGATAACAAAATAATGTTTCATAATACAGCTCAACCCCGTTATAACGCGATCCGATACAACGCGGATCCATTTATAACGCAATGCAAACGTGGCTCCCAATTTTCGTATTTATGAATACTTTACAACACGATTATTGGTATCTTAAATACTTTATTGTACAATGCATACAATTGTACATTATTTCTAACGCGATCCACTTATAGCACAATGTGATTCTTTGGACCCCAAGCACAGTGTTATAAGGGGGTTGAGCTGTACTGCTAGTATTGCTTATAATTCTCAGGTTAATGAACACCCCATTTATGATAAGAAGCACTTTATGTGGAATGTTAGAGGAAGTAAATGCTGGGAAAGGATCAGAACGAAGATCCCGTGATCCCACGACCCGCCGTAAAGGAAAACGTGCATTAATATAGGAGTACTTGGAAGAATGCATTCGAATGCCATCTTGGTCTGCACAAATAAATTGCCAGTTAGCTAATTCTGAATGGCTTTCCTGCTGTGATAGTTAATGGGAACATTATAAAGTTCCAGGTAAACCAAATGCCTATTATTTTTTAATGTGTCAGGATTCTTGCATTTGCATTTTTTGGTATATGAGCCTGTCACCCACACTCCAAAGTTTGTCGGTTCAAAGGATTGTAAACAAGTGATTCTTCACTTTAAATTATTACGGTATAGAGATATAATCATTCTGTATAGCTGCTACATATATAAATAGACAAAATAGATAGATACATGGGAAGTAATTCAATATACAGTATCCAGAAGCGACCAATCACACTGGGAACAGTCAGGGAAAAAAAACCTACTGCCTTGAATAGGTGTTTTTGGTAAATCGCTGTGGCTATTAATCTGACATTTAGATTTAAATGACAAATATAGTGTTTTTCCATCTGTAGTCAGAAACCCATACGTTTGACCCAGATGCCTAATTGGGTGTTACCTTGGCATGGTGGACAACTTGACCATCACTGGCATGGGCGTCTTAGGGGTTGATATATTAATATGCTGCTAATATGTATTTTTATCCTAATATTTTTTCTTGTACAGCACTGACAGTCTATGCAGCGCTGAGTATAGCATTTTTGCAGGCAGAAATCCCTGCTCCATAGAGCTTACAATCTACGTTGTGGTGCCTGAGGCACAGGGAGTAGAGTGACTTGCCCAAAGTCACAAGGAGCTGACACTGAGATTTGAACCAGGCTCCCTTATTCTAGGTTGGCTAGTCTTATCTTTCCTATGTATACAATGTATATAATGACTATTATATACACGTGCAAAATAGGGCTCTTGCTGGAGAAGAGAGGGAAGTCGAAAAAGTTCAACGGGAGTTAAAACGGATAAATGTGAGTTACAAACCGCTTGACTAAGTACATAGTAGCTATTATATACAATGCATAGGCAGGATATATAACTAAAACCCCAATTTAAATACACTATAATAAATAAAGATTTGCGTTCTTTTATGCAGCATAAAATAGGTCATAACAAAGGGTTAATAATGCAAAATGTTGTGTTTCAGTGAATTTGGATGTGCGTCGAGCTTGTGTTCTCGGCTGTTTAAATAATTTTGTGTTACATGGGTTTTAAATAAATCCAAATACATACCCCTGAAGTGAGATTTGAACTTAATTTTAACTCTATTTTAAGTCATGTTAAATGACCACGTTATTCTTTTTTTCAACATTTAATGTATTTTTGTTTTAATTACCACACTGTTTTTCTGAAGATAGAAATGTTAGTGAATAAAGCAATATTGTTAGTTTTATTTTCTTATTTACCAGGTGTGATATGAACTCAAGTTTAACAGAGTTTAGTCAATCTAGGCCTATGAGCTTTGTTTTTACTAAGAATGAATGGTAATATTGCAGAAAAAATAAGGTTATTCCTAAGTAGGATGAATGAAACTTACTTTTATTGATTGAAACATGATTATTATAAGTTTATCTTGTATACTATTTCTGCCTTTTGCCTTTACATCCCGAGTCACATTTATAGCATTCATGTACAGTACGATATGTCCTGGATTTATTTTAAAACTGATAAATTGTTTATTCCAGTAACAAAGGACACAGGGTCAGTTTATACTCATGAGGGGTAACATGCATATTAGATTAAATCCTTCCAGGAAGCAGGATATCTGAGATACATTTTGACTTGTGCACAATCTATTGATTACTTGACACCCTCAAAAAGAGGCATGAACTGGGTATGAAATGGGCTGTAAATATAACTGGCATTGTTCTATGTAGAGATCTTGGCTGGCATGTTCAACAACATGGAAATGTATCCACATCATATGTTATTTGTTGTTTATTGATTTTGTGAAAAATTCAATGTTCCTGACCTGTTTGGGCTTTCATTATGGTATAAGAGGCCCTCAAACTTTCATAGTGTTAACCCCCTGTATTGCTTTGTGGAAGTGCAGCGTATGTCGGGAGGACTGGCACACCAGTGGCCATTACCCAGCATGTCATGGAACTATGCTTTTTTTTTTATTGAGATAGATCCGATTAGCACTCCATTGGAGCCCTAACCACAATCGGCATGGAAGGGGATGACCTTCCCCTTCCATTAACGTAGTTTGTGGAGGCGTAGGGTCCCTCCTTGTTCCCGCTTCATCAGTGGTGACTTAATCCCCAATACATTAGTTCCACTTAGAGTGCTGTCTATCCTTCCGACTTTCCGAGCCAATTCATCCTTTAATTCATCTTTTAGTCCCTGACGAAACAATGCGGATAAACTACCTAAAGATAATCTGTCAATTTTTGAAGATCCATTTTCCTTCGGGAGCAAAAAATGGCGTTGCAAACCCTGAGAACACTGAGGATGAGGACAGAATTCAGGAAGGAAAATGATAACAAACAGGGTTTAATTAGGGCAGATACACGCAAACAGGATAACAGACAAGGTAAATAAACAGGACTGGGAAACAGGGACAGGGACTGTTAAACAGGAACTGGCACATGCAAACAAGGTCAGGACAAGGACATGGGTAAGTGTAACGCTCGGCCTGCCCACAAGCCAGACGAGACCCCGGGACTGAGGGGGAAAGGGTAAAACCACACACCTAGCAGCAAACGGGGGCTCGGCCGGAGTGTGGTAGCAGCGTAGGTGGTCCGGGTAACAAGAATGTAAATGATACCGTACTTGACAGCTCCGGCGTAGAAGGGTTAAGTTCGTATGCTAAGGGTTGTGGATTGGAGAGGGCAGCGTAATCGATTATCCGTAAGCCTGGGTCGTGGAGTGGAGAGAGCAGCGTAGTAGTTTGTCCGTGTGCCGTGTCCAAGGGTTGTAGAGGTCTGCAGCGTAGAAGTCCAATGCAAGGTCCAAAGGGTTCCAGAGAGCAGCGTAGTAGAGTTCAAAGCAAGGGTCAAACCCAGGGAGGTCAGCAAAGATTCCAGGGACAGGAGCAGGAAGTGAGCGAGTCCTAGGCTGCAGTACTTCTGGGAGTTGTAGTTCTTTTAAGATATGCCCAGTGGACAACTGCAACAATGCAGCCAGAAAAGAATCCATGAGGGCAGGTTTTCAGAATACTGTAATTCCTGGCTAATCGCCGATGCACAGGTTTTACTGCTCCAGACACCCTAGTTCCAACAAAGCCCCCCTATCTAATATGCTGCGAAGTCACTTCCCTGCTTTAGACAGGATTTGAGCTCCTTTTTTACATGGAACTGAACAGTTTCCCAGGACGAGGAAACATTTTCACAGCATATTGAATAGGTTCCGTGTAGAGCAACACAATGAAAATGTCTTAGGAGCAAGGAACACCAAATAATTAATGAGTCACCAAGTTATTAAATAAAATTGTTGACATAATGTATTTCTGTGTTTTACTTATGCCAGCATATAAACAAACGACAATGCATTGGTAGCACCCAAATTAAGTTAGCGAAGTTCAATGTCCAAATTGTTTTCTTTACAAACATCATTTATTGCCTAATTTTACTTACACCAGGGACAAAAGATTTATGCACTTTAATATAAACTAACATGCAACCAAATGTAAATTTAATACCCAGCATTCTAACGCATTTTGTGTCATAAATTAAGAAAATCCACCACTTTCTTATTTCCTTATTTTCAGATTGATTGGGCGCACTGTTTTTTTGGTTCTTCCAGGCATGATTTATGAACTGCTGAATAATTCTAAAATCTTACTTTGAACAAATGAAGGGGTATAATAAAACACAGCAGTAGTTCGCCCCTTTAAAGAATAAGAATACATCTGCTTCAGGGACCCCATTCTCTAGGCCTTTAGATTTCACCGTATATTGTGGGAAATATCCTGTGTTTCACTTTAAAAGGACTTATTTATTGTGGACAGTTACATGTTACATTCGGATCTCAACTGTGTGGAGCCCTGCAGCAATATGTTAACGGACTTTTAACAGTGGATTGACAATCCTCGTATTGGAAAAAAGAAATACGGGGTAGGCAGACCCATAATAACATGTGGAAACCTCCAGCCTTTCTAAGGCAACCTCCTTTGTCAAACTCTCTTCTTCACTAATCATGGTCATCACGAGAGCTTCGAGCATGGAAGAACTTAACACTGAAGTGTATTCTAGTCAAATCTGTCTTTTAGGAAACCAGCCACAGTCACTTATTAATCAAAATGATAACAAAGGGGAATGTAAAAGCCAGGTTCTTATACTCAAAAGTAGTAAGGATTTCACCTTTTAGAAAGGTACTTTCTATTTGGATAACCTACCCTTGGGTCATCACTCTCCCGTTACTTCTTTCACAGCATGGATCTCATCACCTTTCGTTTCATTATGCTGTAAATTGTATGCATTTTATGTTTTGTTCTTGTCCCTGCCCCCCATATTGTACTGTGTTGAGGAATATGTTGGCGCCATATAAATGAAGGATAATAATATTAAAACCATTGGGCAGATCATCTAACGCGCGCGTGCAACTAGCTGGTCAGGAAAAGCACTGCCAAGCAGAGCGCATGAAGTCACCGCGCACGAGCGCCAGCACACTCACTCCCTGCCTGGCCACAGCCTAAGGAGTACAATGGTGTTGCAAAAACAAAAAAATGCTCTGATTAGCTAATCTTTACATCTCACATAGGTATATGTATAGGTATATATCTCTATATGGCTCTGTAGTTCCATAATCTCAAACATTTGCAGTATTTACACTACAGCTAAACATACTGAATGAGACACTATTGCACAAATTGTCCCAAAACGTTTTGGTGAATTTGTGTAGGGAACGGGCTCTTTTTATGTCTTGCTTTGTTACCCCCAGCTGGCAATTTGATAGACAGCCTACTTGGTCATTGAAACATACATTTTTCAATTGAATAGCTCAATTGCAGTTTGGTATTGAAGCAACGAGTACAGTATATCAAGAATACAACTAATTAGCCCTTGAGCACTTCCTTTGAGGTTTTTCCATTAAGTCATTGTTGACTGACTAATACTGTTACATTCTAAATCCATGTTTAAGATATATAAATCAGCTCACATTCTCTATTATTTCAGCACTTAGTAACATGACAGCCTTAGTTACTGATAGATTCTTGACTTCTCTTTGTGTTCTACAGACGTCAGTAAAATGCCACAACATAATTCATCCCTCAGCATGCCTGTCACAGCATAGTTCAGGAGCGGCAAACTCCAGTGGTAAACTGAGCCACTAATTGAGCCACCTGTGCTGAAGCAGGGATAGACTTAAAGTTGAACTGTTGGTGGCTCTTGAGGACTGGATTTGGCCACCCTTGGCATAGTTATATCAAGCAATGTGGAAATGAAGATCATTAGACTTGCAGTAAACCTCAAGCCAGTGGTATACCATTTCTATTATCCCTGCTCCCACCCGAACAAATCAGCGTGATTGTAGAAATTGTCTCATTGTCACTATTTACACCTTAAAAAAGAGTAAGTTCAGAGGTGCAGCATTTTCACCACTTCGCAAATAATATGAAATGTGCCAGTTCTTTCTCCAAAAACTGGTTTTGCCAAGCCCTGCCAACCATTCAAAGTCGCATTGGCCCTGTATATAACGTATTTTCATGAAATAAGCACAATTTTGCTCATTTTCAAGCTGCAAAGTACTTTTGAAGGCATTCACAAATCTCTACCACTGAGCCAGGAGTGAACAATCTAATTATCCTGGTAATCTAACGACGGGATTCGCTCCAATAGGAGCATTTAAACTGAGCAGAGATCCCGACAGCACCTACAGAAGAAACTATCTCTGGAAGCAGGGGGTACCGGAGACGAAATTAACGCAGTTCAGCTCTGGGGACCCCCAGTTTCAAACCTATGTTTTAAAAAAAATACATGTAAAAAAAAAATACACATGTAATGCTGCTTTAAGCACTTCCTGGTCATGTGCTAATGCCTGACATCGATTAAAGGGGACATTGATTGTCCCTTCTGTGCAGATCAGTCAGTGCTCATTATCTACCCCTAGAAAACGAGCATGGTGCCATGACACATCACATACAGGGTGTGATGGCCCTTACATCATGTACTGTACAAGTGAAAAAAGGAAACTTATCAACAGTGGCGCTCTAGATATATCAGATACAACCTAATATAAACAAAATCTTACTGTGAAAAATAAAATGTGATACAAATACAAACATATAATGGATGCCGCTGTAACCCAGTGTGGGGTCGTTCTCTCGATCCCGTGAAGAGTGAGGAGTTGTAGGTTATCGGGAAGCGCAAGCCATGTAAGACAGAAAAAATATTCTGATGGTGCAGTATATGTGATAAATATGTGAATAAATATTCAAGACTCAGGGGCTTATGCAGAGAGGCACGTTAAGGTCAAATTTGGCAGGTTTGCGCCAAAAATGTCTGCATTGAAAGAGATAGTGGCGAGAATTTGGCGGGCTATTCAAATTCGCCAGATGTGTGGCGAGAAGCGTGATCTCGCCACTGCGAAAAAACGCAAGATTCCAGTAGCTCCGATGCGCATTAACGCGCCAATTGGAGCTACTAAATGGCGCGTTTAGTGGAAATTTTGCCCGCCAACAAAAGTTGGCTGTATTATGGGCTAATACCGCGCGGCTCAGAATGGCGAGTTTCACGCCAAGTGAAACTCGCCTAATTAGCCATTTCCTACACACCGCGCTAACGGAGTTCCCTGCATACCACAACTATAAATTCCAATCCTGTGGCGAATTTAAGCAGTATCTCTCTGCATAAGCCCCTGTGTGTGCAAAATACTCACAAACATAGAGTGAGTAGTGTTCACATAAAGGTATCTTTGAATGGCAGCCCGTCAGAGATGTTACTCTCGGTGGAAAGGTATGCTCTAGTGACCTTGATAGATAACAAAAGAACCGGACATAGTGCAGACTGTATGGAGAATTTATAAAAAGTAAGTGTAATACAATGCACTCACATGATAATAAAAGTTTAAAAGCGTTTAGATCTCGCGAAACGGATCTCAGCAGTGAAAAGGGTGATCTCTCTGCCTCCCCTCTGTCTCAGCGTGCGTGTCACTGATGCGTCTCACCCAAACCGGAAACCGGAAGTGACGCCACTTGGGTGAGACGCATCAGTGACACGCACGCTGAGACAGAGGGGAGGCAGAGAGATCACCCTTTTCACTGCTGAGATCCGTTTCGCGAGATCTAAACGCTTTTAAACTTTTATTATCATGTGAGTGCATTGTATTACACTTACTTTTTATAAATTCTCCATACAGTCTGCACTATGTCCGGTTCTTTTGTTATCTATCAAGGTCACTAGAGCATACCTTTCCACCGAGAGTAACATCTCTGACGGGCTGCCATTCAAAGATATCTTTATGTGAACACTACTCACTCTATGTTTGTGAGTATTTTGCACACTGAGTCTTGAATATTTATTCACATATTTATCACATATACTGCACCATCAGAATATTTTTTCTGTCTTACATGGCTTGCGCTTCCCGATGACCTACAACTCATCATGTACTATACGTCCAAAGAGCACTAAGCA
This sequence comes from Ascaphus truei, assembly GCF_040206685.1. Taxonomy (NCBI): domain Eukaryota; kingdom Metazoa; phylum Chordata; class Amphibia; order Anura; family Ascaphidae; genus Ascaphus; species Ascaphus truei. The sequence goes on from NC_134499.1 coordinate 23,229,301, forward strand.
GCTTAAACATGTCACGGTCATTAGTTCACTCTAGTCCTAAGATTGACTGCCCCTTTAAAGCAGATATTACATAGAGGAATAAAATCACTAATTTAAAAAACTGCTACTGCATTTCTTATCAAACTGAACAGATAGTACATGTACATAACCATATATTTTGTTTGGCTTTTAAGCCTTCAAGGGTAATATATTCCTGCAATATGTTTAAAACTGATGTCTTTGGGGTAAAAGTTCTAAATAAGATAGATTACAACATCTGTATGTTAGAGTGATGGGAGAATTTGCTTTACTATCACTATCTATGCTTTACCTGAGCAATGTACTATATTGTGTTATCTTCAGTGACTTTCTGTCATCATGAATTTCAGAAACAAAATCACACTTTTCTTATGGTCTTTGTAGAGACGGTGGAAGTGACGTTGCTAGAGGGAAGGATGGAATGTGATGTCTGATATCTGTTCGTTGTAATTTTACGGAAGGCTCACATTAAAGCAGAAAACGTGAAAAATCCTATACGTTTTTTTTTAATAAATCCGTTCTGTAGTATTATATAATAGTGGCTGCATTTTTTTAATACCTATGCCATTTTTAATTTTTCTTTTGTATGTACTGGTAATCCTTTGGTTGCTACAGCAACTATTTAGAAAGTCATATCCATTTGCTCTTTTGAAACAGGCTCTGACACACTCCTTTTTTCTTTAGCTCTGCCCATTGGCAACAAAGTATCACAAACAGATTTGTTGCTGTGTTCCAAATAGCAGACTGTCAATTACTCTGAAAGCTGTAAAAATAATGTATTACATTAATAATATAATGTTACATATCAGCTGCAGCATTTTGCAGACTGCAGCATAAAGTTAGAAGGCGGCCATTTCATTAGGCCCATAATCAGGGGTTTTACAGATTTATAACAGGACCACCAAATGATTGCCATCTTACATAACAATGGAGAATTTACATTATCCCAGTGGGAGAAGTAGTATTTCTGCTTTAAGTTTCCTACATATTAGAGTAACTGTGATAGTAGTAATAATAAGTTACCTAATTTTGTTACTTAGGTTTGCACCTCTATCAAGATTTGTCAGTGTCAACTTGACCTTTATTCAGTTATGATTCTATGGTCGACCTTTTTCAATATGATTAAATGACTACAGTGCCCCTTATTGTATCAAAATAAGTGTTCAAACTAAAACTGAATGGGAATAGAGATGTGTGGGGCATTGAAGCCCTCTATTGAACATGGGGAATATAGTGAACTTCTTTTGCCAAAGTAATGAAATATCAGCATTTACCAAATACTGTAGCACCACTATTCCATTTAGTCAATAACCTCTACAGAATTGAATGGGAAATGCTACAAGCATTAGTGTTAAATGTTCAAAGATAGGTTATCGGGACCAAAGCGAAATCAGGTCAGTGATCGGTTCAGCGCTTGTTGGGTTACACTTTGGTGTGTGGGTTCTTGGGAAATAATATGTATATGTATAGACATGTATTATGCTCATTTACACGTTCACATCCCAGAATTTAAATATACATTATCTGCCTTAAAAATTGTATAGTGCCTTAAAGACTGGAACAGACTTGGGCAACTGGAGCAAGCTGGCTTTTCCTGTATTTGCACTCACAGACAAACTGACATAGAAGATACAGTGTGGCCAATCTGATTTGACCAAAGACTTCAGGCGCCTTATGGTTATTCTTCCCAATCTGGACTTTATAGGCCACTTGATGCCCAATGAGGATTTCCCTGGGTACCCTGTGGGCTCGTATGATTGTACCCACCCTAATATTATTGTGTGTTTTAATGAGTTAATGGAGGTGTTATTCATTTAATCTGAAATCAATCATCAGTTTATAACATTGCATTATGAGCTAAGGTTTATAGTGGCTCAGCCATTAGGGTTGCCAGGTGGCTACTCCAAAAATACTGGACACAGTGGTGAAAGGTGTGACGTGCTTGAGACACACACACACACCTCTCTCAATTCTCTGCCCTCTAAGGAGTTTCCTCCTCTCCTTGGCCCCACCTCCAGGCTCCTGACATCTCCTCCTGATAGGCTGCATTACCCAGCAGCAGCCAATAATGATAGAGGAGGCTGCCCAGCCCCCTAGCAACAGCCCTGCTCTCTCCCTGCTCAGGGAAATCCCATGCCTCCACCCCCCCCACCCCCCCCCAAGTCAGTCAGGTCACTATGTCCAGAGACACATCCATATCCAGTATTACCTCTAATTTTTTACTGGGTGGAGTGTCCAACTACAGTACAGTCCAGTTCAATACTGGACACCTGGCACCCCTATGACAGCCATGTCTCCAGATGGGCTTCTTCACTTCAAAAGTTGTCTTTCACTCTCATTCCCCTTTTACATTTTCCCGGGGGTAATGTGGGGTTACTGTGCAATCTGACAACATTTTCACGGTGCTCCCTATAGACATATATAAGTACAAAGAAGAATTGAAAGCAATTCACTCATCACATTTTTTGCTGTGTTGTGTTACAGTATTTTATGTTGATTACTTTGATCCTGGCAATTCCTATTTCAAAATACTCAATCATAGGTAACATGAAGACTTTCTACAATAGTACACTTAATAATTCTAACTTGCTTCTTAGAACATAAAGATAAATTTCTTAATTCAGCAAACGTGCACTTATGTAGCGGTACTTTTCATTCTGAGATGATCCTTACAGATATTATTAATGCATTTTCGCGACTCAAGAAAAAAATATAATCCGGTAAACCAGAAATTTGACATATCATTTTGCTATTAAGGTTGTAATCTTCAGACAGCCATTTGTTGGATTTTTCTGTATAAACCTTTTTTCTAATTAGAATAGTTATTACTCAATTATAATAAAAACATTTTTTTTTTATCTACCTTCAATTAGAGCGACACAGCACCCTGTACAATTACTATTAAGATACAGTAGTTAAGACCCGGATCAGTTATTTTATGGTAATATCCTTGAATAATTCTTTATTTTAGAGAAAGTCGCTGTGAAACAGCATTTGCCGGGCTCTTTAAAGAAAAAGAACATTGCACATTTTGTCCTACAGCACCTTGTCTTGCCTTACACAACATAAATTATCCTTCAGTTACATGCCATTATTACTGTAATAGAAAGCATGAAAGAAATATTATTATACGCTGTAATAATATGACTGTTCTAAAATGCAAACAATGCAATGATGAAAAACAGGCAGAAGAAGCACGGAATAGATTGTGTGGCAAGAGGAATCTATTGAAACATTTTATAGCTTTCGGCTCCAGGGAATAGGATAGTTACCAAAATGAAAATATTTTATCTTAATGCATGTTGCATATTATGTCATTATGAATAGGTTTTCAACTCTCTTAATTGGCTCTTTTACTTTCAGCAAAAAAAGAAATTCTTGATGAATGACAAGATAATTTTTGAGATTTACTGAATGCAGCATGAGCGGCTGTAAATGTATTTTATTGCTTTTTGCCTGTAAGGATCATATTCTGTCTTTAAATATCTTGATGGGAATGACAAAGGCTCCGCACAGCATACTAACAAAGTACATTGAAGATGTCATTTATCACAACTTTACTCCCTTTCTTTTTAGCACAAAGGGTATTTTCTGGCAAAAAAAAAAAGCTGTTTGTAAACTAATACAAAAATGGACTGAAACTTCAATGCCTCAAACCCCACCGGATATTTAGTCTTCTATAATACTTTTATTTGACTGGGGTTTATCTCATAAACGTATCTGTGACACGCCTATAATGTGTCTCTTTTCCACTGTCACATCCAAACAAAACCGGCAACATTTATTTACAATCCCTTTAAAATCCACTGTCTTGATTTCGACATATTTTTGATACTACTGATAATGCATTGCACTTTGCAAATAATTTGTAGGTACTTAGCAGGTCCACCGACGGGGGGGAGCATAGGGGCATTTCTCTCGGACTTCACAGTGAAGGGGGTCCCATCACGGCGGTCAGAACCCAGAAGTTATTCCCCAAAAAAACAAAAAAGATCTCTAGTCCAGACTGAGTCCCCGGTGACTGTGGCTGCGCACGCTACGGGGCAGGCCACAGTCGTCGTGTGTGCGTGGGCGTGCAAAGCGCGATGACGCGCCCGCTGGAAGGGAAGATAAGAATTTTGTCTTTCCGTCATGGATGCGGTCACATGGTTGACTAGCAACCAATGGTTGTGCAGATAGTGTAGACCAATGGGAGTGCAGAGTGTAGACCAATGGGAGTGAAGTATTGGCCGTCAGTGCTGCACGACCCCCTGTCATGGCCACGCCCCCTGCATGTCCCATCGCTACTCCTAGACCGCAGATTGCAGCTTTCACAGGTGCACGCGCCGCCAGGCACACCATCGCGTGCGCAGCTGCAGCCACCAGGGACTCAGCCTAACGAAGACATCAAATGCAGGACTCCATGCAGCATGTCAGCACAGAGTCAGCAGAGGCAGGAAAAAAACTCGATCTCCTTGGAACTTTGACAGTGTTTTTACACATGTGTAGATGTCATACCCATGATAACCTGTCAGGCCAAAAAGTGCCAAGAAGGGGATGAGTGGGTGCAATTTCAAATGACTTCTCATCATCTTCAGAATCCTCTACTAGAGCCAGACCCGCTGCTTCTTCAGACTCTGTACTCTCCCAGAATTCTTTACTTATTTCATTGTTAGCAACTGTAAGATCAGTTCATTGACGCCTGGAAAGAATCTGCATCTGTGCTCATGGATATGCATTCAGGATGCATTACTGCAAAGGTTCACCGGTCTGGAGACACAGGACAACTACAGCTCCAGATGTATTGCGAGTTAGGACTCTCCCATCTCCTGGCTGAGTCCTATTTAAAATCCAGAAAGTTGCTCTCTCTTGGTGTTGCAACTCTGCTCTTAGCTAAAGTGCACGTCTCTGTTCCTTCCCAGCTAAGTAGTGTTACCTGTTTCTCTGTGTATGACCTCGGATCTGTTCTGGACTTTGCCTTTGCTTAAATCCTCACGTTATATTGCCTGCTTATCTGTGCATAACCTTGGATTGTCTTTCACTCTGCTCTGTTTTACCCCCTTAACCAACACTCTTTCTTCCTGAGCCTCTGTCATCCCCAGCGTTCTCAGCACAACTAAACTCACTTTGTGCCACCATTCAAGCAACCGTACGATTTATCATGATATATATATATATATATATAGAGAGAGAGAGAGAGAGACTCACTAGTTTCTCTCTATAGATTACTGTGCCAATGTACTAATGTTTGGGGTGTTTTCTCTTTTTTTTAACCAATACAAAAACACCACTGAAAATGCCCACCCATACCTGAATCCCTGCAATCTGATTTTGGTGCTGAGGGAGATTAATATGACCTGCCCAAGGTCACAGGCATTGGCATGGGTGTACATTTCTCCAAGATAGTTTAATTACTACTAAACCACCAAATATGTATTAGTAGAAAGTTTCCAGCAAAGATAAATAATTGTGATTGAGGTGAACCAATCTACAGCTGCATGAGAATGTTCCACTTGGGAATGAGCCACACTAATTGTCGTAGAGGCATCAACACTTTTACTCTTTTTAAAACTGCTTTATTTTATCAATATTTGATTTTTGGTCCAATAAACCTCAATAATCATTACTTGGCGACAAAGGGAGTTATTTATCAAAGGCTCCAACCTGAAAGAATAGGACGCAACATCCCCTAACATCCCCACCCCCAAACCTTAATCGGATCAGCTGTCGGGCTGGACAGATACTCCATCCAACAATGAGCAGCTACTTCACCTTTTTGTTTCAACATTGTCCCTCATTCCCTCTAGATCAGTGTTTCCCAACTCCAGTCCTCAGGGATCCCCAACAGGTCAGGTCTTAAGAATAGCCCTGCTCCAGCACAGGTGGGTCAATCAGCGGCTCATTCATTGTGACTGAGCAGGGATATCCTTAAGGCCTGACCTGTTGGGGTTCCCTGAGGAGTGGAGTTGGGAAACACTGGTCTAGATTGTAACCTCTCACTACCTCTCTGTATCTGTTTGTGCAAGTGTGTCTTTGTTTGTATGCCACTCTGTTTATGTCATTATCAAATCTCTGTACCCCTTTTGTACTGCACTGTGGAATATGTTGGTGCTTTACAAATAAATAATAATAATCATGGACCAAAAAAAATAATCATTTTTACAATTGGAATTATTTTGTATCAGTACAGAAAATCCCAAATCTCTGCATCTTTTCATTCAGGGCACTGGGGAACTGTTTGAAATTAACATTAGAAAAAACATGCATTTTACAGGGCCTATAAATAAAGATGGGACATTTTGTTATTTCAAGTTAAATTATAAGCATTGTCTTTATTTAGATTTCAGACAAATATAATCAATTGTATTGGCTGATTCTCTTCTGAACATGGATACCTCCAACCCCGTCCTCATAATGGGAAGAAAGTGATCAATATTATGAAGGTTTGTGTTGCCATTCACCAAATTACATCACTAGTGCTTTTCCAATGAAAATGTAATGTACAGCCAATACCAGAGGTTTCTCTGTAGGTCACGTAGTCCAATACTCAGATTTACATTGAGGCACGATAAAGTCCAAGACAAACATGGTTTTGACTTAATTTAAATTATTTAATGACATATTTTTTTTTATCAGAGTGAGTTGCTAAAAAAAATAATTGCCTTACATCCCAGCAATTAAAAAGTTTATTCTGTTATCCATTAGGGGATCCACTGTTAAATGAAACTTTAACTTTTCAACAAGCATCCAATGCAGAAACAATCTCGGAACACTGTAATATAAATGTTCTAAGATTGAATCCACAGGGATCTCACCCATTGTTTACTTTGTTTGTCAACCCAGACTACTCTTTGATCTTTATTTGAGGAACCTTGCCGATAGTGTCTGACATCATGACTATTTGCTTTATGTCACTACACTATATGGATGGGATGAATAGGGTTCCTTGATAACTGCAGCAACATAGCTCAATGGAACTATTAATGATTTGCTTCCAGAAAGTGGGGTAAACTTTTGCAGGTCAACCTGTATTGCCAGCCTCTAGATGAGAGTTCTCCTTTAAAACAATGATGATGTGGCTGATTTACATGCAGCATGCGAATCCGTGTGTCTACCTCCACAGTGCTGCAGAATATTGCAAATTCCTCCGGCAGTTTCTAGGTGGAATCAGTGAGTGGACATACGTAGGCACAATTTTCAGCTCCGGGGAAACCCTTGTTTCCATTCTGGCAAAGAAAAAAAAATGCAGGGGGAGGGGGGAGCAGGAGAGATACTGCTTTGATAAATGGAAGAGATAATCAGTAATGTGAAAAAAGATCTCAGTACAGATATTTAATGATAAATGTGCCCCGCACTGGTAGACAACTTTTTTAAACGACAGAAACAATATATACACGGCAAAAGGAAGACCACTGAAATTGTGTATCGATTTATCGTTTAGAGCGGCCCATCAGGGAAGTTGGTTGTAAGGACCTCCCCATATGAAACCCTGGCCCCAGAGCGCCCCGTCTCCTTCGCATTCCATGTTCCCTCGTAGTCTACCGGCCACCACCAGGACTGTGGGCCCATGGGAGATTTCCGTGGTGCCCTGGCAAGCTAATCTGACTCTGTGAATTATAGCAAATAGTTTAAAGAAAAACCATAACTCAAATGGATACTTTAAGGGTGTGTCATATTGATTATTGAGTCGTAAACAGGGACCTTTCTCAAGACAAATGAGAGAAGTGAAGTGACCCAATATAAATAGACACCAGAACCCAACAACACAGAGAAAATGTAAATTTGGTGCCATTAGCATTTATAGACAACCATGTATTGGCAACCGCAGTGTCATTGTGTCACATTTGGCTTCCCCGCTGCATTTTGGGGTTCTGGTATCTATTTATATGGGGTAACTTCACTTTTATTTGCTTGTCTTGAGAAAAGTCGCTGTTTAGAACCGAAAGATCAATCCACTGCGATAAACGCCCTGTACACGTCCATGTGAGTGCTGGCTTCTCTTCAATCTGCTGTATACTGTACATCTAGATTCTAACAGCATCCTCAAGCACCAGTGTCAAATATTCACTATACTCGTGAGTTCCACCTTTCTATCCATAGATTGTAGCAAAAACATATGACATTTTTATGGAGTATTTTCCAAATAGAAAGAAACATTAGTAGGAGGTAATGAGTTCCTTATATAAGGGAGAACAAAGGAATTGTGAATTGTGAAAAATACTTCATGAGAGAGTTGTAGATATATGGAATATCATCCAAGAAGGTGTAGAAATGATTACAGTAAAATAATTAAAAAGTAATTGAAGTCAACAAAGTGGGAATTCAAGAAGACTTTCAGAGATCAAATAGAGTGTGACTTTAGTCTAAATAGTCCATATCTGATGTCAATTTAATTGTAGCTATGAATGTATACAGTAGATGCAATATCATTGGGTAAATGAAAGGACAAATATGTTAAAAAAAAAAAGCAATTGTTGATACATAGGTAGAGAGCTAGATTACATATAGAAGATATGCAAATGAGTCGAACAGATTCAAACCCGGGATTTGTCAACCAGAGGAATTGTTCTTTTATTTTAGAAACTTGTTCAGTAACTTTAATCAAACACTTGTAGTGTTATCTCCTGATAGATAGATTGCCTTCTTTTACAAATCTCTTGCAAAACCCAAAGCTTGAGGATGACACCTGGTAAGCAAACAAGATTGTACAGACGTTTAAAAAACAACAACACATTTTCGTTAACTCTCAATGTTTCTTTTTGCCCTATCTTTGAAACCCTTGTTGTGTAGATTTAGATATAAATATTGTCCCTTAAATTGGGAAATAGATCATGTGAAAAATAGTCAAACAAAGCATTTTGTACAGTAAAGTTATGTTTTTTTTTTTTAAATAACACGGTAATGAGCGTTTGACCCCTCTAATTTAAAGTTACAACATATGCAGATTATTTATTTATTTCTAAAATATTTTACCAGGAAGTAATACATTGAGAGTTACATCTCGTTTTCAAGTATGTCCTGGGCATATCTCACTCATTGTTAAATGACCTCCAATTTGTTTGCCAAATTTACTCTCTCAATTAAAAACGTAAGCTGGGATATCAGGTTTTAAAGTCATTACCTCGAAATCACAAGCCATAAAATGTCTCCAGAAAAGGTATATCTCAATAAACTAAATATTCCCTCCAGATGGAGAAAGAAAAGTATTATTGTTGTATGCTGTAATTGACTACAAATCCAATTATTACTGCTCTTAAAAAGGATTTGGAGTCGTGGACAAAAAGGGCCATCTCTTGGGTGACGTGTCAAAATGATGTAATATCTTCGAACTGTATCAACACCTATTAAATAAACTAGGTATCTTGGACCTCCAGAGGAGAATAGATGAGTTTATACTGTATGGATAAGAAGAGACACATGGGCTTACACTGTATATAATGACGTGCCAATTCAGCTCTTCTGCACGGAAACTCCTGTTCACTTGAAAGGGAGTTTTTGTGTGGAAGTGCCGAATTGGCACTATAGTACTTTTATTTAATAAGTCCCAGAGGGTGCAAAAAAATAAGTTATGTACTGTATAGGACAACTACTCAAGGAGGTTTTGCTTTTCCAAATCTCATCAGATACTAGATGTGTGTGGAATGAGAAATTACCTGAACCTTACATTCCAACCAGAACTCTTATGATTTTTAGAAACCCCACCCTCCAAAAAGTATCCAAAAACTGTTTAAAACCAATACCCGAACACTAGGTTAAGTGCCTATCTCTACTGTAGAGTTACCAGTGGAGTTCAAAACTTGGAGTTCTTGCCATCTCTTTTTTTATTTTTTATATTTTAAAGTTTTTCGGTTATGCTGTTTACGTTTGCTAATTGTTTTTCCGAATTATTGTTCTATTTTAGCATTTTCTTGCTTACTTTGTTTTATTTTTCCATTAATTGTTAAGAATGCAAAACCAAAGAAATCAAATTTTTGAAAAAGAAGAATCAAAACCACAGCACCCAGAAGAAATTTGAACCAAAAACAAATTAATTATCGATTTAAATACCCTTAATTATTATGCTAATCAAACCAGTGATGTTCCCACCTGATATTTACCTACAGGTTAAAAAAGATGGGTAAAGATGGACAATCAGCTGGTTACCCCCTTTCACTCATCTCATGTGGCTTCCAAAGTCCATGAAAATTCAAATTTCATATTCCATTTGACAAAACTCCCTTACTATCTGGGACAAGTGTGCAATGTCCTTTTTCACCTGGCTTCTAACCCCTCTACCCTTACACCTATTTGTGTAAATCTTGATTTGCTACCTGGTATGACCTCACATCATTTCAAGAATTTGAAAAAGAACGACTTCACTAGATACTGTAGTTTTTTTTATAGACAACATTCATGATCTCCTTGCAGGTCTGAAAGAAAATGCCATCTATCAAGCTTCAATCATTGGAGATATATACAAGAGAAAGGTTTTTTCCACTAATGCCCTTGTATGCAAAGGCGACGTGAACCCTTTTACAAGGTGTAAGCATCTACAGTATGTACATGAAATACGCAACCAAAAGGACTGGTTTCCCCTCATTGTAAGATTCTGACTCCAGTCTATCATGATACCAATGTTAAATATATGAGAGCTTGGGACAAAGATCTGGACCCATCCCTCTGTTTTGAGTAATGGGAGAATATCTAGGAAATAAACTTTCCAGGTGCACAAATTATAAGGAACAATTATAAAAAAAAATGCTACTCAGATGGTACAGTACACTAGTCTAGAAATATTATCTCAAATTAATCAGGGTATTTCCCACCCCTGCTGGAGGAGATATAGAGATATGGTCATTGTTATGTAGCACCCTCTTCTGGGCCTACTAGTTCTGTAAGGGGTTAACTGGGTGGACTCACTCCATTATTGCCCCTTCCCTGTAAGTCTTGTGGCCTGTGATGTCACCATATGGAGTATAGAGCATATATATAGATCCACTGTATGTTATAGAAGCAGGTTCTGACTATGGTCCTCACTATGAGTCCTGTAAATAGGTTTATGTGTATACTCAAGTGTATTAAGATGTGTCCTGTGACCTTGTGTTGTTTTCAGTTAGGAAACGTGCCCTAACCTAAGCAAGCGCCATGTAGTAGAGGCCCTCAATTGTTCTCGCTGTTGGAAAGGATGCAGTCTGCTTTTGATAGGAGTTCTCGGCATAGTAGCTTTGGAGTATGTTTGGGCCGGTCCAACTGACAGGTTCTCTGCGCATTCCTGATCACATAGGTATGGCGAAAATATGCAATACATAATAGTGAGTTTCTTGTCCAGGAGCCCAACGTGTATGCCATAATGGCCCACTCAACAAGTGGTGGAGCATTATCAACCCCATGCAAGAGACTGCCAATTTATCCTTTACTATGGGTAACAAGTTCAAGTACCTCCCCAGCATAGAGGGAGAGCCGCCGGGGATGAAGTCCAGCATAATATTGTTTCTGTCAAGTAACCAGTATGTCAAGGTCTGTGAAGCATTATTGATGGCTGCCAATTAAAGCACCTTCTCTTTTAAAAGTTCCTGGCGCCCGTCCTATTCATATTCTAGCATCCACGCCCAGCCTGCACCTACCCAGCACCATGCAAAGGTCTGAGATGGAGCACTGCCGATGTATATAGCCAAGGTATATATATAGGTATTTTTATATACTGTATGATTGTATACAAATTCTGTAATGCTAAATGGATTCTTCCTTTTTTTCTTATGTATTCTATCCTTCTATTTTGCGTTCTTGTTTATCTACTTGTATCAGTGTAACTCTCATGAAACAAATCAAATAAAGGGTTAAAAGGCCATTGAATAGGCTTTAGAATGCATTGCACGAAGTATGTAGCCTGTGTAGAATTGATTTCGGAACCATGTTCTTCTTTGTGTATCTCCTATGAGATTGATTGATGGGGTTGCTCTAAGTACATATGATATGCCCGGAGAATATTGTGACTTTAATACATCTTAGACTGAAATTTCTGCCACTAATAATACACTTGACATTGATTGATTGCTGTTGTTAGTAGTATTCCCCACCAATATGGAACCCTAAGAAACAAAAGCATTGTTGTGCCATACATGGTGTATAGTGTACTGGTTTACTGTACATAAAAACACGAGACTGCTCCATTGCTGCTGTCCACATCCTGAAAGATGTTCAGCACATTCTTCAAAAGCTCTTTAGAAAGTTCCATAATTCAAATTGAGGTTGTTCTGCACCTTCTGTAGTGAACCTTTTACGGGTTTCTATGTGCCGCAGACATAGAAGAATCTACTGAGGAATACTGTTTTCCTTCTCCAATACATTCCCCTGTATTTCTTCAACCATTCAAAAAGTATACGTGCTGCAAATATAAACTAGTGTTGTATGTATATATATATATATATATATATATATATATATATATATATATATATATATAGATAGATAGATAGATAGATAGATAGATAGATAGATAGAAAGCAGTCTGCATCCTCAAGGTCTATTGCCTGGTACCTTAAACCTTAACCCATATGAAGAAATCCACATTTCATGTATAGTAAGTAATTCATCCTGTGAAAAGGTCAGTTCTCTTGTTCATTGATCGTGTATTGTGATTTTTATGTGTTGAGAGCCTTCTGAGTTTGTTTGAGTCTGAACATTCAGAAATGTGACATATATAGTCGGGGGGGGGGAATGTATTTTCCCATATAGCCTTCTTTTGAAAGCGTTCTCAGAGGCTCTTTATTGCTTCATCAACATCATAATACATGTCACCTGCATTTCCCAAACACCGCACAATTTTTTTGTAATACTTTTTGTTCCACAAATGATCCCCAGGTGACTCTTATACCCACATAATATCTGCAGGACCTGAAATTGTTGGAACACGGAGGGTTTTATTGGTGTCAGAGGCACCTCAGTCCTCCCTGTTCACAGATAACTGTTTAGAATGTATACTTTACGGCTTCTTAATTTATCCCTCTAGGGAATTTTTAGCATTTGTCTGCATGGCGTGTATTGTATTTTTTTCCCCTCACGGATATTATAGCACAGCTGAAAGGCAATGTTAATGGTGCCAGCTGATGCCAGTTCTGCTATATGTAATGGCTTGTCAGAAAAGGGTACTGAAAATATGTTTGAAAAGCATCCTCCAGAAAACGTATATTGAGTGCCATCTCTCTAACTCGGGTGCCTCCAGCAGCTGAGAGCTGTCAGCAAGTGTGACTGTAACGGGTTTCTTCATCTAACTGCGACGGTGCAAATTAGGGCACTAGCGCACAAAAAACTCCCATTGAAGTAAGTGGGAGTTTCCATGTGATAGTGCACCTATTTAATGAATAACCCTGTACGTGTAATAGCCCAAGAAGGTTCCTAGACCTGACTTTATTATATAGACTGCAGTGCAAATTGTTAGCCCGTTTTTGAAAAATATCAATCAAGTCATTATGTCAAAATATATATTTGAGAGCTTGTGGGGTTAAAAGACAAATGTTCAAAGATGAACCACTCATTGGGCCTAAAAGCTCTTTGGGATGGGACTCCTTTTTCCTAATGACTGCTTCTTCCCATTATATCTCCTATTATTGTGTCTCATGTATTACTGCTGTAATGTGCTATGTACATGGATGTGCAATACAAATAGAGATATACATACATACGTACTGTGAAGTTGTCTTCTACAAATTGGGGGAAGATTTCAGCTTCATTCCCAGTCTAGGGGAGGAGGATTTCACATCATAGGAAATCAGGGCTATTAACTCATTATTGCTGGATGCAGCCCTTTGCTCTTCACACCCAGCAGCGAAGGATTTAAATAATTTATACTCCTGTCCAGAAGTTAATTGATGAAAAGGTGCCCTTCAAGAACACAGATAATAGAAAGAATTCTGTAGTCCGCTGCTGGCCACTCATTAAACATAACTTCAGAAATTGGAAAGCAACAAAAGTTATCATTTATGGAGGAAATATTGACTCTCTGTGTGCTACAAACATAAACATTGATTTTATTATTTACACAAGCATATTTGTTAGACTTAGAGGCAGGATACCTTCATTTTTTTTAACCAAGTAGCCAGTCCCTGAGTGGCGAAAAGCCACTGCTGGATTGATTCTCATTTTACATTCTGTGGTGAGAAGTACAGTATGGTTTCGCTTCTCGGCACGTCAACCACAGATGCTATCAGCGAAACCATCTGCAGTAGCAGATTTGTATTATATCAACTTGAGTGCAAGTGAAGTTGATGAAACATCACAGCACGTAAGTAGATGGTTCTAAGGTACAAATGTATAGTTTTCCTCATAAACAGAATGACTGTAGAGTATTGCTCTAATGGACTTGGTAAGGATAATATACTTTGAGGGCATTCCTGGAATGTTTTTAGTTTTTGGGCCAATGGCTGTAGAAACTAATTCTGTAATGGCTGAACAGCTAACATACTGTAGATCTATAGTTGAGTATAAATGGCCAGTCCTTGCTAGGGCCAAAGTGAACTAATGGGGTTGATTATGTTTCCTTAGTACCTGGGAGAGTGATTCGTGAAGCTTAGATAATGGATATCGCAGCTCGATTAACTTTAATAACTGTCATTCAAGTCACCGTCCGTTAATACCAAGCAAGCATCAAAAGGAAAAGGCAGCTAAGGAATTTGTGAAACCACAAAAAGATGTATATACACCTCTCTACACTGTTGAAATGGACTGAGGGGTCTCTGGAGAAGAATTGTTGGCGGTATTCTGTTGCCATTTTGTCTGTTCTGTTTTGTCTCAAGTATCCATCTTGTATGAAAGAATGTGTTTGGCATGAATGAGTTTCGCTGACAGTAGATTTACGACCGTACTTTTAGCTCAACGCCCAGAATTATAGTAACAAGACGAACCTGGCTCTTGTAGAGAGTTGTTTGGAAACAGTTTTAGCTAGCTTTTAATGACCTGTAAAATGATAGGCTAAGAATAGGGAATAGTCATTATTTTCTGCCTAGTAACCAATATTAGACTATGAATGTGAAAAGACTATATAATCCTGCATGGGTCTGCCTCCTGGCAGAGAATCTATTGTGACTCTTGTAGGATGATCATTCTGTATGCTAGATACAATAAATTACTCTATATAACGGACCTGTGTTTGCTCCTATCTGTGTGAGCGAGCAGACACCACTTTCAAGGCTTGTCTTAAAACGCACCTCTGCATGTTGGTCCTCCAAGATCTTCAGTATCTATGATCCCTGGAACTACTCCATATTTTAGTCCAAGGGGTTGATGTCAACTATGAAAAATAGCCTGCAAAAATGTAAAATTAAAACCCAGTTACTTAACAGCCCGAATAAAAATCCTGCAACGACAAAAAAAACCATGAGGTCTCAGGTGAGGTCTAATCCAGAGCCTGATGTCCTACAGCAGTGGTCCCCAACCTTTTGGGCACCAGGGACCGGTTTCATGGAGAACAATTTTTCCACGGACCGGGGGGGGGGGGGGGGGAGGATGGTTTCGGGATGATTCAAGCGCATTACATTTATTGTGCACTTTATTTCTATTATTATTACATTGTAATATATAATGCAATAATTATACAACTCACCATAATGCAGAATCAGTGGGAGCCCTGAGCTTGTTTTCCTGCAACTAGACAGTCCCATCAGTGCGGGAAAGAGGCGCGGTCTAAAATAAGTGTCGGATTCTGACTTCTCATAAGGAGCGTGCAACCTAGAGGGCATGCGCAGTTTACAGTAGGGTTCGCGCTCCTCTGAGAAACTAATGCCGCCGCTGATCTGACAGGAGGCGGAGCTCAGGCGGTAATGCGAGCGATGGGAAGCGGCTGTAAATACAGATGAAGCTTCGCTCGCTCGCCCACCGCTCACCTCCTGCTGTGCGGCCCGGTTCCTAACAGATCACGGACCGGTACCGGTCCGTGGCCCAGGTGTTGGGGACCCCTGTCCTACAGGATTTATGAGAGATTTTTTGCAGGTGCAGCAGTGTTAGGACCATCAGATGGGCCATACCATGTCATGGTTGTAGGCTTAAAATACTTTAGCCAAAGAATTGAACCTTGCTTATGAGAAGATATACAGATAAGTATTTAACTATATAATGTGGTGACATGTAGCACTGCACCTTTTTGTCTTTGATCTATAGTTACTTATGCATATAATAGCACAACTTGATAATATTTTACTGCTTTGGCAAAATAATTGTCAAAGTTGGGATTAAAGTATCTTTTCTAGACGATATTCATGGTTGGCGCTTCTTGGTAAAGTTACTTATCTTTGTGGGGGGGGGGGGGGGGGGTTTGTCAGCGGTAGTGCTAATGTCCAAGATTCACTAAATTCACAAACTTGCACTGAAGTTTTGCCCATCTCCACTTCATATGCATTAACCTCAGCGGAATGGGGAGAAAGAAATGCATCTATATCAGTAAAAGAGCCAAGTGAGCTGCTAAAGTCTGGATATTTTATTGCTTTAATCTCGCGACTGCTCAAGGCCCCAACAAAACATGGCTTTTCAGCGAAGTCCCCCAGAAGGAGTTGCTATGAGCTAAGAAATAATGAGGCTCCGCATTACCTTTAGGGTGCTTGTAAATAAGCATTTTAGTGTCATATTTTGTACACCGTTTTACTATCATTTAAACTCCGTCCAGAAACACAATGATTTTTTTGTTCACATAAATTGGTTTGTGAAAAATGTATGTGCATTTTACTGGCGAAGACAGAATGTAATCTCTTTTGTATTGAATCTTTATATGGAGAAAAACAACATTAATGAGATTTTTTTTTTTAAGGGCGCTTTGAAATTCGTCTTGATAAAAGAGAAAATAGCAAAGACTTTTAATTTCTACAAAGCTCGCAGCACAGAATGAAATAAATCCTTTAAGAAGGAAAAATGTATTTGTTTCAAGAACATGACAAAATATTGTCTGAAATGCTATAGCCGCTTTTCTTCTCAAATGGCTATGTAAACAGACAAGTTAAACAATATCTTCAGGTGTTTTAAGCCTCTGTGGTAAAACACTTATGAATATTTAGTGCTAAATATGTCTGCAATGTGAAAATGTTAACTAATTTAACCTGCCTGGCAGCGCAGTTGAATTCTCATTGTTTAAGAGTCACTTTACTTCAGACTTGTATTTATATTTCTAATTGTATTTGTATAAATACTTGTGTTATAGCCAGAAATAAAAGCCATGTTCTCTTTAACAGCAATTAAAAAAATAAAAAATAGGGCAGTCCAACGGCCAATGCAGATTATTGCCAGTGTCATGTTTAATATACAGTAATGTAGTATCACTTTTTTGTAATAATATAATATAGAATAATATAATGTAGGAGACTGTTAGGGTAACTTTAGTTTAAGGGCAATCCCTTCTGGACCAAAGTGAACAAATTCTTGTGACATATCTGGGTGTCTCATCTGAGTAATTGATACATTTTTTTTCCCAAATCTGACACGATAAGTATTTCTTACTGTATGTCATTTTTAAGTGAGAATTGGGAGGGGTTTGCTTTCCTTTGGCTGCTCCTTTTGTGTGATGTCACTGTGTGATCAGCAAGTGCTTGTATAGCTAGAGTCTCCCCTCCCCTTATCTCTATTGGTTCTCTGATAAGGACGGGGTGGGATAAGGGGAAAGAAAATACTTGATTGACAAACACTTCCCCGTTCAGAGACCTCTAAGAAATTCAACTGTCCGACGATGTGGGATTGTACCTTTAAAAAGAAATCAAGCGAATATAAACATTTGAAAATATTTTTTTCAACTTTTAGATGTCATCATAATTAAACAAATACTTTAGAGGAGTTGTACAGTCTTTTGTTGAATCTGCACGGAGGTTATATTGTATGTATTCTTACGTTGTTCTTTATTTTACATGTAGCCAAGTTCCCTTTGGCTACTAATTCTCTGGCCCCTCTAGCACTGTAAGTCCAGTACAGAATGGGCAGTGTTGGGAACAAATCCTGCAGGGCCTGGTTGTATTGTTATATGTGTGTTACCTAATAAAGTTCAGGAGTAGCATGGTATTACAAGGGGGGCCTATGACTGATAGGAGGCCGTCTTACAAGCCACTCCCTGGGAAGGAGGGGGTTTCCCTCTAGAGGATAGAGTAAGGCTAAGATTATAGTTCCGGCTCATTGCTCTGTGGCTCACGGGGGGTGCGTGAGGGTGTGTTTTGCGGCTCATTCGGCGGAGGGTGTTTGGCGGTTCAGTGTGTGTGCTGCTGCCCTCGCTGCCTTCCTCCTCTCTGGTGACTCCTGCTGGCAGCTGGTAACACTGACGGCCTCATCTGCCAGCAGTGACATCACTTCCGTCACCACTGACTTCCGCATCAATCAACTGCATTCACTGCCAGGGAATTCTGCTGATGTGGTAGGTGCCGCTAAAGAAATTTCACTTCAAAATTGGTGATGCCGGAGGCTGAGCGAGCCAGCCGCAGATTGTTTAGCTCCTCAAGCAACCTCCTGCAAAGCCCATACAAAAATCCTAAAACTCGGGGAAAATGTCAAAATAAAATCACTCACAGTCCCAGGACACAGGAGGGAGAGGTCTTGGAGCGACTCGGGCCGCGGTTAAAGGAGAAAACGGGTGAAGTACACTCGTCTGTGGGTCCCCCCCCTTCACCTCCCAGGAGATCCAAGATGGCCGCCGGGACTGCGTGGCGAGGATAACTATCGATCCCTGAACCCCTCGGGGCGGACGGAGGTAAGGGGGAACCCCACAACACAAAGCAGTGCAGAGGCACACCATAAAGAAGCGGTGATCACCCGCCCCTCTCCCGACAGATATAGCGCGCCCGCACGGAGCCGGAGTCCCAAGATGGCGCCGGCCGGTGTGTGAGGTGCTGGAAAGGACACACAAACATGCAGCCGTAGCAGAGCCAGTGCGGGTGACTCCCCTTGTGGCACGGGGACCCGCAGGCCCCGAAGGGGAAGGGGAGACACATCCAGAGGGAAGGAGGCTGCCAGTCAGTGAGGCCCTGCTGAGAGGAGGCTGGCGGCCATCTTGGTCCACTCTATCTGCTCACTTCAGCAGTGCTGAAGGGAAATAGACACAGGCTGCTAATAAAGATCTGGGGGGAAAAAAAAAGTGCAAATAAAGATATTCCCTTCTCCCTCCCCTCCAAGTAAACCCTACTCTGAGCCCCACTACCTCCTTTAAATTGACCACTGGGACCAGTGCAGGCTTAGCCCAGATGAGAAGGAAGAGACCAAATTATCAAGGAATAAAGGTTCAATGAAAATCAAATAAAGAAATGTAAACAATGTGTGTGTGATCGGAACATTTTAAGAATGAGGGGGCTCATCTCAATTTTAAATTCTTCTGTTTACATCACTCCAACAAACCCAGCTCAACTTTCAGCAAAAATTGACTGACTAACAACAAATATGCCGCCCACTAAACAACAAAAAAAAACAGCGGTCCAACGCAAGGCATCCCTCTTCCTCAAAAAACAAAGCTCCAAAGACCAAGAAGCGCCTACCGCAGGTGGAGACGCAGATTCAGATCCAGACTCTGGAGAAGAGACAGACGCTCCACTTACCCGCAAAGAAGTGATGGTGTTTGTACAAGAAATAAAAAGCTCTTTCCACTCCGAGATGCAGAGTTTCCGCCGCAGCATCAGAGAGGAGATTGTGTCTATAGGAGACCACATTGTGGACTTGGAGGAGAAGGTGGATAACACCGACCTTGCACAAGAGACCAAAGCGCAAGAAATCGAGGAATTAAAAACTCAAGTCAAAACAATTTTCGAAAAACTGTAAGACACGGAGAACCGGTCAAGACGCAATAACCTGCGGATCCGAGGCGTCCCGGAAGAATTGGACAACGCCCAATTGGACGCATATCTCACTCGGCTTTTCATGTCCCTGTTACCCAAAACATCGGATGAAAAACTTCAGACGGACAGAGCACATAAAAAGAAAAAAAGAAAAGTGACAAAAAGAAAAGAGGTTGGGGCGCTCCCTATTTGTATAGGCTTGTGATGTTGCCTGTGTGGTAGTGTGTAACCAAAGAAAGGGTAGTGTATACTTGCCCTTGTTGTTTTCTGCAGCTGGACCAGTAGAGAAGATAAAGCCCGGAATCTTCTTGTAGTTGCAGTGGAGGTGGAGGGTTGGTCAGCGCACGGGATTTTGCTCAAACGTAGAGATAAGAGGATAGGAAGATATGGAACACGGTATTAGTGTTTTAGTAATCGAACGGTACAATACAGCCAAAAGAACTTTGGAATTAAAAATGTATGAAAAATATATTTTTAAAATAGCTTAAAACTCTTTGGAATTAAAGAACCTTGGTAATTAAAAGTAAATATATGAAAAAATATATTCTAAAATAGCTTAAAAATCCTTAAATAAAATCCTTAAATAAAATTTAAATGGAATTGTGTGGTTTTTTTGTGAACAGAAGCAGAATACGTGCTATATGTGGATGACTAACAGGGTGTGTTTATATAGCCTGTTGTTGGTCTGAGGTAAAAAGGGGATAATGGGGCTGGTTAGCAGAGTTTAATGCGCAGTCTTTCCTTCACGGAATGCTGCTAAAACAATAGCTTTCTCACCCTCCTGGTGGAGGCAGTACGTGAGTTGCTTCTCTCCCGGGGGCCCAAATAGGAAGAAAAGAGCCGAACTCGGTGAGTGAGCAAAATAGAATTTATTAGGTACAGAAAACAAAGTCAAAATAACACTCACGGTACAGCTTTAAAACAGCCCAGCATCAGCCTGATCGTCCGGTGATATTCCTCTCACCAGTACAGCTCCCGTGGTCGCGTCCGACGGCGGGACCGGAAGAGGAGGTCTTACCGGATGTCAGCAGGCTGGCTGGGTCCTTCAATCAATGGGCTCCGGCAGGGAACAACTAGTTTCGCAATAATGCGAACCTGACGAAGCATTATTGCGAAACTAGTTGTTCCCTGCCGGAGCCCATTGATTGAAGGACCCAGCCAGCCTGCTGACATCCGGTAAGACCTCCTCTTCCGGTCCCGCCGTCGGACGCGACCACGGGAGCTGTACTGGTGAGAGGAATATCACCGGACGATCAGGCTGATGCTGGGCTGTTTTAAAGCTGTACCGTGAGTGTTATTTTGACTTTGTTTTCTGTACCTAATAAATTCTATTTTGCTCACTCACCGAGTTCGGCCCTTTTCTTCCTATTTGGGCCCCCGGGAGAGAAGCAACTCACTGCCTCCACCAGGAGGGTGAGAAAGCTATTGTTTTTAGCAGCATTCCGTGAAGGAAAGACTGCGCATTAAACTCTGCTAACCAGCCCCATTATCCCCTTTTTACCTCAGACCAACAACAGGCTATATAAACACACCCTGTTAGTCATCCACATATAGCACGTATTCTGCTTCTGTTCACAAAAAAACACACAATTCCATTTAAATTTTATTTAAGGATTTTATTTAAGGATTTTTAAGCTATTTTAGAATATATTTTTTCATATATTTACTTTTAATTACCAAGGTTCTTTAATTCCAAAGAGTTTTAAGCTATTTTAAAAATATATTTTTCATACATTTTTAATTCCAAAGTTCTTTTGGCTGTATTGGACAGAGCACATAGGCTTCCTAGACCGAAAGGCCTAGACCCAGCAAAGCCACGGGACGTGATCACACGCCTACACTATTTCCATATTAAAGAGGAAATATTGAGAGCCGCTAGAACCACCCCAAAGATAGAGCAGGATAACGTTCCACTCCTCATCTTTCCGGACTTGGCTCAAATCACGCTGAATAAGCGGAGAATGTTCGCGCAGATCACCAACTCACTGCGGAACAATAAAATCCGCTATCGCTGGGGTTTCCCATGCAAACTACTGTTCACTTATCAAGAAACGATGTACATTATACTCTCACCAGAAGAAGGTGAGGAAAAACTACGATCATTGGGTCTACTCGAACCTGAGGATCCGGAGGCCTCGTCATTCACCTAAGGCACAATGCCAGGCATGGGTGAAAACTCCAACCTCTAGGCGAGCAAAGACCCAACCCACTTGAAAAACTAGAGCTGGATACTTACTTAACACCCATTTAAGATGGCAGGCAAGCCAAAACGTGGTCTGGACATAAGGTACTAATCGAGACGTGGTCCACTCCAGCAACCCACCTAAAAACTAACCAACGGTCGCGGTACCTGGAACACATCGACAAACTCGATCAAGCTACAACGACCACGACAACCTGCACATCAAGAAGTTACCGAGTTTAGTTTCTAAGTTTCTAAAACGTGCAAGTTCCAAAACCCAGGTTATTTCTTTGTTCACTGTGAAACTGTTCTCCTAAGTTACCCACAAGTTTGAGACATTCAAAGTTTGACAATCAGATTGAACTAATCCGAACACTTAAAGGGACTAATATGCAATGTTTGTTTGGAACTGTTTTCTAGATAAAAGTGTATTTGTAATATAAGTCTTAGGGGGTCATGCACTGAGCTCCGTTAAGTCACTTTTAGAGCGCAAAGAGCTCTTAGAACGTGATGTTGCGCTGAACCGGATGCACTAAGCAACGCAAACAGGCACTTTGCGCTCTAAAACTGACTTTTTTCTGGAATTTTTTCTAAGTCCAACTTTGCTCGTTCGTAACCCTGTTTGCGTTAAATTCTGCCCTTAAGTGGGATGCACTAAGCAACGAAACCTTAGCGTACGCGAAAGTTGCGTTGATCAGAACACGTCAGCTCAAGGAAGATGCAAAAAAAGCTGGACTTAGAAAAAATTATTTTTGCATGCGCATAACCCATACAACAGGCTGGCTGGAGTTAGTGTCTACACCAGCCCCACACAAAGGGCATTATCTCCAGAATATATCACAGTTTATCCTCTATCAAGAACAACCAAATCCACGATAACTATATGGTATCCTGGGAAAGGGATCTTAACGGCTGTATAAATCTCGATATCTGGACAGACATCTGGGAAGCTGCTTCCAAAAATTCATCATGCGTTGTAATTAAGGAGAATATTTACAAGTTAATATTCAGATGGTATATGACTCCTGCCAGGTTGCACTCTTTTCTCCCAAGCGTTTCCCCTCTGTGCTGGCGTGGTTGTGTGAAGTGGGGAATATACTGCACATATTCTGGTCATGCCCCAAAATCCAACAAACATGGACGGAAGTGTTCACCATAATACACAAGATACTAGAAATCTCTGTCCCACACGACCCAGCATATCTATTGCAAGGAAAACCAATGGCTAATAACTAAAAAAAAAAAGCTAGAGTAATATCCCACATTTTAAACGCTACACGGTGTACAATTGCCAAAAATTGGAAACAACCGGTTCCCCCATCCTTAAATCAAATAAACAACAAAATTTGGTATATAGTCTATATGGAAAAACTCTCGGCCTATCTGAACGGCTCTACCTCGCAATTCTCTGAGATTTGGGCTCCTTGGTTCCGCCATGCAGGTATATCCCCATATATAGACTAGAATACTTTGAACAGAGTGATACATGTGGTATTTAAATTGTTGTATACAGTGCTATATTGGTACAAATGCTACCCCTTCCCCCCCTCCCCGATCTCCCTCTTCCCTATTGTTCCACAACCAGTTTATTTGCATTACTGTATCCCCCCTTTTTTCTGTGCTGTATGTTTTGTTTACCTTATTTTGTATGTACAAAAATACTCAATAAAATTTTAAGTAAAAAAATAAAATGGTGATGCCATTATAAGTCCAACAGATAACCACAGAAGACAACACAGCTCTAATCAGCAGGGATTTCAGAGAAAAGGAAACACGTTCATTTAGCACAGGAAACAAGCACATTTTCTTTAAGTGTGATGAGGTCTTTTTAAGGAAGCTCCCTTGTGATATATTGTTTCATTTTCTTTTTGATCTTCCAACTGGGACTGTCCTTTAAAAGGTGATAAGACATAGTGACAGTTGTCGATAATAAGAAGCATCCAGGATTTAAATCTGTATATAACTAGGGGTTGAAGTAGGGCAAAGTATTGGGAGAAATGTAAACGAGAGCTTAATGGTTCATTTTAATGTAAGCTGCAACTCAACTGAATTTGTAACATTTTTGCATAGAATTGAAGGAGGGGGTCTTGGGAGCCTAATTTCAGCTCCTGCATCCCAAGATACTTACCTCTGTAGAGCATGCTGGTAGCAGCTCGTGCTTGGTAGCTGGGGTTCACGTAATGGCTTCCTACTGGCCCACGTGACCAGGACCTTTAAACAGCCCCAAGCTACCGGCTCCCCCTACGGAGGTAAGTAGCTCTGGAAGCAGGGGGTCTCAAGAGTTGAAATTAATGGGGTTCAGCTCCGGAGGCCCGCTGCTTAAATTCTATGTTTAAAAAAAGAAAAACTCCAGGACACGTGTATTGTTGCATTAAGCACGTACATTTCTGTGCTGTGTTCTTCTCATTCGCACACATGCTATATTTGTCAATGGTGTGACATACATTATTTCTGAAATCACAGGAAGTGAAGAGGGGATTAACCCTTTCATTATAAGAGCAAAAGTATTTATATTTGTTTTGTTTTTTAATCAAAAAACTTTATTAAACATATATTTTTTTAAACTGACGTTGTTTTCTTTCTTCTCTGCCATGATTTGTTATTAAAATAATAACTATACAAGGTGGTGAACCAGAAAATTTATCATAGTATTTCTGGAAGGTGGGCGTAGCGTTTGAAAGGTCATTGTTTTAATGACCTTTGTGATATACCTGTCTTTCTAACTATCGACCTGTCTCCCTCCTGCCTTTTGCCTCTAAACTCCTTGAACGTGTTGTATTCTCTCGCTTGCCCCACTTTCTCAACTATTCTCTCCTAGACCCTCTACAACCTGGCTTCCGCACTGCTCACTTGACTGAAACAGCCCTCACTAAAATAACGAATGACCCCCATGCTGCCAAAGACAGAGGTCATTACACTCGGCTCATATTACTCGACCTCTCTGCAGCATTTGACACCATGGACCACTCTCTTCTCCACATTCTCCATACTCTTGGTATTCATAACAAAGCTCTATCCTGGATCTCCTCTTACCTTTCCGATCGTACTTTCAGTGTCTCTTCTGCTAACACCTCCTCCTCCTCTATCAATCTCTCTGTGGGGGTACCCCAGGGCTCTGTCCTGGGACCTCTTCTCTTTTCTCATGCACACTTTCTCTAGGTGACCTAATCGCATCTCTTGGGTTTAAATATCACCTCTATGCTGACGACACACAAATCTACTTTTCAACCCCCGACCTTACACCTGCTGTACAAACCAAAGTTTCTGAATGTCTCTCCGCGATATCATCCTGGATGGCCCTCCGCCGCCTTAAACTTAACATGGAAAAAACAGAGCTCCTCATACTTCCTCCCAAACCTGGCCCTATTACCTCCTTCCACATTACTGTTGGAAGTACGATCATTCACCCAATAGCCCAAGCACGCTGCCTAGGGGTCACACTCGATTCCTCTCTCACTTTCTCCTCTCACATTCAAAATGTTTCTAAAACCTGTCGCTTTTTCCTCCACAATATTACAAAGATACACCCTTTCCTCTGTTGCTCGACTGCTAAAACTCTGACTCAGGCCCTCATTCTCTCCCGTCTTCATTACTGTAACGTCCTGCTGTCTGGCCTTCCTACCTCTCACCTGTCCCCTACAATCTATCCTAAACGCTGCTGCCAGAATCACTCTACTCTTTCCTAAATCTGTCTCAGCATCTCCCCTGCTGAAATCTTTCTCCTGGCTTCCGATCAAATCCCACATCTCGCACTCAATTCTCCTCCTCACTTTTAAAGTTTTATACTCTTCTGCCCCTCCTTACATCCCAGCCCTAATTTCTTGCTAAGCACCATCCCAACTCTTGCGTTCTTCTCAAGGATGTCTTTTCTCTACCCCCTTTGTATCTAAAGCCCTCTCCCGCCTTAAACCTTTCTCACTGACTGCCCCGCACCTCTGGAATGCCATTCCTCTCAATACCAGACTAGCACCCTCTCATCCACCTTTAAGACCCACCTTAAGATACACTTGCTTAAAGAAGCATATGAGTAGCACCATGGCTAATACTATACGCATGATACATCAAGCTTGGCCCACTGCAGGCGCACTTACCAGAATGCCCTCCCACTGTCTCTGTAAGTTCTTCCTACCTACCAATTAGATTGTAAGCTCCTCGGAGCGGGGACTCCTTTTCCTAAATGTTACTTTTATGTCTGAAGCACTTCTTCCCATGACCTGTTATTTATTTTATTTGTTATTTATATGATTGTCACGTATTACTACTGTGAAGTGCTATGTACATTAATGGCGCTATATAAATAAAGACATACAATACAATATAATGGTATTACAGAGGTCAGTCCCTAACTTGCGATACTCACCTATCACAGAAATGTTACTTGCATCTCATAGTACACAAACAGACTCGTTAATGCTCAAAGATGTTTACAATATAATAGAATATTTTTGTCAGAATATTTAGCAAAGACTGACTGACAACATTTAACCTATCATAAATAATCATCATCTTAAAGAAACTCCGCTTAATCCTGACTTTATTTCCTTTTCTGACACACTGAGTAGGGGGACTCGATCTTGAGTACATCTTTGCATATTTACCCATTCATTTTTCAACCCTTCCTTATCCTTAATTTTAACACGGTCTAATTTCCAATGGAAAATACATATTGTGCTAGTAGTGGCTCGGCAATTAAATCTGACAGCTCTGTACAACAATGACCTTCTTTGCATTTTCAGACTTCATTGTAAATGAAGTTCTGAAGTATACCGCGTTGTACAAACCACAAGTTGATGTTTATGTACCTAAAGGTCTCCTGAGAGTCTAAAGTCATCAGTGACTTATCTGGAAGGGAGCTGAAGGGCACAACCTTCCGTGCTTTTAAAATCAATAACACTTGCCATTTCTGTTAAATAACCACGGCTAGAGCTTTAATATCAAGCAAATAACCTTGCTGCCGGCAAATTGTTTTATTTGTTAATGGTGCAAGGCAGAAAGTATAAACATCAAAACGGGAATCATATCCATCCATTTAACATTTTATTTGCAAAATGCTGAAAATAAAATGATGTTAAAGATTGAGATCCCCCTGTGCAATCAGAGAAGAGATGTTTTATTGTTTTTTATTTTTTTTTGCTGATTTGGATCCGCCTTGGATCGTCCGGTTCCTTTGGTTCACGGATTTCCGCGGATTAGTCTCAAAAAGGGCGATCTGCCTTTTTCCCCCCTGTTGCTGACAATCCACATGGCGATTTAATAATCCGTGGTCGGATTTTTAACAATCTGGCAACGGATTGTGGAATCTGCGGATTGGATCCTTAAAAATCCGGAAGTTTTGAATGAATCCGCACGGATTAAAACTGGAACAATCCATTAACGGATTTAACACCACGGAACGGATTTTGAATGCAAACTCGGGAAATTCCAGGAAACTGATTTTGATAGTTCCGCCCAGCCTTAATTTATTTATTTATAAAATATTTTACCAGGAAGTAATACATTGAGAGTTACCTCTTGCTTTCAAGTATGTCCTGGGCACAGAGCTAAGACAAATAATACATGGTTACAAATAAAGTTACATAAGTGAACAGGGTATACATTATATTCAAGACATTGCATGCACAGTTAAAGAAAATATATATTATAGGCGTATGTAACAGTTACAGACCAGATTAAAATGTGAGACAGCCTTAGTTTTGAAGGAACTTAAACTGGTGGTGGATGTGAGAGTCTCCGGTAGGTTGTTCCAGTTTTGGGCTGCACGGTAAGAGAAGGAGGAACAGTCGGATACTTTGTTGAGCATTGGGACCATGAACAGTCAATTAATTTAGAGCTTGTGTTACATTACTATGCACTGCCCTACTGTATGTAGCGTAACAACATACTTCAGAGCTACAGAGTTGTGGAGGTACAGTATACATATAATTGTGTTCATATGAGTGGCCAATTGAAGACCTGAGTTACAAAGTTTGATGTCCTCACTATAGAGCGCTGGTATAATATTGTCAGTGGTGAGAAGAAAAATAACTCACTTTTACCTATGATAATTTGTTTTGTAGATACTGAGCTGTGGGAACAAAAGCTTGATGCCACCACCACATTTATGTACAAATATAGCTGTTTTGGGGAACTTTTGCCAGGAGAGCTGGTAAAGTGTTGAGATTACAACGCTGCTGCAAATTCCAAGATATTTCCACTGATTTTCTGCCAAATTTTCTAATTTTGCTTTTTGATATATTAGACTGTGGGATGGTTCCAGAATCCGAGTTTTTATGGAATGCCAACACATAGAGCTTTGTGGGTACTCCTCGTCCAGTTTATTGGATGGTTAATTTGTTGGCTAAAATGAGGAAGCGAAATCATTATGTAGCAGCAAAATACAAATTACAGGTGGTAACAATCTAATATACAAAGCAATTATTTAAAATAGCTGCATTTTGTACAAATGGTCCCCATTTGTAGCTGATTCAAACAGGGTGAGTTAAATATTATTCCTGGGAGATGGTCTGCACCAAAGAATGTACACTATAGAAAAATAAGATAGTTATTTAACTAAAAGAGAAAATGGAGCAGTTTATCAAAATACATTTAATGTTCCTGGTACAGCTTTTATTTTGATTAAGAAAAGCTATGGGACTTTCAGACAGGGTAAGCACAGTACATATGATTGGTGAACGCTCTGCCAATAAATGTTTGAATTAGTAGTATACATAGGGTCGCCTGAAATACCGTATATACACGTTTGTCCCTTATTTTATTGACTAGTCCCGTCATCCCAGAAAGGTCGGTCGGGACGCATACTGTAATTGTGCCGTATTTTAGCACCTTGATGTGAAATGCTCGAACTTAAAATGACTGTCATTAAATCAGTCATAAAAACGTAGTAGATTTCTATTTGAGTGTAATAGTTCCCTTTTCGTATAGATGTCGCCTTAATAAATTATTAAAATAATAAAGAAGGCCATTGCCTGGTCATCTCATAACACCATGGCACCTACCCACAAGGGCGTTACTTGTTCTCCTACCGCTACTTGTTAGTCCAGTGCATGTCTTTCCCCGTCCCGCCAAGAGCAGAGATGATAAAAATCAAAGAATATAGCGGTCAAGTGGGAGATACCATTCATCTCGCAGCATCTGCACATCATTCATCGCTCATTATGACGTTTCTGCCGCCGCCATTGGAACCTATGGCGCGACCCGCTCTCCTCGGTTCGACCCTTATCGGGGGTCCAGGATATGGGGACCCGGTTGTGGTCGAGTGGGGGGAGGTCTAGGAACTAGGGGCAGAAAGAATTTTATTTCTAGGTGCTCTAGAACTGTTTATTCCCACGCCACTTGTCGTTGAACTTGACTTGTTAAGTGATGAAAGCTCTCCTATTAAAAATGTATCTGCTTTGCGGTTAAGCGGTTTGGACGGCAGCCAACTCGTTCCTGGAAAGCTCTTTCGAGGATTCTCCATTGAAGTCAATGGGCCCTTTGACTTACAATGGGAAACCGCTGCTCTTCCTCTCGGACGCCATCTGCTGGTCTTCTCAGGAAACAGGACTCAACAGCAAGATTCGCTATTGAAACACATAGAGCCTCAATGGCGGCCTATGGGAGCCTGCAAAATGGTGCCTGAAAAGGCGGGAAAATTACACAGAGGGCTATAATCACTAAACAACTATTAACCCTTGTGCTCCCGGATGGATCCTAGTGTGTGTGTGATGCAGACACTGATTAACCAGATGTTACAATAAAACGGGAACAGGGGAATACACATTTACATGTCATAACAGGGGGTTAAATCACAGTTCTGGACCTCAGCCCAGTTAACCCCTTGTCTCCCTGGTGAGGTCAGGGGATGGCCAAATGGGGTGTAACCCCTTTAATACCGGGCCACCCCCTCTCTCCCTCTACAATTATTATACTGGATTTCGGTGTCCCCTATTATAAAAACGTAAATGGGGCAACCCTAATTATACAGAGCTAGTGTTGCATTGATATTTAATTAACATATTTGTAGTTGTTATTACTGCAGTCTTCAAATGTTATTAATTTATATTAAACACCCTGAACACGATTATAGTTATATATTTAGATGAATGAATCGTGAGAAATATTTGTGATAAGCAGGTTATATTTTAGCAACAGAAACCCCCTTTTTATATATTTGACATGAGTCTAAATGTATTTGTGCTGCATTTTAGATTTTTATTGCCAGACAGAGCTATAATCATTTGAAAATAATTCTGCTGGTCATCTCAAAGCATCTTTATTCACATTTGCGATGCAATTTGCTAAACCTATTTCATTCATCCTTTGTACCAAAAGACATTCATGATTCAAGTATCTTAAAAACTCCTTGATAAATGATCACTTATGTAGAAATATACTTTGCATCCGCTGCCTGCATTGTCATGTGCAATAAAATAAGGCGATATCTATTAGCTGCCTGCAATACAATCAACAATATGCAATTAGCAATAAAATTGCTAAATGGCCCTTTTAATGTAAAGTATTCCGCAGAGAATCATCATATATTTGATTTCACCTGGACGTTTATTGTATTCATTCACGAAAATATGCCTGCAACTTCAAACCAAAAAGCATTTACTGTGTACATTTGCTAGAGGAACAATGTCACTTTCAGAAGGACCCGCAGGAATTAGATCAACATTTCATTTCCTCAGTTAATTACCAATATAATCTCTAGATAATCTCCTCTTACGTCTGTAAAGAGTGGTCGTCTCGAAAATGCAAACCATGAGTTGTCTAATTGGATCTAAATTGTACTGTACATCCTTTACAACTGATAAAAGTTTCACTTCATTGCAGTGAAAAATGTTACTACGTTGATCTTTCAGGATTGTAACCTTTTTGCCTTTGCTTCTGAGTTAAACTGTCCTGCACAATGCATACCCATGTTGAGGGATACAGATGCAGCGGCCGTTATTCGAACATTTCCTGGAGCTGTTTTCGTGTGCTCTGCTGTATTCCACGCAGCATTCGCGCCGGTGTTTACCGCGGTTGATTTGTTTGAATTTCATGGATTATGATTTCTTTGGGTGCAATTCTTCGCGTATCCGTGGCAGAAATTAATGAATTGTAATGTGTACATTACTGTGCTACTGTGTCAATTTCAGGTGTTTTAAAACCAGAACACTTAAATGTCATTTTCTGCACGCGATAAAAACAAGTCAACACGCGGTAAGGTTGGAAGAAATCACGCGCAATGACATGGGTATTCCGAGGTATACAACGCGTGAAATGTTCGAATAACGGCCGCTGCATCTGTACAAAACAAGTACTGTTGTATTCTGTAGCATAGCACAGGACTTTTTAGGACTAAGGACTTTTCACACGTTCATTTATAATTCTACATACAATATATGTTTTTCATTCCAACTACTGTAATAAGCATTAGGGGATTTGTAGCACAGTTTATCAAAATATTCAGAACAAGACGTAAAGTTCCTGAATACTAAGGAATGTTTAAAATCAGGAGGTGGTTGAGTGAAATTCAAGGATATTTGGAGTCAAAACTTGCATAAAGACAAACAAATTAGAGAGAAAATATTTTAGCACAAGAAAATGCATTGAGTTACCTTCTGTTTTCAAGTATGTCCTGGGTACTGAGTATTTTAATGACAACATTAATATTACAGTTATAAACAAGTTTAAAGTACAGCAGAAGTCTTGAAAGCTCTTAAATGGGTGGCAGTTTTGAGAGATTCAGGTTAATTGTTCAGGATAAAGTGTTTTGATAACACGAAACGCGTAGGAGGGTTAGTGCCTCCACTTTTTTTTAGATGGATTACCAATAAAGGAATATTTTTTTATCTACCACTTGGGACCCACTTTTTGGCTGCTGCGCCAGAATCACTTTGTTTCTCTAATTGTTCAAGTGAGCTTCCCGTTAAGAGAAGGAAGAGCGACCAGTTTCTTTATTAAACTGTGGAACAATTAGCAGGCTTATGGAGGGTGATCTCAGGTAATAATTAAATTGGGTGACTTCTCCAGACAATATTTGAAACTTGGACGGGAAACATGTACAGTGCATCGAGACTCTAGGGATAGCCATCCTAGTCCTGATAACATCCCAATGATGCTGTTGCAGTTACATAATAAGGTAAAACCTCATATTGAGTGGAGTAATATGTCTTGTTTCCTGATCTGTATTTGGGTTGCTGGACCATACACTATTCCCCCGTAGTCAACAATCTTACACCTCTTGCTATCGAAGAACTGGGTTTCATTGCTCCAGTTTTGTCAAGGATATCCTAGTTTGGGCCGTGTTAATAGGAGCAGGTTGGGAAGAGTTACCTAATTCTCAGTTGTCTCCAATGTGTTTGTTTTACATTTTGTCTCTTTTCATCTCTAACTCAAAACATCAGCCACATCGGAGGTGATGTAATTATCACTAGGTAATAATAATATGCACCAAATATAACGACCCTTAACAACAAGTGTCTTACATTTACATCTTTTATTGATACTATATAACTCACCTGAACTGGACAAAACTATCCTGAAATGTATAGTTAGAAGTTAGCAGTTAGTTTGTACATACTTTTCTTTGTAATTCGGAAGGAACTGGTTGTCTGTCTGGTATAGAAGTTGCTTGTCTGTCTGGTATAGAAAAGCACCATCTCAACCTTTGCTAATACCCATTATTGATTGACATTTCAATTTATTTTTCAGCAACAAGTACTTTGTCTTAGAATATTGAATTACTGCGTTTGTGGATTTTCAAGCTTTACTCTGCGTTCAATGCATCATTATACATTGTATACCTTTTTGGCAGACTTGTCACTTAAGCAACTAGTGAATTATCCTACTTCAACATCTATTCCCCCCTCCCCCCACCCCAATATTAGACCCTTTGTTGTT
This sequence comes from Ascaphus truei, assembly GCF_040206685.1. Lineage (NCBI taxonomy): Eukaryota > Metazoa > Chordata > Amphibia > Anura > Ascaphidae > Ascaphus > Ascaphus truei. The sequence goes on from NC_134499.1 coordinate 23,262,112, forward strand.
TGTTTCATTTATATCAGCTTTTTATCTGTTGTCCCTTTCAATATGTTCCTAGGTTACATTTCATGTTTAATCGAATTGACTATCAAGGCATCTTTAATATATTTGCAGAATTATTTATTATGTACTTGGTTATTATCCCTGTTGAATTTTGACGATGCATGTTTTTGGTTGTTGAATTCCACCGCCGGTAATATTATTATCTTGTGGGCATTAGGGCAGCTGCTGGAAATGACACCTAGAAGCTACATGTAACATATTACAATGGGCTTCATCCCTCATCAGACATATTTATTTATACAATATTTTACCAGGAAAAATAACAATGATGGTTACCTCTTTTTTTCAAGTATGTCCTGGTTAAAGAATATGAAGATGACACCATTATAGTTACAACAGACTTAGGATCAAATCTCATTTTTTTCAGGGCAAATAACGTAATGCTGCCTATTATCCCTGAGGTTAACACGTATCCTCAGAGTTTATTGTATGCAAAACAGCCATTGTATATCTAATTAGCATAGGCTTAATGTCACGTTATTGTAGCTCAAAGTTACGTTAGCTTCCAATAGCCTGATGTGTATATATGTAAAACCACTGCGATTTACACTATATCTTTATAATCACACAAATATATCTCCAAGTCCATAAATCAAGGGTCAAATATAGGTAGCTAGTGCTTCCTTCTTCAAGGTAGGTTACCAGAACTTGTCAAAAAATAGTCGGTGTTGTAAGGGAGATAGAGGAGCACACAAACACACTATATGGTGCAGTACTCTTTATTAATGTCTAAAAATAAGTTAAACAGACATCCACTCACATTTCCATGTGCTTTCCAAAAAAGCACAGAAGATACAGACATTCACTGTTTAGGTGCCTAGAAGCTGCTCCCGTTGATGTTCGAATTTCCTTACTACACCTTTTCCCCTTGGTTGGTAGGCCTCCGCCACAGGTATTTCTGCTGTCGGACGCTCATCCCTTCAGGGATTCCCCTGCTCAACCAGAATTCCGCGCTGCACCAAACGCATTAGAGAAAAGTCAATCATCAGGTAGATTGTAGGGTGTATTGTGTAGCCCCTGTGACTATATATATATATATATATATATATATATATATATATATATATGTGTGTATATACCCTTTTAAGCCCTTATTGTGCCATAATAAAAAGGTACTGTATATATCAATGAATGTGTAATGTCTAGTGTAAATACATCCCCTATGTAGGATGGGAAGAGAAAGAAAACAGGTACCCTAGCAGTATAGCTAATGTAATTAAATGAGAGTATAATAATATAATGATATAATAAGATACAATAAAACCCAGTGTAATCGCCAGATGGAAGATAAAAATAGCAAAAATATATAAATTAGGGAGGAAAACTTTAGAGAGAAAATTCTGTACACTATGTGTAGCCAACACAAAATAGTCTATTGACTATTCATTGATTAGTTTATTGAAGGAACAGTGGAAAGGGCAATGCTTCAGGTCCCTTACGGACCCTTCACCTGAAGAAAGGTCTGGACCAGAAACTTTGCCCTTTACACTGTTCCTTCAATAAATGGAAGACACTGCATAAAGTCTTGTGAGTTGAGTTCTACTTTGTGTCTCCTGTTGAAAAATGATGTTTCATTACAATTTAGATAAAAAAAATACCAGCAATGGGGGGGTAGGGAGGGGAGGGGGGCCTTCACGGTTGTGTAGTTGTGATACATGGGTAACCAAATCATAGAGTAGGAAGGGAATGGTACAACATTTAATAACTATATAACGATATGGGAAAACTTTAAGTATGTGTTACTTTCATCCAGACTCTGACAAAGTGCTCCTCCTCCAGCCGCACCATCACTGAAACCCTTTCTCAGGGTCTAGAGGTGAGTAACGTCAACTTTAGGCATCTAGTCCCTACATTAACCGTAACTTCAGTTGATATGTAATGTTAGGGTAAACACCTCTTGCGTATCATTATCACAAACGTCCATAAAATTGAACGCTACACTAAATAAAAGTGTAAAACTGGGTTACCGTAAAGTTATATTCTTTAGTGGATAAGCGTCAACATTAACATGACGGTAATTTAGGTTAACGTCAAGTTAAATAGCCGAATAGCGCAGTGTATCTGGGCCTAAGGATAAGCTATTGCAAAAATGTCTTAGAATTATATCACAAATTCTATACGCACCACACACTATGCTTCCTGGCAACACCATGTGAACTCAACATTAGAAAGAGTAAAATTTCTTAAAAAATTGAAGATCACAGATATTGTTGTGTCATCTGACTAAATGTCAAAGGTTTTTAAATATATGTGACAATACGCGATGAGCAATAAGGCACTTAGGTGACTTTGTGTAAGGCGTAGTGTATGTTGTTTAGCTTGTGTATTTTTGTAAAAAGAAAGCAAAATGTACTGTACATTATCTCAGTATGTTCCTCTTTCAAATTATATTAATTAATGTAAGTTTGCTAAGGTATGCAATAAAAAGAGCAAACAAGCATTTTTAATTAGAAGAGAGAAAACATATTTTATGTAAGTAGGACACAGAGAGCCTCTAAGTTGCCTATATATTTAAGCCAATTAGTCAACAATGAACTCTCCTATGAACTATTACACTTTATATAACTGGCAGATCAGCACTAATGCAACAAACTTTTAAAAGGCTACACAGAGTACATAATTATTATAGAAACCAAGGAAAGGTTTTGCCCCTTATCTGTGCGAGTAGATGATACTTTCCTACCCGTTTGTACTGTATATGGTTGAAGGAACAGATGGATACTCATTATACCCTATCAAAATGTATCATTGTGTTATTTTTATGATCTTGTGAACTGGGAGGCATTTGAATGCATGTTTTTAATGGAAATTGATGCTCTTTGTATTATATATTTATGTGCTTTATATCGCTGACTGCAGTATGAAAGTACCATTTTGCAAAATAGATACAAAAACGTTTTATACAGGTAGAGACAACAAAAACGGAATAAGAGAGCAAAAGTGTTTTGGGTAGAGACAGGCAAACGTATGATAAAGTAATCTCTACATTTGACATAACTGTGCAATGAGATTATTATCTTAAGTAGATACAGTATTCTTAGATGTACTGTACACAGACATAATACCATTTATTGGTGTGATTGCTTCACCTGTACAGGGCCATCATGACATACCTAGCACATCAGAGGCCCGGGTATCAGGTTCATCATGAGCACTTACTCTTTTCCATGACGGGATTGGGCTGAATGCGCCAGTGGAGCGACCAGGCCATTTAAAACGGAAGGGGCCTATTTGTATCATGTGATCACTTCTGGAGTGATCACATGACCAGGAAGTGCTGGAGGTTTCATTTGTCATTAGGAAAATGTACAATTCCAAAGTGTGGGGAAACAGTTTCAGGAGAATCCGGCTTGTGCCGCCAACACAACATAGACAAACAATTTCTTCAAAGAACAAGTGTCCACTAAGACAGAGATACAGCGTAGATCTCCACTCACACGTTCATAATGAAGTTCTCCATTTAATGTGACAGCCGTGAGCAGTGGAAACACAATGTTTCAGGTCCCATATAGACCTGATGAAAGGTCCATATGGGACCTGAAACGGTTTTTTTTCCACTGTTCGTGGTATTCACAACAAATGGAGAACTTCATTATGAACTTGTGAGTAGAGCTCTACGCTGTATCTCTGTCTTAGAGGACATCTGCACTTATTAGGAAAATGTATAAATGTCACTGATATTGACCAGTAAATAATGTTATTCTATCTTGTGACTACTCTAAAAAAGTTGTTGGTAAATTACGGTAATATGGACATGGTTTTGAAATGATATGGAATATTTTATAGCATGGAAAAGAACTCCCAGAAACCCTTCATAATATCCCAATAATGCGAGCAATGTAACACTGTGATGTGACATCGTGAATCCATAATCCTGGTTATAGAAATTGTTCAGGAAGCCGTTTTTCTTGTTTTTTTTCTTAATAAGAGATAACTTTGCAAAGCTGAAATCATACAAACTCACTGCAAGTAAAATGATGGATTCTACCAGATCTGTGATCCATGAACATGGTATTGTAACCAAGCTTTACTCTTTGCTTCTAGTATGTTCAGGGACACAGACACATTCCTTGTAAAACAGGGATCCTTTATTTAGAAATGAATTACAGCAACAAATACTGTAACATGGACTGGGCTGCTGGCCCCACCACATGGGTAGGCTTGCTGTAGGAACAGTGACCGGTCTCTGGAAGGTCTCAGTTAAAAGGAAGTCTAGCAATGTAGCCAGAAGCTCATCCTTCAGAGGGAAGTCTAGCAATCTAGCCAGAAGCTCGTCCTTCAGAGGGAAGTCTAGCAATGCAGCCAGAAGCTCATCCTTCAGAGGGAAGTCTAGCAATGCAGCCAGAAGCTCATCCTTCAGGGGGAAGTCTAGCAATGTAGCCAGAAGCTCATCCTTCAGAGGGAAGTCTAGCAATGTAGCCAGAAGCTCATCCTACAGAACGAAGTCTAGCAATATAGCCAGAAGCTCGTCCTTCCACCTCTGCTTAGACGTGTCTTGAGAACCTATTCTAACTTGCCCTCGCCTCCAGCTGATAAGTCCAGGAGCAGGGATGCTGCCGCACCCCTCAGGTATTGTAACCTTATGGGGGTTAACTGCAACTATAACCTAGAACTGCAATAAGTGAGAAATTAGAACTAATTTGGCCCAAGCTCAGAACCCTTATTTATAACTCCTCCCTGGAAGGTTCCACTACATGCCAGAAACTTCATTCTGAGGCCCGCCAGGGTTGCCAAGACAACATATAGGTTTCAACGTTGCAAAACCTTTAGTTCTTACACATATTCCCCTAGCAACTACCCTAAGAAAAGGATTTAACCCCTTAAATCTGATTAGATTCAAAGAGTTAACAATCTATTACCCTAGCCAACAGTAATGGGCGTTTAAGTTTATTACAGTATCAGTTTTGATTCTGAATTATTTCTCAAACGGATACTGTTTTGGAAAAGCAGTAGTAGTAATTAACTTAAATTAAATGATATAGTTGTGTTTTACAGCCCAAATGTTTTCTGTTTTTTTTTTTTTTTTAATTAAATGTGGAGTTGAGCAGGCAGAGAAGGTGCATTAGGGGAAAGTATTGAATTTTTTTGGCATGTTAAAATGCTTCGAAAATTGGTTCCTATATAAATGATAAAAAACTATATTGTTGAATGTATCATTGGTGTTTAAATGCCATTACTGGAATTGAAATATTTTGTTTGCAGAAACGACAAAAAAACTAAAAGCCAGTAAATAAATCCTTTCAGGGAATAAAAAAAAAGAGACAATCTCTCAGGCAGCGGTGACACCTGGTACATTGTTCCAGTTTTTCAATCAATATGTCAGCAATGTGATTCATCATATTTAAAACCATCGTCTAAACGTCTTTCACTTTTTAAAATGTCATCTGTTCGCTTAGATTATTCAAGTTCACCTTTTTATATGTTCCCAGGATGGTTCACATTCTGTTTTGTCCATCAAGTATGTGAAGCAGACCAAAGGTTAATGATTCATAATTTGACTTCATTAAGTAATAATATAGCAACTTGAGTTCCTAATTATGCTCAAGTATTGAAGAGCAATGTCATAACATTAGGAAGTAATGAACCAGAATTTAAATGTGCTGTGGTTGGCTATCCAGTTGCATTTCTTTTTGGGTACGGCCTCTACCAAGATTTAAAAATGGGATACATGCTATTTAAATTGTGAAAGAATTTGCGGGTTTGTGAACAAAAGGGAAAATAAATATATTTTTCCAATTAAAAAAAAAATATATATATATATTTAAAATGAGGACGATATTGTAATCTGAAGTAGATTATAATCAAAGCAGCTCACTGTAAAATAACTATATTCAACCTTACTTGAAGGTACCACAGATTAAAGGGTATTCCCAGAAGCATTTTTGTGTTTTGGTCCCAAATTAGTCATCCTGTGTAGGTAGCGATACAGTACATTTTAATGGGCCGGAATAAGAGTTCTTTCTACTTCTTCGTAGTTTATGTATGAAGATTTAAGACCTCACTGAAGATGACACTTTTTCAGGTTTTGACTACAGGTGTAACATGTAATTAGCCCAAATAAAAATGATTTTTTTTGGTTGTTATATCACTTTATAGCCCCTCAGTGTTCACCACAGACGTTTGATGTCATGGCATAAATATTGATGCCAACACTTTTGCTACGCTATTATATTAAATTATTGGTGAGTCTATTACGTTGTGGCCCCACTTTTGCTAAATTCTTGCAATATTTTTGATCCAATACATATGGTCATGCCATATTAGAGGTGGGGAAAAGACAGATGTAGCAGGTGTTATTGCACACGCTAGCAGAGTAGTGTGATTGCGCTGTCCCTTTTATAAACGCATGCACACACAATAGAGGCTTCTCCCACTAGCATGTTCCGCGTGTCTCCCTGCAACGTACCTAATTTGCAGTATATGTGTTGGAGTTTAACTCAAAGATGGCACTAAAAGCATTAGCAAGCTAAGCAGTTACTTAAGATTCATACTAGAGCAGAATTTTGTAACCGGGGTTCCAAGGAACCCTTGGGTTCCCCCGGGCATCCCTAAAGGGTTCCCTGGACTTTTCAATGCATCTAAATCTCAGACGCGCTATTAGAGAGGGTTGGGGTTCCTGTATAGGTATAGTTACTGCTTGCAATGCAAAGACTGCAAGCAGCCAGCTAATAACAGGTCTGTAAGAAAGGAAGCAGCAACAATTCTCAAGTGTCTGTGACTTCAGCCTGAGAGGAGCTTTGCTGCGGAGTCGCCAGAGGGGCTAACTGAAGACCAGCAGGGAATGCTGCCCAGCTCATGTTTATGGACTTTGGGTGGGGTCGGGGTGGGGGGGTGTTAGCACAAGTTTCCTTTTTTTGTTAAATCACAGAAAGTACCATAGAGCGGTTATGGCGTGGGAATAAAAAACATATTCTTTGAGAAGCTGCTGCTCTCTCACCCTACAAGACCCCCTAAAAGCCAACATTGCCACTAATAAAAGATTTTCATCAGTTGTTAAAAAAAAAAAATGTAGGACGCCATTAAAGCAGAAGGGTGTGTCTGGAAATTGCTGTGAAATGCTTTACCTGTAGCAGTGTCATTCAAATTAAGGGGGAAAATATATTTATGAAATAACACAAATGTAATATTAATCTCAAATAGAAAGGGCTCTGTTTCTATGTCTGCACAAAAGAAACGTCCATGATATTACTGCTCTTTATCAAATTGAAATGTGATACAAATAAGCAGTGGTAACAAGGGATATATTCATTGCATGTTCAGGCAGGATTCATCTAATGGAGTTCTGTCTTCGCTGATAGATTTACGGCAGTTTTAGGCATAGTACATGCCTCTCTGGTGTGTGATGTATACCCAAAGGAACAATACGCATTACAGGAAATGCAGTTAGTTTTCCCGGCAACAATCACTATTCGGGACATCAGTATGTTCTCAAGATTTCAGTGGCAGCGGCTAATTAAAAACAAGATAAATAGGATATTGCTAGTGCTTTTCTTATGTTACAAGGAAAGTAGCTGCATTATAAATATAATGTTTTAGTGTCTGCTGAAAGTTACAAATATGTACGACCTTTGGAAGGTTATTTGGAACATTAACTTTGTAATATACAATCACAGCTATTTTTTAAAAAAAAAGGTTGTTTCCTATTTCCATATGGTTCACCAGCTTCGGATTATTACTAATACGAGATGATTTTATTCATGTTTTCCTACCTTTTGTGTTATGGACGTTACATTTTTTTCATAATGTGGTTAGACATTAAATTCTTAACATTAAAATCCCTACAAACATGGGTATATGGTATATAACCAATGTTCTGCAAGGTGTCTGCTCTCTAAGGTGCTGCAGACATCTCTCCGTTGGGCCTATTCTAGTAGCTCCGAAGTTTGTAAATTTGGCTTCTAAACAGCCCTTTCCAATCAGATTGGCATGCTTTGCTATTCTGTAAAACCTTCTCACATGTCCAATCCGTGTCTAAAAGTTTTTTTTAGAAGCGCACTGCCAATTCGATCAAATTGTGAAAAAAGCCTCCAACATGCAATTTTTATGACAACTGCAATTCTTGTAGCTCCGTTATGCAAACCGCCTCTAAACATTCACGTTATTTTCATGCCACCTCAAGGGTGGCGAGATTGCTATTGCGCGTTACACTCAGAGCCTGAAATATGGGTTTGGCTGAGAGAGTAAAACCCATCATCCAGATTGGGGATGGAGATAGCACCTGGTCAGGTCGTTCCGCTTCAAAAACAAGTACAATCCGGGGCGGTTTGTGGCTTTTTATAGATGCGGTTTAGAAATTGCGATTTGCAATAGAAAATAGGCCGCGTTTTTTTTTTCTTTTCCCACAATTTAATTCGCTACTTCTGAACCGTGCGGTTTGGCAATGACCCCTTCGGAGCTACGAGAGTAGACCCCAGTGAGGAGTTAATGCGGATGTTAGTAATTATAGTGGTTTTATCATGTGAAACAATCACTTGTGTATTTGTAGCAACGTATATACTTTCTTCAGCAATTGCTTTTTCGAAGCAGACCTATGTTTATTATTTCTTACCTGTTGTCGAACTGTTGGACTGGCTCCCTATGTAACTGCACAATGATTGAAAGAGACCAAGAAAAGCAGGACCCAGACACCTACCACTGTCAGTGAAGATGTGGCAGGAGGCTTCGGGAAGAGAACAGTGAAATTGTGCAGCATAGAAGCGCCAGTAGCAAAATATCTGGGCACAGTAGGAAATTCAGCAAATCAGTCTTAGTAATAAGAAATGCAGTGAGGGATGCTAGACACAGTCATCAGAGATCTATTTAAACCACAACGGGGAAAAAAATAAAAAGGAAAGAGACCACCACAGCACATATGTAATATATTCCTGGGATCACTGAGACATGCAAAAGAAAGGCTTTGAAAATATCATCAGAGTATCACCTAATACTGAAGTGCCTGTACTAATTTACTCTGCACTATCGCCACTGGAGCAACACGGCTATTTCTACTTAATTCAAAATATCATCAGAAATGTATTTTGTTTCTGAATGAAAGTGCCACCCCACCTTGGACCAAAGGGCTTTGTGGTATCCCATGGGTTAAAACTGCCTGCTTGATAAATCTTCAAAAAAAAAATCCAACTACAGTATATGTATTTTTTATTCTACCTTTAATATTTTACTGACAAACTTTGCAGGGGTTTAACAATCTTTACCTAATGTTTTGTTTTTGTTACAGAAGGAACCCCTCTTCCACTGGCAAAGTGTCACCCCCCTAGTTATTTCTTTTCTTCTTTTGGGAAACTACTTTATTTACTGTATAAATATATTTTTTAGTAAAACAGCTCACAGACGGAGGAGAATATAATAAGTCTAATAAGAGAGGAAATATTCATTTTTTACTCTGCATGTTTCACACAGAATACCTTTTTTTTTTTTTTTTTTTTTTTTTTTAAAGGAAATATATTCGTATTAAATAAGTTTTGTGCACTAAAAGGATTGCCTCTAATCACAGTGATGGTATTTGTAAAGGTACAGTATTGTCAAGTTCTCGTTCTTGTCTGTACAATTATTATATATATATATATATATATATTTTTTTTATGGTTTTAAAAAAATGTTGGTATTCCAAGCGCTTTTTTTTTTTTAACATGTATTTTTACGTCGGATTTAAGCAGCTGTCTCCGGAGCTCCTGGACCCCCTGCTCACGGAGATACTTACCTCTGTAGGGGGTGCCGGTAGCCACTTCGACTGACCTATCTGGGGTTTAAAGTTTGGAGCGCCCGCATCACGTGGGCCAATAGGAAGCCGGACCTAATGATGTCACGGCCTCCTATTGGCCCGCCGGGCACAGTAGCTTTGAAACGCCGCCAGAATCTGAACCGTGGTAGTCGAGTGGAGAGGCTACCGGCATCCACTATGGAGGTAAGAATCTCCGGAAACAGGGGGTCCCCGGAGCTGAAATTAATGGGTTTCAGTTGCTGAGACCTCCTACCTGAATCCTATGTAAAAAAATTATTATTATTTTTTAAATGCTCTTGGATTGCGTTTTTAAGACTGCTTATAGTTTCACTTATACTGACCCTGCTATGGTAAACTTTGAATGCCTTATTCCAGGGGTGTGCAACATTTTTCACCTGCGCCCCCTGCCTGCTTTCCCCCTGCTCGCGCCCTTTTCCCCCCCATACCTTGTCTAGGCGTTTTCTGACATCACAACCCTCATGTGACGTCGCGTTGCCATGTCATGTGACGTGTTGCCATGGCGACGCTTTGCCAGAAGCCGACAGAAACAAGGTAAGTGATATAAAGAGGCCTCGCACGCAACCTCGACATTCAATTTAAACGCATTGGGGAAGAGCCCCGCGCCCCCCCCAGAAAATGTTTCATCCCCCAGTTTGTGCACCCCCCAGTTTGTGCACCCCTGCCTTATTCAATAAGCTATTAAGCTGCTTGTCATACTGTAGGTGGAGATGAGTGGGACTGCAATGTTCTCCAGCGCGGGGAAGATTTCTTCACGGCATACTGGATAAGCTAACTGCGAATTTCCAGCCGACGTTGTGTTGCAAAGAATATATTAAGCAAATAATTGCTTTTCTGTGTTTACAATCATGAACATAAGTGATTTACATGGTAATGGGTAGGGACGGCAACATGAGTTGTGTAGTTCGAAATATCTCCATATGTCATTTTTTTTTTGCCCACTAAGAATGATGAAAGTAAATTTTCCTTTGGGAAATAAAGTTTGCTCTTATTTACAGCATAAGTTAAACTTGTGTGTGTTTTTCATTAAAGCGGGACTGTGTCGCATTGTTATTGAGTTATTATTAGTGTTGGATTTGTGACACTTTTCCAATCCAATTTTCTTTATACACCGACCCGGTGAAGTCACGATATATATTTAAAAAAATAAATAAAACTACAATTCACATAGAAAAACCTACAGGTGCTTTGAGAAACCTGATTTCTCGATGAGTCTCTTTTCGTATTATATTAATGGAGATAAAAGGTTCAGTTAAAATATACAGCAATGTCATCTTTTTATTGTCATTTTTGCAGTGCGGGCTCTTCCTTTTTAATTGAACCAAAGGCATAATAAAATAATTTAACTTTTCCAGCAGGTTCTTCCGGCAGCGAAGAATTCACATTATCTGTACTGATATTGTACTAGCAATCTGGGTATCATTCGGGTTGACAGGTGGCTTCTCCAAAAAAATGACGTAATGGTCAGATCATTTTATAAATAATATACCTACGCAGGGCCACCAACCGAAATCATTTGGCCCAGGACAAATGAAAGGAGCAGGGCCTCCGCCCCCCCCCCCCTCCCTCTGCCCCCTGAACCCATAGCGCACATACCACGAAAAAAATATTTTTTAGCGCGCAACTTTTACTTAACTGTTTTCTTCTTATTGTAATAAGGAAAAAAACATTACAATGCAATCTGTTTATTTTTATATTTTCAACAAAAGACAGGCGACTGCCTGCCTGGTTGGGTGACTGACTGGATAGGTTACTGACTGGATGGGTGGGTGACTGGATGGGTGGGTGACTGGATGGGTGGGTGACTGGATGGGTGGGTGACTGGATGGGTGGGTGACTGGATGGGTGGGTGACTGACTGACTGACTGGGTGACTGCCTGATTGGTGGGTGGGTGGGTGACTGACTGACTGGATGGGTGGGTGACTGACTGACTGGGTGGGTGACTGACTGACTGACTGACTGGGTGGGTGACTGACTGGGTGGGTGACTGACTTGATGGGTGGGTGACTGACTGGGTGGGTGACTGACTGGATGGGTGACTGACTGGATGGGTGGTTGACTGACTGACTGGGTGGGTGACTGACTGACTGGGTGACTGACTGGGTGACTGACTGACTGGGTGACTGACTGCCTGGGTGGGTGACTGACTGCCTGGGTGGGTGACTGACTGCCTGGGTGTGTGACTGACTGGGTGGGGGACTGACTGCCTGGGTGGGTGACTGATTGCCTGGGTAGGTGGATGACTGACTGCCTGGGTAGGTGGATGACTGACTGCCTGGTTGGGTGGATGACTGACTGCCTCGGTGGGTGGATGCCTGCCTGGGTAGGTGACTGCCTGGGTGGGTGACTGACTGCCTGGGTGGGTGACTGACTGGGTGGGGGACTGACTGCCTGGGTGGGTGATTGATTGCCTGGGTAGGTGGATGACTGACTGCCTGGGTAGGTGGATGACTGACTGCCTGGTTGGGTGGATGACTGACTGCCTGGGTGGGTGGATGCCTGCCTGGGTAGGTGACTGCCTGGGTGGGTGACTGCCTTGGGTGACTGACTTGACTCACTAACTGACTGGGTGGGTGACTGTCTGCCTGTGTGGGTGACTGACTGGGTGGGTGACTGATGACCTGGGTGGGTGACTGATGGCCTGGGTGGGTGGGTGACTGATTGCCTGGGTGGGTGGGTGACTGATTGCCTGGGTGGGTGGGTGACTGCCTTTGACTGCCTTGGTGGGTGTGTGACTGCCTGGGTGGGTGACTGTCTGCCTGTGTGGGTGACTGAAGACCTGGGTGGGTGGGTGACTGCCTGGGTGGGAGACTGAATGCCTGGGTGGGTGACTGACTGCCTGGGTGAGTTGGTGGGTGACTGAATGCCTTGACTGCCTTGGTGGGCAGGTGACTGCCTGGGTGGGTTACTGCCTGGGGTGACTGACTTGACTGGGTGGGTGACTGCCTGCCTGTGTGGGTGACTGACTGATTGCCTGGGTGGGTGACTGCCTGGGTGGGTGACTGACTGAGGTTGGGTGCCTGGGTGTGTGACTGACCTTGACCGGTTAGGTGCTGCTTCCTGCTTCCTTTCCCACCAGATGCGAGGTAGGCTCGGGGCGTGGGTTGTGGGAGGTAGGTGGCTGGGGGGGGCGAGACTGGCGGGCTATTTCCGCGGCTGCTGCCTGGGCAGGATGCGGCCATGGGGGAAGCTGAATTGGCGCTTCCCCTCCGTCCCACATTGGGAGCAGTGGGGGAAGCGGGCCCACAGGCATCAGGCCGGACACCCTGCTTCCCTGCGCATGCGCGCCGAGACCTCGGCTCTGCACATGCGCACGGGGTTCGCCGGCAATTTTTTTCCCCTGACTTATTTATTTTTTAGAAAACAGGCACGGCCGCGCAGGGGGCCCGGGCAGCCGGCCCCCTAACTCACGGGGCCCGGGGCGCCAACAACGGCAGTCCCCCCCATTGGCGGCCCTGGGCAAGCCTGTACGTGACAAGGGCTTTTGATGGCCAATGAATTATTTCTTTGACAATGCCAAAAATAGGATAGAGGATGGCGTGGACATTTTAAGGCAGACCGTAAAAAGTTGGCAGAATGTTCTTCAGAGATGATGAAATTAGATGGAAATATCAGCAGAGAGGTGACATATACTTTAGCAATTTGGTACATGTTAACAGTAGATTAGCATCCACAGAAAATTGACATTGAGATTTTAACAATGGGTCTACACTAGCTAACAAAGCAGCATTGTCTGTGGTGATAAAAGAATAGGGAGTCGTGTATTGTATTAATGACAGTATACAATGAGCTTATGTTTGCAATGTACATTCAAATCTGAAGTGCACAGACCTCTGAACTCTGAGAAAATATCAGATGATCAGTAAAATATGCCAACGAATCCTCTTATGAGATGCACTGAAAATATTCTCTGTGCCTCTCAGGGTTCACTTGGTACTAGCCTATTTGTGACTAGGCCTGTGTGTAATGGGACACTGCCAGTCTAAAGCTCAATGTTCTTGCAGTCTCTATTTCATACAGTAAACCTATAAGTGGACTTTTTTTTATGATACTAAAAATGAATATATATAATTTACATATGCATACAGTTAATTTACCTATGCTCATAAAACCATGTTGATGTTTTTTTGTTTGTTTTTAAAAGTATGAATGAGGATTTGTAGCCTAGTTGTATTGTATGTCTTTATTTATATAGCGCCATTAATGTACATAGCGCTTCACAGTAGTAATACATGGGGTAATCAAATAAATAACAGATAATATAAATAACAGATCATGGGAATAAGTGCTTTAGACATAAAAGTAACATTAAGGAAGAGGAGTCCCTGCCCCGAGGAGCTTACAGTCTAATTGGTAGGTAGGGAGAACGTACAGAGAAAGTAGGAGGGAGTTCTGGTAAGTGCGTCTGCAGGGGGCCAAGCTTATGTATCATGTGTTCAGAATATCCACAGTGCTATTCATATGCTTCTTTAAGCAAGTGTGTCTTAAGGTGGGTCTTAAAGGTGGATAGAGAGGGTGCTAGTCGGGTACTGAGGGGAAGGGCATTCCAGAGGTGTGGGGCAGTCAGTGAAAAAGGTTTAAGGCGGGAGAGGGCTTTAGATACAAAGGGGGTAAAAAGAAGACATCCTTGAGAACAACGCAAGAGTCTGGATGGTGCATAACGAGAAATTAGGGCAGAGATGTAAGGAGAGAAGAGTGTAAAGCTTTAAAAGTGAGGAGAAGAATGGAGTGTGAGATGCGGGATTTGATCGGAAGCCAGGGGAGGGATTTCATGAGGGGAAATGATGAGACAGATCTAGGAAAGAGTAGAGTGATTCTGGCAGCAGCGTTTAGGATAGATTGTAGGGGAGACAGGTGAGAGGCAGGAAGGCCGGACAGCAGGAGGTTACAGTAATCAAGACGGGAGAGAATGAGGGCCTGAGTCAGAGTTTTACCAGTCGAGCAACAGAGGAAAGGGCGTATCTTAGTGATATTGCGGAGGAAAAAGCGACAGGTTTTAGAAATGTTTTGAATGTGAGGGACGAATGTGAGTTGCGAAAAGACATAGTTAAAGTCAGGACTGGCTGGGAGTTTTTTGCGGGGTTCGGTACAGAGGTTTTTTTTGGCGGGGCCTCTTATGTGCCCCGGATCCGGCATCTCCTCCTGCTTAGGGTGACCAGATTTTCAAAATGAAAAACCGGGACACAATAAACAATTATTTAGAAAACAAATTACATCACGTGACGCACCCCGTTGCCATGACAACGAGACACTGACGTTAGTCGGTGACATGTTGCCATGACAATGTGGCATCACGTGATGCCTCGGCACCATAATGCGTCCCGTTGGTGGGGGCTGCAGTGTGTGTGTGTGTGTGTGTGTGTGTGTATGTGTATGTGTATGTGTGTGTGTGTGTGTGTGTGTATATAAATAATGAAGACATGAATTAAAATTAAAATAATTAACAAATTAAAATTAAATTAACAAAAATGTAGGCATTAATTAAAATTAAGACTTTTAAAAATGTGACATTCCTGACCTTGTGTGTATATTACACTTTGCAAAATAGGGTCTCTTGCTCTCCTCGTGGCAGTCAGTGACATCACTGCCATGCAGGGCCGCAGACAGCTTTCCCGGGGCCCAGGAACAACGTTTCCACCGGGGCCCCCCACCCACGTTTCGGCGGCCGTGCGAGAACCCCCCCTTCTCACACACCTCCTCACTCTCACCCCACCTCACCTCACACTCCCCAGTCACCCTTTCCTTCCCCCCCTCTCTCTTACACCCCCACCCCATGCATTTTTCTCCCCTCCCCACACTCAACCTCCCTCCCCAATATACGTGCACACACAGTGACAAACACTCCCCTCATACACCCCCCCCCCCCCCCACATACCTTCCCCTCAGCTCCTCATATCTCCCCCTCCCCATACCTTCCCCTCAGCTCCTCATATCTCCCCATACCTTCCCCTCAGCTCCTCATATCTCCCCATACCTTCCCCTCAACTCCTCATATCTCCCCCTCCTCATACCTCTACCTCCTCATATCTCCCCCTCTTCATACCTCTGCCTCTCCTCCTATGACACACACACACAGACAGAAAGACAGGACAAACACACAGACAGACAGGGTGAGTCTAAAGCACTTATTCCCATGATCTGTTATTTATATTATCTGTTATTTATTTGATTACCACATGTATTACTACTGTGAAGCGCTATGTACACTAATGGCGCTATATAAATAAAGACATACAATACAATACAATACAGGACACACACACACAGACAGGAGACGCACACACAGACACCTCACTGAAAAGCAGCTCACTCCATCCGGCCCCGGTAGAAAGCCCCTCCCCCGACACCCTATGACCTCCAACCAATCCCCTGCTTAAAGCCCAGCCGCATTCTAACATGGAAAAAAAACTACCCGGCTGCCGCATCCTCCTCGGCGCCGCCGCTCGCTCCCCTCCCCCCGCGCGCATCGCTGCGCACCGTCGCCTACTTCCCCGCGCACCAGGGAGAAAAACCGGGACATTCCCGGGACGGGCGGGCAACCGGGACAGCCCAGCAAAAACCGGGACTGTCCAGGCAAAACCAGGACGAATGGTCACCCTACTCCTGCTGCAACGTGTCGCCTTGATGACACGACGTCATGTGATGACATCACGTGATTCCCGGGGGCTCTTGCCCCGCCCTCGCCTCATGTGATGTTGCGTTGTCATGGCGATGCAGCTCATGTGACGTCACATTGTCATGGCGGCGCAGCAGCACATGGCATCGCGTTGTCATGGCGACGCATCGCCAAATGGTAGCAAGAGGAGATGCCGGCACTTACAGAGACCCATCGTTGTCCCCCGGGCCTGAAAATCACAGTTTAAATGTTGTGGTGGTTAATTTAAGCCCCCAACATTAAACTGTGAGTACTGAAGTTGGGAAAGGGGGCGCGGCACGAGGTGCAGTCACACCGATGACACCAAGCCGGCCCTGGTTAAAGTTACATGAAAATATATATCTAGTGCCTAAGGCTTTAGCTATGTTGCAGCTGCACAGTGCTTTTTGTAATATACAGTAAGTACTAAATGCCATGTGCCAAAAAAAGTTCAGAAGTACCAAATAACCTTTATGGCCTGATAAAAGCCTGCACAAAATGCATTTAGTAACAGTTTATATAGCGGATATTTTCTGTGCTGGGGCATTTCAAATGTTGAACTGGCACTTTCCCTGAAGGGACACAGCACTCGATTCTTTTTGTTTATTAGTTTAATTGTCACCAACATTCACTATAGATCAGGACTCGGCTTCAGATGCGGTACTGCAAATCAGAAAATCCTTTTAGATGCCCTTGATGTTACTAACGGATTTTTAAGTAGTGATTCAACACTTCATTTCTAGGCGTTTTTTTTTTTTTAGTTTTATTTTTTTTTTTATCTAGAATAATTTTATCGCAAGATGTTCTACAGAAGGGATTTGTACCGTACCACTTTAAATCCTCTTCATTACTTTTAAGCATTTGAGGATTTTGTAAGCATTACGAAGGGATTGTGTACCACTAGGGAAATATCGCTTTAGCCATTTTATTTTATGAAAACCTGAATCCATGACAAGCCTGCAATTCAGGCGAATAATCAATTTATAGTTAGCTTCTTTTTTTTTTTGGAATGAGGAAAGTTTATGCAGTTGGTTAATGCACTTCTTTGGACATGTTATAGTCTGGGGTGCGCAAGCTCTTCTCCCTGCGCCCCCCTGCCTGCTCTCACCCCATGCTGGGCTCTGGCGTCAAATGACGCGACGGCACATGACCCTGGGTTGCCATGGCGACACGTCACTGGAACGTTAAGGTAAGTAAAGTTACAGAGGTTTTGCGCGATCCCCGAAATTTAATTTAAATGCCTTCGGGGGAAGCGCGGGGCCTCTGTAACCGCTGCGACCCCCCCACCCCTTCCCCGAAAATCAAGGGGGGCGCGCCCACCAGTTTACGCACCCCTGGTCTACGTGGATATTAATTAATCTCCAGAGAAAAATATCTAACCTTCTATGCAGCACAAATGTTATATTATGCAGAGCCTGTGTAACACTTCCTGTTGATGTGTCATAACTATTCTAAACATCACCGATTCAAGTTTGGCAAAGGGTGAAAAATATCTTGATACACTGAAGCTGACCATTATTCTACCTTGATACATAACTTTCTATGGCTTATAGTCACTAAAGTGTGCAAAGCTTTTAGCAGGTCTTAGCTTCCATTCATTTGAATGGGAGTTAGGTGGTGCTAAAGATTACCAGCCTTTAGTTAATATGGGCCTATATTTGGTGCGACCAAACTCTACTCCTTTATTCTACCCGGCATAGAAAAGGGTTTCCATTGACAAACTAGGGAACAACTCCATCGTGAGAGAGCCCAACATGATACTAACTGAGTATTGCAAGAAACAGTGATGAATGCAAATTTTAGACTTATTCTGGAATGGGTTAGAGTGATCTTTTGACCGTCAAAAGGCACTTAGCCATAATATTTAAAGACGGAATGGCAAAGAGACATCATGCCTGGGCTGCAGGAAAAGGAGATTTCTTGGAGCTGTGCACAGAGGGACAGAAGATGTTTACCCTAATTGAATAAGTGTTGAGTAGCTGGGAACATAAAGACACAGAACCCAATTGAAAAGTCAATATTAGATGCTAGGTAAGGTTCTTTATCTCATAGTCCCTTCTGAGGTGCTGTTAGCTTTTTTTAAATAGTGATTATTTTGGCTGTGACTTTTTTTAGTAAGGAATCTGAAATTATAAATCCCTGGGAAGCCTACTGATCAGTGTTTCAGATTAACAAAACACACGACAAAGGACTAAAGAACAGTGGAGTCATTCTGTGATATAATAATCTTTTTGCAATCTTACTTATAAGGCTGCAGCCATGCTGCCGCTGAGCACGCTTGGTGCGCTCACTTCAGTGATGCCCAATTCAGATGGCCACGCTCATGCGGTGTGAGCTCGTACTCGTGTATGTACGCTCACCAAAGCTCAGCATTTGGGGACACATGGGAATTTGATTTGGAAGTGTTGAGAAGGTTCACATGACCCTTCAGCAACCAATCAGCCTGGGGGCAAATGTGAATCGGAACCCCCCCCCAATCCAGCCAATTACACGCCCCCTCCCATAACCCCATGCCTCCCCCTGCCCCCCCCCACCCCCGCTCCTGCTCTCGAATTTGTGAAGGACAGCCGAGCGCTCATGCTTGGAGAGATGGTGACGTCAACGCACTCAAGCATGAGCGCGCTCAGCGGCAGCGTGGCCACAGCCTAACAGCAATGCATAAACATAAACTTTGCTTTATCCTGTGTGTCTCTGAACCCCTCTATAAACTAGGACAGTCTGCATATGCTTGAGAATTTGACTGTTTTAAGTAAAATACAGAGAGATAAACATATGTTCTTTTGCATATAAAGTCAATGTTTAGCAGCACAGAAACCCATCACAATGACTGGTAAGCCTGATTTCTTGTCTCACCATAAGCCTTTTATTTTCTTCATGTCTCTTGACATCAGTAGAGACAAACATGCTGTCCTTAGCCAAGGGGGTCAATTGTTCCCCAAGGAGAGATCTCAGCAGGTGACTGACAAATACAACACTTTAGAGCTTCCTTAATAGACATGTCTTCACTACTGCATCAATAACCATCTCCAGAACAAGCCACCGTTGCATTTTGATGCACCATTGCACAGCAATTTGGGGAAATCATGCTCTGTTTGTGAATTCTTAAATTATATTGACACAGTAAAGGAAAATATCTTGTAGCAGTATGAACAGCACAGGACCACAAAGTGGTAAATGAATTTGCTTGACAACTTAAACCATTTGGTGCCTGATAAGTTATTGGCCTCTGTCCAATATTCCAAACCCAGTTCTGTAATGCAGAATGGATAAAACATAAAACTAAACACAAAACATTACTGTATGCCAGAAATATAGCGTTTAAACGAGAGAATTCAAAGTGTATATATATTTTATTTTTTTATTAAAAAAGCAAAACGGAAAAAAAACACTTAGAAAATAACTTGTGTTTGGGATTTATGTATTAACACAATTTTGAGATTGGGCTGATAGTAAAAGAGGAAATGTCGGTACCAAGGTACATTGTATATATTTCCACTTGTGCATTTTGGGGGAGTGTTCGCGGGTTGAGCAGACGGTTACAATGGAATGTATCTCATTTTATGTTTGTATCTGTGGCCCTTACTCTAAATAGTGTCATAGCAATGATCCAACTATCTCGCTTTTTATAGCATAAGGACCTCTGTCCCTGTCTTCTCATTTCCACAAAAGGCAAAGCAGCGGCTAAATCCAGACATACTGTACGTCCCTTTTATAAGATATGATGTCTGCCATGAGGACCATGTTTGTGTGAAGCTGCTGGGAATCTCAGGGACTTGAAGAATCTCAGGGACATAAAGAATCTCAGGGACATAACACCTGAGAAGGCCCAAAGGCGTCTCCCTAAGAGAGACTCCCCAATATGCCTTCACTGCCCCTGTCCACCAAGCCCCCCGCATGCCTGCCATGAGGTGCAGTACTGTGCTATAGTATGCTGCTGTTTCATTCTACCAAAGAATATCTGGGACATAACACCTGAGTAGCCCAAAGGCGGAGGCCAAAGGGTGTCACCGTTTGCTGCCGTTCCCTAATGTTTGGTAATGTTACAGCTACTCTATTGCATTCTGAAACTCACCAAACCTTTCATCCCCCGTACTCAATGTCTCAACTTACCCTGGTACCTGTAAGCTCCTTGTGGCTGGGCCTCGTCTAACCATACACTGCAGGCCTATCCTACCACTTCTAACTCAATTGTAATCCTGTGTGTAAATGTTACTTATGCCCATAATCATATCTCTAACTGTCCATGAAATGTCTGCATATTGAATGTATAACCTTTGTTCATTTAATGCAACCTTATATTATTATAACTCAGGATTTTTCTGTCTGTCTCATGTGTAACAAAATACATTGTATTTAATTGTAGTTGTTCTGAAACCGATTGTAAGGTATTGCGATGCCCCCTTAAATGATGATGATGATGATGATGATGTTCGCTCTGACACGTGGCATCCATTCACTACTGTTAAATGTGCAAGTTATAGCAGATAGCTGCCACATAACAAAATCTGCGCATTTTAGTTACAACCCATTACACTTTCATGAAAACACAAGTGTAATGAGAGTGATACTTTTATATACATTGTATTTTATTTAAATTTAAAACAATGTTTATACTCTATATCAGGGGTGCGCAAACATTTCAGTCTGCGCCCCCCTGCCTGCTTTCCCCCCCAGTGCTCGCGCCTGCTCCTTTCCTTGTCTCCGGCGTCAAATGATGCCGCAGGGTCACGTGACTCAGCGGCGCCATTTGACGCTGCGTTGCCATGGCGACGCATCTCTGAAGACAAGGTAAGGGAAGTTGTAGAGGCCTCACACGATCCCTCTGCATTTAATTTAAATGCCTTGGGGGAAGAGCGCAGGGCCTCTGTAACCGCCGCTCCCCCCCCTGGAAAATCTTCTGCCCCGCAGTTTGCGCACCGCTGCTCTATATCATGCAATACAAGCACAAAAGGTCTACTTTGGAGTTACAATGGCACATATTAAAGAACTATTAAGATAACTATTACAGAACTCTTTCAGATTAAATAGAGGTCTAGAAACAATGTTGTATTCACGCTCTTTCATGAGATTTAACATGGAAGATTTGTGAAAGTGCTGCCTTGCTTCTAACCAAACTAGGAGGCTTTCTGAATACTGAACAGTACTTGGGCCAAAAGATTGTAGCACTTCAATAATCTTTCATCCACCAAGTTAGCTTTTATTAGGTTTATCATGGGACAGGGCATCCTTTCCACTGTTCATGTGAACCAGATCAGTCCTCTTTTCTTGGTAAAATGTATCTCAGTTACCGATCAGTGGTATTATTGCTTTATTTAATAATGAAATAATACAATTATTTCATTTTCATGGGATGTTCACTCATGAGCAGTTTACTAATATATTCTACATATGTCCAACAGGTTCATTCATTGATTATTTGTGGTATGAAATTGCATTTTCAGATTAAAGTCCAGGGCAAATACAAGTTATTGATCTACAAGAGGATCAGCAATAAGTGAGACGAGTTAGTGGAGAATTTCTTACATTTCCAGTGACAATTAAGGACATTAGAAGAATCCCAATGATTTATAAATAGTAGGTGGTTTGTACGAGTCATTTATATAAAAGATGAGCATACATCGGTACTGTAAGTAGTGGAAAATTCTAGAACCTATATTATTCATGTGAAAGTGTAGATCCTTCATAAGTTGTGATACCTTTTGAAGGACCAAAAATTCTTCATAGATGTCATCTAAACAGGTGTCTTCTCCATGTACTGTATAAGCATGGCTGCATTTCTGAATAACTTTTTCTCCACTAAAAGGTGTGCCAATCTATTATGTGTGGGCAACAAACTTACATTTATAATTGGCAGAAATGAGCCATAAATAACATAAATAACTCCTTATAATTAGATAAACCTCATGGAAATAATTCCTAAGAAAGAACATGTAATGTCTTCTTCCTTCAAAGATTTACTTTTCTTCAAATTTCATTTTTTTCTCTCCATATTTAGCTGACATTTCACAAGTAATGAATTCCGTGAGCAATACACTCTGATCTCCTTCTCAGTCTTACATTTTGAAGTAATCCCCAAAGAATGTCAAAAAGTATTATGTTTAGTAATGAAGGGGAAGATCAAGCTTTAACTATGTAGCTCTGTATTCTGTTTTTATTACATGAATAGGTTGTTTTAAAATGATGAACAAGAATTGTTTTATATGTCCTGACATAAAGTTAATCAGATCAAGTTTATTCATGGCATGTCACAATAGGAAAACATTGTACTTTGGCAGGATGACATCAAGGATCAAGATGAAACCAATTCTGCATTCACCCTCTTTCATGAGATTTGACATGAATAAAACATTGAAGACTGGACGGTAATAATTCTCAAGTATTTGAATAATGTACAATGCTTGCAGCATCTCTACAGAATTACACGAGCACAGATAATAGGTCCTCTCCTACTTAGAAGACTTAGATTTCTGAGTAAGCAATTTGCGTCTTAAGTGGGAAATAGTGGTGTTGTTTTTTTTTTTTAAATAAGAGGGCACACATTTCTGAAAAACTGTGTGGCTTAAAGATTGAAACACCCATAGGGAATTTAGGATGTGAACACAGGTGGAAAGGTGAGCAGATTGCACTCTTTACATTCATTGCACATTGTATTCAGAGAGAGTCTTTCACAGTAATTTAGCTGCCCATTTGTTGTAGCTAGATCTGCAATGAGGTTCTCAGCACCTGCAGTAACTGGCTGATGATAAAGTCTGATAAGACTCTACATTAAAATAGCTTTTTCCATTCTGTGTTTCTTGTGTCCGTGTATAACGGTATTTTACACTTATTTTGTGAGTCAGGATGTGTGTTGGGGAACAATTTGGTGATGCATATTATAATACAATTTATTACACTATGTGACTCCAATACATTACATTAGGGAGAAGGAGTGGCTCAGAGTCAAGACACTGACTCTGTTAAACAATAACACTGTGTTTGAGTCAGGGGAGCCTGGTTCAATTCCCTGTGTCAGCTCCTTGTGACTGTGAGCAAGTCACTTTATCTCCCTGTGTCTCAGGCACCAAAATCATAGATTGTAAGCTCATCTGGGTAGGGACTCTGTCTATAACATTCCTATGTGCTGCATACCACGCGCTATGCTGTCATTGTGACGCGCTTTGAGTCACATTGGGAAAAAAGCGCTATATGAATTAAAAGTTATTATTATTTCCCTTTGACAGCATGAAAACCTCTGCCAGATCTGAGGTAGTGTAATATTAGTAATAGTGTAATAAAAGTTACTGTTTGCCAAAGCAAAGTTTTTCCTGTGTAGCCAGGTACCCTCTGGCTCCCCAGACATTCGGTTATCTCGCTCCCACCTGCGACAGCGTGAGGGCAGTTGCAGGGGTGATCGCGTCACCGGGGGCTCCCGGCGACATCAGCTACAGGGCGCCGCCATCTTGTGTGCGTTTGCGCATACGCGGAAGTTCGCGCACGTGCAGTATAGCCTCAGATGCAATATGGCAGCCATTACAGGGAGTGAGAAGAGGCGCTCCATAGTCAGGGACATCCCCCAGTTCGCACATGCGCAGTTAGCAGCGGCGGCGGCGGCGGCGGCCATTACACAGCGCGCACGAGGCCCCAATGTTAAAGAGAGCCACCAAGGACTACAGTTCCCAGCAGCCTCTGGGGACTGCACTTTCACCCTGGTCACAGGCAGCCAGACAGCCAATAAGGCTGACAGATTCTCATGCTGCAAAGTTGTAACAATGTTGTGTGAAGACAGGGATTGTCAGTTAGGAGCTGGGACACAGAGAGGGGAGGGTGTGTTTGTGCAGGGAGGAAAGTATCCTCCTGCACTAGGCCAGAAGTCTCCCCTTAGCCCCCAGCTAGGCCCTACTCACCTCAGCTTGTGGTTACTACAGGGACTCCCCTTAGACTAGGGACAGGGTCATCCAGCCAGGAACCGTGACTATCCTGGCAAGTGCTGTGAAGGTAATACATCCTCTGCGTTAGCAGAGATAAGAGACATTATAAAGGTGGATCACTCCATGCGGGAGCCACCCACCGTTGAGGCGGAGGCATCTTGGATCATCTCCTGGAGCAAGGGATTCCAAGCAAAGTCATCTGCGCTCCCGGTAGCAGGAGCATCGGTCAGGTATTATCCAAGTCACCAAGTGCACCACCTATACACTTCATCTTAGTGGGCAGCGCTGTTCCACACGTGGGTGGGGTTGTGGGACTCTTGGAACTTTGGGTACAAGGACTTTGGGGATACTGTGTAAGGAGGTTATAGCCCAGTTAGGGGCAAGGTTATAGCTGCCAGCTAGTGGCAGAGGGTGGCATATATATCGTTGTGCATACTGATGATGTTGCACTGTGAAAGTATGATACTCTGTTGTGTTGCTATACAATATGATGTGATGTGATGTTATTGTGTTATTTGCTCGTTCAGTAAACCTTTTAGCCATAACCCTGGTGTATGTGGTTTCTGGGTGGGTTCCTATGCTAGGCCCATTCTACATTCCTATAGAATCCTACATAGGTGGCGGCGCTGACCGACGAGAACGTTTCAGAGATTCACCCCAGGCTCTCACTAGCGGAGACTCAGGCCTCCTGTGAGCCTGACAGGTATAACGCACCACACCGGGTAACATTAGGTTCCCCACACACACACACTATATGCGATTGGTTGGTGGGGGAATACCCGTTACACCTGTGTAGATACAAATACCCAGGGCTGGGAACATCTGTTACTTCTGGGGAGTGAGGGGGGGGGGGGACATGCCAGAGAAGGAAAGAGACATGATGGGGAGGGGGGAGATGTGGGAAACACATGCTAGAGAAGGAAAGAGAGACATGCTGGGGGGAGAGGAGTGGGAAAGACATGCCATGGGGGATGGGGAAGAAAGACATGCTGGGAAGGGGCGAGATAAGACAGAAAGACATGCAGGGAAGGGGCGAAATAAGACAGAAAGACATGCTGGGAAGGGGGAGATGAGACAGAAAGACATGCAGGGAAGGGGGAGATGAGACAGAAAGACATGCAGGGAAGGGGGAGATGAGACTGAAAGACATGCAGGGAAGGGGGAGATGAGACTGAAAGACATGCAGGGAAGGGGGAGATGAGACTGAAAGACATGCAGGGAAGGGGGAGATGAGACTGAAAGACATGCAGGGAAGGGGGAGATGAGACAGAAAGACATGCAGGGAAGGGGGAGATGAGACTGAAAGACATGCAGGGAAGGGGGGATGAGACAGAAAGACATGCAGGGAAGGGGCGAGATAAGACAGAAAGACATGCAGGGAAGGGGGAGATGAGACTGAAAGACATGCAGGGAAGGGGGGATGAGACAGAAAGACATGCAGGGAAGGGGGAGATGAGACAGAAAGACATTCTGGGAAGGGGGAGATGAGACTGAAAAACATTCTGGGAAGGGGGAGATGAGACTGAAAGACATGCAGGGAAGGGGGAGATGAGACTGAAAGACATGCAGGGAAGGGGGAGATGAGACTGAAAGACATGCAGGGTATTGGGAGATGAGACTGAAAGACATGCAGGGAAGGGGGAGATGAGACAGAAAGACATGCAGGGAAGGGGGAGATGAGACTGAAAGACATGCAGGGAAGGGGGAGATGAGACAGAAAGACATGCAGGGAAGGGGGAGATAAATGAAACAAAGGGAAAAATAAAAAAAGAGAGTCAGAGGAGAAGGAAAGAGAAAGACATTGGAGGTAAGATAGATAAGTGGTAAGGAAATGAGAAAAGGACACTCAAGAAGAGGTCCTGGGGGGAAAGGGAGAGAGAAGGGGGGGGGGTGGACAAGACAGATATGGCGGGGCAAAGTAGACCAAATTATGTTGCAACATTTGTGTGGGGCCCCATTATTTCAATTTTTTTAAAATCCTGTTGGCTGCCCTGCAAATACCCTTCAAAAGCAAAGCATACTAGAGTTGAAATAAAGTGAAAGTCATCAGTCATGTCATATTATTTAGATATATTTGATAGTTTTGCTAATTATGCATCATATCTTTACACACCAGTCACTAACATGTTGGTAGTTTTTTGTTTTGTATTTTTACTCAGAATCCCCTTTATTAGAGAGCAACTGTAGATGTTGTTTGATGCAAGCCCTGAGGGTGCATTTGTTTTCCATGCTATATACAAGATTTGCACCAACACAAAAGTTGAGAAGAAATATAAAAGATATCTGGATTCAGTATAACTGCTGGCAAATCTTGGGCACCGGCGGTGGGGAAGGGTTCGCCCAGCCGATCTTGAAAGTGGTGCCAGACTTCTAGTTGGCTGTCTGGGCCACTTATTCTCAGCTGGGCTCACCCTCGCGTGCTCTGCAGGAAGGCTCTCCCAAACAACAAATAGCCCCCCCATGAAGTCTCTGACTCCTGCTCAACTGGTAGGCCACTCCACCCAACCATACCCTAAGTATGTTCAAGGGAAAGTTATCTGCATTCATGTATTTGCTATTATCAAAATGGATTAGAAGCAAAGGGTGACACTATGTGCTCCTTTGCATGTTATTTCCCAGAATCCCTGGCTGCAGCGGAAGCACTGTATGCTAGGAGGTAATGGTGAAAGGCAGGGTTGCAGACCTGTCTGAGACATGTGAATGTGCTCAGAAATGTGACATTTCTATTATCAAATATAACTCACAGATAATAACAGGTATATTTCGTTTCTAGGTACCTTCTTTTTAGATGTTTTAATGCCATTTCTTTTTATAGGATGCTGCCTATTGGTTAATACATATGATATAATTTGTTAGCCAAACTTAAAATGTCATTTATATCTGGGATATAATACCAGTGTGAATATCTGACCACTCTACGGAGCGATGGGATGCATCAGTGTTGCATGCCATTGTATACTGTACATCAGCGGTGCGCAAACTGGGGGGCGAGAGACTGCCGGCGGGGGGGGGGCGCGGGGTTTACAGAGGCCTCGCGCGCTTCCCGCAGGCACTTAAATTAAGTGCCTGGGGAGCTGCAGGGCCTCTGTAAACCTTTACTTACCTAGGCTCAGGCGGCTTCCTTCCTGCGTCGCCATGGCAACGCGGCGTCAGAGGTCATGTGACGTCACGTTGCTATGGCAACGTGATGTCATGGCGCCGGAGTGCAGGTAAGTGGGGACCGCCGGCAGGGGGGCGCAGAGAAAAAAAAATTTGCGCCCCCTGCTGTACATTGTTAGTGTATAATTGCACTGTAAGTGTAAGTGTGTAATTTAGACCTATGTTGTGTTGCGTTAAAATCAGGTTGAAAAATATGCATTTCTGTAACTCAAACTACAAAGCAGTGCTATCTTTTGCTTGGGTGTATTATTCCAACACCAGTATTTAAAGCAGCCATTCCGGCTGCTGAATTTTCTTTCACTGAGTTGGGGCAGGGAGGATCCCCTTGTTTCTGAGATACAGTACTTACCGGTGTAGTTACCGGTGTTAAATGTCCCTCCAGGGGAAACCAAATGTGTCTCTCTCAGATCCCATGAGTCAACAGAAAGCTGTAGCATCATTGGTAGCAACCTTCTAATGGATGGCCATTTAAATCACTGTGAGGAAACACTGGTAATTACACGGCTGAGTATTTGGAACCAGGTGGTTCCAGTAGCTAAAAGGAATGTGCTGCAGCTTCGGAAGACTGCCCACTTCCCAAGCTGTACTAAGAAGGGTGCGTAGGGAGGGGGAGGGTGTAGTTAGGCAGGATCGCAGCTTTAATATATTGCACCTTTATTTTGTGAGAATGTATTAGCTCTCCCCTCTCCTTGTATAATAACAGAGTTGCATACAGAACATAGGAATTATCGTAACAAAAGCTTTGTAAAAAGCCATGGAAACCCTTCCTTTTCTATCAGTGTATGTCTAATATCTCACATTACTGCTACAGTATAACCAAGTGCGGTTAGAGCAGCGGAGGTTATTACAACACATTAATTTCATGAAGTTTCTGTTACCTTGGAAAAATGCCATCATTTAAATATTTTATTAATTTTCTGTAAAATGGAGAGAAAATGCGTCTCATTGCTGGAATATTGCATCTGGCATAACTGGTGGTCATTTTGTGAACTATGGCTGAAAATTGAATTCACCGAAGGCATTCTACAATGAAGACAGAAAGATAGAGTTCTTCCCTGTGGGAGGAACCTGGTGAGATTTCCCTTGGCTGGTGTCCAGCTCTGCTCACCTTTTATATAGGAAAAGGAAATCATTCACAAGAACTACATTAATATCTTCACTTTGTTAGGAAGAGGTTAGCTCTTTGCACTTTGTTTGTAGACAAGATAAAGAGGAGTTTCAACAATATTTAGGATCTTAAGTTTAGACAGAGCAGAACAAACTGAGTTACAGTATATCATTTGGAGATGTGTATAAAATAAATATACTAGCTGAGAGACCCGGCGTTGCCCGGGATGTAAATGCGTAATAGGTAGTATTATTTATAAATGGTGGAACAATAGGTGACTATTTGTTGGAAAGGTTGGATAATAATGTTGAAAATAAAGATGGAAGAAAATGTAATACGATGTTGTATAAAAATGGTTTATTGTAAACACACCACAGTACAATGTATATTTTGGTGACATAAGTGATGTGAAAATGTGAGGCGTGTGTCCTGCTAGGGTGTGAGCGTGTGTGAGGCGGCGGGTGGGTGTTCAGTACGGGTGGCGCATGGGTAGTGAGTGCTGGCTGTGAGTCGGGGTCCTGCTAGGGTGTGAGGCGGCGGGTGTGTGGCGAGTGCGGGTGACAGCTGGTCAGTGATATTGTTGCGTAGGGGCAGGATGCGGCAGGTGTGTGTCGAGTGTGTGGGGTGGGTGAGAGGCGGCGGGTGTGTGTCGAGTGGCGGGTGTCTGTTGAGTGCGTGCGGCGGCTGTGTGACGCAGGGGTGTGAGCGGTGGGCGGGTGAAAGGCAGAAGTGCGGGTGGGCGAAAGGCAGAGGCAGGAGGGCGGACGAAAGGCATTGAAGGAGGGGAGGTGAGGTCGGAGGGGTGGTGGGGGGTGGTGAGGGGAGGTGAAGGGGGGCGGAGGGGAGTTGAGGAGGATGGGTGGTGAGGGGAGGTGAAGGGGGGGCGGAGGGGAGGTGAAGGGGGGGCGGAGGGGAGGTGAAGGCGGAGCGAAGGGGGGGTGGAGGGGGTAGGTGGGAAGGGTGGAGGTGGGGGGCTGGGGGGGAGGGGGGAGGTGAAGGGGGGGTGGTAAGGGGGGGGGGAGGTGTTGGGATGGGGGGGAGGTGGTGGGAAGGTGGGAAGGGGGGGAGGTGGTGGGAAGGGGGGGGAGGTTTGGGAAGGGGGGGGAGGTGGTGGGAAGGGGGGGAGGTGGTGGTAAGGGGGGGGAGGTGGTGGGGAGATGGGAGGTTGTAAGGGGGGAGTGAAGGTGGGGGTGAAGGGGGTGGAGGTGGGGGTGAAGGGGGCGGGGTGAATGTGGGGGTGGAGGGGGGGGGTGAATGTGGGGGTGGAGGGGGGGGGTGAATGTGGGGGTGGAGGGGGGGGGTGAAGGTGGGGGTGGAGGGGAGGTGAAGGTAGGGGTGGAGGGGAGGTGAAGCGGGGGTGGAGGGGAGGTGAAGCGGGGGTGGAGGGGAGGTGAAGCGGGGGTGGAGGGGAGGTGAAGCGGGGGTGGAGGGGAGGTGAAGGGGGGGTGGAGGGGAGGTGAAGGGGGGTGGAGGGGAGGTGAAGGGGGGTGGAGGGGAGGTGAAGGGGGGTGGAGGAGGGGAGGTGAAGGGGGGTGGAGGAGGGGAGGTGAAGGGGGGTGGAGGAGGGGAGGTGAAGGGGGGGGGTGGAGGGGAGGTGAAGGGGGGGGGGGTGGAGGGGAGGTGAAGGGGGTGGAGGGGAGGTGAAGGGGGGTGGAGGGGGGGGGGTGGAGGGGAGGTGAAGGGGGGGGGGGAAGGGGAGGTGAAGGGGGGGTGGAGGGGAGGTGAAGGGGGGGGGGGAAGGGGAGGTGAAGGGGGGGTGGAGGGGAGGTGAAGGGGGGGTGGAGGGGAGGTGAAGGGGGGGGTGGAGGGGGGGGGTGGAGGGGAGGTGAAGGGGGGGGGGTGGAGGGGAGGGTGGAGGGGAGGTGAAGGGGGGGGGTGGAGGGGAGGTGAAGGGGGGGGTGGAGGGGAGGTGAAGGGGAGGTGAAGGGGGGGGTGGAGGGGAGGTGAAGGGGGGGGGGAGGTGGAGGGGAGGTGAAGGGGAGGGGTGGAGGGGAGGTGAAGGGGGGGTGAAGGGGGGGTGGAGGGGAGGTGAAGGGGGGTGGAGGAGGGGAGGGGGTGGAGGGGAGGTGAAGGGGGGGGGAGGTGAAGGGGGGGGGTGGAGGGGAGGTGAAGGGGGGGGGTAGAGGGGGAGGTGGAGGGGGGGTGAAGGGGGGGGGTGGAGGGGAGGTGAAGGGGGGGGGTGGAGGGGAGGTGGAGGGGAGGTGAAGGGGGGGGGGTGGAGGGGAGGTGAAGGGGGGGGGGTGGAGGGGAGGTGAAGGGGGGGGTGGAGGGGAGGTGAAGGGGGGGGTGGAGGGGAGGTGAAGGGGGGGGTGGAGGGGAGGTGAAGGGGGGGTGTAGGGGAGGTGAAGGGGTGGGGGTGGAGGGGTGGAGGGGAGGTGAAGGGGGGGGTGGAGGGGAGGTGAAGGGGGGGTGGAGGGGAGGTGAAGGGGGGGGTGGAGGGGAGGTGAAGGGGGGGTGGAGGGGAGGTGGGGGGTGGAGGGGAGGTGAAGGGGGGGGGGGGTGGAGGGGAGGTGAAGGGGGGGGTGGAGGGGAGGTGAAGGGGGGTGGAGGGGAGGGGTGGAGGGGAGGTGAAGGGGAGGGGTGGAGGGGAGGTGAAGGGGGGGTGGAGGTGAAGGGGGGGTGGAGGGGAGGTTAAGGGGGGGTGGAGGGAGAGGGGAGGTTAAGGGGGGATGGAGGGGAGGTTAAGGGGGGGTGGAGGGGAGGTTAAGGGGGGGGTGGAGGAGAGGTGGAGGGGAGGTTAAGGGAGGGGTGGAGGGAGGGGAGGTGAAGTGGAGGGAGGTGAAGTGGAGGGAGGGGAGGTGAAGTGGAGGGAGGGGAGGTGGAAGTGGAGTGGGAGGGGAAGTGGAGTGAGGGGTGGGTGAGGGGAGGTGAAGGCCGCTCACTCACTCACCCGTCCGGCCGTTCCCTCACCCGTCCGGCAGCTCCCACGTGGATCTGAGGCGGGAGGCAGCGTGTTGTGGCCGCTCCCCCGCTGTGTCCCTGGCGCGCGCTCGCTCACTCCGCTCCCCCGCTGACTGTAGCGGCGCCGGGGGGGGGGGGGTGGAGGGGAAGTGAGTGAGGGAAGGTGAAAGGGGGTGAGGGGAGGTGAAGGCCGCTCACTCACCCGTCCGGCAGCTCCCTCACCCGTCCGGCAGCTCCCTCACCCGTCCGGCAGCTCCCTCACCCGTCCGGCAGCTCCCACGTGGAGGGGGGGGGGGGTGAAAGCGCGGGAAACAGGGAGAGGCGGAGCCTCCGGGACCGGTGGGGAAGAGAGCGGAGATGTGCTGCTAACACTGTGAGCCCCGCTAATGTATGTAACACCGTGTGTGTGTGGGGGGGGGGGGGTTGTGTGTGTTTAGTGATGTGTGTGTGTGTGTGTGTGTGTGTGTGTATAGTGATGTGTGTGTGTGTGTGTGTGTGTGTGTGTGTGTGTGTGTGTGTGTGTGTGTTTGTATAGTGATGTGTGTGTGTGTGTGTGTGTATAGTGATGTGTGTGTGTGTGTGTGTGTGTGTATAGTGATGTGTGTGTGTGTGTGTGTGTGTGTGTGTGTGTGTGTTGTATAGTGATGTGTGTGTGTGTGTGTGTGTGTATAGTGATGTGTGTGTGTGTGTAGTGATGTGTGTGTGTATAGTGATGTGTGTGTGTGTGTGTGTGTGTGTGTGTGTGTGTGTGTGTGTGTGTGTGTGTGTGTGTGTGTGTGTGTGTATAGTGATGTGTGTGTGTGTGTGTGTGTGTGTGTGTGTGTGTGTGTGTGTGTGTGTGTGTGTGTGTGTGTGTGTGTGTGTGTATAGTGATGTGTGTATAGTGATGTGTGTATAGTGATGTGTGTGTGTATAGTGATGTGTGTGTGTGTGTGTGTGTGTATAGTGATGTGTGTGTGTGTGTATAGTGATGTGTGTGTGTATAGTGATGTGTGTGTGTATAGTGATGTGTGTGTGTATAGTGGTGTGTGTGTGTGTGTGCGTGCGTGCGTGCGTGCGTGCGTGCGTGTGTGCCCTTCACTCCGCCTCAGGCCAATGAGAGGTGTGCGGGGGCGGGCGGCCCAAGGGAGCAATCTCATTGGCCTGGCCCAAGGTCCAATGAGATTGCCGCAAGGGACACGGGGAGGGGCACAGGGAGACACATACAGACCCGGACACATAGGACACTTTCAGAAATATATAGTAGATATATATAATAATCATATAATGTGTCTAACAGTGGTTCGTGATTTTTTTTTTCAATGTATTTTTTGTAATTTTTGCAAAAGTTGTTTAATTTCCGCATTGCTTCAAAATGAGCACAAGTTTAGTGAAATGTTATATTTCTGTTGAGAATTTGTAGCTTCTCCAAACCTTTTTAAGGCATTTCAGATCTGGAATTAGGGCTTTTTTTTTGGAGAAAAACCCCCCCTATTTCAGGGTCTGAATTAAAAGGCTTGGCGAAATCGCTTGTGAACTCTGACAAAACTGACCTTTTTTTTGCGGCTATAAAGGCGAACTGGGCCTGGTTCGTAAACATTGATGGATGTTTTGCACATCTCTAGTGTACAACAACCTGCAGGGTCTTTTTGGAATCCAAGCAGAAGAAATGATACATGTACTTTAGTGTTCTATAGTAGAGGGGTGTTTAACTCCAGTTCTCAAGTCCCCCAAACAGGTCAGGTTTTCAGGATATCCCAGCTTTAGCACAGGTGGCTCAATCAGAGGCTCATAGACTGATTGAACCACCGGTGCTGAAGCTGGGACTGATTGGCCACCTGTGCTGAAACAGGGATAGCCTGAAAACCTGACCTATTCGGGGGGCTTGAGGACTGGAGTTGAGCTTCCCTGCTATATTAAATCTTTATTCAAGCAATAGAAAAAATAATATCAGTCATTATAGGCTAAGGCTGGTAAATTCCGGGCATTATTGACATCCCTGCTCTCTGATTGATTAATATTCCGGGCATTATCCTATCAGTATGGCCTGGAATTTTTGGCACCCTGACAAGTTTTTCAGACAATCAGCTTTCAGTTCTCATTCATAAAGAATGAGATCAGCTCTCAGACAGGTGAGGTGTTTGGACAGGAGGCACCAGCAAGGCACTGACTCCTCCCCCTCCCTGCCTGCAGCCAGGCACTGACTCCTCCCCCTCCCTGCCTGCAGCCAGGCACTGACTCCTCCCCCTCCCTGCCTGCAGCCAGGCACTGACTCCTCCCCCACCCACCCTGCCTGGAGAGAGCACAGGAGACTGAGGGGAAAGGTTTGTGTGTCTTCTGTGTTTTGTGGTTGTAAAGGGGGCCAGCAGAGTGTGTTGTTGTGTGTCTTGTGGGTGTAAAGGGGACAGCAGAGTCTGTTTTGTTGGTGTGTGTCTGCTGTGTGTAGAGGGGGGGGATGCATTGTGTGTTTTGTGGGTGGTGGAGGAGTGCAGAGTGTCTTGTTGGTGTGTGTGTCTGCAGTGTGTGGGTTTGCAGGGGAGCTGCAGTGGGTGTAGAGAGGGAGCTGCTGGTGTGTCTTTTGTGGATGTAGAGGGGGCAGCAGTCTGTTTTGTTGTGTGTTTGCAGTGTGTTTTGTGGGTGTAGAAAGCGGCTGGAGTGTGTGTGTGTGTGTGTGTGTGTGTGTGTGTGTAGAGGGTGGAGGAGGGCTGCAGAGTGTGTTTTGGTGTGTGTTTGTCTGCAGTTTTGTGGGTTTACAGGGGTCTGCAGTGTGTGTGTGGGTGTAGAGGGGGGAGCTGTGGTGTGTGTGTTTTTTGTGAGTGTAGAGGGTGGAGGAGGGCTGCAGTGTCTTTTGTTGGTGTAGAGGAGGAGGGCTGCAGAGTGTGTATATAGGGGGGGTTGCTGTGTGTGTGTGTGTGTGTGTGTGTGTGTGTGTGTGTGTGTGTGTGTGTGTGTGTGTGTGTGTGTGTGTGTGTGTGTGTAGAGGGGCGCTGTGTATGTAAAATTTCCTTTTAATAAACTTGCAGTAAAAGCAAAAGAATGTAGACCATCATACTGATAAAAATCAATGACTACAAAAGTGTCTATCTCTTTTATGAAAAATGTAAAAATAAAATAACAAAAAAAGCCTACATTTAGCCTATAATAGTAATAATCCCCTCAGAACAGGGCATCACTGGCCAATAATGCCCTGGCGGGGTTAAAGTCCCTCGGCTTTGCCTTGGGCCTTCCACTATCTAATTGGCCAGTAATGCCCTGTACTTTGAGGATTATTACTTAATTATAGCCAAAACTGTTAGAATTTCTGGGCATTATTGAAATCCCTGCTCCCTGATTGGTAAAAATTCTGGGCATTATCCACTTAGTAATGGCCTAGAATCTTTGGCACTTGCAAAGTTTTTCAGCCAATCAGCATTGAGTTGTCATACACACTGAATGGGAGCAGCTCAGACAGGGGAGGTGATTGGACAGGAGGCTCCAATTAGGTATTGACTACTCCCCCTCACTGCCTGCAGAGAGCACCGTACAGGAGATAGTGAGACGAAAGGTGTGTGTGTGTGTGTGTGTCTGCAGTGTGTTTTGTGGGTGTCTGCAGTGCATGTTGTGTGGGTGCCTGTGTGTCTGCAGTGTACATTTTGTGTATATTTTGTGTGTATCTGTAGGGTGTTTTGTGGGTATGTGTCTGCAGTGTATGTTTTGTGTGTGTGTGTCTGCAGTGTGTGTTCTTTATGTACAGGGGAGGCCTGCATAAAGTGTGTGTGTGTGTCTGGAGGCTTTAGTGTATTTGCAATTTCATTTTAATAAACACGTACAGTAAAAGCATAAGAAAATGTGGAATATCATGTTGATAAAAATCAATATAACTATACAAAAGTGTCTATCTTTTTATGATTTTTTTTATTTTAAAGCCTACATTTAGCCTCTAATAGTAATAATCCCCCCCCAGAACAGGGCATTACTGGCCAGTAATGCGCTGTTCTATGGGGATTAATGAAAGTTATTTCCTGGATGGTAGACTTGAAGTTAACCTCAACCACATCATGACTGAGCTGTTCTCACTTTCCCTAAAGCCTGGTCCTGCTGCTAAGGAAATGACCGGGCCTATTGTGGATCAGATAATATGTTGCTGTAATTAGAACATTCCCTCAGTCTGAAAAGCTCAATTCTTATAGCATTCTACACTACCTTACCCCCTTTTTTTTACAGGATGGGAATTGGGTGTCCCCCAAACATTAACAGCGTTAATTTCAGCTCCGGGGACTCCCTTGGTTCCCGAGATATGTTACCACTTTGACTTAACTTCCTGGTTTCTGCAGGGGTTTAAATAGTCATCCAGTAGGAAGCCCCATCAGAGGACTTTCCGACATGCTATTGTTGTTGAGGGGCAACTGTGTGTGTGTGGGGGGGGGGGGGTCCCCATAGCTGACATTAATGCATTGGTTCAGCTATGGGGGACCTCCTGATCCCAATCCTTAAAAAAAAAAGAAAAAGAAGGAGGGAGGGTAAAACAAATGGGGAATTGCTGCTTTAAATAACCAAAACATATATTTCAATACATCGTTTTATGAATAAGCATTAGTAACTACTAAGGTTACTTCACCCCAATTACACTATCTGAGATACCACACAAAAACAAATGCCACAACAGTGTATCATTCTCCCCTCTGTGTTGATTGACAGTCTGTTTTTCTTCCTTCCAAATATTTATTGACTATGTTTCACTATAGCTAAGAAGTTCAAGGCATCACTTTTTATTTACTGACAATTCACTCCAGACATTCTAGCAAAGAGCGTCCCTTGAAGGAAAACCATTGACGTCCTTCACTAGAAACATATTGAGCTGAAACATTTTAATGCTTCATGTTTGCAACTTTTTAATCAACAGTACAAGAGATGTTACAAAGTAATTTTTGTTTGCCGGGCAAAATATGCTATGTGAGTCAATTCATATGGAAGGTGTCATTTGATTGTGCCTTCACGTGAAATACCTTTGTAAAAATGATCTAATCTCAAACCGGTTTGTAGGTTCTCCAATACAAAGTTATCATGTTGGGTGAAAGTTTGGGCGCCCAAGCCGAAGTTCAGAGTAAATTTGCCGCTCCAGGCAAAATGTGAAGCAAAGCGTAAAGTTCAGATTCGGTAACAAAGCCGGGGTTTCCTAACCTCCGACGCTAAGTATCACGGCTCAAGCCGGCATTAGCTGGAATGGCAGATAAAGCCGGATCATGGTACGAGAGCTGGTATCAAAGTCTAGTGAATGTCCTCACAAAGGAAAGGGGCAGAGAGAGGTAAAGAAAGCAACACACCAGTGATAGATCCCACCCTTATTTAAGAGAGCTTTTGACGGCAGGCGTTTAGTTGACACTTACCTCGCTGCTGGGACCTCTCTCTTCTGGTCGCTTCACCGCCAAGTAAGCCCCTAACCTTACCCCTTACTTTAAAACCCCTTAATACTAATGCTACTGCCTACCCTAAAAACTCCTCTGCCCTTACTCTAAAAACTCTAACCCTTTACCCTAATAACTCCTTACTCTAACCGCTAAAACCCCAGCAATTAACTTACCTTGGTGATGGGGCTGGCTGCTAAGTATCCAGCGGCGGAGCGGCTGTGGCAAAGGGTCCCTCGGCATCCAGATGCCGGCAGAAACTGGGTCGTTGCGAAATGGCTACATCCAAATGTCTGATTTGAAAGGGGGGGGGATCCCTGGAGCTGAAATTCATGGTTTTCAGCTCCACAAACCCCCTGGTTGATGGCATACTATACATACCTGTAAAGGTAGCGCCGTTACTGTCCCCATACGGAAAACAAAATGGTGGTTTAATCTCCTGCGTCACTCAGGCCAATAGGAAGCTGCATCATCATCTGTTGAGGCTACATATTGGCCTGCGTGATGCAACGGATTGAAATGCATGGAGATTATCGGTGGTAACCCTTTCTCGATATGAGTCTAGGGAACCAGTGAGTCCAGAGAACTGAGAAGGGCATGGCCCAGGGACCCCGTGCTTCCCAGACAGGCTACCGACTGCTCCTTTAGGGGAAATAAATTATATATCACACGTGGCCAGAGAAGTGGAAAGCAGTGAAGAGAAGGCTTTGTGAGGGACATGAATGGGAGGAAGTGAAATATGTTATTGTTCCTGAACCTGAGCAGATGGTAACAGCACACAGCAGTATGTACAGTATGTGGGTGCATGTATAATATATATATATATATATATATATATATATATCTGTGTATGCTCATAGGCAGAGAAAATCAGGCTGTATGAAAATTCTGGTTATATCATCTCAGGAGCACATGCAAGGCCAGACATACTAACTTAATGTGTGCTTTGCTTTAGTAAATACCATTTTAGATAATACACTGGTATATATACCAAATGTAAGTTTGGTTAGGGAAAGCAGTATTTGTTCCCTGTTTGTAGCCCTTGCAATGTAAGAAGCTGATTTCAGAGCTTGCTGCAGTCTGCCTGACTGATTTCCCTGTAATTTAAAGGGACCTTTCCCTCACTCAGAAAGTCAGGATGTGTGAGGGAAAGAGGAAAATGGCTTGTAGAAGTCTGGGCTAAATAATCTAATTAGAATTCAGCAGTATGTTGAGGAAGGTAAATACCAGATCAATCTATGAGCAGATTGTATGAATGTATGTGTAGCCAGGACCCCTGGGTTCCCCTTCGTCCCCTTACCTACGGCTGCGACTGGCAGTGGAGGCAGGGTGCCACCATCTTGCTGAAGCCGCACATGCGCAGTGAATCCTAGCGCAT
This sequence comes from Ascaphus truei, assembly GCF_040206685.1. Taxonomy (NCBI): domain Eukaryota; kingdom Metazoa; phylum Chordata; class Amphibia; order Anura; family Ascaphidae; genus Ascaphus; species Ascaphus truei. The sequence goes on from NC_134499.1 coordinate 23,300,359, forward strand.
GCGCAGAAGGGTCCAAGCTGGTGACCATCTTGGTACACCACGCGCATGTGCAGTACATTAAAGGAGCGGCGGCCATCACACCAAGAGCTCCGCAGGCGAACTACAGCCCCCAGAAGGTTCGGGGCTGCTAGTCAGGTGGCTAAGCTTAGCCAATCACGCTGCCGGATTTCCCTGCTTTGAGATGGATTAATTTGGCTCGCCAGAGACTACGCCAGTCGGAGCTGGGACACAGGGAGGTGAGGTTGTGTGTGCAGGGTGTCAGTGATCTCTGCACTAGACCAGAGATCCCCAATAGGCCCCAGTTAGGGCCCGATTCACCCATAAGCTTGTGGCTGCTGCAAGGACAGGCCCATTAGATAGGGACACTGCCCCTGTAGTGCTAAGTGTGAGGGACACAACCAGGACGCGGCGGCAAACTGGAAATCCAGTGGTCAGGGACCAGATCACCCCACAGAGACTCTCTTCGTGGTGGGACCATCCAGCTGGTTACCACCGCACGCAGAGGCAGAGGCTTTGCTGACAACGACAATGCTGGATCGGTGGATCCCTGTTACTTTTCAGCCATACCCGGGTGCTGGAGCACCTGGGCAGGTACCTCAACAAGTGTACCAACAATAACACTTTCATTAACTGTGGGCAGCACTGTCACACACATTGGGTGGGTTGGTTCTTGTGGACACCAGGATGGTTGGGTGCCCAGGGGCACCTCAGTACTTTTGGGAAATCCCATCAGGGTGTGGACACTGCGGTTGGAGGGCACTGTGGGGTTACGGCCGTGTGAGGCCTACCTGGTATGTGTTATAGTGATATACCTATTCTTATCTGTGTTCAGTAAACTGTTATTATATACAAGTGTGTGTCTATAGTATTGGGTCCTGTGCAAGGGGGTATCCAGCAGTGCTAGGATCCTTCACAGGTGGAGGTGCTGTCACCAGACGGATCAGGTACACCCCAGGCTCCCAGCAGCGGAGGTTCAGGCCTCCTGTGAGCCACAGGTAAAGCACCACCCACACTGAGTAGCCGCCACATCTCCCATAGGGTGGGGGAAGCAGCGCTACATATGGTATACAGTATGTTTGAAGTTCGTTATTACTGTATAGTTGCAGATGTATCTGACTGATAAAAATCATGTGGCCCAGTAAGTAGCTGAGGATGCTGATACGTATACTGTAGCATTTAATGAATGTTATATTTAATATATAGCTTAGGTACTGCACATCAAAGTTTAAAAAAAAAAATAGAGAAAAAAATAAATAACGGACTCCTAGAAATTAAGCGATATAAGGAAAAATAGCGCACTCAAAAGTAAAAAATCAAAGAAAAATAATTATTAATCCATGTTGCAAAATGACCCTTAAATGCTACAATACCCAAAGCAGAACATGTCACGGAAAACATTGCTTAAGTAGAAAATTGCCACAAACAGATTCAACCCTGAAATACACTATAATTATACTGTGCAGAACAGGAGCATATATATGCAGTATATCTTGTTCAGGCGCAAGTGAAAACATTTATTAAAGCTCTATAGGGATGAGGTGAGCCAAGAGGCTCTAATGACTGGAATAGAAAAGTGATAACGTGGCTGCTCCAGGTGTGGAATTTTTTCAGTGCTTCCATGCTCAAATCAAGCAGGAGCACTCTAGGAACACAACTGAGGTTGGTGCATGAGCTCCAGCATTCTCAATGAATTCTGGGCAAGAGCTTGCGTATTGATCAGTATCTTCCACCTTCATTTAATAAGCATTGAGGGACAGTTTTGAAACACAATGGTGAAGTGGCTGCTCATTGTGGGGTGGAGTGTATGCCAGTTTGCAGTATGGTCCCGCCCGACAGCTGATCCCATGAAAGTTTGAGGGTGGGGATGTTAAAGTGTGTTACACAGCGTAGAGATTGGTCCACCTGCACAAGTAGTCCCAATTGGTTTGGTGGGGGAGGTGGATGTTAGGGGTATGCCAGATAGGCTTCATTGAAAAGGTGAGTTTTTTGACGAAGTTTTTAAATGTCTGAAAGCTGGGGGAGTCTGATGGTGTGTGGTAGGGAAATCCAGAGAGTGGGTTGCAGCACGAGGAAGTCTTGTAGGCTGGTATTATAGGAGGTAATAAGGTACAGTAGGGGGAGAGGTGGGTGTCGTGGGTAGAATGTAACCAGGTTTTAGGTATATACATGGGAATGAGGGCTGAGCTGTAAGTGGGGGGGGGGGGCAGAGTCGTTGAGAGCTTGGTAAGTCATAGCTAGGGCTTTAAATTTGATTCTAAACTATATGGGAAACCAGTGTAGGGATTTGAGTAGCGGAGCAGCAGAAGTGGAGCAGTGAGTGAGGTAGATAAGTCTTGCAGTTGCATTTTAGATGCATTGCTTGGTAAAAGGGTGTTATGGTGTCATATGGTGGCAGAGGTAGCGCTACAGCCCAATGGGGAGATACAGGGCATGGTGGTGTCATTTCATAGTGGGTGCGGTGATGATACAGCCAGTGCTTGGTGGCAGAGTTATGCGCCGTCCTTTCATGGAGGTAGCGACAGTGCTATAACTATAGAATACATGGTGCGCCAAGGTATTCATACTTTCTCTGTGGATAACATGATGTGGCCATTTTCACCCACAATTATGTCAAGTTATTTTGTGTAGGAGTGAAACACAAGAAGGTATGCGGGGTGGTATGGCCACAAGGCAAAAGGCAATTGAGGATTCAAACAGTTATGGCTATTGCCACCAGGGGCATATATCCAAAAGGATATCAGGTGTAAACAAAGCAAAGTTGGTCCAAAGAACTTATGGTGCATAATTTGCATAAAGAAAACAATCATAAAAAAACGTATTATGTACATCTGAAAATATGAAAAATGATATATTCACTAAAAGGGAGCATGAGAAAGCTTTCCAGCAGAAGTAGTAACGTGAACTATATATTAAAAATGCTTGCCAAAAATACAGGGGAGTCCCAAATAGGTCATTAAATTTGGAAATCAAGGACGGTGGGCTGATAAACTATTATTTACTACATTAATATTTTCCTGCAGTATGTGTTTTCTCAAACTAATTGTCCTGCATTTCACAGGCGCATTTATGCTGTAGAATTATGCTGTCCAATCAAAAATGTATTTAAAGTGGCTATATCTTTTGCTTTTATTTAATTTTTACTATGTTTCAAGCACAGGGTGTCTAGAACTGAACTATATTAATTTTGGCACTGGGGATCCACTGATTCCCGAGATGCTAATCTGGAAGGGGCTGATAGTAGCAGTCCCAACTGGACCCAGAAAATTTATATTTAAGGGTCCAGAGAACCAATAGGAAGCAACAACGTCATCCCTTGCGGCTTCATATTGGCCCGCATGATGTGGGACCTTTAAACTTCCAGGAGATACTGGCTTGAACTTCTCTGGTATGTATCTTTGGAACCAGGGGGACCCCAGAGATGAAATTAACATGGTCTAGCTCTGAAGACCCCCTGCTTCAAACCTAGGAGGGGATTTTTGTTTTTATTTTAGAGACAATGGTGCTTTAAAACAATAAAGATCCTAGAGAATATTTTTGATAAGCATAGTGCATACAGTAAGTACTTTCAGTACCATAAGGCACCTTTAAACACCACAAATACTCTGCCTTCTTCAACACTGTGCCCATCATGTATGAAACCTAAGGATTCGCGTTTATCAGCCGATGTGAAAATAATAAAAAATTATACAATTTTCCTAATGCTAATAAAGTATAATTACAGTGTTAAATACTTGAATAACCCTGAAATCACTAAAAATTTTGATTTGTGGGAGTTTAGGTGAAATTAGTCACTGCCCATGCAAACGATAGTGTGAGACATAGAGAAAAATTACAATAACTCTAGTACTTAACAGCCGGTGTACTACGATTAAGGAAAAATATTTTTTTTTGAAGGTGACCTTCTAAATGTTCATTTCTTACTCTTGTCAACACTGGACCATGATGACAAGGCAAGCAGAAGGCTGTAATGAGACAGGTTGATTGATCAGTGAATGTCAAATTAATTCAGCTGGGTGGAAGCCAAACCAAAGAACAAAACTGCATGGTGCAATAAATGGAAGAATGGATTTGATAGTTTGAAAAGAACAATGCCCTAATGGCTTGAAGAATATGAAATACCTGTAGGCATAAAAATAACTTTTTTTGTTTTTCGTAATCACTGGTGCCATTCGAAGATTCATTTATTTATCTATTTTTTAAAAAGGGAACAGGAATAGTTTCAGGAATCCTGTACATTTTTTAAACTAAAGAATAAAGTGTTGGGTATGAACAGAAAACTTTACAGAAAGTACAACTTTCTAAAGAAGAAAAAAGAAAAGTGTAGATATTAATTTAAAGTCCTTGGAGCATGGAAAAAGGGAAACATTAACTATATGGTGCAATATTATTATACGGATTACTCTTTAGACCAAGGGTGGATTTTAGTCTAAAGAGGCATTGGTCACTGTCTGGCAGAGAGGCGTGATGTCATCGGGAGGAGAAAGGGAACAACTGGCGATTGAGGAAGGAGCAGACACCGGAGTAACTCGTCCCCCCTCAAAGCCCTGGGGACACTACCTCATCTACATTATATATGTATATACACACACACACACACACACACACACAGATAAAGAGGCTCATTTTGTGAGTGATACTCTTTTATTAAAAAAAACATTTTTAAGGATTAAACTGTGCAGCACTATTTTGGGACTTTCTTTTCTTCCACGTTGCAAGCTGAAGTGTGCAGGTGAGTCCCTGGCTTTCCAGAGGAGAAAGATTACCATTAGAGAAACTGTCAAGAAATAAGATTGTGAGTGCCATTCTCACCACTGTACTTTATTCAATAATCGTATTATTAATATTACACTATATATTGTTTTCCTTTTCCCCCCTCTTCTTTCTCTGTTTTCTCCCTTTTCCTGTGCGCCCAGTGACTGTAAATTAATATCTGTGCAAAATAAACGCCCAGGGTGGTCTAGTAGTCAGGCAGAAAATAACTTTTACTGGTATACTCTTGCTTTTGTAGATATTATTTCTTCCAGATTTGTTTTTTTGGAATTTTCAGAATTATATATTTTGTAATTGCATATATTATCACATTGACACTTGTGAACTAATGTTGAGAGATTAGAAAACGTTATAACCTTTGAATTTTTCATTTTTGATCACACTCGGTTGTCATCTTGCACCTCTTGAATTACCTTTAGACATTACTTTCAGCTGTGAAAAGGCAACCTTCTCTCACTTCATAAATATCAGTTCAAATAGCTGTTGTACTTATTCATGTAGAGTATCTGTAATCAAGTCATTTCTGTTTTGAAGTTGAAGATGAGAGACAATTTTCTCAGAATTATATTGTGTTCTAGCCGGTCACAAGGGGTAAACTGGGGCAGAGTAATCCTATTACTGAGGAAAGTTTCAGTAACAACAGAAGTATGCCCAGAAGAAAGGGGAATCCTAACTGGTTTACCCCCAGGATTCACAATTTTATAAATATATAAAATAAAAATCCAAACCGCTTCAGTCACTTTGATATTCATGGTGGTTGATTCATGATACACACACATTTAGTAAGCTGCTAACATAAATAGACACAATATGATAATAATAATAATAATAATATTATTAATATTAAAGCTGCAGTTCAAGCAGTATCCTGCATGTGTGTTTTTTTTAAATAAATCAGTTCTGTAGTAAGAAAAAATACTTTTAGCATTTTCTGTTTTTAAAGAAACAACTTTGAAAGACCAATTTTCTTGTATTCTATTTTAACAACCATTTACTAAGGCACTGCCCCTTCATGTCCTGTCACAAGCGCTGGCACACCCCTTTGTGAGCCCTGCCATCCCTCTTGCACATGTCAGTGCAGGAATGCTCATGAATATTCATGAGCTTCCACTGAGTGACAGAAACAGAGGAAATACATTCCCCATATTTAAAGATGTCGCTAAACTTTGCCGATCAATAGACGGAGAACTAATTGACCGGCAGCTATGCAGTTCTTTAGGTAAGTAGAGATTGCCCACATGAAACTATTGAAGTAAAAAAAAAACTATACATTTTTTTTTTTAAAAAGCCTGAACTGCAGCTTTAATATTTAATACTCTCATGCATAAAGAAAATGAAGATAAAATATACCATAGTGTCACATTTTGGAACTTAAAATTAATTATGATGAATAGTTTGCACAGAGGGAGATCTCCACTCAGCAAACACAAATAATGTATAACGTACTAAAGGGGTGCTGCTAGGGAATGCGCACTATATTGTAGACAGAAGAGAAAAAAAGAGGGATTCTTTTCTCTTCTGTCTACAATGATAAATAGTGAAGCATATAATATGTTACATAACTTCAATCTTTATAAGAATTGATAGTTTCTCTATACAGGTGCGCCGACGGGTATTCTAAAACTTGCCTTAAACTTGCCTTGGAAAATCTGGGGCTATCACCAAGATCCAGGTACATGCTGGGTACATGCTGGGTACATTTCAGTGACATTTGTGCAGAGACTATTGGCCCATCGGATTAACACAGCAGCTGTCCCTGGCAGTCCCATTCAGTTTTAATGGGACTGCCTGGGACCTCCGCTGTTAATCCGATGGGCCATTAGTCTGTCTGCAGAAATGTCACTGAAATGTTGCAGCATGTACCTGGGTCTTGTTGGTGATTGCCCCAGATTTGTTTTAGAATACTGGTCAGCACTACAGTATGTGAGTGGGCAATACTTTGCAGTTTGATGTAGTACTACTGTGCATGAACCTTTGGCCCACCTGATAATTTTCCAGTATGCATAAAATAAACATAATAGGATACACATTTAGTATGATATTCAGTAACACTATACAGTATATAACGACTTTTCTTAAGCACTGTTTGTGAATGTGCAAAGACTTTTATCAGCACAGTTACTCCGTCTCCGTACGATCTAATGGGTTCCCTGGAAAACTAATGAGTAATAACGAGATATGTGCAAAACTGGGTGTGTAAAATTAGAACCTACCATAAATCTTACGTTCCAAAACCAAATACAAAACCAGTAAGATTTTTGGAACCGAAACCATGTAGAACAAAAACCAAAACATCAGGCCAAGTGCCCACCTCTAGGTGTTTCTGGAAACATCGTTGTCATATACGCCACACTTATGTGCAGGTGACCTGTATATGGGACAAGGGTTAATACACACAGCTATCCAGCAGATTCACTTTTCTTCATGCATTTACCCTGAAATGAATAATATCCCCCCTCAATCCGTTGCAATATACCATCAGTCACAAACAGCACACTTGTGCGCACGTGACTTAGATACGCAACCAGGGTTATACACACGACACAGCCAACTCACTGCCCCACCTTTCTCTATCGCAAGGTACTTCAAAATAGTTAATATTTACCCTTACTCCATTACAATATATATATTTAACCGCTGCCACCACCAAAGTTATTATTAAAAGATGTACGTACAGAGCCTCTGGTCTCGGTTTATTAAGAAAACTTTGCACTTAACCCACCAAAATCTGTTATAGCTAAGTGTGTCAAAAAAGGTAAATTACTCTCTACAAAGAATACAACAGTTCAATCAGAGCCCAAAGTATTACTTATTAAAGGTTAGATTTAATATAAAAAAATATGGTGTTTAAGTTACAGAAAATTTTTATTACAAGAACACACGGTTATAATAAATGCAGACAGTTCCATAAAAATAATAAGGACAAACAAATAATCTTACATTGTTGTCTAACATTGATCAGATCTTTTCCCAAAGGGTCTTGAGTGGAAATTGAGATTTCCAACATGGAAACTCCCTTACTTGAAATCTAACGGATAATTAAAAAGAAGGGTTTTATATTCTAAATTCCCTTCATTGAGAACAACATAAGCCCACCTCTTTCATCAATCACTAGTGACAGTTTTAAAAGAAAAAAAATTATTCTTTTGGTTTCTTAAAGTCTGCTTCAATATATAAAAGACTTCATAACTTTGTTTCTATAATACTTAAACGCCATATTCAGTATTGCGTCCGTGCACTCAGCATACACATCTGCATATCAAATATGACCATATAACTTCAGGAGAAACAGGTATATCAGAGACTATAGATGGAAAACCCTGATTTTTTGTATAATTTGATTTGTGTAATCTCAATGGTTACAAATATGTATTTGTTATTCTTGAGAATAGGTGTCAGCCCCATGATATCTTCTTATTTAATAAATTCTCTTTCGAATACCTTCTTAGCCACACCTCCTGATACTCTGCAGAATCCCCCAAAGAATGTCTTTCAATGTACATTTAAAAGGGTCATATTTATGCTAGTGCCAGGGAAGCCATATTTCAATCCCACCACTTGCAAGACCAGCTGTTGACTTGAGATAACATCAGTCCTATAAAACACAGGACGTCTCGGGGATCAGGTATCAATATGTGGAAAAATAAAGGCACAAAATAGTGCAAATACAGTTTTTAATCAAACGATGTGATATATATTATCAGGTGAATGGAGACTCACGTGGCATCAAATAAATTCAGGCATGTCAGAGATCAGAGGCGAATGCTTGACTCTGTAGTGATGATGGATAAATAACCCCACAACCGGAATAGGGGTTGACTCCCGACGAAGCTACATTGTTTAGTGAAACGTGTAGAGTCGCTGCCTGTGACGTCATCAGCTGCTGCCCGGAAGTCTACCGGTTGTCTCCCCATGATACTGACTGTGTCTTCAGACGTACCTGCTGTGTGCCTGGTGCAGAGCCTTGGATGCTGGTGCCTTGCACAGCAAGGAATGAGGATACAGAGGACCCCCGTTCCAGTCGTGCCAATTGTGTGTTAGCAGATCCAGATAACTCCTGCGGTCTGGAACGTGAGACCAGAGACGGAGGAGACTGGAGCTGGTGATATCGCTTGTTTTATGTGCCTATTTTGATCTAAGACACTGTAAGTGTTAATTTTATTGCGTGTATAAATTGTTATCGTTTTACGCTATGGAAGCCTCTCTTTTTTCCCATACACTCTAACTGATGAGATGCCGTGTATGCTGCTAAAACCATATCAGACATCAAGCTGTGGGGTTATTTTGCATCATCACTACAGAGTCAAGCATTCGCCTCTGATCTCTGACATGTCTGAATTTATTTGATGCCACGTGAGTCTCCATTCACCTGATAATATATATCACATCGTTTGATTCAAAACTGTATTTGCACTATTTTGGGCCTTTATTTTTCCACATATTGATACCTGCGCTCCCCTGATCCCCAAGACATCCTACTATTGAAGTGGATTCCGCAAACCATCCACTTAAGGGTTTTTGAGCTCCAATCTTGTTCACATTCACTTTATTCACAATTTATTTAATTATAATTAAATTTTTATTCACTGCGCCACCCTATTTGCACTTTGTTGCACACATTATCACTATAAAACACAGGCCAGGCCAGCCATTTAATCTGTCATAAAATCAATTCTTGTCATTTTTAAGACAATGTGTAACCAACATTAACCTCTCATGTGCCGGATTGCTTAAAATACTTAATATCTCATGATATTATCATGACAATCGTTTAAAATTATTTTAAGTTTTTCAGTTATAATATTTTAGCTTCCTAATAGTTTTTATGATTTTATACTTATTGTGAGCATTTTTCATGTCTTATTATGTTATTTTTGTTTAGTGCTTTCCTGTTTATTTTAATTGTTTTTCCATAATCTGGTAAAAATCCAAAAACCAAACAAATCAAGTTTTGACAAACCCAGAACCAAAACTAGACACCATTTTTTTTAAACACAGCCACGTCCAAAACCAAACTAAGAATTTCTTTTAGAACCAAAACTATGTCCAAAGCTGTTTCTAAACAAAATTAAAATTCCTTGACAAGTCATTCAGAATTTTTTATCTTATTTTAAAAGGCCTGTCAACACCCACATTTAAAAAAAAAAAGAGAGATGTAAGTGAACTAGACTGGCTTGCGTGTACTGACTGATATGTGTGGTTGATTTCAAGTGCTGGTTGTTTAAAGTGTGTGCAGTTCGAACCAGAAGGAAAGTGAAGTACTGGGTATAATAGCAGGGGTGGCTGTTTTTTGGGAGTGTGCAGTGGGTTAATCTATTTTTAAAGTGTGCTGTAATTTGAAGCCTGTAACTTTTTTCCCTTTCTCCTGCCTGAGGCAGAGTGGGTGTGGTTGGTTAATTGGCTGGCCTAACACACCTGCAGTAGGTGGGGTTAGTTAATTGATAACCTAACACACCTGGTGGGTGTCCCTATTTAAACAGAGGCTTCTAACGAATCCTGAGCTTGCGTGTACTGACTGATATGTGTGGTTGATTTGAAGTGCTGGTTGTTTAAAGTGTGTGCAGTTAGAACCAGAAGCAGTGCTGGTTGTTTAAAGTGTGTGCAGTTAGAACCAGAAGCAGTGCTGGTTGTTTAAAGTGTGTGCAGTTAGAACCAGAAGCAGTTTGAACAAGGAAGCGGTTAAACAAGGTATAGTTATTGAAGTACAGTTTACTGTTAGTACTTCTAAACTTCATAGTTACTAGAATGAGCAGCATTGAAAATGCCACTGAATGCACATCTTGCCACATGTATGTGCACTTGGAGCAGCTGTTCCAAGGAGCATACCGCTGTGAAAAGTGTGAGCGGGTGGTCTCTTTAGAGTCAGAGATGGCTGAGCTTAAGAGGCAACTTGCAATATTGAGGGACATTGGCAATCTTGAAAGGGAATTAGAGCTCACTGAGCAGGCCCTTGCTTCGACTAGTGGTGCAGATGGTGGCGCTGTTAGTGAGGAGCCGGTAGGTAGCTTGGTTGCTGTTAGTGAGGAGCAGGTAGGTAGCTGGGTGACAGTTAGAAGGGGAAGCAGGGGCAATAGGGAGAGGCAGCTCGTTTCTGAGCTGACACATCCCAATAGATTTGCCATGTTGAGTGAAGATATTGGGAATGTTGGGGCAGAAATGGCAAGGCTGGGGGAGACTAATTCCTCTAGCAGCCAGGGGAATAGTTCCTCCAGCACAGAGGGGACTCAGGATGCTCAGATACAAAGAAAGATTGTGGTGGTAGGGGACTCCATTATTAGGAAGGTAGATAGGGCAATCTGTTGCCAGGACCACATGAACCGAACAGTTTGTTGTCTCCCGGGTTCTCGGGTTCGGCACATTGCGGATCGGGAAGACAGATTGTTGGGGGGGGCTGGGATTGACCCGGCGGTCTTGGTACATGTTGGCACCAATGACAAAGTTAGAGAAAGATGGAGGGTCCTAAAAACTGATTACAGGGATCTAGGCCAAAAGCTTAAGGCAAGAACCTCCAAGGTAGTATTTTCTGAAATACTACCAGTGCCATGCGCTACCGCAGGGAGACAGTCAGAGATCAGGGAGGTTAATGCATGGCTAAGAAAGTGGTGCAGGAAGGAGTGGTTTGGGTTTTAGAGCACTGGGACTCCTTTTCTGAGAGGTGCCATCTATATTCTAGGGACGGATTGCACCTCAATGAAGAGGGATCTTCTGTGCCTGGGGGGAGAATGCTAAAAAGGTTGGAGGAGATTTTAAACTAGGATGGAGGGGGGAGGGGAATGAAACAGATAAGGAACTAAATGGAATAGATGAGGATACAAGGTGGTATGGAGGTAGAATGGGGGCAAGTGCAAGTTTGACAAGCAGTGAGACACCCATAGTAAATACAGATAATACTAGAAAACTTCTAAAGACTAAACAAAGTGGGCGCAGAAAGTAAGGAGCAGATAAGATAATAGTACAGGCTGGAAAAAAACTGAAATGCATGCTTGCTAGTGCAAGAAGCCTGACAGATAAAATGGGGGAGCTTGAATTAATAGCTGCAAGGGAGCAGTATGATATCATAGGCATTACTGAAACATGGTGGGATGAAATTCATGACTGGACAGTTAATTTAGAGGGTTATTCTCTTTTTCGGAAGGATCGAACAAATAGAAGGGGAGGTGGAGTATGTTTATATGTTAAACCGGATCTAAAACCTATTATAAGGGATGATGTCTATGAAGGGAATGATGAAAATGTAGAGACTTTGTGGATAGAAATTAGCAGTGAAGGTAAAAGTATAAAGAAAATGTTTGTGGGAATATGCTATAAACCACCAAATATCTGTGAGATTGAGGAAGCTAAAATACTTTTGCATGTGGAGAAGGCATCAAAACGGGGTCATGTTTGCATAATGGGGGATTTTAATTATCCAGACATAGACTGGGGCAATTAGATTAGCGTTACAACAAAAGGGAACAGGTTTTTGGGGGTGCTTAAAGACAATTATATGACCCAAATTATTGAGGAACCAACCAGGAGAGGGGCAGTTCTGGATTTGGTTATATCAAACAATGTAGAAGTAATAACAAATATTCAAGTCCTGGAACATTTGGGTAACAGTGATCATAACATGGTCTAATTTGAAATAAATTATTAAAAAACAGATTACTTGGGTTCAACAAAGACCTTCAACTTTGGAAAGGCAGATTTTAATAAACTGAGGTCTAATCTAGTAGTAACACAATGGGATGATGTTTTTGCAGGGAAAAATGTAGAAGATAAATGGGCAGTCTTTAAAACATTGTTAGAAAAGCACACTTATAAGTGTATACCCTTGGGTAATAAGTATAAAAGAAATAAGTCAAAACCAATGTGGCTAAATAAACAGGTAGGGGAGGAAATGGACAAGAAGAGGAAGGCGTGTAGATTCTTTAAGTCAGAAGTGACAGAGAAAAAAAGAGAAAAACACAAAAGCGTACCAAGATTGAGATATAAAGTGTATTACAGACAAATAAAATTAGTAATATACACTTACATGAATAAAAACTTTAATGATCCTGATCACGATCGTAACTTCTATGGTGAGCCAACAGATGGGATGAATGGGGTGTTGCGAAGGGTGTTGCTGGCTTGTTACTCACATACAGCCAGTCTTCACACAAGTGTTTTTTTTACTAATCACGATTAAAAAACGGAAAACGGACAGGCATCTCCGGGACTACTATTGGGGGCTTCATTCGCCGCGCATGCGCGTCACGCAGACCAACACGCTGACAACCGTGTGGAGCTGAACACGCAGCATAGCCAGAGACACAGTCCCAGCGCGCGGGGCTTGTTTCCAGAGACTGAAATCACCCCCCTTTCATCCCATCTGTTGCGCGGACTGGACACTTTTTCTACAGAAGGGACAGAGACATCGTATCAGAATTATAAGGAATGTAACAAAAATTGCAAAAGGGCAATCAAATTAGCAAAAATGGATAATGAAAAAAGGGTTGCAATAGAAAGTAAGGTCAACCCTAAAAAATTCTTTAAGTACCTTAATAACAAAAAAATGAGAAAAGAAAATATAGGACCCTTTCAGTGGGAGATGGGTAGGCAGATTATTGGAGATAAGGAAAAAGCTGAGGTATTAAACAAATTCTTTGCCTCTGTGTTTACCAGGGAAGAATCAAGTTCAATAGTAGTGCCGCAGGAGGAAGCCACAACCTCCATATTAATGAACAATTGGTTAACTGAGGAAGAAGTTCATAAGCGACTTGAAAAAATTAAAGTAAATAAGGCACCTGGTCCCGATGGCATACATCCAAGAGTTCTCAAGGAGTTAAGCTTAGTAATAGCAAAACCGTTATATTTAATATTCAAGGACTCCATTTCCACAGGCCCAGTACCACAAGATTGGCGTGAAGCAGATGTGGTGCCTATATTTAAAAAGGGAGCTATATCACAACCGGGAAATTACAGACCTGTAAGCCTGACTTCAATAGTAGGTAAACTACTTGAAGGTTTAATACGGGATAATATTCAGGAATACCTAATGGAAAATAAAATTATTAGTAATAGTCAGCATGGATTTATGAAGGATAGATCTTGCCAAACTAACCTTATTTGTTTCTTTGAGGAGGTAAGTAGGAATCTAGACCAGGGTAATGCCGTTGATGTGGTCTACTTAGATTTTGCAAAGGCTTTTGATACGGTTTCACACAAGAGGTTGATATACAAAATAAAGAAAGTTGGACTCAGTAATAATATATGCACCTGGATTGAAAACTGGTTAAAGGACAGACAACAGAGGGTTGTCATAAATGGAACTTTTTCAGGTTGGGCTAAAGTCGTGAGTGGAGTACCTCAGGGATCGGTACTGGGACCCCTGCTTTTTAACTTGTTTATTAATGACCTTGAGGTTGGGATCGTGAGCAAAGTCTCCATCTTTACTGATGATACTAAATTGTGTAAGGTAATAGAATCAGAGCAGGATGTAATTTCTCTTCAGAAGGACTTGGAGAGACTGGAAACGTGGGCAGGTAAATGGCAGATGAGGTTTAATACAGATAAATGTAAGGTTATGCATTTGGGATACAAGAATAAAAAGGCGACCTACAAATTAAATGGAGATATATTGGGGGAATCCTTGATGGAGAAGGATTTAGGAGTGCTTGTAGACAGCAGGCTTAGCAATAGTGCCCAATGTCATGCAGTAGCTGCAAAGGCAAACAAGATCTTATCTTGCATCAAACGGGCAATGGATGGAAGGGAAGTAAACATAATTATGCCCCTTTACAAAGCATTAGTAAGACCACACCTTGAATATGGAGTACAATTTTGGGCACCAATCCTAAGAAAAGACATCATGGAACTAGAGAGAGTGCAGAGAAGAGCCACCAAATTAATAAAGGGGATGGATAATTGCATTTATGAGGAGAGGCTAGCTAAATTAGATTTATTTACATTAGAAAAGAGGCGTCTAAGAGGGGATATGATAACTATATACAAATATATTCAGGGACAATACAAGGAGCTTTCAAAAGAACTATTCATCCCATGGGCAGTACAAAGGACTCGGGGCCATCCCTTAAGGTTGGAGGAAAGGAAATTTCACCAGCAACAAAGGAAAGGGTTCTTTACAGTAAGGGCAGTTAAAATGTGGAATTCATTACCCATGGAGACTGTGATGGCAGATACAATAGATTTGTTCAAAAAAAGGTTGGACATCTTTTTAGATGGGAAAGGTATACAGGGATATACCAAATAAGTATACATGGGAAGGATGTTGATCCAGGGATTAATCCGATTGCCAATTCTTGGAGTCAGGAAGGAATTAATTTTTCCCCTTAATGGGGTTTTTTGTTTGCCTTCCTCAGGATCAATAAGTATAGATATAGGATAATGTATCTGTTGTCTAAATTTAACATAGGTTGAACTTGATGGACGGAAGTCTTTTTTCAACCTCATCTACTATGGAACTATGGAACTATGGAACTATGAATGCTCCACTTTAGAGAACCTGCAATATTATTCTGATGGTACGTTGGTTCTCAGATAATCGTATACAGTATATCAGGGCTCTTCATCCGGCGTCCCGGAATGTGGTCCTTGCACTCTCTCTGCTCCTGCTAATTTCATACCAGTTGCTTAGGTTGTGAAGTGCAGTTTTTCACCTTGAAACTCAATGTTAACTTATAGCAGCTATCCACGTGGGCAATTTGTATTTTTTTTGTAAACAGAATTGAAGCAGGGGGTCTCCGGAGCTGAACCCTAGGGACCCCCTGCTCCTCTCGGCTATTAGCGATCATTAATGGCGGACTTTCAAAGCTCCCATGCCCTGCGGACAAATAGGAAGCCGTGACAACAACCGGTACGTAGCGCTGGAGCTTTAAACTTTGCTGAGAGATTGGCACCCCTATCTCGGAAAGCAGTGGGGTTTCCCGTAGCTTAAATGAATGGGGTTCAGCTCCCGAGACCCCTGCTTCAAACCTATGTTAAAAAACACTTATAAAATAAAAGCACGAATTGCTGTTTATTTTTCTTTAAGTTAAGGTAAATATATATGGTTGAGATGTTATAATACTTGCAACATTTTGAAAATATAATATTTTGTAAGTCTTTAAATGTACTGTATCGAAAATGACATTACAATATACTTGTGGCCCTTGGTCTTCTAAATGTTTTATGATCTGGCCCCCTTCGAGAACTAGATGAAGAGCCGTAGTATACGTGATTTATTTAAGGGCAAAAATCATAGTTAAATTAAAGAAAATTAAAGGACTGTAAAACAGGCTCAACCAACAAAGGGTTACAAGTGACATCTTGCAATGCATGTGATAAAATTAGAACAAAGCCACTTCTTGTGTAGAAGAAGGAGCCCATACTTATTTCAAAGATGTCAAAAGAAGCTTATCTCATGAAGAACATCAGGTGTTGAAGAAGATTTTGCATGATTTGCACCAGGAACTTAAATGAACATAAAAATGAAAAGAAAAGTAGCACCGTTTTTATAAGTAAAATAAGTTGTCAGATATTTCAAGAGATTTATAGAACAGATGGTCACCAGAAAGACTTCACAGGATTCATTATGGGCATTTCACTGACGCTAGACAAAGGCATTTCTGAAATAGTTTTACCTCTGTGCTGCCATTGAAGAGCACATTTGCATTTTTAGATAAGAAATGGCAGCAGAATGGACGGTAACGAGATCAAAAGAAATGGAAAGGAAGCACAAAATATTTTTGAAAATACTTCCTAGAGGAGAAAATATGTTTGAACTAATGAGAAGGAAACACATCTGAATACTTCAGAGATCATAGATTTAGGAGAATTCTGCTGATTTAAATTCTGTGTTATAGGGAATACTACCTAAGGTGTAAAGTGTGTCATTAGTTTGTCACCTTTTCAGTTACAGTAAGTTGATGGGTGTACACACTTCAGTGTGACAAGATGAGTACATGGCCTTAATGTTGTCTTAACTTCCTTTCTTTCACTGTTTTTTCTACACTGTGTGCTCATTTTAATGTAATTTCCCAGAATCCCTTGCTGCAGTGGAAGCGCTGTATGCTAAGAGACGATGAGGAAAAGCGGGGTTGCAGACCTGTCTGAGACATGTGAATGTGCTCACAAGGAATATTTTTATTTGCTTTCCATGAGTAGAAAAATTGTATAAAGAGGTGGTGGGGGTAAAAGGTACAGGAATTTATACAAATAACTTCTAAAACCTACAGTACAAAACGTCCTAATGAAGAATATTCTACTTTACTGTAAGGGCTACTTTCCACCGTCTCCAATTTTCTCTCATCTGTTGCTGAAAGGGTTCTCAGACCCAAATGAGATATTGGGCTTCTGGTAATAAATATGGCGCACTAATGGGGAAACTGGGACTGTGAAATTGCTGAGGTTCAAACAGCGTTGGAAATAAATTAGATGGCCTTCCAATTGAATGAAAATCACTTCAAAATGAGTGAGACTAGCCTGGTTTTAGGTTGGATTACTAATATCCTACATTTGAAATAGTATCCTAGTAATACTTAGTTCCAGCTGTGACCTGCTATAATTCCAGTGTTACATTTATTCTTATACTGACTACCAAAAAGACATTGGCAGCTGTTTCATTGCTCTTCTGCATTTCAGTTTTTGGAAACTACTAGTCAAAGGAAATCAGGGTTTGAGATGCCTTAAGACACAAACGTATCTCTGCGTTACAGAGTAAGGGACATTGCTGCTATAAAGTCTGCTGACAACTCGTTTTTTTTCAGTCGGGCTGCACAATTACTCCTGCAGGCAAGTACAGAGCCATCCATTTGAATAATCTAAGTAATTAAAAAATATGTAAATTGTAATGTACCTGACGTTGACACATACTCATTATATGCCGATTCCATGCTTCATTGAACTAGGGTTTATTCCACTGCCCTGTACATTGTATTTAGTTGATGAAAATTAAAAAAAAAAAAGTCTTAAAGCAGCAAAACATGTTGCACTGGGCATGTATCTCTCTGGAGTTGAAATGTTCAGATCACGGGGGCCAGTAGGAATCTGTAAGGGATGACATCATGGCGTGTTATTGGCTCGCGTGACATATACGTTGCCATTTCGTTAGGCAGACAAGTTCCATGGCTGCAGAGATACCGGCACCCCTACAGAGGTTAGTATCTCTGGAAGCACGGGTTCCCCAGAGTTGAAATCAATGGGGGTCAGCTCCGGAGATACACTGCTTCAATCCGGTGATAGAAAAAGAATTGCACAGTGCTTCATGTTTTAATGTGTATCTGAAAAGTCATTGCCACTGGATGACCTGTTCCTGCTCAAATTTAGCAAACTGTAGACGTTACATACAGTATGAAGGTGGAAAATACACATAAATGTGCTGTTGAGTTGTGTCAAAACAGGATATGAATGGACTTCTGGGGGCGATGTGGATTGGTTGTAATATAAATAGATAAATAAAAAAAAGAATATATAGTGCAGTATGTTCCAAAAGGATACACAGATTGATTAGAGAATACTCTATGCACTTACAGAGTTGTTTCTTTTTTCAAGCATGTTAATATCTCTTTCTTTAGAGGCTATTTCTTGCTTCCAGCGGTTTTGTCAGACCTCAAGGGTTAGTTTCTTCCCACGATGAGACCACCCACATCACTAGTCTTCTAGTAAACTTTACTAGATGACATGGAGAGTCTGATAGTGTATTACCACTATTTAATCATAAAATGCACATGAATAAAATAATACTCACAAACGTGAAAGTCGATTTAAATTTTTGGCAAGTCAGTGTTGTTGTTTCTACGCGTGGTTAGGACCTTTGGTATAGCTGTCTGAGCTGGAATGGTTTTTGCAAACTGGTGTTGTCTCCACCATAGGGCTCTCCTTAGCATCATGCCTTGATCCCACCCACGTCTGATGTCACAGCTGTGTCCACAGAGAACTGCAGTCTCTCACTCTGGTCCCGTTCCAAGCTTATACATTGGCTCCGTCCACCCAATGCGTTTCACAACGCTATTGGTCGCTTCCTCAGGGGTATTGCTGATTGCCACATCAGATGTCATGACTAAATCCTGTAACTGTTGCATTGTGTACTCATGAAAATTTGATAGTAGCCACTGGTGCTCAGCAAAGGTGGTCCCGCATCATAGTGGATCCCACCTGCAATCCATAAGAGTAAGAAATCGGCACTCAAGTGGTCTCAGTGAAAAAAGTATCCAAAGGATTTACAGTATTAATGATAGATCAATGTTTCAGTCTGCTTGCAGGCCTTCTTCAGCTTGAGAAAAGCTCCCAAGTGGACCGAAGCATCGATCTATCTTTATTAAATCATTTGGATACTTTTTTCATCACTTCCACTTGAATGCCGACTTCTTACTCTTCTGGATGACTAATTCCTGTGTTAAAACATACAGGACACCTGCAAGCTCATATTGAACCCCCAAAATAACCACAACATATATATAATCATATAGGTGTCACAGAGGAGTGCTACTGAGTATGGCGATATATATTTAAAACCAGAGACAGAACATGAAACACAGACAGAGCTCAGTGCACATCCAGTGAAACTTATACACAGTATAGTGCCTAAATATATATGTATAGATATCTATTAAATAAGACGGTCTTTTAGTTTAACATTTTGGCCAAGTGTTGTAAGCCCCTGAGCCACTACACTGCAGACCACATCTCAAGGGTCCCCAACACTAATATAAATTCTTAATAACCTGTGCATTACCAGGAAGAATGATTTAGAATAAATCTGTCAAAATTAGTTGCATAGTTCTAAGTCTGATTGAAGCTTTTATTAACCTGTACATTACCAGGAAAAGCACTCTGTATTAGATTTGTCACAATCATACTGCAAGCAAGCAAGTTCCCCTGAGAGTGGGAGATGCTATGGAGTGAGCTTTTAACCATTTAAATGTGGGAGGGGGTGAGCTTCAACAAGATAGGAAGAGCCACCCTCCAATCAGCCAAGACCAGCTGAACAAGAATTGTAAAACATACAGGATACCTGCAAGCTCATATTGAACCCCCAAAATAACAACAACATATATATAACCATATAAGTGTCACAGACGAGTGCTACTGAGCATGGTGATATATATTTAAAACCAGAGACAGAACATGAAACACAGACAGAGCTCCGTGCACATCCAGTGAAATGTATACACGGTACAGTGCCTAAATATATATGTATAGATATCTATTAAATAAAACGGTCTGGATGTGCACTGAGCTCTGTCTGTGTTTCATGTTCTGTCTCGGGTTTTAAATAATTCCTGTGTTACATAGAGTATATAGAAAATGAGGTTGAAAAAAAGAGATACAGTATGTCGATCAAGTCCAACCTATGCTAATTTTAGACGACAGATACTTATCCTATATTTGTATTTACAGTATTTTGATCCATAGGAAGGCAAACAAAACAACCCCAGTGAAACATCATCCAATGATAGCTCCTAAGGGGAAAAATAAATTCCTTCCTGACTCCAAATAGTGGCAATTAGATTTCTCCCTGGATCAACATCCTTCCCATGTTTACTTTCCTTTCTAAAAAGATGTCTAACCTTTTTTTCAAGATATCCATTGCATCTGCCATCACAGTCTCCATGGGTAATACATTTCATATTGTAACTGCCCTTACTGTATAGAACCCTTTCCTTTGTTGCTGGTGAAATCTCCTTTCCTCCAACCTTAAGGGATAAACCCGAGTCCTTTGTACTGCGCTTGGGATGAATAGTTATTTTGAAAGCTCCTTGTATTGACCCTGAATATATTTATATATAGTTATCATATCCCCTCTTAGATGCCTATTTTCCAATGTAAACAAATCTAAATTAACTACCCTCTCCTCATAAGACACATTTTCCATTCCCTTTATTAATGTGGTGACTCTTTTCTGCACTCTTTCTAGTTCCATATTGTCTTTTTTATGGAGTGGGGCCCAAAACTGTACTCCATATTCAAGGTGTGGTCTTACTTATGCTTTATACAGTGGCTTAATTATGCTTCCTTCCCTTCCTTCCATTCCCCATTTAATGCAAGATAAGATCTTGTTTGCCTTTGTAGTTACTGCATGAGATTGGGCACTCTTGCCAAGCCTGTTGTCTACAAGCATTGCTAAATCCTTCTCCCTCAAGGATTGACCTAATGTTGCCCTATTTAATTTATAAATTGCCTGTTTATTTTTGTTTCCCCAAATGCATAACCTTACAGTCATCTGCATTAAACTGTATTAAACCTCATCTGCCAATTACCTGCCTAAGTTTCCAGTCTATCCAAGTCCTTGTTGGGAGAAATTACATCCTACTCTGATTTTACCAATTTACACAATTTAGTGTCATTAGCAAAGGTGGAGACGTTAGATTAGATCTAAATTATTTACTATTCTTACTATGCTCACAAGATTTAAAGACAATGTAATTGAGACTTTCTAAAAAAAAAAAGGGTGATGGGTGACTTGGAGGAGATGGCCACATCCAACTCATAAAAAACACAGAGGAAGGACAATCTCAGTGGGAATGAGAAACAAGCAATGAGGAATTTAATATCATAATAATCAAGCAGGCCGACAAGGGATGAGGCATAGTTATTATGGATCGAGATATTATGTGGGTGAATCGGATAGAGATTTGAGTGATACAAAAACATATGAGACTTTGATGAAAGATCCCATTAGTAGCTTTGAAGTTCGATTAAAAACACTTCTGGATGAAGGTCTGATGAAAAAAGTTTTAACAGATAAAGAATATGCTTTTTTTTTTTTACACATTGAGAAACCGAGGCTACCGACTTTCTATTTCCTTCCAAAAATACATAAGTACCTAATAAATCCTCCTGGCAGGACGATTTTATTAGGTATTAATTCACTAACTTCCAATTCATCTAGGTACATTGATTTTTTTAGTTACGGAAATATGTGTTATCATTACGTTAATATCTAAGAGACACATGCCATATTTTAAACACCATTAAGGATATTGAGCGGCAATCCCATTTTACACTAGTGACATATTGTGTCCCGTCACTGCAGACAGTGATTGACCACAAATTGAGAGGTGGCACCATCCATTATTGTTTGGATGGAGATAAAGAAATACTACAGGAATTAAATGAATTTTTGATTAAAAGTATCACATTTATATTGTCACATAATTATTTTGTCTATAATGACCATTATTATTTACAGAAATGCGGAACAGCACCAGGTTCGCACCGAGTTATGCAAACGTATTTATGGGTTGGTGGGAGGCGCATTTTTGGTATCCAGTCCATTTGGTGAGAACCTGGTGCTCTAGCATAGATTTGTGTGGAAGGGGGATGAAGCTGGATTGAACCAATTAAAATAATATTTGGGTTTGAATGATAGGAATCTGACTTTTACATTTAAACAAGATAAACAAAAGATTTAAATCCTAGATTTAGAGATCTTTATAGAGGAAGATAAGATTCACACCAAGACATTTCAGAATGAAGTTGATTGCAAATAACAATCTCTTAGCTACAAGCCATCATAATCCTCAATGGTTGAAAAATATCCCCAAAGGTCAGTTTATGAGTTTGAAACATAATTGTTCTCAAATTAAGGTCTTTGATGAACACGCAGAAACAATGAACCACAGATACAGAGATAGGACGTACAAAATGGAAGAATTAGATAAAACATTATTACAGGTGAAAGAAATAGATAGGGAGGAACTTGTGATATTTAGACCAAAGAAAGAGAAAACTAGTATAAAGCAAATACTAGCCCCTAGTTGTCCTTCAACCATTGTGAAAAAGAACTCTAACATGTATTGTACCAATCCAAAGAATATTTCGTTTGCAATACGTGCAGTCCTGTAAATATAGTAAGAATAGTAAAGAATTTAGAGCTAATGTCACAGGAAATAGTTATGACATTAAATCTTGTATTAATTGCAATAGTGACTTTGTGATGTATATATTACAATGTCCCTGTGGGCTGTAATACATTAGGAGAACAAGCAGACCACTACAAAGTACACTAAAGGAACATATAGTAGTTAAAGGAGAATTATTTATTTATTTATTTATTTATTTATTTATAAAAATATTTTACCAGGAAGTAATACATTGAGAGTTACCTCTCGTTTTCAAGTATGTCCTGGGCACAGAGTAAAACAAATAATACATGGTTACAAATACAGTTACATAAATGAACAGGGTATACATTATATACAAGACATTGCGTGCACAGTTAAAGAAAATATATATTATGGGCGTATGAAACAGTTACAGACCAGATTAAAATGTGAGACAGCCTTAGATTTGAAAGAACTTAAACTGGTGGTGGATGTGAGAGTCTCTGGTAGGTTGTTCCAGTTTTGGGGTGCACATTAAGAGAAGGAGGAACGGCCGGATACTTTGTTGTGCCTTGGGACCATGAACAGTCTTTTGGAATCTGATCTCAGGTGATAAGTGCTGCAAGTGGTAGGGGTGAGGAGCTTGTTCAGATAGCTGGGTAGCTTGTCCATGAAGAATTTAAAGGCAAGACAGGAAAGGTGAACTTTGCGCCTAGACTCTAGTGATGACCAATCTAGTTCTTTGAGCATTTCACAGTGATGTGTGTTGTAGTTGCATTGGAGAACAAAACGACAAATAGAATTGTAGAGGGTGTCAAGTTTGCTAAGGTGGGTTTGAGGTGCCGAGCCATATACTATGTCTCCATAGTCAATAATTGGCATTAGCATCTGCTGTGCGATACGCTTTCTGACCAGGAGACTTAGGGAGGATTTGTTCCTGTAAAGTACCCTTAGTTTGGCATAGGTCTTGGTTGTCAGGGTATCAATGTGCATCCCGAATGTTAAGTGGGAGTGAAACCATAAGCCCAGGTATTTGGGCTAAGTTGGTTCTAATCAGGAGCTCAGTCACTGGAAGCTTTAAAAATTTAGTCTTGGTCCCAAATACCATTGTTACAGTCTTGTCAGTGTTTAAAAACAGTTTGTTTTGGGAAATCCAGTTTTCGAGTCTCAAAAAGTCAGACTGAAGTATGTGTTGAAGGTCAGAGAGGCTATGGCTGTGTGCATATAGGATTGTGTCGTCTGCATACATGTGTATTGAGGTTTCCTTACAAGCTGTGGGAAGATCATTAATGAACACTGAGAAGAGTAGGGGCCCCAGAACAGAGCCTTGCGGGACACCACAGGTGATATCCAGGGGGTTGGAGTTAGAGCCTGAGATGACACATGTTGGGATCTTCCTGATAGGTAGGACTGAAACCAGTTTAAAACATGCTTCCCTATTCCAGAGCTCTGGAGTTTGTTAAGCAGGATAGCATGATCAACTGTGTCAAAAGCCTTTGCAAAATCTAGGAATACTGCACCAGTGAGTTGTCCCCGTTCCATTCCACACTGGATTCCATTGCAAACTTTTTGCAGGGTAGTTACGGTGGAGTGTTTGGGACGAAACCCAGAATGGAATTGGCTAGGGAAATTTGTCTTGGTATAGTAATCGCTTAATTGGGAGTGGACACATTTTGCCATGACTTTGGATAGAATTGGGAGTAGTGAGATTGGCCTGTAGTTCGAGACAGTGTTTTTGTCCCCACTTTTGAAGATTGGGACAACTCTGGCAGTTTTACAGGTCTTAGGGATATGGCCTGCAGACAGGATAGAGTTGACTATGGAAGCAATTGGTTTGGCAATGGCTGGGGCACCAAGTCGTAAGAACCTAGATTGTAGTAAGTCAGGTCCACATTGGCTGCTTAGTTTTAGTTTGAGGAGCGCTTGTATAATCTCCTCTTCAGATACTGGGCCAAATTGAAAATTGTGGGCAGTGTTGGGAGGGGGTGGGGCTATGTGTGTACTCCTAGGATGAGATTCAGATTTGTGGTTTGGGCTGTGTTTCGCTAATAAGTTAATGGCACACCCCACAAAGTAATCATTGAATGCATTTGCAATGTCAGTGGGGTTTGTCAGAGTAATATTCCCATTAGTGATATTACTTGGTTGTTGATGGTTAGGAGGCTGGAATATATTGTTAATGGCGGTGCACAGCTCAAGAAATATTTGCGGGCTGGAGTGCAGGCAAATATTAAAACTTGATTTATTGGTACATGGCAATGCAAGGAGGGTCAGAAACCTCTAAACGCGTTTCGCACCTCACACAGTGCTTTGTCAGAGAGTGAGATCCCTCTGTCCCTGCTTGCCTTTATTGTTTCCTTTGTTTAATGAGCCTGACTCCCTGTGCCTGATCTGATCCGTTCCTGTTCCTGTATTAGTCCTGCTACATATTGACCCCGTTGTCCTGCTCCCATGTCCCAGTCCTGTTCTCTTGTCTAGTCCTGTTCCCCTGCCCTGTTCCTGCCTTCCTGCTGCCAAACTCGGTCTGTGACCCCGACTACGATTCCTGCTGCCTGCCCTGGACCCTTGCCTGTGACCCGACTACGATTCCTGCTGCCTGCCCTGGACCCTTGCCTGTGATCCCGACTACGATTCCTGCTGCCTGCCCTGAACCCTTGCCTGTAACCCCCGTCTAGCCGTGCCTGCCCTGGACCCTTGCCTGTGACCCTGACTACAATTCCTGCTGCCTGCCCTGGACCCTTGCCTGTGATTCTGACTACGATTCCTGCTGCCTGCCCTGGACCCTTGTCTGTGACCCTGACTACGATTCTTACTGCCTGCCCTGGAACCTTTCCTTTGTCCCCCGACAAGCCGTGCCTGCCCCCCTCTGTTGTGGCCATCGAGGTTCTACCTGAACCTGGAGTCCGTGACACTTAGATTGTAAGATCTTTGGGGCAGGGACTCATTTTCCTATTGTTACTTTTATATCTGAAGCGCTTAGTCCCATCATGGCCTTTATTATGTCACATTTATTACTACTGTAAAACGCTATGTACATAGATGCTGCTACCGTACATAAACAAAGATATACTTACATACGTGTACAATACTGCTCCTTAACATATTGAGTAAAAGCCACCGTCTTACATTTCTTACAAGTAAAGGTATCCTTCCTCAGGACAAGTGATTGTGAAATAATTTGCAATATGATCATAAACTTAAGAGGGTTTATATTTTTAAACTTTTGAAATAGTTTGAGGAAGGAAAGAAGCTGATGTAGGTATTTGGTTCATAAAATACATAAATCCAGCCTCCCTTTTTTCCTCAGTGGTTGTTATATTTAGGGGGCTGATACAGTATGTCAGTACAGACAATGTTTTATTGGGATTGCCTTTTGTGTTGCATGATATAACTGTTTGGTGGTACAAGGGACACTTGAATCTAACACAGAGCCGATTGACTGTACCAGGCTGACATATCAATACTATGATAAATGTATATGATGGATGCTGAAAGATTTTATGTTTATCATTTCTGGATGATGTATTTTATAGTCTGTCCAATTTATGATATGCTGCCATTCCAAACAGTCAAGATTTATTTATGAAAGGTTAAAAAGCCGA
The DNA here is from genome assembly GCF_040206685.1 of Ascaphus truei. Lineage (NCBI taxonomy): Eukaryota > Metazoa > Chordata > Amphibia > Anura > Ascaphidae > Ascaphus > Ascaphus truei. The sequence continues at coordinate 23,326,514 of NC_134499.1, forward strand.
GTATCTTTTGTCCTTGGAGATATAATTTAAAATACGTTTAGCAAACTACATTGTGAGATATACATTGTTCCGGAGGTAGAATATTTATGTATAGACGGGAACGGCTTTGGCTTCCTCACCTGAATTTTGCTATTCCCTTAAGACATGTTACTGACTTTTTAATATAATATCCTTGAGTAACTAGTTTTGTTGAATATTATAAAACGTGTGCATTTACCACACTCATTCAATCACTCACTTCTACATTTTCTTCTGTGATCTGTAATTAATAAAATATAATTCATTTGATTAGTTAAAAAAAAATACATATAACAGCATCTGAATAACCATGATAAGTGCACTTTCTAGTAGAGGCGAGCGAATCCTCCCAAATCCGTTTCTTGCGTTCTCCCCCCAAAATCTGTTTAGCGGTGTAAAATCCGCAAATGGATTTGGTCGGTTTTAATCCGCGTGGATTCATCAAAAACTGCCAATGGAGATAACCCGTGGACGAATTGCCCTATGCATTTGCCGCACTCTCAGTCCTATCGGACCTAATGGGGATGCGCTTACTGTACATGTGGTGGCCGCCTACTTGCTGCCGCCCCCTCCGTCTCCTTTGGAATACCAGTGCCAAATGACGCCGTGGACACCACCACGTGACGGCACACGGCGTCTCGTTGCCATGGCAACATGACATTGCGACGCAAATACCGTGCGCCATCACGTTGATGACGTCCGCGTCGTCATTTGACGATGGGATTCTAAAGGAGATGTAGGGCGGTAGCAAGGAGACGGCCACCTAGGAGTAAGTGCCTAGGAGCGGCGGATTCTCAAATCCGCTGCTGCGTCCACGGATCCAAATGCACCCCCAAAAAGTTGCCCATCTCCGAGAGAGAGAGAGAGAGAGAGAGAGAGAGAGAGAGAGAGAGAGAGAGAGAGAATTAGCTTCCCAGCTACAGAGCTGGAGCACAAAAACATCCCCCCAGAATCATTACATCAATGGTATCCTACTGGACATCTTGTGCAATTGTTTTATAATCATTTTTGCAGTTGAACGTCTTTGATAAATGAACCTCTTGGTGTTTTAAAGATTACAATACTATACAAAGTGATCAAATTAAAATATGTTGTGCTACAAGAACATGTGGAATTATGGACTGTTTCTTTTTTTTGCAAGTGGTACAGTATAACTTTTTGATTTGATAACTGCTGAAAAAACTTATATTGACCATGTAGTTGTGGCTGTCTATCACTCTTTAGGATAATCAATAATGTAGCTTACTACATCTCACTCTTTCAATAACATTGATTGATTTAACAACCATAGTTGACAATAGTTGACAATCGCATGCTATAAGAGCTACGGTTGTGGCAGTATATCGTACATGCTACTCGTTGACCGTTTGATTTGAATGGTTTAAAACTGATACTGAAAGCTCTAAAGGTATGGTTATATGCAGGACTGCCGACAGGGGGGGACAGCTCAGTCGGTCATGGGGCCTGATCCCACTGCTAGCGACCGTACAGTTTATTGCCAGCACCTGCGCAGGCAAGAAGGTCCCTCCCCATGCCCATCCATCTTTCCCTCCCTATTTATTTATTTATTTATAAAATATTTTACCAGGAAGTAATACATTGAGAGTTACCTCTCTGTGGGCTGTAATACATTAGGAGAACAAGCAGACCACTACAAAGTACACTAAAGGAACATATAGTAGTTAAAGGAGAATTATTTATTTATTTATTTATTTATAAAAATATTTTACCAGGAAGTAATACATTGAGAGTTACCTCTCATTTTCAAGTATGTCCTGGGCACAGAGTAAAACAAATAATACATGGTTACAAATACAGTTACATAAATGAACAGGGTATACATTATATACAAGACATTGCGTGCACAGTTAAAGAAAATATATATTATGGGCGTATGAAACAGTTACAGACCAGATTAAAATGTGAGACAGCCTTAGATTTGAAAGAACTTAAACTGGTGGTGGATGTGAGAGTCTCTGGTAGGTTGTTCCAGTGTTGGGGTGCACGGTAAGAGAAGGAGGAACGGCCGGATACTTTGTTGAGCCTTGGGACCATGAACAGTCTTTTGGAGTCTGATCTCAGGTGATAAGTGCTGCATGTGGCCCTTCCCTTAGCCCTCCTGCAGTCCTGAAGGGTTCTCCCCTTTGCTGGCCGATACCCAACTGGAAGGAGGGATTCCCCAAGCCCTTCTTCTGCAACCGCATCATTCCTCCAGCAGGACCCTCTTTTTTTGGGCCTCCAGCAGGCACATACGAGGGCCCAAAGTAAACTCACATGCCTCTGGCCCCTATGCTCCTTGAGCCATAACCCCCCTTATACACCCCTAGTCCCATTACTCCCTTACACCCTCCTCAAAGCCCATTAACTCCTATGCACAGTGAATTGATAGCAATATCGAAGTATAGTAATTCAAGGCCTATAACCATAACCAGCAATGTCATCCACTGCAAAGAGTTGACCTCCAATGAGGCCTTCTCTATTAAGGATTTATGGTACAATAAAGATTTCTGAAGGTAAAATATGTACAGCTTTCATGTTATAGTATATATGCTACAGACCTCTACAGTACTGAAGTGGTTAACGCCCTTCTTCTCCCAACTCATTGTCCTCCTTCAGCCGCCTCGCCATGATCAAAATATGAATCCATAATCAAGTTCCTTTCATACTGTATATTTCTTAATTTCTTTCCTTGCCACTGCGACAGTGTTAAAAGCCATAGCAATCATATATGGTATGTTCGATTTAGCAATCTTTCATCAGACATTATTGTAAATTTAAAGAACAAAAAAGCCCAATGCCACTTCCAATATGAGAAAAATACACAGTAAAATACTTATATATTCTCTTGAAAAAGGGTCATTTAGTTTAACCATTTGGCCAAAGCGTCGTAAGCCTGTGAGCCACATCAAGGCAGACCCTGCTCACAGTACCAGATAAAATACTAATAGACCTACAGTATACTATAATTACTATTCTCATTTACCACTATTAGGAGGGAGAAGGACCAACATTGGATCCTATCCAGTAAAATGAAAGAGATCTGTTAACTAGGGCAGTGGGGAGGGGTGAGCTTGACACCTGGGAGGGTGGGACCACTAACCTCCAACAGCTAATTATTGTAAATTTGTCAGAGGCTTTGTTAGTCAGTTCTAGGGATAACATTATTGCAAAATCATGGTCCCTTTTTTCCATTATAAATACCGTAACAGAGCCCAATAAAAAGGTGATGTTAGAAGTAAACTTTGCATGCATGACAAACTGCAAATTCTCTCCTTTTCTGACTCACTGTATGTGTTGTTTTTCTTGTCACTTCTGAGTAAAACTGCCTAACAAAGTAACCTTAACGTCAAGGATACCTACCATATAGATTTAACTCACTGCTCCAAGGCTGGTTTTGACAAGGGACAACAAGAAAGGAAGAGTGGAGGCTCCACGGATTTTATAACTGTAATCATTTATTGAAGTCAAATAAAGTGTCCAATGTTTCGGCTGTCACAGCAGCCTTTGTCAAGCAGTCGCAAGTGTCTGGACAAAAAGGGTCCACTTTATAGAGTGGACTTCAATAAATGATTGCATTTATAAAATCCATGGAGCCATTACTCTTCCTTTCTTGTGTATCCTGTACTTGGATTACAGCGGGCCTTCCCTGTGTATCCTGTACCTGGGATTGCAGCAGGCCTTCCCTGTGTATCCTGTACTTGGATTGCAGCGGGCCTTCCCTGTGTATCCTGTACTTGGATTGCAGCGGGCCTTCCCTGTGTATCCTGTACCTGTATTGCAGCGGGCCTTCCCTGTGTATCCTGTACTTGGATTGCAGCGGGCCTTCCCTGTGTATCCTGTACTTGGATTGCAGCGGGCCTTCCCTGTGTATCCTGTACTTGGATTGCAGCAGCCTTCCCTGTGTGTCCTGTACTTGGATTGCAGCGGGCCTTCCCTGTGTATCCTGTACTTGGATTGCAGCAGCCATCCCTGTGTATCCTGTACTTGGATTGCAGTTGGCCTTCCCTGTGTATCCTGTACTTGGATTGCAGCGGGCCTTCTCTGTCTATCCTGTACCTGGATTGCAGCGGCCTTCCCTGTGTATCCTGTTCTTGGATTGCAGCAGGCCTTCCCTGTGTATCCTGTACTTGGATTGCAGCGGGCCTTCCCTGTGTATCCTGTACTTGGATTGCAGCAGGCCTTCCCTGTGTATCCTGTACCTGGGATTGCAGCAGGCCTTCCCTGTGTATCCTGTACTTGGATTGCAGTGGGCCTTCCCTGTGTATCCTGTACTTGGATTGCAGCGGGCCTTCTCTGTCTATCCTGTACCTGGATTGCAGCGGCCTTCCCTGTGTATCCTGTTCTTGGATTGCAGCAGGCCTTCCCTGTGTATCCTGTACTTGGATTGCAGCGGGCCTTCCCTGTGTATCCTGTACTTGGATTGCAGCAGGCCTTCCCTGTGTATCCTATACCAGGATTGGAGCGTGCCTTCCCTGTGTATCCTGTACTTGGATTGCAGTGGGGCTTCCCTGTGTATCCTGTACTTGGATTGCAGCGGGCCTTCCCTGTGTATCCTGTTCTTGGATTGCAGCGGGCCTTCCCTGTGTATCCTGTACTTGGATTGCAGCGGGCCTTCCCTGTGTATCCTGTACCTGGGATTACAGCGGGCCTTCCCTGTGTATCCTGTACTTGGATTGCAGCGGGCCTTCCCTGTGTATCCTGTACCCGGGATTGCAGCAGGCCTTCCCTGTGTATCCTGTACCTGGGATTACAGCGGGCCTTCCCTGTGTATCCTGTACTTGGATTGCAGCGGGCCTTCCCTGTGTATCCTGTTCTTGGATTGCAGCGGGCCTTCCCTGTGTGTCCTGTACTTGAATTGCAGCGGGCCTTCCCTGTGTATCCTGTACTTGAATTGCAGCAGGCCTTCCCTGTGTATCCTGTTCTTGGATTGCAGCGGGCCTTCCCTGTGTATCCTGTTCTTGGATTGCAGCGGGCCTTCCCTGTGTATCCTGTTCTTGGATTGCAGCGGGCCTTCCCTGTGTATCCTGTACCCGGGATTGCAGCGGGCCTTCCCTGTGTATCCTGTACCTGGGATTGCAGCGGGCCTTCCTTGTGTATCCTGTACCTGGATTGCAGCGGGCCTTCCCTGTGTATCCTGTACTTGGATTGCAGCGGGCCTTCCCTGTGTATCCTGTACCCGGGATTGCAGTGGGCCTTCCCTGTGTATCCTGTACTTGGATTGCAGCGGGCCTTCCCTGTGTATCCTGTACCCGGGATTGCAGCGGGCCTTCCCTGTGTATCCTGTACCCGGGATTGCAGCGGGCCATCTCTCGAGTTAGAGAGCACCGGTATTAGTATCTCAAATGTATTTAGATTCTTGGTGTGCAACATTTTCCCAAATTACTTTGAATAGGGACTAGACACGCCGGCTGTCTACCTGTAATCCATGTATCCTGACTTTTCAACACATCTTGCTTTTGTTGGACATGCGTCTCGACAGACATCCCAAATTCCACATACTGTAGCTGGCGTACTGCTGAACAAGAAACTGAACTCAAAGTAAAATGCCATGCGTTGGTCCGTACAATCAGCGACCAAAGAAAAAAGAGCACAAAAAACGTGTAGTGTGCATAATACGTATGTAAAAATGTTTATTAATTTGTTTGATGAAGTGCCAAAAGCGTTAGGCTCTGTACTATATTGCTGAGCTGGGATTTTATTGGCCTGTATGTATTGTGACATATACATATTTTTTCATCTGTAATGTTTATGCTCTCTATTTTATTTGTGAGCTGATTGCTCTGAACTTACCCCAAAGTATTTTACTTTACCTTTACATCAAGCATGAGGCCTATAGCACAAGAAATCATAAGTAAGTAATGACATGATACAGAGAAAATCAATCATTCTAAATGATTAAATTGGATCTGTGGCAATAAATCTATTGTTAGGATTCAATCATTGTTGATAAATTAGCCCAACATCAGGGGTCCATGTTAAAATGGATGTGAAGCAAAAGGTGACTGTGCTCATTTGCATGTCATTTCCCAGAATCCCTGGCTGCAGTGGACTTGTGATATTTGTATTCTCAGTATAAGGAGGAAGAGTTTATCCACAAAAGTTGTATGATGTCTATCTGTAATTCCATCTGTATTAAATGTTTGTTTATCCAATAAAGATTCAAGGCAAAACCCCTACAAAAAGGAAAAACCTTATAAATATTCAACTCTTGTCTTTATTTTTGAAAATAACTTTCTCCTTAAAAGAGAAAATTCTTCCTAAGACAATCATGAACCGTTTGCAGTGATGTTTAGGAGAATACATAAAGGCAATTGATGTTCCCGTCACAACTTCATACTATCTGTGATACATGTCATTATGGGAAATGAATGTTTGCAAAAGGAATAGGGCAAACATAAATGATGGTCCTTATTTCACTATTTCCCACTGTAATGTTGACATTCAGTTATGCAGCTGGTAGCAGAGAAGCGAATAAAGTAATTACAGGCTAATTGCTTTCTCTTAGATCACCGACATACCTTGTAATTTTGTCAAAAACTAAGGTATTTTTATAGAAATGGGTAGATTCTTTATTGAGGCACTTTATTGCTATCCTTCTATATAATCTTGGTGCTTGATTGCATTTCATAGTTTTATATATTTATTTGTAACGGGTATTCCCCCACCCAATCGCATATAGAGTGTATGTGAGGGGGAACCTATATGTTACCAGGTGTGGTGCGTATACCTGCAGGTTCACAGGAGGCCTGAGCCTCCGCAGATGGGAATCTAGGGTGCTTTTCTCGAACGTTTCTTGTCAGCGCCTCCACCTATGTGAGATTCTAGGAGTGTAGAGTGGCCCTCACATAGGAACATCCATAAAGTAACCAGCCCACACCAAAGGTTATGGCTAAAAGGGTTTACTATATGGCAAATAACACAACATACTTCAACAATATGACATTGACAGTGTCCCTCTATAACACTAATAGGCACAACTACCTGGTCACCACGCAGGGCTTTGTACCCCACACGTTATATCAATAGTCCCAAATGTCCCACAATACCCCAAGTGAGTGACTGTTGGTAAAGTTGGTGCACTTGATGACTGACTGTACCTGCCCAGTGCTCCAGCACCTGAGGCTGCAGATTCTTCACAAAGGATCCGCCGCTCTGCGATCTCCTCTGTGACGTCCTGCAACTCTGCTTGGCGGTGGGTGACTCCCGCACAGAGTGATCCACCTTTGGAAAGTCTCTTATCTTTGCAGCCGCAGAGAATGATTCCTTATACACTGACCCTTCTTGTCAGAGCACACAACACTGCAGCTGTGTCACTGACTATACTAACTGCTAACAGGGCAAAGTCCCTACCTAAGGGGCCTTCCCTAAAGCAGTCACAATCTGAAGGGGAGTGGGATCTAGCTGGGGCCTAAGGGGAGACTTCTGGCCTAGCGCAGGAGGCTACTTTCCTCCCTGCACGAACACACGCTCCCCTCTCTGTGTCCCAGCTCCTAACTGACAATCCCTGTCTGCACACAACAATGTATCTTCTTTGCAGCATGAGAATCTGTCAGCCTTAGTGGCTGTCTGACTGCATGTGACAGGGATCATAGGGCAGTCCCCAGAGGCTGCTGGGAATCGTAGTCCACTCAGGACCTCTTCTCTATTAGTGCCGCGTGCGCGATCTCTACTGCGCATGTCTGAAGCTGTAATGGCGCCGCTACTCTTAACTAAGCATTCACAACTTCCAAAAGCTCCTGCACACATGTAATGGCCACCTCTATGATTGCCAACCTCTGTGCATTGCACTGCACAGGCGCGAACTCCCGCGCCAAACTCAACATGGCCGCCGCGACTGCTCTGCTTATGCGCAAGTCTCCGCACATGCGCGAACACATTAAACATGGCGGCGTCCTGCCCCAGCTGCAACCGGGAGCCCCCGGGAACGCGCTCGCCCCCGCAGCAGCACACACGCAAGGGGGAAAGAAACCGGCAGACAGCGGGACCTGAGGGACCCCGGCTACATATTTATAAAATGTTTTACCAGGAAGTAATACATTGAGAGTTACCTCTCGTTTTCAAGTATGTCCTGGGCATAGAGTTAAGGTGACAAATAATACATGGTTACAAATACAGTTACATAAGTGAGCAAGACATTGCATGAACAGTTAGAGATAATATATATTATAGGCATATGTAACAGTTACCGACCAGATTAAAATGTGAGACAGCTTTAGATTTGAAAGAATTTAGACTGGTGGTGGCAGTGAGAGTCTCCAGTAGATTGTTCCAGTTTTGGGGTGCACGGTAAGAGAAGGAGGAGCGGCCGGATACTTTACTGAACCTTGGGACAATGAACAATCTTATGGAGTCAGATCTCAGATGATAAGTGCTGCATGTGGTAGGGGTGAGGAGCTTGTTCAGATAGACAGGTAGCTTGCCCAGAAAGTATTTGAAGGCAAGAAAGGAAAGATGGAATTTGCGCTTAGACTCAAGTGATGACCAATCTACTTCTTTGAGCATTTCGCAGTGATGTGTGTTGCGTTGGAGAGAAAAACGGCATATTGAATTGTAGAGGGTATCAAGTTTGCTAAGGTGGGTTTGGGGTGGCGAGCCGTATACTATGTCCCCATAGTCGATAATTGGCATTAGCATCTACTGTGCAGTACGCTTTTTGACTAGAAGACTTAGGGAGGATTTGTTCCCGTAAAGTACACCTAGTTTGGCATAGGTTTTGGATGTCAGGGTATCAATATGCATCCCAAATGTTAAATGGGAGTCAAACAATATGCCTAAGTATTTAAAACTAGTAACAGGAGTTAGGGTGGTATTAGCGTTGGTTCTGATTTGGAGTTCAGTCATTGGAAGCTTTAAAATTTTAACCTTGCTCCCAAATACCATTGTTACAGCCTTGTCAGTGTTTAAAAATAGTTTGTTTTGGGACATTCAATTTTCAAGTCTCAAAAAGTCAGATTGAAGTATGTGTTCAAGGTCGGAGAGACTATGGCTGTATGCATATAAGATTGTGTCATCTGCATACAGTACATGTGTATTGAAGCTCCTTTACAAGCTGTAGGAAGATCACTGATGAACACTGAGAAGAGTAGGGGCCCCAGAACAGAGCTTTGCGGGACACCACAGGTGATATCCAAGGGGTTGGAGTTAGAGCCTGAGATAGACACATGCTGGGATCTACCTGATAGGTAGGAATGAAACCAGTTTAAAGCATGCTTCCTTATTCCAGAGCACTGGAGTTTGTTTAGCAAGATAACATGATCAACAGTGTCAAAAGCCTTTGCAAAATCTAGGAATATTGCACCAGTGAGTTGTCCCAGTTCCATTCCACTCTGGATTTCATTGCAAACTTTTAGCAGCATAGTTACGGTGGAGTGTTTGGGGTGAAAGTCAGATTGGAATTGGCTAGGGAAACTTGTCTTGGTATAGTAATCGCTTAATTGGGAGTGAACACATTTTTCCATGACTTTGGATAGTATTGGAAGAAGAGATTGGCCTGTAGTTTGAGACAGTGTTTTTGTCCCCACGTTTGAAGATTTCGACAACTCTGGCAGTTTTCCAGGTCTTAGGCTGTGGCCCCAGTGCCTGCACTGCACGCGCGCCAGCGAGGCTGGCAACACGTGCAGCTGAATTCCCTGGTCTGCAGATAGTTGCCGGGGGAAAGATGGGGGGCGTGACGGGGGCGCGGCCATGATGTCACCCAGCAGGTTCACCCTCATTGGTTGAGCCGCCGGGGGGCGTGGCCTAGCACTCCGTCGCGACTCCTGATCTAAATTTTCTTGAGAGCAGGAGTTTCTGTCGGCGCAGCACAGTGCCCCCACCCTCGCAGTGGGCCCAGCCCCTTTGTGGGGCAGCTCTTGTCCCTGCAGCATCCACCACAGCGGGCGCTGCAGTAGCCAGCGGGGACCTGGTTTAAGGGAATAGAGTTGCCTATGGAAGCAATTGGTTTGGCAATGGCTGGGGCACCAAGTCTTAGGAACTTAGATTGCAGTAAATCAGGTCCACATTGGTTGCTTAGTTTTAATTTGAGGAGCGCTTATGTAATCTCCTCTTCGGATACTGGGACAGATTGAAAATTGTGAGCAGTGTTGGGAGAGGGTGGGGCTATAGGGGTACTCTCAGAATGAGGTTCATGTTTGTGGTTTGGGTTGTGTTTCACTAGGAAGTTAGTAGCACACCCCACAATGTACTCATTGAATGCATTTGCAATGTCAATGGGATTTGTCAACGTAATAACCTCCTTAGTGATATTACTTGGTTGGTTGTTGATGGCTAGAAGGCTGGAATATATTGTTGATTACCTTCCAGAAGTTAGCTGGGCTTGATGTATTCTGGTGAAGATTGTCAGAGTAATATTGTGCTTTTGCATGTCTTGTTTGCCTTGTGCACATATTCCGCAGGCATCTGTAGTTATTAAGATCCTTATTAGTGCCATTTCCTTTTTAGCTTTTCCACAAATGTTACTTTGTAGATTTTCCACATCTCTGAAATGGTAGAGTGCTATAAGGTTTGTTGTAACCCACGGAAGGTGGGCCCCCATACTGTTATTCTGCATAGTGGAGCATGGGTATCACAGAGTTTTAAGAACTCAGATTGGAAATAGTCGTGCGCAGAATCAGGGTCGGGAATTAAGTTGATTCTGAACCAAGGGCTGTTGGTAAGGTCAGCCAGAAACTGTTGTGGGTTAAAGTTTCTAAATGTTCTAGTGAGCAGAACATTAGGGCTTGATTCGGGTGGTTTAATTTTCCTTGCACAGTACACTATTGCATGGTCACTGAAAATGTCAGGAAGGATGCCAGAGGATTGCATTCTGATGGGATTAAAGGAGAGAATCCAGTCTAGCAAGGAATGGTTGTGAGATTTCAGGTTTGTCCGTGTGGGTTGGGAAATGAGTTGCGATAGGTTAAGTGACTTGAGTTGTATCTGGATTTTGTGGTTTTTAGGGTCAAGCCAATTGTAGTTGAAATCCCCAAGAACTAGCAGCTCACTCTTCTCATTCAGAGAGGAAATGGATCCAAGAAACTGGGTGAAATCAGTCAGGGACTGTAGAGGGGCTTTAGATGGGTGGTATAATGCCAGCAACTAAGACGGGCTTAGAAAAGGGGAGGCAGGTTCTGCCAACTAGGATTTCAAAAGAGGGTGGTTTTGGGGGGAAATTTAAAAGTGTAAATTGTAATGTGTCTGCAATATAAAATAACACCCCTCCTCCTCTCTTTGACCTATCTTTCCTAGAAATTGAATATCCCTGAATGGTGATATTTGTATCGGGGTTTTAGGGGTTAGCCATGTTTCCGTGAGAACGATGGCTTTGGGTTTATGCATAAGGCACCATGCCCTTAGTTCATCCAGTTTGGCCAGTAGGCTCCGGATATTTATATAGGCGACAGATAGACCTTTTTTGGAATTTGAGGGGGGTATTCTAAGGGGTATGTGACAGAGTTGAAAAGGGAGGGCCTGGGTTAAGTTCAATATCACCTGCTAAAGAGAGTAATAGTACAGTATGAGTATACTTACTTACTTAGTATAATATACATAGTATAACATACTTAGTATAGTTAAAATAAGGGTTCAATCTTCAGTAAGTAGACCTCTATTTTATGGAATTCATTTTGTTCTATTTTTCATTTTTCTCATGTTACTGCTTTCTTTGAATTGAACCATTCAAGCAATTCAATGGTTATGTTATAATTACATTTCTTTGAGATTTATGTAAATTCTAATTAAAATTGACCCCTTTGGTTTCAGTTTTGCCTGAAACTATAAAGTTTCTTTCTCTTAAAATCCTATAAAGAAATAACGTCCATGAATACTAATCAAGTGATATCGGACTGTATAACATATGTTTTATTAAACACTTTGTACGTTAAATTATATTATGTTATTGATAATATTTCCATTGCAGCGATCTAATCTACACAACCAATCCTACAGTAGGTGCAACTGCAATTGCTGAGAAAACCATATTGAGAGGGCTTTGTTTTCACCATTTAACACACTGTACAACACAGTATCACTGCAATGAATGTATACAGCATCACCTTGACCTCACGTTTTGAGGTTTGTCATATTGAAGGAGATTGCACCTTTCATAAACCATTGATTTAAGCACACACATTCTCACATAAGGGGTTATAAGCTGATGAGGTCTCCAGACTGAACAGTTAACATGTAAATTTGCTTATAGTATGCTTGAGCGCTTCTTATTGACGCTTTCATAAAGACTTTGCCAGAATGGGCAAGTGTCACAAATTGTTCTACTTATGCCTTCAACACCTTGGTACCATGGCTTCTGCAGGGTGCCTTCTTCAAATTGGACAGGCAGAAAGACAGTCACATAGTGTACCGCTAAGGTTATGTTACTCTACATCCAGGGTGGGCAACCCTTTCGCCATTCGCCACTTGTGGCGAATTGGGAGTCAAAGTGTGGCGAATTGAGTAACCACAATATAAGGGCCGCCGGGACTCCTGCACTCACTGTGCGGGCCGCGGCGGCTTTCCGCTCTCCCTCTCGAGTTCACTCCCATTCCCCCACGCTCTCCCCCCTCCCTGATCAGCTCGCTCACGCTCTCCCCCCTCCCCGATCACGCTCTCCCTCCTCCCGGATCAGCCCGTTCTCCCCCCTCCCCGATCAGCCCGCTCTCCCCCCTCCCGGATCAGCCTGCTCAGAGAACTGCAGGCAGCAGCGCGCTCTAGCATTGAGGCACTTCTGTGCCTGCTAGAGCACGCGCGTGCAGTCCTGCCTTCTCTGCCGCCTCCTCCGAGCAAACCGAGGTAGAGAGGGAGGGGATGTCATTGGAGGTGCAGGGGGGGGGTCATTGTAGGTGCAGGGGGGGGTCATTGGAGGTGCAAGGGGGTCATTGTAGGTGCAGGGGGGGTCATTGTAGGTGCAGTGGGATCATTGGAGGTGCATGGGGGGGTCATTGGAGGTGCAGGGGGGGGTCATTGGAGGTGCAGAGGGGGGGTCATTGGAGGTGCAGAGGGGGGGTCATTGGAGGTGAACGGGGGGTGATTGGAGGTGCAGGGGGGGGGTGATTGGAGTTAGGTGGGGTGATTGGAGGTGGGGGGGGTGATGTGAGGTGCAGGGAGGGAGAGTGATGTGAGGTGCAGGGGGGAGAGTGATGTGAGGTGCAGGGGGGAGAGTGATGTGAGGTGCAGGGGGGAGAATGATGTGAGGTGTAGGGGGGTGAGTGATGTGAGGTGCAGGGGGAGTAAGTGATGTGAGGTGCAGGGGGAGTAAGTGATGTGAGGTGCAGGAGGGGAGAGTGATGTGAGGTGCAGGGGGGGAGAGTGATGTGAGGTGCACGGGGGGAGAGTGATGTGAGGTGCACGGGGGAGAGTGATGTGAGGTGCATGGGGGAGAGTGATGTGAGGTGCACGGGGGCAGAGTGATGTGAGGTGCACGGGGGGAGAGTGATGTGAGGTGCACGGGGGGAGAGTGATGTGAGGTGCACGGGGGGAGAGTGATGTGAGGTGCACGGGGGGAGAAGGATATGAGGTGCAGGGGAGGTGGGATGTGTGTGGTGTGCAGGGGGGTATTGTGAGTTTGATGTGGAGAGGGAGTATTATGTGTGTGGGTGAGGGGGAGAGATGGGGGTATGAGAGATAGGTGGGGGAGTATCACAAAGGTTGACAGTGAGGGGTGCTGGGGGAGATATATGAGGATGATGATAATGAGAGGTGCTGGAGGAGAGATGATGATGATGATGATGATTTTTCCCGCGCGGCCCAATTTTTTTTTCCTTGGAGCAGTTCGGCCCTTCTCGCTTTATGAGTTGTGCAGGCCTGCCTTACTTGGTAGGGAAGGAGCGCGCTCCGGCTGTGTGGCATGCTCCCCTTCCTCCCAGCCCGCTTCAGTGGTGTGATGCGCTTCCTCCCCTCCAGCATTAGAAGTTGATGCGCTGATACGCTCCTCCCCATCCCCTCCCTCCCCTGGCCAGGCCCGCCACCACCGCTTCCTTCCCTTTCTTTCTGAGCCGCCGCGATCTGGTTAGGAGACGGGGCTGATGCGGGGGACGGGGGCTGATGCCTGATGCGGGGGACAGGGGCTGATGCCTGATACGGGGGCGACGGGGGCTGATGCCTGATACGGGGGCGACGGGGGGCTGATGCCTGGGACGGGGGGGAAGGGGGCTGATGCCTAGGACGGGGGGTAGGGGGCTGATGCCTGGGACGGGGGAGGCGGGGCTGATGCCTGGGATGGGGGACAGGGGCTGATGCCTGGGATGGGGGGGGCTGATGCCTGATACGGGGAGGGGAGCTGATGCCTGATGAGGGGGACGGGGGCTGATGCCTGATACGGGGGATGGGGGCTGATACCTGATACGGGGGAGGGGTGGGGGCTGATGCCTGGGACGTGGGGGTAGAGGGCTGCTGCTGCCTGATGATGAGGGGGCTGCTGGGGGAGATGATGAAGGGTGCTGGTGCAAATGATGAAGGGTGCTGGGGCAGATGATGAAGGGTGCTGGGGCAGATGATGAAGGGTGCTGGGGGAGATGTTGGAGGGTGCTGGGGCAGATGATGAAGGGTGCTGGGGCAGATGATGAAGGGTGCTGGGGCAGGAGATGAAGGGTGCTGGGGGAGATGAGGGGGTTTACATGAGATGATGATGGGGAAATGAGATGAGGAGGAAGATAGTGGTGGTGGCATGAGGGGGTGAGAGGAGGAGGGGGGTGAGGGAGCTTGAGGGGGGTTATGGTCTGAGAATTTATAAACTTTTTCAAACCGTGTGTTTAAAATTTTCGCATGCGCAATATAATACCTACATTTTTACATGGTGTGGCTATTTTCACTTCTAATTCGCCACACCTGTGGCTACATTTAAAAATAGGTTGCCCACCCCTGCTCTACATAATGGGGCTTGTATGAATTTCCATAAGACGTGGATTAGTTGTGTTGTAAAAATTTAGGAATAACTGTGATATGACATTTGCCATGTTACGCAGTGTAGATGTGACACCATTTAACATTTTATGGACTACCGCTTAGTACATTTGCCCCATTAGGCCAAGATCCACAAAAGGGTGCTAAGCTACACTGGCGACACACTTTATTCGAGCTTGGCTAGTCCCACGAATTCGGGTATACCCGGGTGTATTGAGGTTTGTGACTGTTTTCTGCCCGAGTGCATTGAGTTATTTTCCAAGCAGGGATTGAAGCATTTTATTCCCGCTGGCTACAATACTGCACAGTATATATATATATATACTGCATTACAATTCATGAATTTATGCCATCTGGTAGACACGCGAAGCATTGCAGCCTATTAAATCCTAATCATTATCATTTAACAGATCAGCCGCCAATCAGCCAGGCATGAACCCAGGCTGGGAAGGCAAATGCAACGGGGCTTGTCAGAGGTGAGGAGTGGCGCATTCCAGGTATCTGCCAGGTACATACCGGGTATTTGCTCGAATAAAGTGTGTCGGTGCAGTATAGCACAACTTTACTCCTATTCATATGAATGGGAGCTTAGCACCCTTGTGTGGATCTGGGTCTTACTGCAGGGCTCTCCAAAAGGCAGCCCGCGAGTCAGATGCAGCCCCTGGGGGCCTTGAAGTGGTCCTCGGACTCTCAGCTGCTTAAGCAACTAGTATAAAATTATCAGGAGCAACGTGCAATTTTTCACACTGAAACTCACTTGTACGTTATGATCATGGAAATATATATGGTACGAATATGTTGTAATGCTTGCAAAATGTTGAAACAATATAATTTTCAAACCTTTACATGTATTGCAAATGACATTGCAGTGAGCTTGTGGCCCTTTTGCTCCAAAATCTTTTATGGTCTTGCCCATTTGGAGGACTGGTTGAAGAGTGTTTTGTTCAAAGTTGGAGGTACATTTAACTTTGGAAATCAAGCAGTATACAGTATGGAGTTTCCAGTATCTGACATACAAGTAAAATAATCCCTCCCTGGGATAATGCACACTGATTAGTGCATTATTTAATACTATTTCTGATACAGCTTTCACCCGATCTACACAGGATTCTGTTTCAATCTGTTTTTCCCATTCCCTTGTAGAGGAAATCCAATTGTCTAAAACGTAATAAGGCAACAGCCGAGTTGTTGTTTCCTCCCCAGATGGCATCTCATGCTACTTTTTCTAGATGCTCTTTCTGGAAAACACATCCATCATTCTGGTCTAGTTACTAAAACCATTTTGGCCAAAGCTGCTTATATCTTTTCTGCCTTGCTACTCACATCTGACGTGTATTTATTTATCACATACCATTGAGTGTATCTCAGCAAAACACTGCTCATTATCCTTCCTGGTGTGATCTACACCTATCTCTTAGGAGCTTCGTGTCTTATCTCAGTCTTTTTTTGCTGTTTCCTAATTATCTTTAGGATGCACTTTCCATAGATTTCATGCTATATTTCAAGGCTCGTCTCCATTGCTGAGTGGTCTATTTCTCATTCTGACTTTTTCTTCAGTTGCTCTTATAACATGTACATTTCAACCATTTCAGCGCAGTTTAACAATATTTATTTTCCCATATATCTTGCAAATGCTGGCATTGCCTAGATTTATTGCAGGTTTTAATGTGTCAGTTTAAACAAGGTTTGTTCAGAGATGCTGTGCAAATTGGTAACTTGAGTTTAGCTCTCTTTGCACACTACTGCAACACACAGCTGTAGCTATTGTACAGTACTTCAGCTGCTACAGAAGGATACTACATATTGCAATGAGTTTGTAACCATCATATTAACGGAGTAGTTTAAAGCTGCAGTTCAAGCTGGCGTTTTTAAAAATATATATATTTTTTTCCCATTCAATATGTGCGTCAATACAATCTGCACACTGACAAGTGATTAGCTAGGCTGCAGATCGATTTGTTCTAGTGTAATCGATCTTCAGGGTTATTTAACTCAGTTCTTGCACAGCATTGTGGGCAATGTAGTTCCTGGAATATGATTGACTGGGCAGTTACTAGATACAATTGGCGCACTGCTAGAGAGAAGGCAGGGCTCAAGAGCCCGAGCCTATCGGAAGGGGGCTGTCACTTTGAAATGCTTCCTACATTAGAAACATGTAGAAATGCTACAAATATTTTCTCATAGTACAGAACTCATTTATTTAAAAAATATAAAATAAAAAAATAAAACACATGTAGGATATTGCTTGGTCTACTGCTTTAAGATAAGTAGCGATATTAGAATGTTTAAAATGTTCCTTAGTCAGTTATTGACCTTGGACTCCCCTTCATCAATACACAGATGAGCTTGGGCCTGGGCTAAACCTACAGCACATGTAAATCACAGTAAGAGGTAAAATGATTTCTTCCCTATTTGACAGAGAGCATTAAGTACTGTGTCTTTGTTTCTAGCAGTGTGCCAGTGAATAAGTGAATTGGCTAACTACACCTACTGTGAAATCTATCTTATCATGCTGTTGAAAGCCGAAGAGTTTTTATTGGATGTTCAAGTGAGATACCCTTCAACAAGGGGCCTGCTGTTGAAATGTTGTTTTCAGATAAGTCTGGAAATAAGATGAGGTGCTGTGTATATCATAAAGCGCTTAAGTATGGCTATCTACCATCTCATAAGATGGAACGCACTGCTTGGCTATCAGTCGGTTGTATAAACCACTTTAGTTCCAGAAGTGCTGGCAACACATTGCGGAAACCGTGCTGTCTCAGACTTCCATGGCAATGGATGGAGGAAACCCTCCATACGAAACGACTAGCATTACTAGCATTATGCTGCAAATTCCCTGCTGGTCCGGCTGCCAACAAAAAGCTTAAACAAAAAAAAGATACATTCAGATAATTTGGACCACCTAACCTTAAATCCCATTAAATGCTTTTTTGTTTCAAGGAACCGTGATCAGACAATGTGTCATGATCAGTAATGAACTCAGAAACTAATCAAGCTTATTTCTTAAAATTGACGAGCGCTAAAACTAAGCCCAATGTCCTATTGCAATGGGACAAAATCCAAATCTTTATAGAGGTTTTTCCCCCAAAACTTGAATTTTATTGAGAATGGAACTGGCGTAGGTTAGTATACCTTAGTACAGCTCAACCCCCTTATAACGCTGTGCTTGGGGTCCAAAGATTCACACCGCGTGATAAGCAGATTGCGTTAGAAATAATGTACAATTGTATGCATTGGACAATCAAGTATTTAAGTTACCAATAATCATGTTGTAAAGTATTCATAAATACGAAAATTGGGAGCCACGCTTGCATCGCGTTATAAGCAGATTTGCGTTGTAACGGATCGCGTTATAACAGGGTTGAGCTGTATATGGCAATCAGTGTATTGATCTCTACTACTTTTTTCATTAACCTTATTTCATTATGGTTGAGTAACCTAACCCCCATTCAGTCACCCTGGATTCATATTTGAATAGGACATCACAATGTTGAGAACTGACTTTCAGCAATGATAGATATGGCAAAGTTGGTGCAAAATTGGGCAGAAAAACGCTAATGCAATGCGGATAAAAACAACATTTTGTTACATGAACACATGTGACCGGAAAGGAAATGGTCCCTTATACGGCATACCCCGCATTAACATACGCAATGGGTCCAGAGCATGTATGTAAAGCGAAAATGCACTTAAAGTGAAGCACTACCTTTTCCCCCACTTATCGATGCATGTACTGTACTGCAATCGTCATATACGTGCATAACTGATGTAAATAACACATGTGTAACAGGCTCTATAGTCTCCTCGCTTGCGCACAGCTCCGGTACAGGTAGGGAGCCGTATTGCTGTTCAGGACGTGCTGACAGGCGCATGCGTGAGCTGCCGTTTGCCTATTGGGCGATATGTCCTTACTCGCGAGTGTACTTAAAGTGAGTGTTCTTAAACCAGGGTATGCCTGTACAAGTTCAATAGAGATGTGCACATTTTTACAAAAGTTCCACAACAAGACAACTTTTCTTTCATAAAAAATGTAGGGAAAAATCGTAAAGCTTCTCGAACAATTTCACCAAGCATTGAAACTCAAATGTTCATGTTCACGTGGTCCTTTCTTTGCTGCCATTTTTGCAACATTTTGACAAAAAGTGACAATATTCTGAGCAATGTAAACTTTCAACATTTAGGAAAAACTTGAAATTTAGCAGAAAAATATGAAAAATTGTGTGAACCAAATTTTAAGATATTCGAACATCTCCAGAGCTACAACATAGTCTAGACTTAAAACTGTTTTTTTTGTTTTTTTTAAACTTTGATAACTAAAAGATAGTTAGTAATGCATTTAGAGGGCTGAAAATATGTAACTGAAAATATAGTCAAATAAATAATTGCATTTTTATCTATACTAATTTATCATGTGGACCTTAGCATGTGGTAGCAAAAGCTATATTGGATCTCTTTGGTTCTGTTTAAGTGACATGATAAAAGGGCAAAACTTTACAAAGAGTCCACAAATCTCCCATCCAAAGTATATTCAAATTATTGCAATTTGCATATTTCTCAGGTACCTCAGGTTTAGGTATGTCTCCACATGGTGTATAAAGGAGTGTTTGGGGAGGTATAGAAATCAATGAGGACCGTAGTACAGTATAACAGTACTGTATTTCTCTCCCTCTCCAGTCCCTTTCTCGGCCGTGTAGGGAGGAACGCCTCTTTTGCATATACAATAATTATGACTAATGGTCGTAATAGTTAAATGCAATGATCTTTCCGTCCAAAAACATGACCTAATGTTACGTTATTAGACTTAGAACAGGGGTGCGCAACTGGGGGGTGCGGCGGTTACAGAGGCCCCGCGTTCTTCTCCAAGGCATTTAAATTAAATGCCGGGAGACCACGCGAGGCATCTGTAACTCACTTACCTTGATTCAGACAGCTTTGGGTGACGTGTCGCCATGGCAACACAGCGTCAAATGATGCAGCGAGTCACGTGACTTGATGTCACATGAACCAGTGGCGTCATTTGACGCCGGCACAAAGGTAAGGGGGGCCGAGCACTGGAGAGCGGGCAGGGGGGCGCAGCACCAAAAGTTTGCCTCCCCTTGGCTTAGAAGATACATGTTAAGACACAATGTGACATTAACTTAACGTGGGTTTATGTCACGTTAAGTCTTTTAACGGAGTTCTGAGAATCTGCCCCAAAGTGTTTTGAATTGATTAAAAATGGATAAAAGCTTATTGAGTATTCTCTGTTTGCTGGTAGAGATTGTCAAATAAACACCTGCTTGCATGATTCTCACCTACTGCTATCTGTGACCTGCTTTTCTTGACTGCCTCTGAATTCCTCCCTTCTCTGAGAATTGGCAATATCCCTCTGCATGTTGGAGATGCCCAGATTCGTACTGTTTATTCACACATTAGTGAAACAGAAAATGTCTTTTAGATGACCTTCCCTCAAGGGCAGGTCCCTAGTGCCATAATAATTGAAAATTAAGAATGTACAGTGTCATAATTAAATTGCACCCATTGAACCAACACAGACTGTGGCTGCATATTAACTGCATTCTACTCAGAACATGGATAGAACTATGTATTCTGAACACCAACTGCTACAAGATAGGATAACAAGCTGTGACAGCTCCCTAATTATCAGATACTTAAAATCTCTTTAATATTGCAGTAATTTCCATCATTGCAAATAAGCCAAAATATATATTTAATTTGGTGTTATATTGATATCTTTATCATAATTAAAACATGTCAAGCACTCCTTGATATGTTAAAGTATTGGTTTCCAACTTTTGAACTGCGTGGCTATTAATTAGACATATTAGTCAGGTAATCATCATCTATCACTGAAAAGTTTTCCATTGCCTTACTTGACATTAATTCGTAGCTTCCATAGAAGGAACATTACCTGTCAATTCTCTCTAAATAATGCGGATGTGTTTGCCACTGATCTGCAACAATGCTGACACTCCGTGGTGGGGGGTAAACAAAATGATTCATGATTTAGGTCGATAGGAGGAATCGTCAAGAGTATAGCCACTGACACCCCCAAAATTCAAAGGCAGAATACAGGATTAATGGAACTATAATGTCCAGTACAATAGAGGAAAGGCAGCAGGAGTGGAACTAGTGACTGGTGGGCCCCAGTTCAAGAAAAAAAACGTTTTCTCGCCCCTCTCACCCTACCTGTGTATGGGGCACCTTCCAGTGGGGCCTAACTTCCACGTTACGACCACCTGGGTGGGCTCCCTCCATTGCCGCTTTCAGGTAAGGCCCTGCACCCAGGGCCGCTTTATACATTAGGCTGACTAGTCACAGTGCCTAGGGCCTACGAACCTTTTAGGGCCTACAATATTTCACTTGAAAAAATACCTAGAGAAAAAAAAAATCACAAAATAAGAGAAAACAGCCAATTTTAATTTAAAATACCTTTGAAAGTATCGATACCTTTAAATATTGAAACAAAAGTATCGATGCCAAATATTGCTAGTATCGAAAGAAACAAGCAAACGATGAAATTTGCATAAAAATGAGTAAAAATACCAGACACACAGGCCTCTAGAAATAAAGTGCCTAGGGCCTACGAAGGTCTTAAAATGGCCCTGTCTGCACCACAGGTAGGGACAGGGATTTGGGGGGGGGGGAGGGGCGTGGAGAGAGAGAGAGCAGGGGCCTGTAGAACTGTTCCGGCTGCTGAAATGGGTGTTCCGTTGCCTGGGAGGATGGCCCCATAAATGTCATGAGCCTGTGGCGCAGCCAAACCAGCTGAACAATTGGTGATTCCGCCACTGGAAGGGAGCCATTATTTCAGCAGACTTAAAAGTAGACGAGCAATGTAACAAAATGCGGAAAGCCAGCGGGATGTTGTATAGGGACAAGTATTAACAGTACAAATAGAGCGGTAGTTATGCCACTTTATAGGACATTGGTAAGTTCTCACCTTATTGTGTTCTATTCTGGAAACCATATCACCGGAAGGAAATAAATTGGAAATTGTGCAAAGAAGCGCTACTAAAAGGATGTATGGCCTACAGCAGCGGTATGCAAAGTGGAGGGCGCTGGATTTGTCTAGAGGTGTGCGGGCGGTTGCAGAGGCCCCGCGCTCTTCCCCGAGGCATTTAAATTAAATGCCAAGGATCTAAAACTTACCTGGACTCTGCCAGCGTCACTCGTGTCCATGGCAGCGCGGCGTCAAATAACGCAGCGGGGTCATGTGATGTGACGTCACAGGCATCAGATGATGCTGCGGGTCACAGGCATCAGATGATGCTGCGGGTCACTTGACATCAGGTGACCACGCTGTGTCATTTGACAATGCGCAAGGTAAGGAGGGGGGGCTCAGAACGGAGAGGAGCAGGCAGGGGTGGGCGCAGCAAAAAAAGTTTCCTCGCCTCTGGCCTACAGCAGGGGTGCACCAAGTTTCCCCCCTGCGCTCTCCTGCATGTAACCACCGTGCCCCCCCTGGAAAATCTCACGCCACCCAGTTTGCGCACCCCTAGTCTACAGCATAAGATTTATCAGGAAATACTTATTAGGTTCCAACAATGTGCAGGAGGGAAACATATTTCAGAAAAAGAAAGTACTAGAATAGGGGAAATGTGAGGAAGTACACTACTTCACAAAAAGGGTGTTGGATACATATGTACTCCTGGATGAGTCCCTTCACGCAGGAGCTGACCCGCCGGGTCGCGTGTACATGCCTGTTTAGTTCCGGTTTTGCTGGGATAACTCTCCGATGTATTGGAGAAAGTGCAGGGAGCTTCAGCAAATGTTCAGGGTCCTTTGGGCACACTGGTCTGCAGCAAGAGATCACCCTATGCATTTCGCAAAGCCTCTCTTTGCTTGCTCAGGGGTTTGGGTGTGATGATTGGTGGATTCGTGGAATAGCCTCCCAAAAGATGTGGTAGGTGCTAATACAGTAAGGGAAATCATATATGCTTGGGACAGACATAAGGTTAAATTCTAAATATGAAAGAAAGCCATGGGATCAAACAGGGTCTGGGGTCTTACAGCAGATCGGAAAGTGGGCAGACATTGGGCCAAGTGGTTCTTATCTGCTATCAAATTCTATGTTTCGATGTATAGTGTTGAAATGATATTGGAAATGTATAGTGATATGATTTTGGAAATAATATTCCCTGTAGACATCACTAAGAACTTATATTGGCCTATTAAAAGTGTATCACAAACTGATTCTTATCTATATATTCCATTTTGATGCAGCTATTTAATATTTATGGATCTACTGTCCCCGGGGGCGCTAAGGCGTCTCCAGCACGGGTCACCCCACAACAATCTAGAGTTTGGGCTCTTTCATCACAGGTTTTTCAATTGAATCACGTTTGTGATAAGGAAGGAGGCGAAACACATTATTAATACTGAAAATGTCCAGACCATTGTGTGGAAAATTACTTACTTAGCGTTTAAACTCAGTCAACCACACTGGTTATCCAGTCCACAGTAAAATAGACTACAATGCATTTCATACGTGCACACTAAGGAATCAATTTTGTGATGCACATGACTTCTTGCTTTGTGAACAATATTGCTGTTTGTGACTCTGGTAGTGGGTATCACAAAACTCATTCAGGGATCTCTGCAATCAGCCTTTGGTTCCTCTCATTGTTTCCACAGTGTAGAGCAGATAATGTCATCTCTCATTGAGCTAACCTTTGTGCAATATTACTTAGAGGTCTGTACTGTACTCCGAAGAGCCGATTCTCTCTTTACAATTTTCAGTACAAAATAATCACACCGCTCTAAACCTGTGATAGGTATACTCTCTCTTCCACCCAAATAAAGGGTGACCCTCAATCCCTTCATTTACACTCAAGGTCAACCATTCAGCTCATCCAAGTTCCTGGCTTCCAGTGCCGAGGAAGTCAGCCAGCCACTTTATAGTTTTACTATGGTTTCCCCATTAAAGGTTAGCCAGCGACATGTCTGTGAAAGACACTTAGGGGAGAAAGAACACCTGTGAATAATAGACAGACAGATAATTCACTGACCAGAGCTGTGTTTTGCATGAACAATACGCCACTTTGTCACGTACAGAATGGGAATGTCAGGAAAACGTATGCAGAGTGATAAAGCATTCCTACTGTTTTCAGACCAAACATCATTATTTTTTTTAATCCCATAATTGGAAGACAACGTTTTTAAGAGCAATTTTACGTTAATGAAAATGACTATTAATGCCATATAATGCAATGGGGACGGTCCCTTTCACTTAGTGACATTAAAAAACCTAAAATAATCTAATCTAAAAAGATTAAGATCAGACATTTGTTCTAATAAGATCCTTTGTAGTTTGCATGAAAACAGCTCAGTGCTGACAGGTGGGATGGAGAAAATGAGAACAAACAGCAGGAGTTGACATGTGAACACTACTGTAGGCTTTGCACCCTTTTAAATAAAAAACGTAAATCAAATCAAAAACAACAGGGAAAAATAAATTAAAAAAAGGTTGGTATTAAAGGGCATGGTCTGGAGCTCACTTTCAAAATAGGTCATATGGGGGGCAGAAGGTGGGCGGGGGAGGGAACTACACCACTAAAAAACAAGTACCATGGCAGAAATGTATATATATTATCAGGGCTTGACAAATTACAAAAAAAGCTACTCGCCCCCTGCCCCAGACCCTGTTCCCACCCCTCCCCCCCCCCCCCGAATTTAAAAAAAATGCAATAATGGAATAATTGACGTCTATGACAGGTCTGCAACCCTATCTTTCTCCATAATTATTATTATTATTATGCACACCGAGCATACAGTGCTACATAACTACATTCATTAAACCTTTGTGTTAGTCCTTATTTTTTTATTTATGTAACGGTGTTCCTTACCCCCCGGTGGGATATTCTCCTGTTACAAGGTGTATGGTGCATGCTACCTGTTGGCTCACAGAATGCTGAGTTGTGCACCGATGTTGTGGGGACTGCAGAACAGGCTTCTGGGGTATATACCCGACATATACTCCATGGTACACAGTGCCTCCATCTGCTGTAAACTCCAGATGTATGGAGGCAATCTCCTACGGTAGAAACGGTTACCTCTCCCCCAGTAAGATCACACACCAGGCAGGAGATATATTCAACTGGAACCGGTTTTATTCCTCTGTTCACTCACAGTATCAAGGCTGTCCCTGCCCAATACAGTCACTGTTCTGGTCTCTAAACTTAGGATGGTCCCTGGACCTTCACTATGGGTCAAGGGACCCCGCAGCAGTCCCTGCTCTTCCCTATACCTCTAGCAGGACCAGGGGAATAGATAATCACTCACTCTCCCCCTTGGGGAAGAGAACCAGGCCCTGCCAGTGCACAGCAGTCCTGTGTGATACCTTGTCTCTCTCACGGTAGAGACACACTAATGAATTTGGGGTGGCAACTCCCTTAAGTACAGTAGGGGGAAGGTACTAGGTTGGAACCCGGGATTGAGCAGAACACAGACCTAGCCCCACCTCCTCCCCTGTCACTCAAGGGAAAGCTGCCTGTGTGGGGACAACCCATAATTGGTACTGGCACTGCCTGCTCTTAGCAGGACTTTCATGCCAGCGAGGGCAGACTAGATGCCATACCAGGCATGGCTACATTTACGTATCTTGCCTTTTAAGTCATAGGCGAGAGAAACATCACCAGCTCATGACTCCATTAAAATAGGCCATTAAATATCTGCCCTTTCATTTTCTAATATAGTATAGAAAGGGGAGAGAGGGGAAGGAAAGCTCTTGCTACAGTCACTTATAGGAGGCGGTGCTAGGGGCAAGAAGGTAATAGTTCAACAATAACTTGCCAAAGAAAGCAAAAAAAGGCCCTATAGTACAGCACTCACCAATGTGGTTAGATTAGTGGGTTAAAACAGGGGCGCGCAAAGTTTTTACCCTGCCTACTCACCTCCCGGCTCGTGCCCCACCTCCTGCTTGACTCTGACGTCAAATGACGTTGCGGGGTCATGTGATGTGACATTGCCATGGCAACACTACGGCAAGTTACCCCCCTACGTCATTTGATGCTGGTTACCATGGCGACGAAGATCAGGTAGGAGAAGCTGCAGAGGCTTCGCGCTGTCCCCCCGGCACTTAATTTAAGTGCCTTGGGGGAGAGCGCGGGACCTCTGTAGCCGCCGCGCTCCCCTGGAAATTCTCCCGCTCCCCACTTTGCGCACCCCTAGGTTAAAACATAACCTTTAATGGTTGAATCCAATTGGAAAATAAAATAGAGGGTAGACAACCATAATTCACAAACACATATCACATAGACTAAAATCTAGTATTAAATAATATTAGGTCAAATACAATGCTCTCACCAGTTTGCAGTATGAGCGACTGGTGTGAAGGTCCTAATGGTGGACAATGGTCGTGTGTTAGGTAAGTATTAGGATCAGTAGTGGTATGGAAAATTATTCTCAGAGAGGCCCTGATAATACAGTGTCTTGGGCT
Source organism: Ascaphus truei (assembly GCF_040206685.1). Taxonomy (NCBI): domain Eukaryota; kingdom Metazoa; phylum Chordata; class Amphibia; order Anura; family Ascaphidae; genus Ascaphus; species Ascaphus truei. The sequence goes on from NC_134499.1 coordinate 23,352,846, forward strand.
ACGCTTATAGTGCCGGCGATGCGACGTTGATATCAGGCTGAATATCCGAGCGGGGGCTGGTTATTCCCTTATAATCAGTGATAATGTGTAAATTGCTACCAGGTAACACTACAGGTGCACATATATTAGCAAATTGTGAACATTGAGTCCTGCTTGTTTGTTTGGAAAGACTTAACCTAGCAACCAGGTCAATATTAGAGCAAGTGTAGAGGACCCTGAAAAAGGTGGGATTAAAAACCCAAAAATGGCAATTTGGAGCGGATTGGTGCAAATAAGTCGCTCCTAGTTAAAATATAGAGGAACAGCAGTATAGAACGGGATCAGCACAGGTGTATTTATGAACACCTTTTAGATAAATAAATGCTGATCACTCTGATAGTTAAATCATAATGACAATTATGTGTGGATAATCTCCAGTGCTCATCTATACTGGGTACTGGTATCAGCATCAATGCCTTAATGTTGACTCAATGCAGATCTCACAGATAATAGCTGATTATATTATATACAACATTTATAAAATGTTTTACCAGGAAGTAATACATTGAGAGCTACCTCTCGTTTTCAAGTATGTCCTGGACATAGAGTTATGATGACAAATACAAGGTTACAAATACATGGTTACATTAAGTGAACAGGGTTATACATTATGTATAAAGACATATACATTTTGTGTCTTTAAGGCGTATGAAACAGTTACAGACCAGATTAAAATGTGAGACGGCTTTAGTTTTGAAACAACTTAAACTGGTGGTGGATTTAAGAGTCTCAGGCAGATTGTTTCAGTTGTGAGGTGCACGATAAGAGAATGAGGAGCAGGTGGATACTTTGTTGAGCCTTGGGACCGCGAACAATCATTTGGAGTCAGATCTTCGGCGATAAGTGCTGCGTGTGGTAGGGGTGAGGAGCTTGTTCAGATAGGTGGGTAGCTTGCCCAGAAAGTATTTGAACGCAAGACAGGAAAGATGAACTTTGGCCATTACTTGAGTCTAGGCACAATCTAGTTCTTTGAGCATTTCACAGTGAAGTGTGTTGTAGTTGCATTGGAGGACGAAGCGGCATATTGAATTGTAGAGGATGTCTAGTTTGCTAAGGTGAGTTTCGGGTGCTGTACCATATACTATGTCCCCATAGTCTATAATAGGCATTAGCATCTGCTATGCAATCCGCTTTCTGACCAGCGAACTTACTGTAGGGATGATGAGTTCTTATAAAGTACACCTAGTTTGGCATAGGTTTTGGATGTTATTGGATAAACCTTAGAATTTCTAAATGGCCGCTTTGAGTAATATCGAATAAGACCCTGAGGCTCAAATACATCAAGTGCCAGTTAGGGTCTCAACTATTCCAGCGTTAACGGCCACTGACTAATGGAAGTTTACGCCACAATGGGTGCAATAACCTGTACCGCTACTTGATATATGGGCCCCTTGGTCTTCTCTGAGTTTGTGCTGTATGTTCTCATTGTACTTTGGAGCCCTTTGTAATAGAGAGCTCTGTTTATGAATTCCATTGCTTTGTAACTGTGTGCTACCATTTTTCCTACCGCTGATAATATATCACCAGTGATTACAACCAAATCTAATCGCATTGCATATATAAATTAAGTTGGAGATGCTCTTTAATAATAGCAAGGTGATAAAACAGGATGCAACTTAAATGCAAATTATCGCATAATTTGCATGCAGCTTTTAATCATTGTGTCACCTAAAGAAGTAGAATTTACCCTCTAGGAGAACTAGTTTTTCATGAAGGTGAAAAAGTGCTGTAAGAGCTCATGTTCTTTATTAAAACAAATTATATGGCAAGTACACTATGAATCTTTATAAAAGTGCAGCCCTTTCCATGACCAAGATTTTTTTTTTAAATCAAACACCTATATGTAAAATACTATTATTATAAGTTTTGATGCCTCTCAGTTTTTCATCATTTACAATATAGGGGCTTAATCTATATCATCCGATGGGGCCTTTTGGGCTGAAATTCCCCATTGACTTTGATAGATGTTTTGTATTTTTTTTTTATGTATTCTTTATTATATGTTGTGATGGACTAGTTCTTCATAGATTATCTGATTGCAATCACACTGTGTATGAAGAACTATTGTTGGGCAATAAAATATTACAACCAGCAACACATATCGTGTTCTCTAGAACCAACATTACTACAGCGACTTTGTACTAGATACAGCTCAAACCCCTTATAACGCTGTGCTTGGGGTCCAAAGAATCACACTGCGTTATAAGCTGATCACGTTAGAAATAATGTACAATTGTATGCATTGTACAATCAAGTATTGTACCAATAATCGTGTTGTAAAGTATTCATAAAAACGAAAATTGGGAGCCAAGCTAGCATCGCGTTGTAACGGATCGCGTTATAACGGGGTTGAGCTGTACTTTTTGAGGCTGGTTTGTGAAGATGGAGCTGGACATGTTTTTCCATTTCCAAACATGAAGTGATCCAGACATTCCTCTTCTGTACTGAATTGGTGTCATAATATCTTTATTATTAATATCTTTATTATTATTCTTTTATGTGTATATTGCGCAGCACAGTTTGGGATGGGGGGACAACAACATTGTGTGACAAAAGAGACACTGCCCCAAGGCCATATCCATGGGGATAAAGTTGTCCTTTTTTTAAATTATTTTATCTGTGTCCTGATAAACTCATGCAAAGAACAGAAAAGTTTATTATTTTAGGAAAACTGAACACATCCGTTTTGTTTTTTCTTACAAAAGTAAATAGCATTACATGTTTGTTGCGTAAACCTTATCCCTATGTCTCATTTATTCTTTAGTACAGCCTTTTATACTTTTTTCTCCCAGGGCAGGACTTAAGTAATGTTCTGTGCTCACTTAGTTCAGATATATATTCATTTCATGCAGAATAAAAATGTACAAATGCTTGTCTCTAGGAGTAGCAATGCTTTACAGAATTGCTTATATTTCTATTGCTTCTCTGCATTCTAAATTGTTTACTCATTTCATATTCATCTCTTTGTTACATGCTGCCCCTACATATTTATTTGCCCTCCTCTACGTAGTACATGGGTTTAGGTTTATCAACCAACATTATTTAAAGAATATATATATATATATATATATATATATATATATATATATATATATATATATAATATTCTAGCCGTACCCGGCGTAACATAGGCCGATCTAGGAGATCTGAAAGGTTACTCTATGTTTTCATCCTCCTTGTAATACCTTGCTGTCTCTTGTCCTCTCTTCCCCACCTTACTCTCTCCTCCATCATGCCCCACTCCTCTTTACACTCTCTCCTCCCCTCTTTGCACTCCCTGCCTTACTGTGTCTGCTCCTCTCTGTGCATACTACACTTCCTCCACTCCTAATCATCTGTCTCCTCCTGATCGTGACATGAAGTATTTCCAGACACCTGTATTGTGAGACTTCCAGATAAGTACTGAGACTGCAAACCTCTGTTTGAGAGACTTCCAGCTCTGTACCGAGACTGCAAATCTCTTTTTGAGAGACTCCCATTTCTGCACCAAGACCTTTTTCCTTTGTAGAAATTTCCAGTTCTGTGCTGAGACCGCTGACCTCCTGGCGAGAGACAACCAGCTCTATGCTGAGAGTATGAACCTCTCTCTAAGAGATTTCCATCTCTGTTTTGACACTGCAAATGTATTTCTGAGAGACTCACAGGTCCGTACTGAGACAGCAAGACTCTTTCTGAGAGAGTTCAAGCTCTATACCGAGACTGAGGGTCTTCTTCTGAGAGACTCAGCTCTGACTGAGCCTCCTCGTATTTCTGGTTCCAGTCAGCAATAACTTTGTTAGAGCGGCTCTGTTTCTTGTCCATGGTGGTAATAACAGCATTTGCTGTCTCCAGCTCAGTCATCAGAACATCCAAGGTACTACGCGAACTTAGTTATTATCCAAGTTGCATATTCCAGGAGGGCTGGGAACAGAGACCTCGGTAGCTTGGCATTAGTATCTCGGTTCTTTTCCAGTTGTCCATGGAGGAGATCAGTCATGCTTGGCAGTTTGCAGTGCATCTTTAGGGCTGGTCAAGGGATCATCACTTATTTGTTCCGACTCCACTTCCCTGAAACTGTTTGAGGGTTTCTCACTGTCAGATCTGGACAGACACTTCTTTGGGGATACGACATCTGCCTTGGGCCCTCTGGAGATTGTAATTCCCAGGATGAATTTTCCAGTTACTCTAGGCTCCAGGTCATCTCTGCCCCTTTTGATGCCGCAGGGTCATCTGTGTACATGTCTGCAACTTCCATGGTAAGCTGAGCCTCTTTTGTTTTTATTCATCTTTACTTTGGAAGATTGGCGGATCAGGGATACTGAAGCCCACTTCTTTTCTTGAAATTTCTGTAGTTTCTCTGCACCCACCATGTTTTTTTTGCAGTTGCAGTAGCAGGTGGAAATATTCGGCATTCAGCAGGTCTAGCCCTTGCTGCCGACGTTCAATGATATAGGGACAGGACCCTACCATGTGCCTAGGGTCCAGGCATCCCCAACATCCTAGGGGTGTTTCGCTGGTGTGTGTCATTAGTGCCAGCAGTGAACGTTGCCGAACCTGACGAAGTATCCTTTGATACAAAACGCGTTGTTCGGGCAACGTTCACTTGTTTGGCTCCTGCTGGCCACCGTAGAGCAACGTCATCACTACTTTCCAGCTCTGCGGACCGGACGCGGTCTACAGAGGCGTTTCTAAGTGAGGCGCAGCCCGGACCAGATCAGGAGCAATGCTGTTTTCCTATATGTGAGTGCTTTGCTGTTTGTTTCTGCCATTTTGATTAAAGTTGATTTTTAACCACCACATCTGGGCACTTCTCATCCTGTTACTATCAGGTGCATCCGGAGGAGCTTACTCCCAGCACTATAGAACACAGCCCCATCAGAGGGACGCAATGCCAGTACATCGGTGATAAAGATACCATGTGCAGCACAGATTCACACATGGCCGTGTGAGTCTTTATTATATTTCTCTTGGTGTAATTCCCCCACCACTTCTGGCCATTCTCTTGTTTGGGGTGCCTTTATGTTCTATGTTTTTATTGATATACCCACCATTCCCTTTCCTCCGAGTAAAGATTTCTAGTAGCTGTTTGTATACATTCAGGACTCCCCGTCCGAACAGGCATGTGATTGGCCGGACGGGCCGTTGCGTCATAGATGGAAGGTTACATTGCCTCCCTGGCAATCACACAGTGAAGTTCAGCTGGCTGTGTTTCAGGCTTACGTGCCTCACACCAGCTAGAGGGGTGTGACGCCTCCCAAGCTTCCGATTGGCCTTAGCAACGTAGCGTCATAGGTTAGGACAGGGAATTGTGGGTATTTAAGTATGCGATCGTTTTGTGATATTTTCTCTTTGATAAAGCGTGGGATACCACGTGAAACGCGTTAGAGTGTCCTTTTGGCTGTTTTTATTATGCCCTAAATAAATTTTTGCACCTAGTTCTTTACAGTTTGCAGTTTGTGGTTCCAATTCATCTACAGCAGCAGCAGATGCACCGCCGTTTTTTTCCTGTACCTTGTTTGGGGTGGACAGTTTTTTTGGTGTCACTAAGCCTATTGGTCTGTGTACCTACTGCCATTTATTGTGGTTTTATTTATTATTTATTTATTGATTTTTTTTTCTTTGTTTTGCGCTCCCCTACTCTCTCTTCCAATACCCAGATCAGAGAACCAGAAAATACAGTGTACTGCTCGACCTGCAACCCCAGAGGTGGCTGCATGTGTAAATCTGCCTATTAACTGGGAAGCAATTTTTTTTTTCATTCCCTTTATTTGAAAGAGGATATAAAAAAATATTTTCACTTTGTAAAGCACTTTTTAGAGACTGTTGTAGAGACTGTTGCAGAGATCCTCAAAGTACATTTATTTTAGGGTACAGTGCATTTAATTATTTCATAACAGGGATTATTATTCAGCTCAATGAGTTTTAACCACTTCCCAATATAGGATCTGCAGAATGTTGACTTGTAAGGCTTCGCACGTCCCCGTGGCAGGAACACAGATGGAATTACTGCTGTGAATGTTTTATTTATAATAGGAAGCAATATGTTTGCAGTGTAAAATATTTCCAGGTATCAGTGTGCAACCATGTGTTTCAGCAGCGGCAAGCATCCTCTCTGGTCTTTAAGCTGCATTTTTTTGACCGGAGCTGGTATTCGCTAAATGTAAAATTCTTAAAAATATTGTAAGCCCCTCTGCACTATTGGAGACAAAAACAGAAGAGTGGAATTAAAAATAAACAAATCAGAGTTACCATGTGTTGGCAATGATGCCACAGAGTTTTTCATTTCAATCCATTCCAGCAACAATCTGTGTTGTTGCAATGTGTGCATTACAGTACATACCTAATAAAAATCTCACTTGTGAGCACATTCACGTCTCAGACGGTCTAAAACCCTGCTTTCCTCCATTATTTCCTAGCATGCAATGCTTCCACTGCAGCCAGGGATTCTGGGAAATTACATGCAAATGAGCACACAGTGTCACCTTTTGCTTCATATCCATTTTAACATGGGACCCCTATACGCTTATGCCTGCCCTAGTAGCGATGATCGTTTATTCCTACAATCTTTAAAGGGCGCTGTCAAAAAGGACACAGAACTACAGTAAATATTCCACTATATTATATGATTGGGTTGTTTAAAATAATACCTGTCCTACAGGTATTGGTGGTTCTGGGGATCTTTTCAATGAATAGCTTATGGGTAGTCTAAATAAACAGTGTATTTTCCGTTAGAGTTGAGCTTATTCAGAGCCACCTGCCTATAGATTGGATAGAAGAGAAGCCTCATCTCGGGCAGCTTCAGGCCTTGTCAGCTACAGTGCTTTATTTATATCCCAAATGCTAATAAAAAGCTAATTGTTTAAACATATGTTGCAGATAATACTGCATTCTCGGCACATCTCAACAAGTCTTTTTCTCATTATTTTAAATGAATTGCTTTTCATTCAAAGACGCAATCTCCCCCTAGAAGCCTATGCGTTTATCTAATACAATGTTAGTGTCTTGCCCCTTGAGCAATCGCCTGTTTACAAAATAAATACATTGTGTTCAAAATCACTATATTTTTTATCGCTAGCTTTTGAGATTACCATGGTAACCTGTAAACTGCACTGGGTTCTGTGGAGACCGCCATTTTAACCTCCCAGACACTTTATCTTTCATACGCGTATATCTCCTGGACGGCACAGATTTCACAAATAAGAACAGCCTTGGAGAGGGCGAAAGCAGCACCTCATGTTTGTCAGAAGTAGGACACCGTTACCAAATGGGCAAAGGACACATCTTATTTTTGCAGTTTGATCTGTCCTTTAGAGCAGGGGTACTCAACTCCAGTCATAAACCCCCCGTCCCCCCAACAGGTCAGGATTTCAGGATATCTCAGCTTCAGCGCCGGTGGCACAATCAGGGGCTCAGTCAAAGACCGAGTCTCTGATTGAGCAACCGGTGCTGAAGCAGGGACTGGTTGAGCCACCTGTGCTGAAGCAGGGATATTCTGACAACCTGTCCTTTGGGGAGGGAGGGGGGTGGAGGATTGAAGTTGAGCACCCCCTGATTTAGAGACAAAATATCTCAAAGGTACAGAGAATTGCCTTGTCTGGAGAGGGGTAAGAGGCTATAACTGTAATAAAGCATAGTTATGACTAAAGCAAAACAATACGGTATGTATGGAGCAAAACATTGTACCAGATGCATCCAAGAAAAATAATCTATTCATTGTTATATTGATATATCATGTGTACATTTTCTAGTAGAATGTGCCAACCAGATATTGAATTATGACAACCCCTAACAATACTGTACATTTCTACAGCGGTTCTATAGGAAAAGAAATGACTTTGTACAGACCATACAGATACGTGTTCTTCACAGTGCCAATATTATAGATTGCTCCTTTATAAGACGTAACCCAGGGGAGCGGAAACTTTTCCAGCTGCGCCCCCCTGTCTTCCCTGCTTCGGTGATGGTGCCCCCATCCCTACATTAGAGCTGCGTCAAATGACGCTCGGGGTCACGTGACCCGCGGCATCATTGGAAGCGTGTAACGTCACGATGAGGCGACGCGTCTCGGAGCACCTGAATAGCGTTGCAGAGGCCTCACACGATCCCCCGGCATGAAGTGAAATGCCATGGGGAAGAATGCAGGGCACCTGCAATGGCACGTGCCCCCCCAGCAAAATCTCTCGCCCCATCGTTTGCGCACCGCTGACGTAACCCACGCCTTGCTTCCCCTTTGATTCCGCCCCGGGGGGGGGGGGACACCCCCAAATTCCAGAGATGTCCACCTGGAATGTGCCACTGGTTACTTCCGGGTCAATAGGAAGCTGTGAGGGATGGTGTTGTGGCTTCTGGTTGGCTCACATAATATGGAAAATTTAAATGGCCATTTTGTTTCCCCTTGCGGGGAATGAGACTGCTGTCACATTCTGGGTATCTATCCAGAGAACAAGGGGATGCGTGAAGCTGAACTTAATGAGACCCCCTGTTTCCCACCCATGTAAAAAAAGGGGGGGGGCAAAGGGGGGGGGGGAATAAAACAGGATTAGCTGCCCCTTTAATACACATGCCTACTGTAACATTAATGACCTACAGTTAATGTCTGTTAGAAGTAACAAAGTGCATCTGCCAGTCTGTTTGGAAAGGTAAGACAAATACATTTCAGATATGGTCAAGGACACGAAATAATGTTGTCTCAAAGCAATTTAACAGATAAGAGTTGCTTGCCAGGGTGCTGAAGTCATCCCGGGCTGTTTGTAGGCTGTTAGCAGACTGATTTGTGATCGCGTTACAGATATGTCATGTTCTGGTCTCCAATGAGGAGCTAATGCTCTATCAAGATCTCACTTGGAACATGTTGTCTGTTCCATGTCAAAGTATTGTCTGTGGAACCGTTTCTATTGTGGAAATGTTTCTTCACTCGCTGCCGTTTAATATATTATGCTACATAGTATATACTTTTATGGGTAACATTTATGCATACATTCTGCCAGGTTATCTGTTTTAAAGCTGCAGTCCTAGCAATATCCTACATGTGGTTTTTTTTTTTTTTTTTTTTTTTTTAATAAATCAGTTCTGTACTATGAGAAAATACTTGTAGCATTTTCTTTTTTAAATAACAACTGTAAATGAAAATTGTAATGTATTATAATGTAACAAGCATTTTTTGTTTCTATAGCAACTATTTACAGTCATATCCCCTGCCTCTTCTGAAACAAGCTCTGGCACACGCCTTTTGAGCCTCGCCCTCTCTCTGTAGCAGTGCACCAATTGTATCTAGTGACTGCCTGGTCACATGATCTTCCCCACAGAACTTTGCATTTTTGGTCCTCTTCTGCTGCACTGACAGCCATTTAGTGAATCCCTGAGCCGAATCTTCGCCAATCGATCACAGGAGAACGGATCGATCGGTAACTTAGCTAATTCTTTATCGTTGTGTGGATTGTATTCAAGCACATATTAAATGGGGGGAAAAAAAACACAGCTTGAACCGCTGCTTTAAGTGCACCAATAACACCTTGCTGTAACTAAATAGTCTGACTGAAAATACAATGTTTTATGAGTGAAGGACTCTTAATTTATAGCTCTAAGAAGATTAACTAGTTCAGTACAGTATTGTAGGCAATGCACAGAGTATTAATATTATAAATGCCATAATAGTTTGATTGGGACTTACAGTATAGTAATAAGTCCTATTCAAACCATTATGGCATTTATAATATTAATACACTCACAATATGGTGGGTTGGTATACCCAAGCCCCTGAACCATGCTGAGAATTCTCATATTTACCTATATCTGTACTTGTTCCATAGTACCCACCAACCAATATTGTGCTCCATAAATATTTGCTGTAATAATTGTTTTTTCTTCTTCTATAGTTCTGACAGTGTATGCAATGCTGTACATATAATTTTTGCAGCTTACAATCAATTTTATTTATAAAGTGGGACATAAAATAATTTGCCCAAGGTCACAAGGAAATGATACTGGGATTTGAACTGTGTTCTCGTGCTTTAAACTCAGTGTCATTATTTTTAGCGTCAGTATAGTTACTCCCTGAGCCACTCCTTCAGCCCATGGAGAGTCATGGAGAGCCTTGGATTGCCCTTTAAACAGTCCCCAGAGGTTATTTATCAAGGGCCAATAATCTGCATAAATCTTTGGTAGATTATAATTGACCTCTATTTGCATGACCTTGTGTACTATGTTTTTGATTAATTACTATTGTTATAGATGTTGTGACCCATTTGGTGGTTAGGTACTTTGCATGCAACACTTGGGGGGAAAAGGGCACAAGTTAACCTCTTTAGCATTGTGTACACTTTTTGACCACTTTAGGACGTAACGATACAGTGATATAAACTCCCCACCATAGGCACTTGCTTTAAGTGTTTTGGGAACATAAATATAATAAAAAAATAGAACTAAAAGAAGTCGGAAGGTCAATGGTGAATAAATAATATCAGGGAGTCAAAACGAGCATACCTATGTGAACTAATGATTGTGACATTATAAGTGGGTTAAACGTAGGTGATTGACACAATTTTAAAAATATATAGTACGGAAACTATTGTATGTGCAAGTACCGTAAATGGTTGATCCACAGGTTTTTTCCCCTGTTGTTGTTTTGCATAAACTAATTATTCTACCATCATGATCCAAAGAGAATAAGGTGAAGAACAATATTTACCAGCTTAGATCAAAAATGCAGAGACCCTAAAATAGAGATCTATTAACAGAGACCTGCCAAGATTCAATATGATGCAGTTTCTAAAAGTTTGCAAAAACAATGAAGGAGCCCAGATTGTTCCAAATTTGTTATTTTGCTTTTTTAAAGTGAAAAGAAAGCAGCACAGTGACTTTTAAACATTTTTTTTTAAAGTTCAATTGAATTTTGAAAGTTATGGTCATCAAAATTAACAGAACATGCAATGCCCATTGACTTTTTTAGCGGGGAGCAAACTTTTAGATCAAAGGGAACTTTTTTGCTGATCTAAAAATAGTGAAATTTGCAAAATTCCCTTAGGTGTGCGTAAAGTTGGCACATCTGTAATTATTCTTCCTTACACAGGAAGCCAATAGGCGAACTTTAAGGATGATTGATTCTTTCTAAAACACTTCTTGTGCCTGCTATGTGGCGATTCCTATCTTAAAGGTACAATCCCACATAGTCAGCCAGTTGAGTTTCTTAGGGCCTCAGAATGGGGAAATGTTTGTCAATCCAGTGTTTTCTTTCCCCCTATCCCACCCCGCCCTTATCAGAGAGACAATAAAGATAAGGGGAGGTGGGGGGACTCTGGCTGTACAAGCACTTTCTAATTACAACCCCCGCCCCCCCCTCTACCCCCACGTCTCACTTTAAATAATACATCAAAAATACTGATGCAGTAGATGTCAGATTTGGGTAAAAAAAAAAGGTATATACCCAGTTGAGACCCCTTAAATATGTCACCGGAATTAATTCACTTTGGTCATAGGAACGATTGCCCCTTTTAAAGAGGCAATCCAAGCTGGTGATTAAAAATATATATATATTAACATAGGATTGAAGCAGGGGGTCTCAGGAGCGGAACCCCGTTAATTTGAGCTCCAGGGACCCTCTGATTCCGGAGATGCTCACCTCCATAGGTGAGGTGGCAGTAGCCGCTCCACTCGGCTACCAGGATTTACGTAATGGCGGAGTTTCAAAGCGCCCGCGCTCCCTGCGGGCTAATAGGAAGCTGTGATGTCATCAGGTTTGGCTTTCTATTGGCCCACATGACGTGGGGGCTTTAAACTTTGCCGAGATACCGGCACACCCTTTTCAGGTAAGTATCGTGGGAAGCAGGGGGTCCCCGAAAAGGAAATGAATGGAGTTCGGCTCCGGTGACCCCCTGCTTCAAACCTATGTTAAAAAAAATAATAATAATAATAATAATAAAAAATGCATGAATTGCTAATTTAAAGGACTTGATGACCACCATATTTGTGCTTCAGACTGGAACAAAGACAGGACACACGTGCACCTTGTATGGAAGCTTCACCCATGAGTCGCTTTTCTATATTATAAGTGTACCTGTTGCCAATGTTACATCTGCTTAGGAGAAGCACAATGTATATTTTAGTAATGAGTGTATTCATTTTCCCCCCAGGTTTCTCTTCGGGTCATCTTCCCAACCACAGAAAACTGGGAGAAATAGGTAAGTGATTGATGCTCACAGTTTTCAGCAACCTAATGCAATAATACCATCCTTAACACTGGACTTCTTTGGCGAGTTGTAGTGCAGGAGGTTGAAGCACTCTCACAAATAGACAACATTCTGTTTTGTATCCTAATACCATTCCAAATCAGAAGATGTCGTAATTAATATAAGTACTGCGTAGGGTTGCCAGGTGTCCGGTATTGAACCGGACTGTCCTGTATTTGGATACTCTGCCCAGTAAAAAATGGGAGGTAGTGTAATACTGGACATGTATGTGTCCGGTATTACATCCCTGGACATAGTGACCTGACACACCTTTCACAATTGTGTCCAGTATTTTTGGAGAAGCCACCTGGCAACCGTATACTGGGGTAACATACCTATTAAATCTGGTGAGTAAAATATATCCATTTTAAAAGTGGTTAACACATTCAGCATATATCTCTACAGTGCTTTTGCAGTCAGGGTAAAGAATTGCTTCAGAAAGCATTGAGGATTTGTGAAAGTTAACATTTGGAGGAATCCTGCTTTGTATGGGAGAAAGGGAACCTGGACGAAACTGATTACCGTACTCACAGTCACAGAAATAATGGGATGTTTGTAAATGAAAGTGCTATGAAGCAACCAAATGGCATGGTTTACCCAGGACAGTCCCAGATCAGAACCCTGAGCTATGGACTTGGATAGTTTCACATTTGCCACATCCAAGCACAATTCTTCTTACTTTTAACCAAGAGAAGTTATCATCACCTACAAGTAACTGTTTCCCCGAACAAACATAACTGCATCACAACTAAAACTATTTATTTCACATATTGTCTAACTCGGGGGTGGGCAACTCCAGTCCTCAAGGGTCACCAACAGGTCAGGATATATCTGCTTCAGCACAGGTGGCTCAATCAGTGGCTCAGTCAGAGACTGAGCCACTGATTGAGCCACCTGTGCTGAAGCAGGTAGTGATTGAGCCGCCTGTGCTGGCACAGGGATATCCTGGAAACCTGACCTGTTGATGACCCTTGAGAACTGGAGTTGCCCACCCCTGGACTAACTGATAGTGTTAGACATATTAATGTAAAAACTCGTCTTGATTCCAATTTCCCCGTTTTGCAGCAAGATTTATTTGGAACGGACACCGCATTCTGACAAGTGCACACTGAAGTCTTGTTGTTGAGAAATGTAATGAAAAAGTATTATCTTATCAAAAACTACTGCCCTCTCATTGTGCCTTTAGATAATGATGTTATTCTCTCGTGCTTGTATTTCACAAGACAATATGGTAACACACGTGGAGAAATAATTGTTATGATCCGTGCAGCTGTTTTATTGTCCTATTCGCCCAGTTCGTTCTCCAGACTTAAAATGTGAACTGTTGCTACTGTATATTATTTTAATGTGTTACTGCTGCTGTGAATAAACCTCCAACAAGAATCTGACAAATCAAATCATTTTAATGAACCACAGCAAACAGTTCATGTTGAAACAGCTGTAAGCACAATATGCAAATTGTGTTTACTGGTAGCTTATGCTACAGAGAAATAATCTTTCTGTGGTTCCTTTATTATTTACAGCAGTTTTGGAATTTAATTTTGGTCAACATTGACAGATGCCTTCCATGGTAATACTTGGATGTCTATATATGGAAAATGCTAACATATGCAGCCGAGATCTCGTGTTTGTGAGCCGATAATGTGCTTGACAAATGAGTTTAACAATATCCAGTAATTTCTAAGCTGTGGGCTGAAATCCACCTGAGGTCTAAACAGAGTGAGAAGGAAGGTCAGAAGAATATGAATGAAGGAGGAATGAAACAAAGACTCTAGAGAACACTGGGTATAATAAAAGCATGACAGGGGATGATTAATTATATCTCAGAGTTAGATAATTCCCGGGGAATATGAGTGTGTTATAAAACTTTCTAACCTTTCTTGTTGTAATTAGATGAGCAGTGTTAAAGGCAGGGTTAAGGCTTTCTCTTTCCGGAAACCAAATTCTAATGCATATTATAAATGTACGAGGAATCCCATTTGCATACACTTTGTTTGAAACCTGGCATGTTTGTGAAAGAATTGGAATTATCTGCAGAGAACTACATAACCTCTGTTAAAGCTTGGCTTGGCTGACGTGTGTATTTAAATACGGGAAATCCCTTATTATTTAGACGGGGTATTCATATTTTATACCAGAAATCAAATAATATCTTCTCAGACAACATGTGTGGCCCTCAGCCGACTCCATGGAAAATGGGGCCAGTAGATCACATGACATAAGGATGAGAAGGCTAGAAAGGTTGCCAGGGAGATTTTTGGAATGGTACAGCCCAACCCCCTTAATGCGGTGCTTGGTGTCCAAAGAATCACATCGTGTTATAAGCGGATCGCGTTAGAAATAATGTACATTGTACAATAACCAATAATCGTGTTTTAAAGTATTCATAAATACGAAACTTGGGGTGGTGCGTTAAGAGGGAGACTCAGTTGGCAGGGCGCGGGTGCAACGTGTGCTGCCTCTTCATACCCACCCAAGTTTCTATATTGGGTTGTTATGAGGTTGTGACAAGTTATAAAATAAATAAATACACTTGAATATAAAATAACTAAATACTGAGAATAGAGAACGAAACAAGATCATAAAGAAAGAACAGATGCAACTATTAAAGGGTGAAAGTATCATGTAATAGATGAAAGTATAAGCAATTTTACATCTCACAACATTTGGGGCAGGTGGTCCTGGGCACCAGGGGGTCCCTTGGCAGGGAGCCAGTTGATATGACCCAGTAGAGTCTGGTGGAGATGAGGATACGTCAGTGACTGGGACAGCGATGTGTCATTTTGAGTGGTATTGTGGTGGTGCGGCATGTGCCCACTATGCTGGCATGGCTGGTGGTAGGCGTATCATTTGGTAATGTATGTGGTGCTTTGTTAAAGTATGCTAATAAATGTTGTGACCGGTTTCTTCATATTGAAAGTATGCATTAGTGTGTTCATTTGGCAGTCGGGGTGGTTGGTTCTATTTTACTAGAGTCCCAAGTGTATACCTCCCCCAAACACACTTTGTATACAATACATGGAGAGACACCTGTGCACAGAAAGGAGCACACCTGAGATACCTGAGAAATATGCTAATTTAAGTCGTTGAAATATTCTTGGCAAGTTGTTAGCATGTATCCCAACAATCTCTACTGGGCTCCTTTTTGTGCACATGGTGTTTATCCACATTTAGCATGTGAGACTCTCTGTTACTCTACAGCAGTGTTTCCCAACTCTAGTCGTCAGGGAACCCTAACAGGTCAGGTCTTAAGGATATCCCTGCTCCAGCAAAGGTGGGTCAATCAGTGACTCAGTCATTTTGACTGAGCCACCTGTGCTGGAGCAGGGATATCCTTGAAACCTGACCTGTTGGGGTTCCCTGAGGACTGGAGTTGGGAAACGCTGCTCTACAGCAAAAGGCATATTTCAGGTTTGGGAGATGGGGCAGCCAACGCCAGTCATCAAGAACTCCCAACAGGTCAGGTTTTCAGGATATCCTGTAGGGATATAAGCAGGGATATCCTGAAAACCTGACCTGTTGGTAGCTCTTGAGGGCTGGAGTTGGAAAACTCCGGTCTGGATGGAGCTAATGCCACCTTTCGGTAAGACAGGTGGAACGCATATTAAGCTAACGCAAGGCAGTGCTAACTTAACATGCCGGCCTAAAGCCTGTGAGCGAGATAACTTTCACATATAATTAGCTTTGTGTACTTGCGTTAACCTCAGGAAACAATGTCTGTTACTGATTTTGATAGCAGTACGTTATGAGCCCTGACTTAATGAAGCTCTGTGGATCTGCACCTATGGGGGTTATGGGCTCCATGTCGGTCCACCCATCATTTTAATATGTGGTGACTGAGGAGTTCTGCTAATCATTCATTTATAAAGTATCAACATGTTCCGCAGCAAGCGCAGTACAATATGGTGTCAAGGACGATAACAACAATACAAACTTAACACGTTGCGTAGCCAACAACCAACCTCACACTAATGAGACCCAAAATTTTCAAAATAGCTGCTGTCTGTGAGTAGGTTTACTGGCTCTGCACTTCTTTAACCCAGGCTGTGCTGAAAAGCTGTGTATTATGGCAAGCATAAGTTTATAGAGGTCCATGTTAAAATGAATAAGAAGTAAAGAGTGGCACACTGTGCTCATTTGCATGTCATTACCCAGAATCCCTGGCTGCAATGGTAGCACCGTTTGCTAAGCGATAAATGGGGAAAGACTGGGTTTCAGACCTGTCTGAGACATGCAAATGCTCCACAAGTGGGATTAGTATTTCCTGAACAAAGTTAAGATAAAATGCGTAAGGATGGGCATGGTACATGGAGCTTGCAATCTAAAAGAAAGGGGTAAAAAGATGGTAATGATTGAAGGCGCTCGTGGGGTTCTCTATTCTGCTCAATGGGAAGCAGGACAGCTAGGTGCGCTTTCTTGGTATTAGATGACAACTGTTTAATTATACTTGTATCATAATTTACCAGTCACTGCACTTATAATGCATTGCAGCCAAGCAGCAGTGCCAGATATTTTAGTTTATGATTTTAAAATGAAAAAGAACAATTTCTGTGGGAAAAGTTTACATTTGTTTCCATATTTGCTTTTTTTTTTTTTTTTTTTTCTCAAACAGTTTTATTAGGCAAAAATAGTCAGACAACATGACGAGATATATACATAGCCCAAAATAACATTGTCCTTTTTAGAGCCTCGCCGGGAATGGTGAGGCCTCTGGACCACTTAGTGGACCTCAACTGATAAGGGGAAGGGAGAGGTGGGGGGGGGATGGGGATTAAAGTGTTTGCTCGACTTTATATCTTTAGAGTACAAATATCGTGGGAGGGGGGAGGGAAAGATATAGGGAGACCAGTCGAGAAAAAGGCAGGAGAAAGAAGAGGAGAAAAGAAGAAAAAAAGAGATGGGGGGGATGGAGGGGGGGATAAGGTAACGTCACCACTCAGCCGCCAGGCACCCAAGCTTGAGTGTCAGTGAACAAGGTGGCTAGATCTAGATAGTTTCTGCCGAAGGATAGTCCCATACCTAGGCTCTGAGCATTAGTCACGGCTCCCATGTTTGGTAAAAGTCCGGTAAGGACTGTTTTAGAAACGCGGTCAGTTTTTCCATCAGCATGACCTCGTTGATCCGCCTTTTTACCGTTTGTTTGGCAGGCAAAGACACTTCTTCCAGAAGCCCGCTATCGCACATCTAGCTGCTATAAGAATGAAGGAGATTAATTTCCTTATTGGTCTGTCAATATCATCGATTGGCTTTGCCAATAGGTAGGTCAGAGGATCAATGGGGTTGATGAGGTCCGTAACCTCTTTTATAAGCGTTTGTATAGAGGACCAATATTTCCGAATTTTTGGACATGACCACCAGATATGGGCCATATCTCCCCTTTGTCTGATAACTCTTCAGCATAAATCAGAAACCAGAGGGTAGATTTGTTTCAGTCTTACTGGGGTAAGATACCAGTGAAATAGGATCTTGTAAATATTCTCCTTCGTAGTGGTGCATATGGAAGTCCTTGCCGCATTTTCCCAAATATCTTCCCAGTCTTCTCTGTCTATATCGGTGCTCAATTCTGCCGCCCATTTAAGCATGTACTCGTGGACCGGCAGGTCTGCTGATATCTCCAATTCAGCATATATTTTGGTAATTATTCCTTTTTGGTGAGAGTTATTCTGGCATAACTTTTCGAACCCTGTGAGAGGGGGAAATTCCAATTTTGGGGATATTGTTTGAAGGAAGTGTCGAATTTGGAGATATTTGAACATGTCCAATTCAGGTATTTCGTATTTGGTTTGTAGATTTTGAAAGCTCAAAAGCTTCCCATTGCTCAATAGATCGGCAATCACTTCAATTCCCCTCAGTTTGAGTTGGTCAAATTGCTTATATTCACATCCAGGGGGAAATTTGGGGTTATTAAAAAGTGGGGTGAGCTGTGTGCTAATGGACGAGAGGCTGAACTTGGACCTTGATTTCGTCCATACTTCCCAGGTGAGTCTCATTGCTCCAAGCTCAAATTCCTTTGCTTGCACATCCCGCTTATCAGTACCCCAAAGGCAGGCCGGTAGAGAAGGCGTTTTTGCATAATAGGACTCAATAGCTATCCAACAATTTTGAGTTGGTTCAGCGTTCCATAACACTGCCTGTCTCAATTGGGCTGCCTGATAATATATATCTGGAACACCCATACCTTCTCTTGCTCTCGAGGACAATAACACCGACCTAGCTACTCTAGGCTTCTTGCCTTGCCAAATAAAATGAAACATTTTGTTTTGGATGTTTCTCAGTTCGGAGCCTGGGACACGGACTGAGAGAGTCTGAAAGTAATATAATAATCTGGGGAGTATATTCATTTTTACAGAGATCATCTCCCAACCCATGAGATCTGATAACTCTCCCATTTATCTAAATCTTTTTTGATTTTCCCGAATAATGCCGGGTAATTTTTGTGATACAGTGAGTGGTAGTTCCTCGACACATTTACTCCCAAATATTGAATATGTGAGGAGCTCCACCTATAATTAAAATTCAATTTCAGTAGTTTGCCATATTTGCTTTTAAGTGTAGATTTTCTTCACATTACTGGTTATGATCATACACTACAGTGAGTGCAGAGAGCAACTAGTGGGATTAAATTGTTTTTTTTTATTAACACAGGTGCATTGCTCTCACCATAAAGAAACGGATCTTCCTTGTGTGATTTGTATCTGCTGTTGGTGCTTATTGTAGTGATGTTACAACCATTGCCTGCAATCTACAGTGCCACAGCAGTATTTTGCAAGAACCTGTGGCACTGAAAGAGTTAATAACATGGTCATCTTGTGTGTAACACCTTCTGCCCCAGTTAATCCCAGACCGAACATGTCAAACAACTTCTTCAGGCCCCGAGCAAAGCTCCAACACTTCACCAGCTGTGAAGAGATTAACCATTTGTTTAGTTCTCAAATTGATTTTATATGAATCTGATACAACAGGAACATCTGTCACGAACTAATACCACATCTAACTATATGGGATTATCAACATTTACGATCTTGTGAAAGGAATAAGGAGTTATTTTAGAGTATTGTATGTGGAGAGAGAAGCGCAAAAACTGGCACACCAGAAGCTATTAAAATGTATACAATACCAGCAGAGACATCTGTGTCTGTATTATTCCTACCCATTGATTGCTATTATAGGGTTTGTCTAGTGAACCATGACTTGGTATAACACAAAAATAAAGTGGAAAAATGATACAGTACTGCAAAGTAGTCCTTCCATTGCACTCTGTATTTCCACCAACCATGTATTGCTTCTCTGTTCCAGTCCATTTACGATCTGTGGCTATCTCTGTTTCATATAGAACTGTGCAGTCTGTCATTTTGAAAACATATTTATGAATAAACAAGAATCCATTTTTTAAATGTATGTTTTCTACTATTTGTTCAGTAGGTTTGTCTATAGAGTGCTGGGAAAGGGGGGTTCTGTTGAATACAATACTGTCATCGCTGCTCGCTCGCTATAACTTTAGGTAAAATGATGCACTCACCAATTGGTCCTCATGCTACTGTATGTAGTTGCTATTTGCACCAGTTTGTGTCTCCAGTCATTGCCCAAACGCAATGTCTTTGTGGAAGTAGTTGGAACATGGTCTTTCAAGACCTCATAATTCAATGCACTTATTCCATTTAAATGTATTAGAACTTACAAAAGAACAAAGCTATATTGTAAAGCTGTACTCTCCCACTGTACATACTGCTGTAGCTGAGGTCTGCATTTTAAAAACTGGTTAGTTACAATGCCCACATAATGAAGGATTATTAATGAAGACAGTGCATTTACATAGTCATACATGCTCCTGCACATGCAGTACCAATATCATTGTAGTTGAGTGATCTAAAATGTTATGCTATTGATTCTGATGCATGTCACTTCATATTCGTTTTAAAAATGTGGGGTGTAGGTGTTACAAAGTTATAGAAAACTAGTTTGAAGAAAGTTACCAGTGACATTAAAAAAAGAATTTATTTTAGGCATTATAGATTAGGATAGATTGTTTTAAGTGTTGCACAACATGTACTTATTGATTTATAATGGAATAATAAAACAAACAAAACCAATGTATCTATAATAATTAAAGAGTGTCTGTCTGTCTCTCTATCAGAGCCATAGTTCCAAGATCATGAAACCTAGACACCTGAAACTTTGCAGGCATACTAAAAAAAAAAAAACATAGGGTTATGCACCTCAGTGCTTCTTTTATTTTTTATTATAAAAAAATGAATTCTATGAGTGTTTTAAATGTCTCTGACAAGCAAGTCAGCCAGTGGGTGTTGTACCTGGTAGGCTATGTATCGGGCACGTGACATCATAATGTGCAAAGCTGGTGGCAGATAAGGAGAGTCTGATAGCTATAAAGTTTACACAGAAAGCAGACAAAGAAAAAAACAGAGGACGTCAGTTGACACGTGAGGACAAAGCATGAATGCTGGAGAAGGGGAGAGAGGCAGAAAGAATTGGGTACATCATAAAGTATTAAAGTAAAGGGATGGGAGGGAGAGAGAAAGGCAGGGGAAGAGACAAGGAGAGTAGGGAAAGAGAGCGAAAATGGGGGAGAGAGAGAAAGGGTGGAGGGAGGGGGCGAAGGTGGGACTTTAGCTAGTTAGAATAAGCAGATCCATTAATCACAAATTGATAGTAAGATCTCTTCTTGGTCCATTTTTACAAATCTTACAAGTTTTAAAGTTGCTCTTTTTTATGTTGGTACAACAGTTTAATAAGCGTTTTCATAACTTATAGAAAAAATGTTGCCCATTCTGTGTTCATTCTGGAGGAAAAGTTACTGTAGCTTGCGAGATGTCAATATTAACATTTTTCATAGATTTAATTTGTTTATGGTCTATCAATTCTGTTCTGCAGAAAAAGCTAAACAATGACCGCATCATCTAAACATGAGCTTGGTGAGGACAATCGCAATGTTTTGCAACCTCCAAAAAAATGTTTTAATCATTGTCTGTCATTTCCTCAAAATATTCTTGCTGCTTGAACAGTGCCATTCTGGAACACATAAGTGTTTCTAAATGAGAATCCGGGGGCAGAAATATACAGGCCCTTACTTCATAAACAATACTAGCACCTTCAGATGATCTTGTTAGGAAATAAAACATTCATGTTTTACTTCTAAGACAGAATGTGTCTTTTTCTTCTTAGCATGCTTGAGATAGCAAGGTAATTTCAGAATAGATTATGATTGTCAGAGACTTTCATGACTCAAATGCTTAATTTGATGGTCAAATTCCCTTAGTGTTGCTCTCATCATTGCTTAGTACTGTTGAGAATAAAATCTTCACATTTATATGATCTGATATTAATTCCATTATTGGTATTATGATGGAGGCAAATATCCATCAAGAAGCAAAATCCACTTCTTTTGTCCTTGGAGAGCTAGCCACACAGAGCCGTGTCTGCCTTGTACAATACGTGCTAATGATACCTTGTAATAATTAGATAATGTAATACGAATAATCTCGCACTCTACTCTATAGACCCTTTAAGAATTAATATCCTGGTTGTCTGCAACTTTGCAATTCAATGGGCACTGCCAGACTATTGTCTGCAAACTCAGATTTGTACTTGAAGCAGACAGAAAAATATGTCGGCATCTTCTACAGCCGGGGTGGGCAACACCGTTCCTCAAGAGCCACTAACAGGTCCAGGTTTTCAGGGTATCCCTGCTTCAGCACAAGTGGCTCAATCAGTAACTAAGTTGAAATGATTACAAGTATCTAGACGTTACACTTCAGAATAGGTGTCAGGTCTAGGATCTTTTGAACGGTAGGGTTAGTCACACCCCTTGGCACTCTGTGGAACCCTTCCAGGAATGCCTTGAAAGTACCTTTAAGTGTCCTGTTTACAAGGGTTTAACAGGCGACAAAAACATGTCTTTGTATTTTTGAAGTCAAACTGTAGCCAGATTAACCCCTGAAGTACCAGATGGATTAAAATGCTTCATATACCCCGCCATTTTTATTGCAGTAAATACACTAGATTGTATTATCATACTGTGTTTCAGTTTGTATGTTGGCAATATAAAGTGTAATAGGCAGGTATATTAAAATAAAGAAGCAACTGTATATAGAACATGGAGGTACAATGAATCTGCACTGCAGACAGAGATAATGTAACTGGTGTACAGTTCAGAGATCAGAATTGTTTCGCTTCTTTTGTGAAACTCTGCATCAAATATACACTAGAGATGCAAATGGCACATGTGGCCTTTATTAGCAGCAAACAAAATATCACGACCATGTCACATTTTTCCAACGAACCCAAAGAGGTGAAAGATTCCCAGTATATGAAGCACTCAATTCTCCCCCAAAAGTGCCAATGTATTCTAAAGTGATTAAACTGACGTTGTAATGGTTATCAACACGATAAAATATAGGGAGCTGCTTTGCCTACATGCACTCTGAACTATTTTCCTCCTCGCTCTTCAATTCTGTAAGGCTACTATGTTAAGAAAGCACAAACACAGGGTAACGGTCTGATTAGAGTGGTGTTTTGTTGTTCACAGCATTGACATTCCTATTTGCTTTCTGCCTGTGTCCATGACCTGCCTGATTCTGTTCATGTGCACTTATTTATTTTGGAAAGATGCTTGCACACTAACAGTTGACCAATCGAACAAGCACCATAAGTGATTGGGGTTAATTAGCCTTTAAAAGGTACCGACTCTTCCCATATTTGTTATCCCAAGAGCAGGTCTCATGTTGTGCTCCTGAGCTATAGTAATTGGTCTCTCTGTGTTTGGTCACAGCGAGAGCTGTTCTTTTTTCAGATAAGTTGATCTTGCCGCTCATCAGTCCTTTGGAAGGTTTTAGCATTATCTTTGTTCGGATATGTGACCACTTCTCCATTCATATATGAATCTTTTACTGAAATGACATACAGAACTAGCTTGCCTGATTTTGTAACGTGACGACACCCTCTTCTGTTCCTCATATGGGAGGGTGGATTGAGACCATGTGATAGCTACACACGCCATCACATGGCCCCACTGTACTGAAAGGGTTAATGTTTCTTTCTTGGTAAAAAAAAATATTAACCATTTATATTCAATTATTTTGTATAGTTTTAAATGGCTTCTTATATCCCATTCTGCAAGATTCCCTAACTCGTGCAAGCATTTTTGTTCATGCTAAAAACTTTCAAGGGAATGGTGACTGCACATGTCCGGCTAGTGCATCAAGTAGTCTATGATATAAGAGCCTAGCACCAGACACTATTTTTGCTACATTCCTTCAATCAGCAAAGGGGTTAAGAGAAATAGCATCCTGTTGACTCTGGGACTACTTCACAACAAGACTGTCTGAACCTTTGATGTGATCTTCTTAATCCTGCTTCATCCCAACAGATGTTACACAAAGTAGATTTTATTATTGTGTACAAAGTGTCCCTAAGGGCCATTTATTGATGGCCCATTTCTTTTGTCATCTGTTTCCCCTTCTGAAAAAACAGTTGATTAAGCTGCCTATTGTGCTGTAAAAGCTGTATCAATATCCATTTGCTGCTTTGACAACCTATTTCCATCACATCCCCTGTAGAAGTATGTTCATAGAAGCCGTACATGTATATGCTTTCGCCCAGTACAGATGATTCAATAATGTTGTCTTTATCTTTAGTTCCAGGGATTAGCAGATATGTAGAAATCCTCCCCATGCAGTCAAATATGGATTTCCATTCAATCCTCGCCTATTTCATACAGATCCCTAGGAAAATAAACGGGGAAATGTTTGAAAGCGAAAGGACATTATAAGTCAATTTTTATCTTGTGTTTTTGCTTCAACACCAACAGAATGTGTGCTAAATTCCTCTCTATATAATGGAGAAACGAAAAACGAGCCTACATGCTACAGCAGTGTATTATATATATATATATATATATATTATATATATATTATATATATATATATATATATATATATATATATATATATATATATATATATATCGAGACAGATGGCACTCCAACCAGATAATCAATACTCAAGGTGCATGCTTCATAAGATAAGTATAGGTAATACTTGCTATCACCAAAGCGACAGCAAAGAAACAGCACTCAAAGTTCAGCCAAAACAAACAGTGTATTAGACAGAAAACATCAGCACATAGAAAACCAGCGTTTCGGTCCAGGGTGGTGGGTCCACTGAGGAAGGTCCTTATAGGACCGAAACGTTGGTTTTCTATGTGCTGAGGTTTTCTGTCTAGTACAGTGTTTGTTTTGGCTGAACTTGGAGTGCTGTTTCTTTGCTGTTGCTTTGGTGATAGCAAGTATTACATATATATATATATTTATATATATATATATATATATATATATATATATATACAGTATATATATATATATATATATATATATATCTACTATATATTTCTGAAAGTGTCCTATGTGTCCGGGTCTGTATGTGTCTCCCTGTGTCCCTCCCTGTGTCCCTAGCGGCAATCCCATTGGACCTGCCTCAGGCCAATGACATTGCTCCCTTGGCCCACCCGCCCCCGCACACCTCACACCACTGACTCAGCCCAATGAGATTGCTCCCTTGGCCCCACACCCGCCCCCGCACACCTCTCATTGGCCTGCGCCCAACACACCAAACACACCAACACCACTGCCACACTCTCCCAGCCCTCACTGACATTTGGGAACGCTTCACAGCACCTAAACCTCAGTTCTCTGGGAGATTTGGTAACGCTTCACAGCATCTAACCCTCATTGCTCTGGGAGACGACGCTCTCACCTCTCAACCACAACAACTGCAGAATCAGGTACAGACTCTTAGCTATATATATATATTCTTTTCACCACTGCAACACTACCCACCCTCACACAACACCGCACGCTCACCCCACCTCCACACAACGCACCATCACGGAACACACACCACCTGTTAACAACCAACCCCCCAGCAATGCACACCACAAACGCACGCCACACCTCTCCCAGTAGGGCCTCACACATCACCTTAACACTCCTGCAACATCAATGCTTCACTATATAACATACCACTCATTCCATTCTAAAACACCTCCTCACACATGTCTGCTTTATGCACCACAAAAACCACCTCCAGGGACCACACATCTCGCCTTCCCCTGCTGCCACATCCGTGTTTCAATCTACACAACAAGCCCTCCTGCATACCGCCCCCCCCCCCAACACCCTCCCCAAACACTCCCGTCGCACTGATGCCCCCCCCCACAAACACTCCCGTCGCACGGATGCCCCCCCCACCACCCCCCAAACACTCCCGTCGCACGGATGCCCCCCCCAGCCCCCTCACAAACCCTCCCGTGCACGCAAACACAGCAACACCTCCTGTACGGCCTCAACCCTACCTCCGTTCAGGGCCCGCATCCCAAGCGCGCACGTGGAGCGCCAACACTACATACATACACACCAAACACTCTTGTATACCGCCCGCACAACACTAATAAACTCCCGTCGCACGAATGCCTCCCCCCAACCCCCCCAAACACTCCCGTCGCACGGATGCCCCCCCCAAACACTCCCGTCGCACGGATGCCCCTCCCAACCCCCCCCCAAACACTCCCGTCGCACGGATACCCCCCCCCAACCCCCCCAAACACTCCCGTCGCACGGATGCCCCCCCACCCCCCGCCCCCAAACACACACACACCATCCCGTAGCCCCCATCACAACCCCTCCTGCAGGAGCAACACCTCTTCTATCCCGCTCAATACACACAAAACACTCACGTACCCAACAACACACACCCACAAAACACTCCCGTTAAAACTCCACAAACCAAACGCATCCCAAGCGCGCACGTGGAGCGCCAACCCTACCACACACACACACTCCCGTCGCACGGATGCCCCCCCCCCACCGCCCCCCAAACACTCCCGTCGCACGGATGCCCCCCCCCACCGCCCCCCAAACACTCCCGTCGCACGGATGCCCCCCCCCCACCACCCCCCAAACACTCCCGTCGCACGGATGCCACCCCCACCGCCCCCCAAACACTCCCGTCGCACGGATGCCCCCCCCCACCACCCCCCAAACACTCCCGTCGCACGGATGCCCCCCACCCCCCCCACAAACCCTCCCGTGCACGCAAATACAGCAACACCTCCTGTACGGCCTCAACCCTACCTCCGTTCAGGGCCCGCATCCCAAGCGCGCACGTGGAGCGCCAACACTACATACATACACACCAAACACTCCTGTATACCGCCCGCACAACACTAATAAACTCCCGTCGCACGGATGCCCCCCCCACCCCCCCCCCCCACAAACACTCCCGTGCACGCAAACACAGCAACACCTCCTGTACGGCCTCAACCCTACCTCCGTTCAGGGCCCGCATCCCAAGCGCGCACGTGGAGCGCCAACACTACATACATACACACCAAACACTCCTGTATACCGCCCGCACAACACTAATAAACTCCCGTCGCACGAATGCCCCCCCCAACCACTCCCGTCGCACGGATGCCCCCCCCAGCACCCCCAAACACTCCCGATGCAAGGATGCCCCCCCACCCCCAACACTCCCGTCGCACGGATGACCCCCCCCCAACCCCCCAAACACTCCCGTCGCACGGATGCCCCCCCCACCCCCCCCACAAACACTCCCGTGCACGCAAACACAGCAACACCTCCTGTACGGCCTCAACCCTACCTCCGTTCAGGGCCCGCATCCCAAGCGCGCACGTGGAGCGCCAACACTACATACATACACACCAAACACTCCTGTATACCGCCCGCACAACACTTTTTCAAACTAACAACCGTAACAAGTAACATTGACTTTCCAACATTGTGCTCACATACATGCTCTTTCTACTATTGTTGGTTTACAAACACACTTTCAAACAAAATTACATAACATTTACACGACATTTTACAATTTCTGTACACATTACTACACTACATTAACACATAATTATTCACGGTTCACATCACGGGCAACGCCGGGTCTCTCAGCTAGTATATATATATATATCAATCCCTTTTTTTTACCTTTTTTTTTTTTTTTAAACACCACTTTTGACATGATCCTAAATCCAAATATTGTAAATAAGGGAAACTTGACCCATGGGGTTTTCAAATTATTACTGTAGCGGTCATGTAAAATGCCTACAGTCATCTCTCCTGCTGGCAGTAAGGCCTGGTAAGTGTGGGCATGCCAGCAGTAATCATGGAGGTTTTCCCTCACACCCTGGTGGGGTGCTCTGTGTATGGCTGGGACTGGTCACATGCTCTGACTCCATGGTTAGTGATGTCAGAGATGTGTCAGCCTCAGAACCTTACATAAGGCACAGCACTGTGTTCTAAAGTTAGTTCTGAGTTCTGATGTGGAGTTGCAAAGTGGTTGGTTGCTGAGTGTTGCTGGAAAGCTCTTGTCAGAGCTGAGGAGGAGCTCTGGCAGTTATGTTATAGTAACTCCATGGGAGGCTGTGTCCAGGGACCTGGCACAGGACAGTGATTCCTGCGGGAATAGTGAATCCCTGATCTGGGTGACATACCTAACTAAAGGGAGCACTGGCGAGATGAGCGGCTGAAGATACTCCTTGTGGAGGGCAGTTGCCCTGCCGTGTCAATAAAGATGAGTTCAGCCAGAAACCCTCTCGTGTATCTATCTGGGATGAGTGTACAGAGAGGAGCACCACGGAGGAGTTCCTCGCCAGGACCATCCCCATGCGGACGCAGGGACCCTGGTGAGGTGGAGGCGCTGCACGGTAACTAGGTGAGACTCAGCACACTACCTCAGGCCTGTCTGACGGGTTCTCCCCACACACCATCATGCGGGAGACTCAGGAGTCCTGTAGCCAGCAGGTGCACCATATGACATATCCACACTGTAATGGGGTCCGGTTAGACCACAGGGGCCAATGTGAGATTGGGTGGGTCAGACCGGGCCAGAAACACCGTTACATTTGGAGGCGAGCTGCTGAGATCAGATCCGTCAACAGGACAGGCTTTTAGCTAGGTCACTGGGAAACAGGGAGAGTGTCTGCTGCCACTTTGTGCTGCGTAGGGACGGACCTAGGGGTGGTCAGGGGGCTGACGGGATATTGTCAGTTCGCAGGGACAACCTAGGGGCCTGAAGGGAGTGAGGGGTCTGGAGCGGGCTATAGCTGACCGAGTCACCTTGAGGCAGTGCTAGTTGGTAGGATGCCAGAAGGGACAGCCTGTTAACTTGGTCAGGAGTCCTGGAGAGGGTCTGCGCTAGGCTGACCAAGACAGGTAGACGCCCCAAGTACTGCATGGCAGAGCCAGCCAGAGTACCTAGCCATTCCAGACACTCACCGTAGGGAGCACAGACTGGGAGGAAGGAGTCACAGCAGACACTGAGAGAGTGAGCCTAGCCTGAGGTAGTGCAACACTGAGTCACACCTAGATAGGGTACACATGTGGTGGTGCATCTGAGCTAATCTTTATTGTACCGGTGTGGTGGCTGCCCCGCAGAGTGGAGCCTCATGTACGACAACTGTTATGAGAGAGTGGAGGATCCGCGTGGCGCGGAGAACGTAAAATGGCGGACAGAGGCTGATGGGGAGGGCACCCGTGGCGTGCAACCCACTGAAGAGCAGACTGTCGCCGAGTTGTCATTGACCAGGCTGCTCTGGAGCGGAGCGAAGGCTATGGCTGCCCCGTTTTTATCCTGTATGGGACAGCGAGGGGCCACCCTTGAAGAGTGTGAAGAAATTGTTATAATTGGGGGAGAACCCCGTGAGGAGAGCGAACGAATGGACTTTTTGGGCGCCAAAACCAACCAAAATGGCGGTTCCCGCTTGCTAGGGAAACCGCATGGGCCAGGCGCCGGAAAAATGGCTGCTGCAGGACTTGCACAGAGCTGGCCGGGAATGGCGCGAACAGCAGAGCCCCGCCCTGATGGGGGGCATGGCGCGAAAGCTATGGCTGCGCCGGGATGGACAGTGACTAATTCAGCCCCTGTGCTGAGTCAACCGTTGAGTCTATGGGACCCTCCCCTGATTTCTACCAGGGGGAGTGACTTTCAATTATGGCCTGTGGGGATGCACCCACTGGGCCCAGGGACTGATATCCAGACGGCGCCACTACAAAAAGTAGTTCCGGCCGTGGAGGTGATTTGCAAGCAAAGGTACCTTGTGCAAAAAGCTGCTGCAAGGAGAAGGCGGGAACTAGCCGCGGGAAAGGACTTCAGCTCTGGGGAGGAGACTGGCGCGAAAACGCAGACCGCGCCTACCAGGACTGAGAGAGGTGCGGCCTTAATTAAGGGGCATGATATTCCCCTGTGGGATCCGCCCATTATTGCAACCCCTGGGGGCGGGTTCCAACTCTGTCAGAGAAGGGAGGAGCCGAAGCAGGGAGTGGCGGATCCAGCAACTTCCACCAGTCAGTTGCGAGGAACCACAGAGAAGGAGAGACCTGTACAGGAAGTGACTCCTGTACCAAGAATGGCCTGCTCCTCCACTGTGGGCACTATGGTCTCCACCCAGCCCTACTCAGTGCCCGGCGGGGTGCTGGTGGTGAGGGTGGCCAATACAGAGACGGTAGTCGGGCTCTGCCTGCAATGCGGGCTGCCCGGAGGTACAGTGAATACGATGGCACGTTGCCCTCATTGCGGGACTTTGTATCTGTGGCCTATGCCCACATTCGTTCCAATACAGCCTGCTGACCCCCCGGTGGATGTGACACGGCGCTCTGCTGAGTCCCCGGGCGCGCTGTGGATCAACCGCGCGAGTCCCGGAGACAGGGGACTGGAGCCGGTCAAGTCGGCTGGGTCACTGGCCATTGAGGCGGCTGGATTAAACCCCGCGACAGGGGCAAAGAGACTTTCACCCCGCCCCGAGACCCCTAGGTCGGGGCGAGGGGACTACTCTGATGAGGACCTCCGTGAGCTGGCGGTAGCAAGAACGGAGCGGAAAAGACAGACGGGGAGAACGACGCCCCGTGGGGTGAGTGACCGGACGTCCCCCGCAGATCGGCGATCCGACCGACGGAGTCCCGCCATCCCGGGACCTGGCGGAGATGGGAGAGAGACGCCTACACCCCTGCGGATGGGTAAGCCAAAAAGCCCTATCTCTTACCTGGTCACAACAGACGGCGAAGCGCTGGAAGGGCCGCGCCAGGCCCAACGCGCACGTGGAGGGACGGCATCACTTCCGGTGGCGACGGCGGAGCAACCGGATGTCGTCGTGGAAGAAGAGATCCCGCATGGGGGTCCAACGCGAGATGGCGACGCTTCCGGTTCCGGGGAGGACGTCACTTCCGGTGGCGACGGCGGAACCCAGGAAGGGGAAGCAGCGACGCTTCGGCGATTGGGGGAAGGCCCCCGACCGCTCGTATTGCCCAGAAAATGGAGAGACGGTGTCAGGACTGAGGAGGGTGAGACATCATCCTTGGACCAGTCTACGGACAGCCAGGAGCGGGTCGTAACCCCGTGGGGTCCCGTCCCATGCCCCTATACCCAACCCCATGCCCTAGCTAATGCCCCTACCCCTATCACAAGGTCACCGGGTTCACCGCCCAGCTTGGAACTTGTGGACATACCTTTGGGGGGGGAGGAAAAACGGACTGGGGAGAGGCAGCTCAGTGGAGCTACGGAAGGCGATTCACGGGGAGGAGGAGAATTGAGGGTGGCGCATACAGTACCCCAACTGGCAGTAAAGGCTCCGAGGTCATCAAGGTGGTCCACACCGCGATCCACAAGGTCGTCAGGGGTATTTTCATTTGATGACGATCGGGAACCAGGGCCTAATCCCTTTAAGGAGACCCGGTGGTGGGCTCCACTATTTGAGGGGTACTCCGCATGGATGGACCGTACTCGGTTCCTCATCCGGCGGGAGGACGTGGTAGATTTCTGGTGGAGAGAGGGAGAGTTTACACCCGAGCAGAGGGACAGGGAATTACAGGAGAGGTGGTTCCAGCTGGAGCGTAGAGACATAGCGCCCATGGGTCCCGACACACTATCAGATCCAGTCGATCCTGATGAGCCCCTATCATGGGTGTTACCTGGGAGGGCAGGTAATGCGGATCTGACCAGGGTCAGTAGGGCGGAGAGGGCTATAATAGTCAAATATAAAAAATCCCATGGGTTGGAGTATCCCTATGTTCCGGAGCCCCTGATGGATGAAATTGAGGACAATAGGGAATCGTGGCTCCAAGAAACTATAGAGCTGTACTTAACCAATAGGGGGAGCGACATAGTAGGTAAAAAGGCGGAAGAAAGAATAGACACCCTGATGCGAGTGTGGAGCATAGGGAGAAATGTTCACAAACATAGAGTGACCTATGTGCCAGAGAGAGGGTCACCTAGGCATTACTATGTTACGGTCCTGGATATGGGTAACCGGGAAGTGAGGAAACCTGACCCAGATCACTATTTTTAGGGGGTACTGACGCATCCTGCGGGTCTGTGGCTGCTGGTCGGGGCGGGCTTGGCGGATGACTGTATTCATATGTACTGAGGTCATGTTTACAATATGCTGAAAATTTGTATGGATGTTAACCTAATTATGTTTTGTGTTACAGTGCTTCCTGGAAAGAGGTATACAAATTTAGGTCCCAGCGAGGACGATGGGATTCACCAGGGGGAGAATGTAGCGGTCATGTAAAATGCCTACAGTCATCTCTCCTGCTGGCAGTAAGGCCTGGTAAGTGTGGGCATGCCAGCAGTAATCATGGAGGTTTTCCCTCACACCCTGGTGGGGTGCTCTGTGTATGGCTGGGACTGGTCACATGCTCTGACTCCATGGTTAGTGATGTCAGAGATGTGTCAGCCTCAGAACCTTACATAAGGCACAGCACTGTGTTCTAAAGTTAGTTCTGAGTTCTGATGTGGAGTTGCAAAGTGGTTGGTTGCTGAGTGTTGCTGGAAAGCTCTTGTCAGAGCTGAGGAGGAGCTCTGGCAGTTATGTTATAGTAACTCCATGGGAGGCTGTGTCCAGGGACCTGGCACAGGACAGTGATTCCTGCGGGAATAGTGAATCCCTGATCTGGGTGACATACCTAACTAAAGGGAGCACTGGCGAGATGAGCGGCTGAAGATACTCCTTGTGGAGGGCAGTTGCCCTGCCGTGTCAATAAAGATGAGTTCAGCCAGAAACCCTCTCGTGTATCTATCTGGGATGAGTGTACAGAGAGGAGCACCACGGAGGAGTTCCTCGCCAGGACCATCCCCATGCGGACGCAGGGACCCTGGTGAGGTGGAGGCGCTGCACGGTAACTAGGTGAGACTCAGCACACTACCTCAGGCCTGTCTGACGGGTTCTCCCCACACACCATCATGCGGGAGACTCAGGAGTCCTGTAGCCAGCAGGTGCACCATATGACATATCCACACTGTAATGGGGTCCGGTTAGACCACAGGGGCCAATGTGAGATTGGGTGGGTCAGACCGGGCCAGAAACACCGTTACATTACTATTAGTCATTAGTACAATGCTAACCATATTCACTGTTTTACAGTAGGAATATACAGACGTAATAAAAAGGAAATCACATAAAATATGATTTAAATATATGGAAAAGAGAATCCCTGATATAAAGGGAGGGGAAACGTTTTTTTCTTCCTTATATAGCACGGACAGTGACTCATCACTAGGGTGACCAGATGTCCCAGTTTGGTCGGGACAGTCACGGTTATTAGGGCTCTGTCCCAACTTTTTGAGGTGCTTGCCCGTTTTTTCCGCAGTCGGCGAGCACCAATCGCGTGTGCGCATGAGCAGTCGGCAAATGCGGATCGCGCATGCGTGGTCGGCAAGCACTCTTCGCGCATGCGCAGTTGGCATTTGCCGTTCTCGCATGCACAGTCGGCGAGTGCCGACTGCGCATGCGTGACATTTTTCCTGGTTTTGCTGGGACAAATATGGTCACCCAACTCAGCACTGTACATGGAACTTTGCAGGCACAATGAGTCCCTGCCCTATAACGTTTACAATGTGTTTTGGCGCCTGAGGCACAGTGAAATAAAGTGACTTGCCCAAGGTCACAAGGAGCCGACACTGGGCCAGATATGTCTACATCAGGCTTTTGCCATAGGGTGGACTGCCTTTGAGCTTCACAGACGGCTCTTTCTACTTACACAAAAGGGTGCTAAGCTTTAGCATGCCGTTACTCTCATCCATATTAACTGTGATTTAAACCACGCTTTAAAGTCAGTGTTATTGTTTTGCAGTCAGTGAGGGAAATGTATCGACACATAGAAAGTTCCGCATAGAAATGTATTTTTACACATTTCTGCATTTTCTATTTGCGTTTGTGTCAAATATAAGAATTTTTTTTTTTTACGTGTATGACACAAATTGTTGGTCAGAAATGTTTACGCCACCTCAGACCTGGCAGATATTTTAGACACAAATCCAAGATACAAAAGTGACGCCCAGAGACACAGAGTTTGGTACATCTCATGCATCTCCTCCCTAGCTCCTATTGTCACCCCCCAAATCTCAAGGTGAAGCAAACGGCAAAGACCTTGATACATTGACGTGTAGAGCTGCTAGACGAAAATGACGCAATTTGTGTACATTGTGTTCCACATTTGCCTTGATACATCGCCCCCATTGCCTTTACTCACTAAGCCACTGCTTCAGCCCAAGATTCTATACAATTTGGCACCACAGTGCATACCTGAGATTAATGATGATACGGTTTTCTTGCAATAATGTGCTTTGCCTTTACCTTCAGGGATTCATTTAATACATTTGCCTCACCATCTCTCCTCGGGGACTTTCCATGCACGATCCACCATTTCATTGATGGAATACTAGACGTTTTTGTAAAGTATGTTTTTTCACATATAAATCGGGTGCTGTTTCTACAGGGTATTTTATAGTCCATAC
The DNA here is from genome assembly GCF_040206685.1 of Ascaphus truei. Lineage (NCBI taxonomy): Eukaryota > Metazoa > Chordata > Amphibia > Anura > Ascaphidae > Ascaphus > Ascaphus truei. The sequence continues at coordinate 23,386,906 of NC_134499.1, forward strand.
TGGTATATTTGGCAGACTAGGTGAGCCAATTAGATTTTTTTTTCCTTGCTGTATTCAGAGTCTTTCGTGGAATAATGGTGAGTGTAAAGGTTAAGTGGAAACGCCTTTGTTTCCATATACTCAACAGGCGCACAGATTATATTTTTAAACAAAATAAACCTGCACATTTTGTGCAGTTATAATGAGAAACAATAGACAGTGTTAGAAAATGCACAGGAAGGAGGATGAGTTCCAGTTTCAAAGAGCAGCATCCAACATTGTATTGTTTTAACTGCAAGAAGTAACACGAGTCATCCATTTCTGTGTCCCAAAGGTGTTATTGCCATAGCTAATGCAGGGGACTCTCCTGTAATAAGATGTCAACAACAGTTGTCATTTAATAAATACTAATAGACAAAAGGCCTACAGATATAAAAGAAAAGGGCAAAACTCACATCATTAGTTACTCAGCAGGGATGTCATTTAATACAGTTTTTATCACAACAGCTCACTCAGCATGCATAAATTTGTCATATTTATATATCTAATGCCGTTGCACTTACTCATTTGAAATAGTCTTTACAAACAAATATGACACATGCTGTAATTTGACTTCTCAGCTTGGAATCATACAAAGACAGTCATGCTAAATAGCTGATTTATATGGAAATGCTACCATTTTATGCTTAACAGGAATTTATTGTGCAGCACATTAGCATGTTGGAAAAAATGCCAGTGTTGCAAACGAGGGATGACAATCGACTGCTTTTAGCTACATTACAATGATCTTTTATATGGTGCTGACTTATGTCATGTATCCATTAAATTATTAACGGATGCAAGTACTGTATCTTATATTATTTACAGCCTAATGCAGGTAAAAGGTAGCAGCTTGTGCGTATCTTACACAAATTACTGTAAATCAACTGCAGCCCTTGTTGAGCCACTGGTGGTTAAGGCCTTTCTAATGATCTTCCAGGTATTGTGGTTGCACGCCTACCCTCTCCACATTGCTCCCAAAAATTTGCTTATTTCATCTTCCTATCTTACATTTGGTTGTCTTCTTGGTCTTTTAAATCCAGTGAGTGCCATCTTTGTTCAACATTGGTAATTTTTTCTTGCAATATGACCAGCCCACTGCTATTTTAATTTCTTCACCCTTGTGACGATGTCACAGACTTTTGTTTGCTTCCAAACCCATTCATTCTTTTTCCTGTGTCTTCAGGGAATACCTAGCAAACTGTACGTTTCTCCATACCTGTTGGATGAAGCTACTCAATTATCTTCACATTTGGAGTCCAAGTTTCAGTTAAACATGTGAGCACAGGCAGAATTTACTGGTCAAACACTTTTGTCTTGAGACACAGTGGATGGTTCCCTTGAAGAATTGTCTTATTTTTTTTCCATACGTGCTCCTTCTGAACTTCATTCTCCTACTAGTTTCATTCAAAGGGTTCTCATCCATTGATTTCAAACAGATGAAAAGTGTACACAGTAGTAAACAAACGCTAGAACAGATAAACCTACATAAAAAGAACAAAAGGGGGTAGCAGAGAGAAAAAGAGAACATATTAAGAAATTAAAATATATTTAGCAGCAAGCAAGAGTACAGATGTAGTAAGTCTGTTTTCGTTGTTGCGGACCAGCGGTGTAGAGGGAGAGGGGGGTTGGCCCGGTATTAAAGGGGTTGCACCCCATATGGCCACCCCCTGACCTCACCAGGGAGGCAAGGGGTTAACTGGACTGCGGTCCAGGAATGTGGCTTACACCTTGTCATGTCAGGAAACTGTATGTTCCCCTGTTCCCATGTTTCACTATAATGTCAGTGTCTGCACCACAATGGGGATTTAGTGACAAACTGTGATTTATTTTACAGCGGAGAATTTTGTGTTAAAGTATGAAACGGTTTAAGTGGTATTTGTGTATCTCCGGTTCTGAAAGTCGCAGCAGGCTGAAACTTGGACCATATAGTGTCCCAGCTCCGGCATTAAGATCTGGAAAGTTTGGACCCACTGGACCTAACAGAACCAGATATTTTAATATGTCTGTGTTTTAACTTTAATATTGTATTCCAAGGCGGGGATAAAAACCCGCGCAGATTCCTTCACACAAAGGAATGCAAATGGTCAGGGGGCGACCCAAAGTCTAGGAACCAAGTACTGCTCAAAAGACTCTGCCACTCTAACTGTTTACCTGAGGGCGGAGAAGCATCAAGCTGGAGTGGTTTGTAAGTGTTCTATGTACACCTACAAACAATGAAGATCCTGCCAGATACTTCATCTAGTAGACTGGTCGTCGCCCCTGATTTAATTATGGGGCTACAGAAATAAGACCCTCAGAGTCCCAGTACGCATGGGCTAACTAGCTGGGGGGCATGGGTTAAACTGTGTTTCCACGTTAGGGATTGGATACAGATAATTGTTCACCAATAGTCTGTATGCAATGTTAAGAATAGGGTTACAAAGGTATATAAACTGTGTCAACCCTACAGTTTTGTGGTTCTTCTGATTTCATCTTGAATGTCACCGGATTGCTGGAGAATTGCTAGCTGATACTTCTCCATTCCCCAACCCTAAATAAGTGTTACCTTCTTGCCTGTTAATTGTACTATATTGCTGTGTTCACCTTTTTAAGGAATAAATATATTTTATTATATCTAAGCCTCGTTCAGTTCAACCCAGATATTTGGTGTTTGTTATATCTTGTCATAAGTTACCGTCACAGGCGGCAGTGCTGATTGTTGTGTACCCCGAAAACAGTAAGCGGCCCGGGAGGATTAACTCCATGCTTCTGAATGGGACCCTTGCAATGTTAATCCTTCAGACCCATCAGCCAGAAGCTGAAGAGTCTGAACGAGCTGTGCGGAGGTCAGAGAGAGACGCAGTCTCTCTCCATGTCTCCTTGAGCAGCTCTGAAGGTAAGAAGTAGTCTCCAGTCTGTCCAGCCCCTTGAGGATGTAGATGCTCGAATATCGATATCTACATCATAAGGGGAAATACTATAAGATCATATTTGGTCATTTACATCATCAAGGCGGTTGGACAGCGTTAAATGTCCTGTCCAAGCCGCTTGATTAAGTAGATGACTGAATATGGTCATATAGTATTCCCCTTCATGATGTAGATATCCATATTCGGTATCTACATCAAGGGGCTGGACAGACACTGAGAATGCTTCTTACCTTCTGAGCTGCTCTGACACGGAACACACAGAGAATACTTCTGTGTGCCTTGTCCCTCTGTGCAGTTCCACCAAACTCTGCCAGACTATCTAGCTTGTAAGGATTAATGCTGCAGGGGTACCATTCAGAAGCATGGACCCCTGCAGAGTTAATCCTCCCGGGACACTAAATGTACTGTTTTTGGTACCACAGAGTCTACGCAGATTTGCACATGTTTGTCTGCGACATCGAAAACAGTAAGCTTTACTACATCTGTATTACTCACAAAGAAATGCTTGTGATACACACAATACAACGCCTCTCTGAGAGGAACAGGGACCCAAAAGCTTACGGTAACTGAGCTGCTGCACAACAACGCTTTCTTCCTTCCACACAGCATGAGCTGTCACTGCGTACCAGTCCACCTTTCTCCTTCTGGATATCGGCTTAGGGTTATGGTTTCTGAGTTCCACGTGCATGTTAGACCTCCTTCACAGGTATACCTCTGCTCCTTAACCAGTCATCTCTAATGGTACCGCCTTCCAATGTGTTTAACCAATAGCATTGGTTTCATCAGGAGAATATCCTCCTATCACATATCTGTCTCCTTATAGTCCCAAATAAAGTTCTAAACTACCCTCAATATTTCTGTGTAATTAACCCTTTGCCTCAGAGAAAATGCAATTTTGTCAAACTTATACACAATACTCATTAAACACACAACCAAAGAATATTTAATGTAAAGTGCATCTATGAAAAATAAATATACGGTATATGTATATGTATATATATATATATATATATATACACTCCGCATATCTAATAAAGTTATCCACATAATTACTTTACTGCACCTACAGTGTACAAGTAATTTTAATAATACATAAACATTAGAGAAAACATCTACCTAGTACTATAGAAAAATATAAATAAAATATACAATCTATAAAAAACATCCTATATCAATGTTCAATCCCCCTGGAATAAGAATTCTAATACTATAAATCCACTGTGTTTCTTTACGTGACAAATCCATAATCTTATTACCTCCTCTCCAGTTTAATTCTATTTTATCAATACCCATGAAGGTCAGACCTTCTGGATCACAATTATGATGGTCTCTAAAATGCTTAAAAGAGCGCTAAATTATTAGCCCCACTGTAGCTATTAGCTATTTGTCTGCAGACCCTTTTTAATGTTTGTTACATGCTCCTGAATCCTTATTTTCAATATCCTCGCAGTTCTCCCTATATATTGAAGTCCACAAGGGCACTCCAACATACAGTGTATATACTGTATAATACATTTACTAGTACAGGTAATAGATTTCTTGCCTTCAATTTTTGGGGGATATTGTTAGACTTGAATTTTATCTTTCTATCTACTGCATATTTACAAGTTGAGCCGTTTTTACATTTGCAGAAGCCTTTTTGTCCCCTTAACCCAGGGGTCGGCAAACTTTCCACCCTGCGCCCCCCTGTCTGCACTGCCCCCCTGCTTGTGCCCCCCTCCTTACCATGGCATCAAATGACGCCGCAGGGTCACACGAAGCAACTCGATGTCACGTGACCCTGCGGCGTCATTTCATACCGCGTTGCCATGGTGTTGCGTTGCCGGAGACAAGGTAAATTAAGTTACAGATGCCAGAGCGCGGGGCCTCTGCAACTGCGGCGCCCCCCTGAATAATCCTGCGCCCCCCCCCCCAAGTTTGCGCACCCCTGCCTTAACTAGTTATCAGTCACAGTCTTATTCATATTCTTACCTGCAGATAAGAGGGTTACTATTGGCTTCAGTAGTGGATCACTAAACAGAATTTTCCAATGTGTACTCATGATTTTTCTAATTTTGCTTGAAACACACGGGTAAACTCCGTAATAAACGGTGTTACTTCCTTAACATCTTGATCTTTAGACTTTTTTCTTCAATGATATTAAATCACTTCTTTGCATCCCATTACCTTTCTCATATGCTTTTTAAATTAGAGTACCATTATATTTTCTCTCTACAAATTTCCTTTTCAAATCTTTAGCTTGTTTTTTAAAGTCCTCGTCATTTGTACAATGTCTTTTAAGTCTCTGAAATTGACCTATCAATTGTTTGAGATCTATTTTTTATTATGATGACTATTAGCCAATAGATAATAGTTTTTATCAACCTTTTTTTTGGTTTTGTAAATCTTTTATTTTTTAAATATTTAGATCTATCAATTCAGCAATCTCCTTACTATAATTTAATTTAAAAACTAAATTCTAATTATTATTATTATTATTAAGATCTGCAATACATTCTTGTAGTCCACTTTCATCCCTCCACCAAATGAAAAACACATGATCTATAAAACTTTGCCAGAGCGCCAGGTTCATACCAAAATACGCATATCCTCCCGATGTCCCAGGAAGAGATTTGCATAACTTGGAGCAAACCTGGTTCCCATGGCTGTACCACAAAGTTGAATGTAAAATTGCTCCCCAAATCAAAGAATAAGTATGTTCCAGTATGAATTTTGTCCCAGTCACCCAACAATATATCTGCTCTGATTTTAATGTTACCATCTTTGCTTAAAAAATAACCTATGGAAATACAACCTAAACTATGCGCAATACTAGTGTAGAGAAATATGTATATCACGTCACTAAAATACATTCAGGCTTCCATTTAATCAATTCCAGAACATTAAAAATATGTATAGTAGTTTCCTTTAAAGCTGCAATCCCTGCACCCCTGGTACCACTGCCCCATCGTGATTCAGCCATCCAGACCGGAGGTTGTAACAGGGAGCTAAATCATCTTGCTTCCAGTGTGGACCGGCAGGTACAGCTAAGCAGAAACCCTTACCTGTCATAGGTTTTTCTACAATGCGATTTTAACACATTTGTTTGTGAGTGTGCATTTTTAAGGTTTCTTCAACCTAATACATGTATTAAACGGTAATACACTATGGGGCAAGCGCTTCTGCTTTTTGTTTATATATATATATATATATATATATATATATATATAATATATATATATAATATATATTATATATATCCTGGATTAAAGCAGGAGGTCTTCAGAGCTGAACCCATAATTAATTTCAGATTAATTTCAGATCGGGGACTCCGATTAATTTCAGATTCATTTCAGGTCGGGGGATCCCCTACTTTAGGAGATACTTACCTCAGTAGGGGGGCTGGTACCTGCTCTACTCGTCTACCAGAGTTCATGTTATGGTGGGGTTTCAAAGCTCCCACGTTCTGCGGACCAATAGGAAACCGTGACGTCATCTTATTGGCTGGTGTGAAGTGGGTGCTTCAAACTTTAAAGCCCTGGCAGCCGAGCATAGAGCGGCTAATGGTACCTACCACGGAGGTAAGTATCTCCAGAAACAGGGGGTACCAAGAGCTAAAATTAATGAGGTTCTGCTGCATGGACCCCCTGCTTCAATCCAGGGTAAAAATAAATAAACATTTAAAAAAGGATTGCTCCTTTAAATAGGATCTTAGATGTAGTACATATGGGTTAAAGACAAAATCCAAATAATGTGAGAAGTTGACAGTTAGCTAATCTATCCCTACTATAATGGGCCTGCCTTGGGGGTTATGTAAATTCATATGAACCTTCGGAAGATAACAACATGCAGGAACTTTAGGATTTCTGTTCATTAAATACTCAAATTCCTTCTGACTGATGATACCTTTTATAAGTCTTTTCATTAAATAATTCTAAAGCTCTATACAAAATTCATTAACTAGGATATTAGTAAAAAAAATTGCATGTTTTTTGATCTGATAACAAACTACCGTATGAGCACAAAATATGAACCGTGCTCAACTGGACTGCTAATAGGGATATTACGTACTCATATTCATAGGTTCTCAGTCTGTGTGGACTAGGTTATCGTAGTCCAGTGTCCAGGAACCCCCAGCTGGGGGGTTATGAGCTTCTTTATCATAAGTAGTTTTATCTAAAACCACCAGTCCCCCTCCCTTGTCTGCCGATTTTAATGATGATATCTTTATTATCTTTTAACTGTTATAGGGTTTCTTTTTCCTGTTTATTTACATTTCTCTTCTTGCCCAATTCCTTTATCCTGTTGTTCAGCACCAAGTTAAAAAAAAAAATATCTACAAAATTGCCTTTACAAAAACTATGCCAACTTAGGCAGTTGCCAAGGGCGGCACATTTTGGGGGCAGTGTGAGTGGAGGAGGAAGATGAACGACGGGTGGTGGGCAGGGTGCAGGGTGGCGGAAGAGACGGGCGGTGGCATAAGAGGAAGACTAAGCACCGTGGAAGCGGAGCAGAGTGTCAGAATTAGGAGGACTGCCGGGAGGAACGCGCCTAAGCCACCCGACACTTTCACTGTCTGCTGCTGGTACAGGGCAGGTCCTCTCAGTCATCTTCCTCTGCTGCCTTGCTCCGCTCCCGCGGTGCTCCGTCTTCCTCTCCTGCCGCCGCCCATTTCCGCCGCCACCCTGCTCTGTGCTCCCCGCCCGTCTCTATCGCCGCTCCGCTCCTACCTTCCTTTGTCTTCTACAGACCACTGGTAGACATTAATTGGGTGAGAGGGGGGGGGGAAGAGGAGGAGGAGGGGGTGAGAGAAGAAGAGGGAGGAGGAGGATGAGAGAAGAAGAGGAGATGGGGAGGCTAGAGAAGAAGAAGAGGAGAAGGGGGTGAGAGAAGATGGGGTGAGAGGAGGAGTGGCAGTGAGATGAGGATGGTGGATGAGAGAGGAGGAGGGGGAGTGAGATGAGGATGGGGGATGAGAGAGGATGAGGGGTAGTGAGAAGGAGGTGAAAAAGGAGTCAGGTGGATGCGAAAGAGTGGGGCTACTGAATACCATTTTTTTAAAAATCCAAAAGTGTGGGGGGACGGGGGACACAGGGCTCAAGGTTTGCGTAGGGTGCCGAATACCCTTGCACCAGCCTGGCAGAGGTGTAGTAGACAGAATCAAATGCTTTTTCATAATATGAGTCCTAAACTAAGAGTATTACTTCAGGAAATCATTTCTTTTAGAATTTGGATGGGGTCAGTTGTGTTGTATCCACTGCGAAATCCCATTTCTCTTGGCCAGGTCAAGTTCAGTGTCTGGTGCAGCCAATTGGTGAGTATCTTCAAAAAAAAATTGTAAGTGATTGGATGTAGACTATGTTTGAGATGTATGTGTGTGTGTGTGTGTGTGTGTGTGTGTGTGTGTGTGTGTGTGTGTGTGTGTGTGTGTGTGTGTGTGTGTGTGTGTGTGTGTGTGTGTGTGTGTGTGTGTGTGTGTGTGTGTGTGCATTTGGGGCATTCCTTTTTTTTTTTTCCTTTAGTTTTGCTTGCGGCTGCATCAAATGCCAGGAGCTCATCAACTATACTCCTTACATTTGACTAGTTTAGCCAGGGAAGTCTATGCCAGTTCAGAGACGGGCAAATAATTGTGATACAAAGGAAAGAGAGAACAATGACCACCTTATAATCTGACATCTCATTAAACTACATTGGTTGCTTTAAATACCTCTTAACTCCTTAAATCGAAAAATATTGACACTTCCTGAACTGATGCTGTGCAGAATAAGCACAAAATACCTTTGAAACAAATGTTGTACATGAAATACAGTATATTCTGTACTGTAAGACAAAACCCTTTGCACCATATTTATGCTAAATTTACCTTGATAAACTGACCCCTATGTATCTTGTAGTTTCTTTATGAAGCATGACACAGAATATAATTTTGCTGAACTTATTACATAGAAGATCTTTCATTTGCAAATTTGAGAAATCTGCAGTGATAGTGTCCGTTTTGTGGCTTTCATTTAAGTGTACAGTAATTTTTGTATACCGATAGTAAATGCTGCAGAAGTACTGTACCATAACTCAGGTCACTTGTCACCACTTAATCTGACATTAGCTTTAGCAGTGCCGTGGGACAACATTATGCAGCAAGCAATTTCCCTACTTGGATATTGAGCTTGCTCTCTTGTTGTGAGGTAAGCAGGCATCTGCAATTGTGACTAAATACCTGATTTTGCTTCTCGGCAATGCCTGAAGGATATAGGACATACAGTAGATACATTTTCTGAAATGTATCATATATTTTTTATATATAGGATCTGATCTGATACAATGTATAAACAGAAGATCAGGAGCGCACACATATCCAGGTGTATATAAAAATGAGAAAACCGCACATATACTGCAATAACGTATATAAAAAAAGAGCAAAAATTGTTAAAGAATAAATTGCTCGCTCACATATTCCGTGAGTGATATTTGCCGTGTGGTTGTGTAGAGTAACCAACTCATGGATATACTCTCGTGGCGACGTCCGTCAGATCCAGATGAGTATGTATGGACGGACAGGGGGAGGAGATGTCCATGTAGGTAAAATAGAGAACACAAAAATAGTGCAGGTTGCTTTGTAACAATAATCAATAAAAAAAAAGTAATACACTCACAAACAAGCTGTGATTACAGGCAGTGGGACCACCCAGGGTCAGGCAATGGAGGAAAGACAGCACTCCTTTCACTGGTAGTCCACCCACAACGGCCGCGAAGGTACCTTACATCCCTGAAGAAGCTAGCTGTGTTATAGCAAAACGCGTAGGAGGAAAAGAGAAGGACAAGTCATTCTTTACTCGCATGCACCGTGTGAGTGTATTTTAATCATTATTTTATCCATTAAAATCCCATACTTATCTCACCGTGGAGGTATTTCTTTGCTCTTTCTTCTAGGCATTCTTTACTTCATCATTCTTGGGGTCAAGGATTTCCCCTATGTAAAGGAGCACGAGCCGGGTGTAGCAATTACTCAAAGTGACTATTCCTTCCTTCTTTTTTTTTTTTCTCATTCACCAACTATTTTTCAATGTATATTTTTTCCTGCTGCTGCCCATATATTACTTATATTCTATATATTTGTATCTGTTTTTATTGATATGCATTGGTTTTACACCATTAACTGTGATTCTAATACCCACAAGAGTTCTCTGAGCGCACAACGTGGGCTGGTTTCTTTCTTTTTAACACATACTGTATATATTTTTTATTTTTCCATTTTGATTTCTGTAGTCATTTTATTTTGTTGGCTCCTATTTGTTTCATTTTTGGCTGTTTGTATTGTGTTTCCCTTGTCACCTTTCCCTCCCTTTCTTTTGTTTCATTGTCTTTTCATTTTATTTTTTTGTTTTTTGTGGAGTTTTGTGTGTTAGTGTTGTCTTGGTTTGTCTTCCTGGCTTCACATCCAGCATATTGTGATGTGGTATAGGCAGTACATGATTTTATTCTACCCATTCCCACTGTTTTGAGGGAGTCCTCATACTGGCATTGTTTTCCACATTTTGGTCCATAGACATTTTGATACACATCATCTTTTCCAATTATCCTTAGAGACTATATACATATCATATTTGTGTATATAACTACATGTCCATATACACATATATGTTATTTGGCGCTGTAATTCCAAACTTTTTTTATCTATCTATCTATCTATCTATCTATCTATATATATATATATATATATATATATATATATATATATATATATATATAAACTAACACAAACAAAGAGTAGCGCTAAAGTGTGAAGAAGACCTGGTGTTAATACAAAATGTGCATATATATTAGTGAATAATAACAAAATAATAGTAAATAGGTAATTTAACACCCAAGAACATAATAGTAAATATATTAAAAGTGAAATATAAAAAAACAAACACGTGAAGTTCGTAGATGAAAAGTCCAGATCAGGAATCAGTCTGTATGGGGAGGCAAAGCTTCTGATGATGATCTCGCCAGATCACAGAAATCTACAAAAAACAAAGGAAAAGAAGCGCCAGCTCCATAGCATAATACTGTAAAAATAGAGGAATCTTTAATAAAACTTGGAGTAGTCACCCAAACCTATATTCACATAGTGGGGGAAAAAACAATCATTTGAGACAATCCGTGACAGCAGCGGGTCAGCGCAGGTGTAAATGCAAACAGGTGGCCAGGACCAGTGGATATTGCAGTCAGTCATAGTAAGTGGGGAAGAACAGTCCACAGAACTCGATATTAGATATATATATATATATATATATATACATATATATATATATATATATATATATATATATAAATGTAAATACAACTGTATGCTCATCTGCATGTCTTAGGCAGGTCTGCAACCCCACCTTTCACCATTATCACCCAGCACACAGCACTTCCACTGCAGCAAGTGATTCTGGGAAATGACATGCAAATGAGCACACAGTGCCACTTTTTGCTTCAAAAACCATTTTTAACATGGTTCCCTATAGGCTTAAGCTTGCTGCATGGTCACAGCTTTGAGCACAGCCAAGGTTAAGGTGCATAGCCAGAAAACCCACCCACAGACAGCTGTTTCGACCTTAATGGGTCTCATCAGTGTGGGGTTGATTATATATTTTATATATATATATATATATATATATATATATATATATATATATATATATATATATATATATATATTTCATTGTATAAGATGCAGTAATCTATACAGAGTATTCCTCAGTAGAACCCCAGTAGGGCAGGCCCAGTATTTCTTACATGTACATCAGTAAGCATAGCAGTGAAAAATGTTTTGATTTATTCCTATCCACCAACAATTCTGTTTCTTCAGCCCAGTTAAATTTCTGCTGATCTTCCGTCTCGGAAACATTTGTCATTCATATAGAGTGGTAATAAAACCAGCAGCACTAGACAAAGACCTCTTGCTAAAGAACGGGATAGATGTGACCGAGATGCTGTGATCATCACTTCATCATTTTTATGTTGATAACATCTGATGAAACTCAGCATTTAATGGATGGAATCTTATTTCGGATCAGGGTCAGTACCTGAACAGCACTTTCTAGTACTGTATGTGAGTTTTTTTTGTTCAAGGCATTGATTAGCGCTCTAGGACATTTTGTCGCAGCTGTTACACCGCGACCAAATGACCGCCGACGTTTAGCCACTGCTCACCTCGCCACTGATTATACACTCAGCCACTTGCTGCTAAGGTAAGTGACTAACCTTAGCCGTTACCCTAAAAAACCCTAATACTAACGCTACCTTCTACCCTAAAAACCTTAACCCTTTATCGAAAACCCAATGTCCTTAACCTAACCTCTAAAACCCCTAAAGGTACCCCCTACCCTAACCGCTTAACCCTAAAGTTAAACACCTACTCTAGCCGCTAAAACCCCTAAAGTTATTCCCTACCCTAACTACTAAACACCCTAAAGTTAACCCTCTACCCTAACTGTTAAAACCCTTAAAACTAAACCCCTACCATAAAACGCACCTTCTTGTATAAGTGGCCGGTGGGAGAAGGTTCAGCGGCAGAGCAGCATAGGGTTTCCTTGAGTCTAAGGCTTCGCCCCCGGTGGCCGCGGCTACGGGCATGACGCTGTGCGCACCGCACACAAGGTACAGCCCTCTATGGGGCCGGCACCAGTCGGCGTTTGTGCACGATGTGCACGCACAAAGTGCGATGCACGACCTCCTTTTGGCGCGGCGGCAGTTCAGCCAATTATGTCATGGCCGCGCCCCCGCCACTCCTCCCCGTTGCGAGTTGCCTGGCGTATAACAGATCACGCTGATGCAGGGAACAAGAGCAGCCAGGCACCCCGCACACGCACCACACGCACACTGGAGCCCTAGCCTTAGGCTAAGGCCCCGGTATCTCCGCTGCAACGCGCGCCCGCGAGATTGGCGGCGCGTGCAGCCGATTACCTGGTCTGCAGCTCATTGCAGGAAGAGACCGGGGGGGCGTGGCGGGGGGGGTGACTGGGCGCGGCCATGACGTCACCCGGCAGGTTCGCCCTCATTGGCTGAACCGCCGGGGGGCGTGCCGGAACGCTCGACGCGAGTCCTGTTCTCAATTCTATTGAGAGCAGGAGCAGCTCTCGCCTCAGCGCTGCGGCCCCCCCTCGCAGCGGGCCCGGCGCCATTGAGGGGAGGGCTCTCGTCCGTGCAGCGTCCGCCACAGCGGACGCTGTAGTAGGCAGCGGGGTCAAGGCCTTAGTCCCTGTGGGGAGTTGCTCGAAGCGGGACGGCCGCGATCAGATGCCCCATTCTGTTGATTAGTGCCTAATTTACAATGAATCCTTAAAATGACGACCTTATGAATCAGTGGCAGTAATTCAGAATTGTAGCAGTTATACTAGCAGTGGCAGTGGGTTTAGCTCTTCCTTTTATGTGTTGAGGAGATGTAAAATATGTTAATGTTAATTTGACCAATTCATGAACCTGAGCAGTAAATTAATTTGAATGCAAACAAATTCTGCTTTATTGTCTTCATCTGCATGTTTATCCAGCTTACCAGCAATGCTTTAAAAGTTAATTACAATGGAAAATAAACAAATGAGTATGCAAATGAACATCCACAACAGCCAGTTGGCTGCTTTGAGTTTTTATTTTAAATAAAATCCTATGAGCCAGAACCAGTTCCCTAAAAGGATCAGTTCCCAACTTCGTCTGAAAATATACTTTATCTTGTTACAATGTGCTGTATTTGTTCAATTAAGCCCTCTTAAAAAGATATAAAGTTAATATTGCATAGAGAGCCACTCAATTAGATTGTTTGCTATTTGTATGTACTGTAATAGTAACGTAGGTTTTTACAGTCTGTGTAATGTTTCTCTAATCTTTAAAGGAGCAATACATGCAATATCGTACATGTGGGTTTTTTTTTTAATTAGTTCTGTAGTATTAGATAATACTTACTACATTTAAAAAAAAAATTAAACTCCATGACATTTTTAATGAGTTTTAATATACAGAGCATCTTGTGATTTCTGTAGCCCCTCCCCAGCAGCGCAAGATTTCTGCAACACTTTCCTGTTTGTGATAATGTGTGATAAATATTCCCAGCAGTTTCAGCTGCAAACTGCAACCATAGATAATGTTACCTTCGTAATATAAGAATACATTGTAGCTGATGAGTTCACTGACCTGAAAGATTGATTGAAACTGAAAGGCAGCCATTTAATGAACCCTGGATAGCAGGATCTTTTCTGATTGCTCAAAGGAGAACGAATCGATCGGCATCTCAGGTAATTCGTTTTCAATAAAGGTAATCAAATGCTGCATATATATATTTTTTTAAAGTGCTGTTTGGATTGCCTCTTTAAAGGTCAACTCAACAAAATACGAGAGAAAATTGTCATTGTTAAATTAGTAGTTCAGAGATCTTGTAGCTGTCATGCTGAAGTTGTTGAACGCAGTGATACCTTTTATAGAACCAACGCGAGAGTTATTTATAGATGAAATTATAGTGTACAGAGCTTTTGAAATCTCCAGGGCTGTTCTTCAAGTGCACATTAGACAAAGAAAAGTAAGGTAGAAGTGATACTTAATAGGTAACTCGTGGTTCAAAAAGAGTGCAAGCTTTCAGGACCACAAAAGTGTCTTTTTTACCTAGTGTACATTATCATTTAATTTATGCAGAACCCTCATCACACCCCACAATGAATCTATTGTTGATTAGAGACAGTGGCATAGGTAGACATGGGCAGGTCCCTGGGCAAACATTTTCCATTGCGTTTGCTGACGGCGCATGCACGATCAGCACTTTCCGACTGCGCATGCATGATCGGTGTTTGACAGTCGCTTATGCGCGACCGGCAAGCTCTGATCGCGCATGCCCGTGAGCGACCGGTAAACGCCGATCGCGCATACGTGGTTGGCCAGCGCATGCACAATCACCAAATATGGATTGGTCACCCCAGAGGACGGGCCCCCAAGAGCGGGCCCCCAAGAGCGGGCCCCTGGGCTATAGCTACACCACTGATAAGAGATGTGAGAATTATTCTCAGACATTCGACTGTGCCACGAATATGGCATCTATTTGCACGCACAAAACACATTTGCACACGTGACTTATTCGTGCCTGGCATCTCTTCCCCCTGCCTAGGTGCGAAAGGTAGCATTAGGGGCCATTCTCAATCGAATTGAATGAAACAAATGTTTCTAAACATTTGCGACCAAATATTATGACATTCGCGAAAAGGGAGGGCGAGGAGAATACGGCGGCAGGTGTACATCTGTCGGAAATTCCCCATGCAAGATCCGAGATCGAATGTGCGACCGCACATCACATTTTGTCTAGAACACTGCAAAGAATTTGCAGATCAAATTTGGACCCATTGGCCCATCTCTATTGTTGAATTACAGATGTAGCAGGACTTACTGTTCCTGGTGCTGCAAAACACCAACTGTAATTCCCCCCGCATTTATTTGCAATCTGCGGTTCCCTCGCGGCCACCTTACAGCTGCCGAGTATCTTAGGCAAAGATATTCAGTGCGCCACCTGCCGACCACACGTACGGAACTGCATTAACCGAAATATATTTATTCCGGCTGACCGTTGCCGGGCCTCGGATTGCCCACAGACAACAAGGTGTTCCCGCACGTTGTCGTCTCGCACCTTCTCGCGGTCACGGGCAGTGCAAGTCTTGCTACATCTGTAATTAATGCCGATTATTGAAGATAAAGTGTATTATTCGTTTGATTAAAACAAATTATTAGTGCATTATTAGTGCACTTGCAATACCTTTGATAGTTAATTTATGCATGTTACATGAATGCCAGCTGTCCCTTGTTTAAGTAGCTATTTCAAATAAACCTGAAACTACATTGATATGTGAGGCACTGAATAGCAAAAAACAAGGCAGCCCTGGGAAACTTTCAATTGTTCCCCAGAGCGTATTGCTCTTTCTTTGTGGCTTTTTGAGTTATCCCTGATGGTTCATGTCCCAGAAAGATGGTTTAAGAATAGTAAATGTTCCTAAATTAGAGTTCCAGTCAACTGATACAGAGGAATCATTATTCAATGTCACACATGCTGTATGCTGTGAGGAACAATGAATAAATAACATTCAGACCTCTCTCACTGAGAGAAATCTTTCCTTTTTTCAGGAAACACATCATAAGGTGGTTTAGGTCACAGATCTCCCCAGATGAAACAAATAAGACATTCATATTTCTTTGGAACATATTCAGTGTTATCACTAGAGCTGTGCGAAGCTATACAAAATACAGCCATGAATTTTTATCATTTTCTTTTCCAGTGTCGCCAAGCCTCAAAGGTCTAATAAAGTCACGAGATTAGCCTTAAATTGAGCAATTGCGCATGTTTTCAGTCACATACCGCCAGACAGCGAGCGGAACTTTGTGTATCGGCCCTATTTATAGTCTCAGAATTAAGCTAATCTAATGATTTTAGAGCATTGGGCATATACATCGATATTACATTGTATGTAGACTGATTGCTGAAGAATT
This sequence comes from Ascaphus truei, assembly GCF_040206685.1. NCBI lineage: Eukaryota > Metazoa > Chordata > Amphibia > Anura > Ascaphidae > Ascaphus > Ascaphus truei. The sequence continues at coordinate 23,403,300 of NC_134499.1, forward strand.
TCCCTGGTTCACGACCTTGGGCAAAAGTTTTGCACATCTTTAGGTATCACAACAACTTCACTTGGCCTTCACCCATTACTGCACAGTCAATAGGCAAAAAGCTATTTGCTCATTTTAGCTTCAGGTCTGAACTTAAAAAATCCAGGATCCAGCGGACATAGATACAGTATAAGTATCGGAAAGCCCCAGGGGGGGTATTTGTGTAGACGCCTTGCTTTCATCTGTGGGGTTCAAGTACCGGATTAAGATGTTATAAACTTGATGTCTTTATTGAGTAACTTTAGGAGAGACACTTATCCCTTTAGGTTTAGTTTTTGTTTGCATTGTCCTAGAGAATTTAGCAAGTGATTTTACTACTGAGAACTACTGCTGTTCTAAAGCCTACATACTCTAGGACCCACTAAGATGGACAATTTACTGCCTACCTGCGAACATCGTTCAACTCTAAAACTGCAGAACATGGGTAAGAAAAATATTTCACTAGATTTATCAGCAGAATAATAATCCTATTGTTTTAAGTGATTTTTTCAATAATAAATCTGGTGCTGTTTTTTTGGATCAGTTTTGCTCTAAATTTACATCTGGAAGACTTTCATGAATAGACCACTGAATCGAAAGTTGATGATCCTATATTTCCATATGTACGTCCATTAAACTTTCCCATTTGGTGAAAATCCTCATGGCTTAAAAAGAAGCAAGATGTCAAACAGGGTCTTCTCAAGACACCGCTAAAGGTTAATTTCTTTTTTGCCAACAACTGAAGGGTTCAATTAAAACCTATTGGGCCATGCTACTCCATAAGACACTTGCCAGCCCAGAAGACACCTTGTGAGCCATTTAAGTGGGCCTTAAGGTATCCTATGCCATGGCAATGCTTAGGAAACATGGTCCAGAGGGGCAATTAAGAGAATGTTTAGTGGTTCCACAAGTCTCTTAAAGCATTCAAAGGACCATTTGCAAAGTGGGATGTCTGCACATCTCTGGGTGAGACTTTGATGCATCATGTATACCAGCTGCATTTATCTCTAACTTAGTAGCTTTCCAAAACCGATTTAATCAAATCAACTTTGCTTACTATGTATATTTTTACAAACAGTAGGACATATTTTTGTAGTTTTTTTGGTGCTTTATTTATATTGTATTCAGCAGGGACTGGTACATCTCTTTTGTGCCTTACACATATTTTACAGACTGCATCTTAGTAAATTTTTCACCAATGAGGCTCTCATAAAGCAATCTAAATGACTGTAAGATTGAAGTGTAAACCCAGAGATCAAAGGGCTGTTAGACATGACTTACCTCTGGTCTCATCGAGGTGACACCTTGATGCCATATCTATTTAATTCAATGCGAACTCCAATGTTGCCTATGTGAATTAGTGCATGTCCTGGGCACTGGTTGCCAGAAGCCTTCCTTCTACTAGATATCATTTTTTCTTTGATTTATCTTTGATATGTTTTATATTCATATGAATGAGATGCAGTACACATTCCTCATGAGATCAATTTGCAAGCCTTTTTATGGTAAAAAGACCAGTTCCCTAGTGTGTGTACTTATTTGATATGGAAATACATGTGCTTGCCCTATATCCCGCCACATCCTGCTTGCTAGCACGCTTTGAGAAATGTTGTCTGCTTTGGAATAAAGGAGTATAGCTTCCTTTTCACATCATGTCTACGTAGTGGAAGTACCAATTCTACCCAAGATCTTACACTCCATCATGAATCTCTGTTCGAGAAGCAACTTGTATTGAAAGCTGGGAAAATATATCTTGAAGGTGTGGTTCTGCCTAGGGATTTGTTTTCTTATAGGTGGGACGCAGTAGGTTTCCGGAGCTACTTACCTCCCGTAGGTGTTGCCAGTGGCATCCCTTGCTGGGTGAGCAATATGTAGCCTTAAATCTCCCACGCTAGGGGAGCCAATAAGAAGCTGTGAAGAAGCTGTGATGTCATCTGTCTTAGCTTCCTATTGGCCTAGCGTCACATGGGGAATTTAAACCTCCATGAAGAACTGGCAGCACCTACGGAGATAAGTGTCTCGGGAAGCAGGAGCCGAAATTAACGCGATTCAGCTCCAGAGCACCCATTTAGGGGAATATAATTTTTTCACTTCAACAGCAGCTTTAAGGTGCAGCAAGACACACTGAGCTTGTACAATAGATAACAGATTAGTATTCTTTTTCAAAACCCAAACAGTATGCGATTGGTGGGATTTTATTTTTGCTAAATTAAGAAAAAGGAAAACAATAACGAAAGCAATAGCCTATGTTTAGAGTGCCACAGTGTTCTTAAGTAGGGAAGTTAATTGGAAACAATTAAGCAGCCTCTTTTTGTACTTGCAACAAGACATTACAATTAGTACTGAAGGATGAGGATTTCATATATCCCAGTTGCTTGCAAATAGGGTTGGATAAAGCCCATAAATCCAAATTTAGTCGCATTGGCAACATAATAATAATAAAATACATTTTAGTATGTCATCAACAACATGAAAACAGACCACGATCCCAATTTATTAGATGTAAGGAATCCCACTTTAACATTACATTGGTAGATTCTATAAGACATAACAGAATGAATGCTGTATGTATTTCATCTTCATTAAGCCACCATTATTAGTAAATAATTATGTCAAATATTATATAATAAGGTAATAAAAGGCATTGCATTGGAATCTATTTTTTCCCCTGCACTGATTAGTTTAATGTAGCACGAGATGAGTTTATACATGAAAAATGTCATGAAAGAGTCAATAATGTTGTACAAAATTACATTACATTGATCAAACAATAATATTCAATACCTCAATTATTTATTTGATCTTTTGAAGATCTCGAAAAGCTTTGTACAGTAAGATTTGCATGATGGAATAATAAACTGGACTGAGATAAATGATATGTGGATAACAAATATTAATAAAAGCACAGATTCAACATCATCAAAACCCAAATGTCATTTCCTTTCATTATATTTTTGCATAGTGGACCCAGTAGTATGAACTAATTGATGATTTGCTTACACTTGCATGCATTCCTTCTTTTTAACCCACCTGCTTGGGGAAGGTCCATTAAGTAGAGCTCATTTCAAGCACAGATGGTCCAGAATAGCTTAATGTCTGTCTGGTGGCCAGCATAAGAGAACTCTCGACGACCATCTGAAACTTTTCATTCACACATATACACATCCAAGGAGCAACTGAAATCTTGTTTATCATCTTGATGAACAACCTCTTTCGTTGCCGCAGGAAGCTCCACGCGCGCTTTGCAGAGTCAAATACTATTAACTAGTCATCAATGTCAGAAGAAGGAGCTATACATTTTGCTACCTGCGTAATAGTTAATGGCATCCATGAAGTCTAACACAAATCAGAGCGCTTTTAAGCTTTTTTTCTCCTTTACCTCTATGTTCTGACTCTGATGCAGTGTAGAAACTAGTTATATTTTTGAAGAGGAAAATAAACATTCTTTATTACCTCTCAGCTAGAAATGGCTAAGCAGATGACTTTTTTTCTTTTAACAAGTAATGCACATAGGAACAGCAGTTAACTATTATAAATCTCATTGCGGGGCACATTTGAAGTACAATGTTCCACTCTATATGATCCAGTATACATAGTGGCATTAATAAACAGCTATAATTGAACCATTTTTCAAAGCTACAATATTGTCCAATTAAATTAAACAGTTTTCAGAGTTGCATTTTCTCCCTTACTGTTAAAATTATGCACATTGCTTATCTGTGTTAACTCTTCTGTTACATTATATCACCACATTGTGCAAATGATGATGGTAATAATACATTACATTCATAAGAAGGAGTTACAGTGTCAGTGCTTCAATGAAGAGTGGCTAAAGCCTAATAAAGTTCTGTACCCAAGCAAACTTATTTGCTACCAGATTGGCTTGAAATGCTTCGTTTTTTTAACACACATGTTGCAGCACATTTGTTATTTAAAAAAAAAAATATTATTGTTATTATTATTACTCATATTTTATTACGTTTTCATAATAAAGAATTACAGTACAATTAAGGATGTATACATTCGTTTGTACACAAGTTAACCAGGGAAAAGGGGGGCGGGGAGGGACACAGAAAGAAATTATGGGTGGAGTGAATGGTGGGGAATATACAGAGCAACACAGCATGTGTAACCTTTTTTTGTGGGGGTCATCAGTATAGGCGCCCAGGTTCCAAAGAAGTTTGACCATGTGTCAGTGATAGCTAGCCAGTCTCTCCGTTTCCATAATTAATAGAACCTGGTTTTAACGACCGAAAATGCAGGGAGATCCTGACACTTCCAAGATCTGGCAATTACACATTGAGTGGCTGGGAGGATCTGGAAAATACATCTGTTGATTGCCTTGTCTGGATTGGAAGGGATCTTACCTAAAATTAATGCAAGGGTGTGCAAACATTTGTCAGCGAGCCCCTGTCTGCTCTCCCCCCCTGCCCGCGCCTCCCTCCTTACCTTGTCACCGGCGTTTCTGACATCACAACGACATGTGATCCCGTGGAACCATTGAAGCCATGTTGCCATGGCAACGTGTCGCCAGGAGCCAGCGGAGATCAGGCAAGGGAGTTACAGAGGCCTTGTGCGCGCTCCCCCGGCATTTAATTAAAATGCTTTGGGAAAAAGCACAGGGCGTTGTAAGCGCCGTGCCCCCCCCGCCCCCCACCCCAGAAAATCTTGCGCATCCCAGTTTGCGCACCCCTGAATTAAGGGAATCCTTGGCAAGTCTGATCCAGGAAAGGGTATATACCTTATGTATCCGAGAACCTGAGTCCACAGTTCAGTTGATGAATCTTAGGGCACTCAAGCCAAATATGTGAGATTGTTGCTCGTTGGCTGCAGTTCATCCATCACAAGGGTGATGAAGATGGGTATATTGAATATAATCTGGCCGAGTCAGGTACCAATGATACAGTAATTTATAAGCATTCTCTTTTATTAATGTACATAGTGACCTAGTGGCAATTATTTGCCAGGTGTTCTTCCACTTCAGGTTCTGGCCTATTTCTTGTTCCCATGATATCCTATATTTATCTTTTATAGACACGACAATTGGAGAGAAGTTGTGATATGTAGTAGAAGTAAGCTCAGTTTCATTGATTCGATTCTGGCACTGATGCTCAAAGAAGGTGCCATTGGGCCACATTAAACCCTTTATTAATAAAATTCATAATTTGTAGGTATTTATAAAAGCCCGATCTCTGGATTTTAATATTGCCACAGATATGAGAAAATGACTTCATAGAGAATCCCGAGATCATATCTCCCACTTTGTAAATTCCATTCGCTGCCCAATTAGATACTAGCTTACCCACACACCCTGGGGGAGGGGGGGAAATCGGGGTTATTCCCCAGTGGAATTATCGAAGAGGAAGAAAGCAGGTTAGTTGTAGCCCTCACACGATCAGACTGCACACAGGAATGGTTAAAGACTGGAAATCCTCAGAGTGATTTAGGTCTATGTTGCCACAGCAAGTCAGCTAGTGCCACCTCCTCCAAAACAGCTTCCTCTATTTCTACCCATCTATTACTGAGCGACCTTGTAGGTGAGGTCAGTAAAGAGTCCACACACTGTACTTGTGCTGAAACAATCCTTTTGGTGGTTTATCTACCACAAAAGTAAACAGAAAGTTAGATACACTGCCCCTTTAAGGCAAAACAACACCATAAACAGAAAAGCCTACTCCACATTAGGGAGATTAACTAAACTGAACTTTCCCTGACTAACCGACTGGTTAGCTAGGCTAATTACCAGTTTTAACAGAAGATAGCATAATACAGTACATCTGTAATAAACAATAAGTTCTTATCTGAGGTGCTGGCAATCCGTCCCAGAAACTGTTAAGCCTTGCAGATAGGTCAGCCCTGCTTCCTCAGCAGGCCTTGGAACTCAGGTTATTCACAGAAAAGCCCAGCGTCTTTGCAGGCTTGTTCAGCTTCTTGGAGATTCTGGTGCTGGGTGTGTGGCCCAGCTGGTCGCAGCATGGTCTGGGACATTTGGTTGCGGCTGTTTTGCCACGACCAAATGGTCACCACTGTTTCACCACGACTCATCCTGTCGCCGGAAGCAGCTGCCACTGGCCACTCCGCTTCTAAGATAAGTGCTTTACCCTAAAAACCCCTACCCTAAGCCCTTACCAAAAAAACTACCCTAAAACTCCCTACCCAAACCACTAAAACCCCTTAAATTAACACCCTAACCTAAGTGCTAAAACCCCTTAAATTCACCCCCTGAACAGTAATAAAACTTACTTTAGACGCGACAGGCGGCGGGTATTCCAACAGCGGAACGGCTCTGGTGGATCGGCTGCGGTGGTGGGTTGAGTTGCAGCAAAGTGCCAGTGGCCATTTGGTCACAGTGAAACGGCCAAATGTTTTATTATGTCCAAGAATGACCTGCGTCTTTGCAGGCATAAGGAACCGTTTCAACCCATGTCCTTCCAAGCTGGGGAAAGACTCAGTTCTGGCAGGCTGCTGACTGCCTTTTAAACATCTTGCAATCAGTAGTTTACTTGAAACAGCTTAAGAGACCTGACACTAGGGTGTCTTCATCTGAGCCTAAACAGAGAGAATTAATGCTTCACTCTCTCATACCATCTCTTTATACCCCTGAGAACATGCCACATGACTAGTTGTCCCAGTTGCGCAGATTGGTAATATTGGGAAATGGAGGGCAGACCTAAACCACACTGTAACAAAAGGGGATTTTCCTGCAAACTCGAGGATGACCTTTATTCCATATGAATCTAGAGATCTCCTCTTGTAGTCCCTTTCAGTCTCTGGTGCAGACTGGGATGAGTAACGTGTGAAAATAATGTAGATTTTGACTGAGAATAGATGGCCTATCCAGGATACTGGAAAGTTCTTCCACAGTTACAGGTCTCTTAGTATTGTATAGGCCTTGGGTGTACAAACTTTTCAGTCTGTGCCCCCCTGCCTGCTCCCCCACCTGCTCACGCCCCCTTCTAAAACCCCTTTCCCCCCATTACCTGTTCTCCGACATCTTCTGACATCACGTCATGTGATGCCAGTTTGCCATGGCAATGCAAAATCATGAGACCCGCGGCGTCATTTGACACCGCCTTGCCATGGCGACACGTCGCCAGAAGCCGCCGGAGACCAGGTAAGGGAACTTATAGAGGCCATGCTCATGAACCCCCGGCATTTATTTTAAATACTTCGGGGAAGAGCGCAGGGCTATGCAGGTGCTGCGCCCCACCTGGGAGCCCCCCTGGTATGGGCTGTGATAATTCCTAGCAATTCTGACCCCCATGGTGCACTATTAAAAGTCAAAGTTGTTTTTCAAAATTGTAGACTATAAGGGGGGGGGGTGATTAATGTCAAGGGCCTCCAATTTATTATTGATTTTGAACCCAGACCAGTCCCCGAATTGTTGAACGGGTGGAGAGAAGACTAAGCAGGGATATTAGAGGTTTCACAATTGTCAATAGGATGTTATCTGCGTGTAGAGATAATTTATACTCTTTCTGTCCTATCTGACAGCCTGAAATATTGGGGTGTAAATAGCAGGGGGAGGTGGGAAGGGGAGTTTAGGGTAGAGCCCCGTCTAGTCCCATTAGAAGTGCTAAAGTATTGAGATATGCCGTGTAGCTTGATTGCCACTGAAGGGGCAATAATTATTATTATTACATAGGGCATTTATTCCCGTTGGCAATTTAGGGCCAAATCTTAACTTTTTTTTATTTATAAAATGTTTTACCAATAAATAATACACTGAGAGTTCCCTCTCGTTTTCATGTATGTCCTGGGCACAGAGTTACAGTATGATGACAATACATGGTTACATTAAATTAACAGTGTTGATACATTCAAATTGCCACTTGACTTGAGAGAGACTATGAACTTGGGAGACGTGCACAAAACAACACACGTACCGCGCGGTACTGCGCATACCCGGAAGTAGCAGTGCAGAGCAAGACGGAGACACTACTCAATCCCATTGCACGGGATAGACTGTCTTGAGCTTGGCGTTGCTTCCCTTCTACCCACAGATGGGGCAGCATGGACTGTACCACTTATGATCTCACTGGATAACATGACTTCAATCAATTGAAGACAAATGCTTGATAGATTGTTTCACCTTGGCTTTTTAGTGAGCCAAGAATACAGGAAAATCTATTTTAATAAATACAAAAATGTTCTGCCTACCAATTTGTTTAAATTTGAAAATGATTTCCTGAGCGCATATCACACACGATTATTGACCTTCAAGCACAAGTTACCTTCTCAGTTCACTGATGCTTCAAAGATCTGAAAGTCAGGACCAAGAACTGCAAATGTCTTTCCGAACTTACTACTTTTTATTTCAAAGAACTACAAACTCATTACTACGGTGTACCGTCAGCTACTCCAGCCATTAGGGGGTTAAATGTAGTTTTTTTTAATTAGTTAGATATAAAATATATACACAAGTTCAAACCTTTACTCAAAAACAGCAAGTTTGACCCTACCTGTCTCTCTATCGCCCTTGCTTGCTGGCTTGCGTGTGTCTATATATGATGCATGAGGGTGTGTCTGTTTTTATATGATGCATGGATGTTATGTGTGAGTGTGTTTATATTATGCATAGATGGTGTGTATGTGTATTATATATGGTGTGTATGTGATGCACGGATGGTATGTGTGTGTGCAGGGCCGCCGATAGCTTTCCCGGGGCCCAGGACTACAGTTCTGATCGGGCCCCCCACTCCACCGGGGCTCCCCCCCTTTCATACCTCGCGAACCCCTTCTATTTCCCTCCCTCTTCCCATTTATTTCTCTCCCTTCTGTCTCACCTCTCACTCCCCCCCCCCCCCCTCCATCAATTACCCCACTCAATCCCTGGTGTCTGCAGGGGGCCCTGCGGCCGGCACTGCAAGTTGGGCCCGACTCTGGCCAGGCCAGGCTGCCGGTCCAGCCGGGCTCTGGCTCTCTTCCTTCTCTATCCCACGTGCTTCCAATGCTGGCACATGCACCAGGCATCCCTCTGATGCCACGTGCCGGAAGTTGAGCCAAGCTTTCTTCCGGCACGCTGACGTCAGAGAGGCCCGTAGCGCGCCGGCATTAGAAGCTTGGCGTGCGGCAGAGAAGGAAGAACAATAGCAGAGTGAGTGTAGTGCTCAACAATCAGACCCGGTTCCGTCTGTAGAAAATTGGTGAATGAGTATCCAGATGAGGATGGAGTATCCACAGTATGATAATACAATTGAGCTGGAAGGGATAGGTGTCTAGTGGAGTCCACGAGACACCCACATCAATTGACACTTCAATAAGCACCCTACCAGAATGTAGATATGTATGTAATAATGTTCGTTGTGTACAGGATATATCTTAAGGCACTGCGGCTCTTTACCTGTACACTCCAAGGGACACTCCCATCGTCTGTGGCGTGCAGTCCATCCAGGTGTAGATTCAAAGTTGTAGAGGATGTAGATAGAGCACAGCCAGGGAAATCATCCTTTTGGTATCCAGAGAAGGGAAAAATAGCCAGGCAATTCCAAACTAAATAAATGATCAATTTATTGCATGCTAGAAAAACAATAAAAACGGACTACATGAACGCACCTACGCGTTTCATGCAACAGCACTTTATCAAGGTGTACAAGGTAATGAAAAGGCTGCTTCTTTATACTCACCAGAGCTGTCCGTCGCACCATCAGGATGACGTCATCAGCGCGCGTCTGCAGACAACGTCTCGCTGACGTAACGTGCATCCCCATAGGCCGAGCAGGTCAGGTGGTATACTATTTTTTCTTTGAATAAACTTTATTCATACAAAACAATATAACACGACAATAACAATGTTAAAAAGACACAGAAATCTAGATGCTTGAGAAGCTGTAACCCTGAAATAATATATAGTAATGAAGGCATATAGAATAAAGTATAATGCAATAAATCATAACATATAAGTAATAACAGCATTAAGTAACACCATATGTACATTATATACATTATTTATATTATTTATATATCCAAGCCTTTTCAACACAGTATATATTCAGGGCATGAATTAAAAACCTTGTTTTTCACAGAGGACAAATGTCAATATGTGTGGTGTTATACAATCAAAATGGAACTATTATGTTCACATAACCCCTCATATAAGGGGAATACCCATGCCAAGGGGAATATATATAATAATATTTTTTCCCTTCTCTGGATACCAAAATTAGGATTTCCCTGGGTGTGCTCTATCTACATCCTCTACAACAGAGAAGGAAGAAGCCTGCAGCTGATGGAGAGCCAGGGCCCGGCCGAGACGGCAGCCGGGCCTGGCCAGAGGTCGGGCCCAATGTGCAGTGCCGGCCGGCCAGGCAACTCGCAGATACCGGGCCCGGGACATCTGTCCCTTCTGTCCCCCCCTGTCGGCAGCCCTGGCTGTACCACAGCAAACTTGTTTCTTTTGCATTCCATAAAACTTTGTCTACACCACTGATTAATTCATCTTATGGATCTTGCATAGAGCAGCCATCCATATACTGTAAGTATATGCCCCAAATCATTCCTTACCAGGTCAACAGCATGGGGACATCTGCAATCTACTTGTATGTACATTTCAAGTTCAAAATATCAACTGCAGCTAATACAGTATTGTCTGGGGGAAAAGGAACAGATATGAAAATAAGTCAGGACTTCCTTTACCTGACCAGCACACAGTGGTTTATGCATCAAGATCTTCTTAATACAGATCCGGATACAGCTTTGTACAATAAATAGCCAAGTAATTCACCCCATAACATCTATTGCTACATGAAATGCCCCAAAAACTGACAAATGTGTGCATACCATTTTGATAATATAACGCTTATTCTTCACTCACTGAAGTGGCTGATCTGGTCATTTTCAGATGAAATTCGCTATCGACTTAAATGGGAAAAACTGTGTGAAATCATGCTGGAGGAAGCAGCTGCAGATACGTTTCCCACACATAGCTATCAGACAGGCTATTCACCCTCCTACAGACCCACAATGTATTAACTTCATATTGACTCTAGAAAGGTGGCCTTTGTCAATCCTCTGAGTTTCACAGTTCCATCCCAATAATAAGATAATCAATAAGGATGCAACTTTGCATCACCAAAATCATACAAATCTTTAGTATGCATTAGTAGTTTGGTATCAATAAAAAGGTTCAATTAAGTTCTTTTTCTTGATTTATAAACTTTTGATGGTCTAAGGCTTCTGAGAACAGTGTTGCAAATAAATAAATGCCCAAGAAGGCAGAAAACAAAAGCTGCCTTGTGAGTTTGCTTAGCACTTTCAATGGTGAAAAGGTAACCCCATTGATAGCACTTACTGGTACATGTATATTTTGGGAACTCAACACTGCTTATGAAAAAATATTATTAAAGCATTCAAGCTGCAAAAATGTTTTTCCCTTTCTATATTATATGTAGATTGATAAACCGGATGCAGTTCTGTCCTATATCTGTCTCATTATTGATAGCATTCAATAATATTTTATTTATTTCTGGATGTTCCCATTCATTTATTGCTTGGAGCCTTGCATAGGGTTAGTGATTTTGTAACAAAACCTGGCAAAACAACTGCGCTCCGTGGATTCATTTGTAAACTCTCTATAAAGTCTATGAATTATCAACATTAAATAAAATAAATGTCCATTATTACGGCACTGTAATGAACAACCATACTGGACAAGACGTGAAAGCTCAGGAAGGGTTGTCATGCCGCTGAGGGAGATTTCTAAAACTTCTAATGACATGCATTGGGATAATGGAAATATTTTCAGGGAGAAAGAGGAGAAATGTACATTTTAGCTCACAATCAGGGAGTCTCTCTGATAAATGGAAAGCATTGGATGTGGCTGATATGTGAACAACCCAGACAACATTCCCTGATTTTCTGGGTCTGGCTGATTTGGGAACAGCTTCACGGATATTTTGCATCAGCAAAACTGAAACGTGAATATATTGTAACCTTTAAACCAGGCCTTAACAACTCCAGTCCTCGAGAGCCGCAAACAGGCCAGGTTTTCAGGATATCCCTACTTCAGCACAACTGGCTCAATTAGTGGCTCATACATAGAGTCATACCTAGCCACTAATTGAGCCAGCTGTGCTGAAGTAGGGATATCCTGAAAACCTGGCCTGTTTGCGGCCCTCGAGGACTGGAGTTGTGCAGGCCTGCTTTAAACGAACAAAAGTCAGAACGTTTCCTTTAAAATGCAGTTTGTGACCCAGAAGCCCCCAAATCTCACTGATTTTAGCTCTAGGAGGTTGACATGTTTGACAAAACTGAAAGGAAAGTAAATATATATATATTTATGACAAATAATGTAGTGAAATTTGAATGTGTGCACATTTGTTGCCATTTCTATTCGTGCAAAGTGTGTGGTCACAACTTCCAGTGTCTACTGCCCGGTTGGCACCCCTTTGCTCCACAGGGAGAGACTTCTAACTGAGAGGGGGGTTAGGGGGGAGAGACTTCTAACTGAGAGGGGGGGAGAAAGAATGGACGGAAAATCATTTTTTATGTGTCCCGGTTTCTACTTTTGAAAATCTGGTCACTGTAGAAATGTGCAGTGTCCCTATCCCTGTCCTCGTGTCCCTATTCCTGTCCTTGTGTCCCTATTCCTGTCCTTGTGTCCCTATCCCTGTCCCCGTGTCCCTATCCCTGTCCTCATGTCCCTATTCCTGTCCTTGTGTCCCTATCCCTGTCCTCGTGTCTCTATCCTTGTCCCCATGTCCCTATCCCTGTCCCCATGTCCCTATCCCTGTCCTCGTGTTCCTGTCCCCATGTCCCTATCCCTATCCTTGTTTTCCTGTCCTCGTGTCCCTGTCCCAGTGTCCCTATCCCTGTCCCAGTGTCCCTATCCCTGTGTCCCTATCATTGTGTCCCTGTCCCCGTGGCTCTGTCCCCGTGTCCCTGTCCCTGTGTACCTATCCCCATGTCCCTATCCCTGTCCCTATATCCCCATTTCAATATGTCCTATCCCTGTTCCCCTGTCCCTGTTTCTCTAACCCTGCCCCTGTGTCCCTATCCCTGTCCCCGTTTCAATAGGGACAATCTCCACTGTGTCTGTGGTGTTTCTTCTTATAATGATGCTGGGAGTTTAGCTCAGGGTAAAGGAATGAGAGCAGACAGAGTGCAGATCAAACATATCACATTTATGATAGAAAGCATGTACTCATTGTACTCACATTTTGTACATGAAACAGGTGCATATATAATAAATGAGGAAGACTGATGGTATCGCTGGAGAAATTTCTTTGGTCTGTGCCTCTGTATTGAACCCTTTGGAATCGATCTTAAAGGGGTCAATACAGAGATTCGAAAGGCCATTAAAGACAGACTAGCAAATCTTTTGTGGTCCTTCTGCTTGCTGTTTGGTAGAATCTACGATATCTAGTGTGTCCATCATGGGTTCCCCCCGACACGCCCCCCCCCCCCCCCCCCCCCCCCCCCGCGCGTACCTAGCTGGCCAGGAATCACCCTCAGCGCAAGAGCGCCAGCGTGCCCGCTCCCTCCCTGGCTGCAGCCTAAGGCAGCAAAAAAAAAATCCAGCCTCCACAGCAGTGTACAAAAACAAGTGTGTGTGTGTGTGTGTGTGTGTGTGTGTGTGTGTGTGTGTGTGTGTGTGTGTGTGTGTGTGTGTGTGTGTGTGTGTGTGTGTGTGTGTGTGTGTGTGTGTGTGTGTGTGTGTGTGTGTGTGTGTGTGTGTGTGTGTGTGTGTGTGTGTGTGTGTGTGTGTGTGTGTGTGTGTGTGTCTATACTCCTCCTCTCAAACCCTTAGAAATTGAGTTGTCTCTTCCAAACGAATTCCAAATGAATTTTCAAAAAACAGGGGAGCAGGGCACTGTATCCAGTGAGAAAAAGAAACTACATAGGACAATATTGTATGTGTAAGGTGATATCCACGCAGTGTGATGCTCTCCAAATGTTATATTCACAATGGAGTGGTGTAATCAAACATGTCCAAAATCTGTGGCAATTCTGTAGATGTGATGCCAGGAAATCCAAGTGTACTCAGACAGAAAAGAGGAATAGAAATAGTGCAGACAATATATGATATACAAATACACAGTATGGTAGAAGTAACCCTCTGGATTCGAGGCTTACATGAAGTACAATCTTTTGGGCATAAAGACAGATCTTTAAGTAACTCCCAGGGGGTAGGGTGTCACGATCTCACCACTCGTCTCGGGTCAGTCTCATCCGGCCGCGTCACTTCCGGTTCCACGTCACGCCGGTTCCTGTGGCTGCTATTGGCGATGGACGGAGTGGCTTCTCTCCGTCTCCTCTCTCCGCTCACTGAGTCACTGGTTGGCTGTAAGACTACCCATTTCGCTGTAAAATGCAGCTTCGTCAGGAGTCATACTCACGTGCCCTGTGTCTATACCTCAACTGAGCTTACCTCTCTGTTCACTATATAGAGACAGTGTGAGCCGTCTGCAGCTCAAGGTTTCACACACTAAGGTTAAAACAGTAAGTAATTCATAATTTTAGTGGAGCTTGAATAGGGAGTTAATAGCCTATTGGAGACGCTTATAGCGCAAGGTGCAGGCTGTGTGCAGACCCTTATACTGTATGAAAGTATAGCTGCAATGAACACAGGAAAATGCGGTATGGAGTAACAATACTCACAGTGATAACCGCGCTGCTTTCCCTTCTTCTCCTGGCAAAACAGACCTCCAAGGCAGGAGACCTGTATCTCTCCAGTGCTTGGCCACAATAAGGATACACAGTATAGAAATGGGTGATCGATGCCGCCGAGAAAAAGCAGCCTTGCTCGAAACGCGTGGGATGAGGTTCCCTAGTTGTCTGTCCTTGTTCCAGTATCTGTTTTATGTAGCCGAATAAAGTTTTTTTTAATCTAACTTCTTCCTGGTGAGTCTGAGTCAAACGGAGTGACGGTGGCGGCATCGATCACCCATTTCTATACTGTTCACTATATAACCTGCTCACTTAGCACAGTTTATTCCCAAGTGTCTTGCAGATCACCATAGTGTATTAGTGATCCCTCTGTTGTCTCTCAATGGGATTTCCCTGTTCGGGTGAGCGAGTCTCTTCTTGTGTTGTACGTTGCCAGACAGACAGAAAACTGGATATTATTAATGATAGAGTATAGCTGGACATCTGTTTATCAGTCTCCGGGGGCCCCGTTCTTCCACCCTTAGTCTCAATTAAATGCCTGAGAACTCCCCACATTTGATCACTTTTTCTCAGGTTTTTTTTCTGTGACTGCCTTAATAATCTCTTGATAAGAAGCGGAGGGAGCTGCTTGTTTTTCTTGCAAAGCTGTCTGAGTAAGGTCATCTCTTGGTTTCTTGATTCTCTCTCTCCCTCTCCCCCTGTCTCCTCTGTGACATTCTTTTTGCATTGGTATTGAGGAATTTTTCCATTAATCACATACGTCTGTGTTCTGAACTGTGGGATTCTCTTCTGTTTGTTTTTTTTTTCTCCAGGGTTTTGACCTTTAAAAGTTGTCAGGTACGGCACACCTGGGAGCACGTGACCTGCATACGTGATAAGGGTTAATACACAGCTCCCTAGCTGGCTCACTTTTCACCTTCTGCAAAGGTCCTTCAAATGAACAATATCTCCCCTCAATCAGTCCCAATATACCATCTGTCACGGACAGCACACAAGTGAACATGTGACTTAGATTTGCAACCAGGATTAATACACATGGCTACTCTAGCCAACACACCTTTCTCCTGCGCAAGGTACCTTCAATGAGTTAATATTAACTAGATTGCAATTATATCTATAAGTTGCCACCACCCAAGAAATGTGCAAACATATGTAATTATATATATCAGCAGGCTCTCAGGTCCTTGTTTATTAAAGAAAAACTATGCACTTGACACACAAAAATCTGTTGTAGCAAAAGTGTCCGAAAATGTACTTGACTCTCTACAAAGCGTGCAATCAGAGCCCAAAGCATCACTTCAGCAGTTGCTTAATCAGCAACTATGAGGTTAAATTATAATCCAGCATAAATAAACGCATACAAGCTTGAGTGGTTATGAGGAGCTGACCTGGCTGTGGCATAAATATACATACGTGACAAATTGTAAAAATATTAAAAAAACTACTAAATGGACATACTGTATTTAAAATGACACTGTAACAATCGTATGACAATGGAAGAACGGGTATCTGAAAATGACAAAAATATAACGTCAATGGGATATTCAGAACACACATGAAAGAGAATACCAAAGACGGTGGAATGTGAATGATAGAAGATGCCCAAAGTGGAATAATAAAAAATGAAATAATGCCAATATTTCTAAGACAAAAAGGCACCAATATCATTTTCCATGTTAAGGCCATGCAGGACCAGGGTTTTCAGGCAGTAGATCCAAAACGTCTCTCTTTGGCATATCACCCCCTGTTTAACTGGATTGTACAAATTCCAAAGCTCTATATGACAGTCCAATGGGATTACCCCCATGGGCTAGTGCAAAATGTTTAGACACATTATAGGTTAATAACTTCTTGTGAATATTGCCCATGTGCTCCAGTATGCAGACCCTCAATGGTCATGAGGTGCATCCCACATACCGGAGACCACATGGGCATTGAAAGAGATGCACAATGAATTACATCTTACAATTAAGATACTGTTTGACAGGAAACACCTTTCTTGTAGTGTGTGACGTGAGCTGTAATTTCTCTAGGGAGCCATGCTTACATGCTGTACACATAACACAGCGGAAGAAAACTACTGGTTTAGTGAGCCAGTTCTGAGAATTAACTTTACCAATATTAAAGACACTTGGCCTCAATTTTCCCTTTAAATTTGGAGCTTATTTAAAAATGACCTTGGGATGTTCAGTAATATTAGTAACCAGAATCAGATCTTTTCTAACCAAATGCCAATGTTTTTTGATGTTTTGATGATATGTGTAATTCTTCCAGACTCCCTATTGTATTGTGTTATAAAGGCTTTATTATAATCCTTCTTTTCTGGGTCTATTTTATTTTTCTGGGATAGTGTAACATTCCTATCTAGCAATTGTGTTTTCAATGTCCAGAAGTCAGAGATCGCAGACACCAGGATGAACATATGAGAAAAAACAATAACACAAATGATAGTGCAATCCTGTAGGGTAAAAAAAATATTCCAACTGGGAATGGGGACATGCACAGTGGATAGAAACAAAATATAGACAGATAGCCACTGCTATAGTCCTATGGGGTAAGAGGCTGGAATATGATCAGGTATACACATGACACAGTGGTTGAAATCAAGAATGGCCACACAAATGTGGAAAATGATAAAAAAAGGGTTTAGTAAAATGACATCAGGAGGCACACGGATGCAGTGAGAACTTACAATCAAGCCCCAGAAATCAGGCAATGGAAATAGAGCTTAGTCTCATTCTATTGTGGGAGAGATAACCTGTATGCGTAGTAACTTCTGCAGGGGAGTCAGGCTGCACCGGCGCTTCCTCCACTGTCAGCCTCCGCAGGACGTCCGGGTTAGATTCTCTCCACCAGTATTCGGCACCACGTGACTGCGTCACACTGCGGGCAAAGCAAGCTGAAACGTAGGCTTAAAATAAGCAGTAAGACCGCCAAGTGTCTAGGAACAGTGCTAGAGACGTCCACGAATGCACACCATTGTGTTTTCACAATAGCTTTTTCCAAGTTTGCTTTATCGGAATCTCTCTCAATGAATCTTTCTTTCATGATGTTCGTCTGATATCTAAAGACCTAGTCATTAGAGCAATTTCTCCTAATACGTCTCATTTGTCCAAATGGGAAATTGTTAATCCACCTTGGATAGTGGCACCCTTTCTGCAGGTTGAAGTTATTGCAATCTACTTTAAAAAATATTGTTGTACCGCACCGTTGGAGGAAATATTTATTGTTGAACCAAAATATGTTATGTGTTAGGACAACCCCAATGCTATCAACAATGAAGTCACGTTGTATTTGTGAAATACTACAGTCTTTTTCTAAAATCCATTTCACTGCTTTACATCCATCAGTGTGGGCAATACATGTATATAAAGAAGTGACGTCACACGTTACTAATGTGTACCCTTTTTGACACTCAAAACCTGTTAGTGTGTTAATCGCTTGGGTGGTATCTTTTATATATGACTTAATTTCTGTCACATATTTTTGCAGAAAGAAGTCGATATACAGCTGAACCCCGTTATAACGCGGTTCTCGGGGTCCACAGAATTAGACCACGTTATAAGCGGGATCACGAAAAGAAAAAAAAATGGCCGTCATGACTTACCCGGCATCTACAGTCCTCTCTGCTTGTCAGCTTTCAGAGAGCGAGGAGGAGGGAGGGAGGGGAGGGGGTGGTGGTGGTGTATGTGTGTGTCGCGTTCAAAGGCGCGCGTCTTTCACCTATTACACAGCGTGTAATACAATACACAAAACTCCCGGATCATTGAAAGGAGACGCAACTTTGTGTATTGGAACAGCTTGTGTTCTCCTCCGTAATCTTTCCTCAGACATTAGGGGATTCCTTGTGCACTAAAACAAAGATGTCTGCTCTGCATAAGTCATTCTTTCCTATTCACTTCAGAGATTCTTTGAAAGGTAACCCGCTCTACCCTTTCCTATTAACCCCTCCCTCCCATCAAGCATACACACTTATCCAGCGCAGACCTTTCCCACAGACAAAGTATGCCGGAGAACCCAGTGTAAACTGAAACTTGACTTAAATATTAGATGAATTGTAAAGCTGAATAATGGCCTTTCCCTCTGAGTAGGAACATGTTCCCTGTCAAGGAGAGATTGATGTGACATCTAAACTTCGGAGATCATATATAGACTAGTATATATACACTATATATAGGCTAGTAGGATAAGGTTTGATCAAGTAAACAATAGGGGTTTTTTCCTTTACTTTTTTCTTTGTTTTTCTTGGCTGTAATGTTGCTACCCGTTCCACACCCCTCTCAAGGATATGCATTTGGAAATTACCACCAAAGAAGAACTCTCAGCTGTCACGATAGCTTTAGGGCAGTTTGAAGTTTCTACAGCAAACTTGTTTTAAAGAGGAGCGAGCACCATCAAGTCCACCTCCAAATATGTGTTTATGTAGTATGTCCAGTGTCTAAGTCTATTTTGTGCCACATACCCCATATTTTTTAACATTTAATATCACTAAAAGTATTTTACGTTCTCAATATCCTCCACTGTTTACTAAAAGGGTTTTATATTCATGTTCCCAATAATATATATTAAGAACTAGTCACACAGTCCGCTTATAACAGTACCCACACAATCAACAGGAGAGTGCACTCTAGGGGGTTTCTAGGGGGTTCCTGTGCTTTATATCACAACCCCCAATGTGTGTGTGTGTGTGTGTATGTGTGTGTGGTGAGAGCACATTATATGTGACTTATGTCTTTGCCTGTATTTATTTTACTTCTCCATGTTGTCACTAGTAGGAGATATGACAGGATCATTCCAGTCCCTCAGAATGTCAGGTCCATACAGTGGCCGTGATCTCCGGGCAGGACACTGCATCCTCTGAAGGCTGAGGTGACACTGTAGGTTGCGTGTACAATCAAAAACCACTTGAAAGCCTGCTGCATTTCCTACAGCAACCAGGCATCATCAATCTGCATCTACCCGTGAAATGAGGGATCAGCAGAAGCAGCAGCCACATGGGCTCCTATGCATTGGGATCTTGCATTGCCTGCCCTTGGCCCCCCTCGCTGATGGTGACATGACGTCATGATGTCACATGACCCCGGAGCCGAGGAGGAGGGTTGGTGCAGGCAGCAAGCTCCCTGCAGGAAAGATAGAAAACCGCATGGTAGGATAGCTTCTGCTTTTGGGAGCCACACACAAATCGCGATATAAGCAGATCTGCATTGTAGCGGATCACGCTATAATGGGGTTGAGCTGTACTCTGATAACTTTGAAGTCAGCAAACCTATACAAGAGATGATGGGTCTCCCTGGTGGTTCTTTATTATTTTTATGTAACTTTGGAAGAAAATAAAAAATGGGCATCATCGGTTTTTCTTTATTAAGGTACTAGCTGAGAGCCCCGGCGTTGCCCGGGATGTTTGTGGTGTGGGTGTGGCATTTGGATGGGGAGTGGTCCACGCGGCCCATGTGCGGTGGTAGTGCTGCTGTGGCTGTACTGATGGTGATTGTATTGGTGTGCTGATTTGGGAGGGTTTGGTGCTGATGTGGGGGTGCGGATGTGGGTGTGCCGATGGGGGAGGTGCAAAGGTGGCGATGTGTGGGTGCTGATGGTGTTGATTGGGGGCTGGGAATGGTGGGGAGGCGAGAATGCCAGTGTGCTGGGGGGGCATACCGGTGTGCTGATGTGGTGGTGCTGGGGTGTGTGTGTGTATACATGTTTGTGTGTATACATTGTATGTGTGTGTGTGTATACATGTGTGTGTGTGTGTATGTGTACGTGTGTGTGTGTATACACGTGTGTGTATATACGTATGTGTGTGTATACACATGTGTGTGTGTATACACGTGTGTGTGTGTATACACGTGTGTGTGTGTGTGTATACACGTGTGTGTGTGTATACACGTGTGTGTGTGTATACACGTGTGTGTATACACATGTGTGTGTATACATTGTGTGTATGTATATATTGTGTGTGTGTATACGTGTGTGTGTATACACATGTGTGTGTATACACGTGTATACATGTTTGTGTGTGTGTATACATGTTTGTGTGTATACATTGTATGTGTGTGTGTGTGTATAAGTGTGTGTGTGTGTGTGTGTGTATACATGTGTGTGTGTGTGTGTATACATGTGTATACATGTGTGTGTGTTTATACATGTGTGTGTATATACATGTGTGTGTGTACACGTGTGTGTGTGTGTGTGTGTGTACACATGTGTGTGTACACATGTGTGTGTACACATGTGTGTGTGTATACACGTGTGTGTATACACATGTGTGTGTGTATACACGTGTGTGTGTGTATACACGTGTGTGTGTGTATACACGTGTGTGTGTGTATACACGTGTGTGTGTGTGTATACATGTGTGTGTGTGTATACATGTGTGTGTGTATACATGTGTGTGTGTATACATGTGTGTGTATACATGTGTGTGTGTGTATACATTATGTGTATGTATACCTGTGTGTATACGTGTGTGAGTGTATACGTGTGTGTATGTGTACATGTGTGTGTGTGTATGTCTCCATGTGTGTGTGTGTATGTCTCCATGTGTGTGTGTGTATGTCTCCATGTGTGTGTGTACGTGTACATGTGTGTGAGTATACGTGTACATGTGTGTGTGTGTACGTGTCTACGTGTACATGTGTGTGTGTGTGTGTGTACGTGTACATGTGTGTGTGTGTGTGTGTGTGTACGTGTCTACGTGTACATGTGTGTGTGTGTCTACGTGTACATGTGTGTGTGTCTACGTGTGTGTGTGTCTACGTGCATGTGTGTACGTGTGTGTGTGTGTGTACGTGTGTGTGTGTACGTGTGTACGTGTGTGTCTACGTGTGTGTCTATGTGTGTGTGTGTCTACGTGTGTGTGTTTGTGTCTACGTGTGTGTGTTTGTGTATACGTGTGTGTGTGTATACGTGTGTGTGTATACGTGTGTGTGTGGTCTACGTGTGTGTGTGTGTGTCTACGTGTGTGTGTGTGTGTCTGTGTCCCTGTGTGTCCTTTGGCCCGTGACTCCGCCTCAGGGAAGGGGGGGGGTGGGGGGAAGGGGGGGGGGGGTGGGGGGGAGGTGGTGGGAAGGAGGGGGGGGGGGGAAGGGGAGGTGGGGGGGAGGTGGTGGGAAGGGGAGGGGGGGGGGGAAGGGGAGGTGGGGGGGAGGTGGTGGGAAGGGGAGGTGGGGGGGAGGTGGTGGGAAGGGGAGGGGGTGGGGGGGAGGTGGTGGGAAGGGGGGGGTGGGGGGAAGGGGGGGAGGTGGTGGAAGGGGGGGAGGTGGTGGGAAGGGGGGGGGGTGGGGGGAAGGGGGGGAGGTGGTGGGAAGGGGGGGGGGTGGGGGGAAGGGGGGGAGGTGGTGGGAAGGGGGGGGGGGGTGGGGGGAAGGGGGGGGAGTGGTGGGAAGGGGGGGGGTGGGGGGAAGGGGGGGGAGGTGGTGGGGAGTTGGGAAGGGGGGTGGGGGAGGTGGGAAGGGGGGTGGAGGTGGTGAGGAGGTGGTGGGAGGTTGTAAGGGGGGAGTGAAGGGAAGGTGAAGGGGGGGTGAAGGTGGGGGTGGAGGGGAGGTGAAGGGTGGGGGTGGAGGGGAGGTGAAGGGGGGGGGAAGGTGAAGGGGGGGGGTGGAGGGGAGGTGAAGGGGAGGTGAGGGGGGGGGAGTGGAGGGGAGGTGAAGGGGGGGGTGGAGGGGAGGTGAAGGGGGGGGTGGAGGGGAGGTGAAGGGGGGGTGGAGGGGGGGTGGAGGGGAGGTGAAGGGGGGGGTGGGGGGGGGTGAAGGGGAGGTGGGGGGGGTGAAGGGGAGGTGGGGGGGGTGAAGGGGAGGTGAAGGGGGGTGGAGGTGAAGGGGAGGTGAAGGGGGGTGGAGGTGAAGGGGGGGTGGAGGGGAGGTGAAGGGGGGGTGGAGGGAGGTGGAAGGGAAGGGAAGTGAGGGGAGGTGAGGGGTGGGTGAGGGGAGGTGAGGTGAAGGGGGGTGAGGGGAGGTGAAGGGGGGTGAGGGGAGGTGAAGGCCACTCCCTCACCCGTCCGGCCGCTCACTCACCCGTCCGGCAGCTCCCTCACCCGTCCGGCCGCTCCCACGTGGATCTGAGGCGGGAGGCAGCTTGTTGTGGCCGCTCCCCCGCTGTGTCCCGGGCGCTCGCTCGCTTCGCTGACTGTAGCGGCGCCGGGGGGGTGGGGGGGGTGGAGGGGAGGTGATTTGAAGGGGGGGTGAGGGGGTGGGTGAAGGCCGCTCACTCACCCGTCCGGCCGCTCCCATGTGGAACTGAGGCGGGAGGCAGCTTGTTGTTGCCGCTCCCCCGCTGTGTCCCGGGCACTCGCTCCTCCGCTCACTGTAGCGGCGCCGGGGGGGGGGGGGTGTTTGAAAGCGCGGGAGACACGGGGAGAGGAGGAGGTGCGCGCCGGTGTGGAGGCTGATTTCGGGGAGGAATAGGCGGAGGCGGGTATGTGAGCCCCCCCCCCCCCCGGGTTATACAATGCTGCTAATGTACACCCCCCCCCTACTGTGTGTGTGTGTGTGTGTGTGTGTGTCCCTGTGTGTGTGTGTGTGTGTGTGTGTGTGTGTGTGTTTGTGTCCCTGTGTGTGTGTTTGTGTCCCTGTGTGTGTGTTTGTGTCCCTGTGTGTGTGTTTGTGTCCCTGTGTGTGTGTTTGTGTCCCTGTGTGTGTGTTTGTGTCCCTGTGTGTCCTTTGGGCCGTCACTCCGCCTCAGGCCAATGAGAGGTGTGCGGGGGTGTCCTTTGGGCCGTCACTCCGCCTCAGGCCAATGAGAGGTGTGCGGGGGCGGCCCAAGGGACCAATGAGATTTCCCCTAGGGACACCGGACATCCAGCAGGCAGGCAGGCAGGCTGGCATGCATGCATGCAGGCATACAGTGCTTTCACTAATATAGTATAAGATTGGAATTCTTTATCATTTAAAAAGAGAAAAAAAAATGTTCTTTGCATGTGTTGATGATCCTGGATAGATCCTGGTGGGGTTGAGCCTCAGGAAGTAACTCTTATAACTCCAGTTTAGGGGCCTTTCGATAATAAGGTAGTATTATTCCTAGTTCATTTCACTTATTTTTCTTCACCGCCAGAGAGGTAGCGCCAAGGTATTTTGCGTTTTTTCATTTAAGATACACAAAGATTTTCCATTTTCTAACAGGTTAGCCAAATCTTTTTTTAAAGTGAAAGTGAGATCCTTATTAAGCTCTTCATAAGTCACTGTGTAACCTAATATTTTATTCGCTTCTTTTAAATAATATTCTGCATCCATAATAACAACCCCCCCCACAACCTCCCCCCCCCCCCACCCTCTTGATTGCTTGTTTTATGACAATGGTCTTGTCTTCCATTAGTTCATCCAGTGCCATTTTTTCTAGTTTGGTAAGGTTACCATTATATTTATTCCTTGCCTTACTTAATTTTTTTAAATCTTCCTGAATAGATCTGTGGAATACTTCAAAATTGTTTCCTTCACTCCCACTAGGATAACATTTCTCTTCGTGTGTCAACTGGCTTCCTCTCTTTCTTTGTTTGCTTTCTGTATAAAATCCATAGCTGACACTCCTTATCTGCCACCAGGCTATGTGCATTAGGATGTCATGCGCCAGATACACTGCCGACACACTTAATTGCAGTGCGGCCAGATCCGCAAGCCGGGAGATTTCCCGGCTTGCTAGTGGCCGCCCCGCGCGGTCACGCGTCTTCGGGAGCCTGCGCCCCCTGCACGCACGTCCAGGGCTCCCCGAGGGAGCCCTGGTGTCCCGCGATCGCGGGACGGCGGCAGGGGGTTCCGGGGGACCCGGCGGACCCGGCAGCGGTAGGGAGAGCGCCCCGATCGGAGGGCGCTCTTCCGCTGCTTCGGCGCGCGCCCGTCACCCTCGGGCGCGCGCCAGGCTACTGCTGCGGCCAAGAACGGGCAAATGCTCGAATAAACTTGGCCGCAGCAGTACATAGCCACCCTATGTGTTTGTGTGTGTGTGTGTGTGTGTTTCTGGTGTGTGTGCGTGTAACATGCCTCTGTGTATGGTGTCTGATTCTTTGGTCAGTTGATTGGGCTTGCCCCCCGGATTAAAATTTGCCATCCAGCCCCTGCCGCACAGACATACGATAAAGGTCTTTTTTTTTTAGTCAATAGTAGATATAACAGCCTACCAGAAGAATTGGTAGGAGAAAATACAAGAAAGATGATAGGCACATAGGTATCCTAAATATGGAATAATCATGGAGTTGAAGGGGATGTGAGGCTAAATAGTATCCTAAAAAAGGGGTATCCTTACTTGGGTTGGTGTTCCTTATCAGCCATTAATAACTATGTTTCTTAGGTCATGTATAGTGATCACTTGTGTGTATCTGAGCACATTTCATATTTCAGATTAATAAAACAAAAAACTGCCATTGTGCCCGAGGTACGTATTCAACATAAATTGCATAACTGCCGGCATAAGTAAGTATTTCAGTAGAAATTCACTCCACACATACTGTAGGTTTCAATTCAATATAATGGTAAATCATGAATTAATTTGTGTTGTGGTTAATTAAATAATACAAACAATGCATCAATGTACCTATACGTTTTCATCATGCGATAGCTATATTTCACCTGGAAATTCCTTTCAGTGAGAAAAATGGTAACCCCAAGGAAAATAACAAAATGTTCTTTATTACTAACATAAATATTCAAGTAGCTGCTATATCTCCATGAAATACTGATATTATTATTACTAGTGGGCATGTTTCCTTTTTAATACATTGGATCATATATTAGTCATAAGTAAGGCTGTAAAAACTACTGTGTATAATAAATTTAAATGAGCAAATGAAAAACAGTGGAAATGTTTTTCTCCACTCATTTGTTCTATTATATGGTTATCTGTGCTACTAATCTTCGTACAGGTGTATGTTTTCAATCTACTTACTGTATGAAACTTGTTGTCTTTATCGAATTGGCAAAAATAATCAAATGCATTTTGCAATTTAGTGAATTTATTTAAAACAATACCTGCTTCCCCCAAAACTGTTTAATTAAAGCATTTTTCAAATTAATGTGGTCAGCTAGAAGTTTTTACAGGTTTATAATACAGGTGGGATATAGACACATACAGTATCCCTGTAGATTTTCAAATGTGCATTATTCTTGTGCCAGTGAATCTTTATTACAAGATTACTTCCTATGTACATAACTGGCTAGACCGCCCCAAGGCAAAAGTGATCTAAAGACAGTGGCATGTTTAATTGGTTTAATGGCTTGACTGAAATCAGCCAAGTATAATGGTTCTGTCTGAAACATCCTGGATGACTGCTGACAGGAAGTGATGTCATCTTGTACGAAGCTACCACCACAGAGATCTTGCTTCCTGGTAAATCCTGCCCTTACTCCCCTGACAGGAAGTAAGCCTCTCGCTGGCCTTTAAATAGCAGGCAGTTGGCCTTGGATTTTGCTTGTGCAAAGTACTTGTTTCCTTGTACTTTCTGAGCTCTACCTTGCTTTTGCATTGCCTGCTGCCTATCTCGACCTCGGGAACCAGACCTGACTACCCTCTGCCTGCTGCCTGCCTCGACCCCGGAACCGTACCTGACTATCCCTGCATCTCAGGCCTCTGATCCCAGGCCAAGGTCTGTGTATTACTCCCTACATCTGCCCTGCGGGTCCATATCTGTTCTGCAGTCAGCAACGTTACACCAAGTACTATACTGTATAATTATTTGTAAAAAAAAAATAATTAAAAAAACCTTTAACATTTCCAATGGTAAACAGAGGGTTTGGTGATTTTGCAATCTTATCAAATGTGTTGCAGCGATAAAACGGCTTGCCAGTTCTCAAAGCCCCAGATAAACCGTTCTTTGTGTTTCACTCTCGGTACCACACTTATTGTTGTTTCACATATTGTTTTGTCACTATCTGAATTGGGTTTAGTGCACCTTGTTCACTCAGTGTCCATAACGATTGGACACGTTAATTTTTATTTTATCTTTATATCATCACCTTATTATCACTTTTATCACCTTAAATCATTGTGTGTTGGAGGGCACCGTCAATAGTATTTTGTCCTTACATTCTCTGTACGCAAAGTTATAATGATGCCAAAATTGTCAAACCGATAAACATATGTAGCTGATATACTTGTATTTTGTGGACCGTGAATAATGCCATACAAATAAGTGAACAGTTACTTTAAGGGAATTGAATATTTCTATTGAATCTAACTACACTGATAAATTGTAAAACAAATGTTGACCTGTCATGTGGGATTGCCCCTTTAAGTAACTAATGGTCTTACATGTATTTTAATAGGGTACCCATACAATTATCAATTGTAGCATCATTTCATTATGTCTACAAGTAATTATGTGACATATAGGGTTGCCATATTTAAGTTTTTATAATACGGGACGCCAAAATCCAGTATGAAAGTGTGATGTCACAATGAGCGATGAATGATGTGCAGATGCTGCGAGATGAATGGTATCTCCCGCTTGACCGCTATATTCTTTGATTTTTATCGTCTCTGCTCTTGGCGGGACGGGGAAAGACATGCGCTGAACTAACAAGTAGCGGGGGGAGAACTAGTAACGCCCATGTGGGTGGTTGTTATGAGATGACCAAGCAATGTCCTAACTTTATTATTTTAATAATTTAGTAAGGCGACATGTATCGTAAAAGGGAATTATTACACTCAAATAGAAATCTATTATGTTTTTATGACTGATTTCGTTACAGTAATTTTAAGTTCAGGCATTTCACATCAAGGCGCTAAAATACAGGACAATTATGTGTTTCACCAGACTTTTCTGGGACAACAATGGGACAATCTTAAATTCCAAAATACACAATATGATATTGAGCAGGTAAGAAGAAAATCAGAATTCAATAGTTCTGGCAGTGCAACAACTAGTGTTTCCAATAATAATAATAATAATACTAAAAATAATAGCATGTTCTTGTACAGCGCTGCTAGTTTTACGTAGACATTTTGCAGGCACAGGTCCCTGCCCAGTGGAGCTTACAATCTATGTTTTTTTGGTGCCTGAGGCACAGGGAGATAAAGTGACTTGCCCAAGGTGACTCCCCTGCTTCAAACTCAGTGCTAGCCAGTGTCTTGACTCACTGAGCCACTCCACCCATTAGTTCAAAGTGACATATTTTTACATTTGTATGGCTGAACACCAACGAATAAAGAAAAACACAGTACACACAATTCTGCATCAGACAACATATTTTAGTGTACAGTACATTATATTATTCAACTCCCTCATGACAGATCCAATATTTGTTGGGACGATGTTTGGCATTTTCTCGAGTCGCAGCTGTATTCTACAAGGTCACAAATAACTGCGCATTTCAAACTTTCATCATCCTCCTTTCCATGTGAACCCTCCTTATGGTTACTGAAAAATGTGTAGACTCTAATGCTAATCACTGTGCTAATGTTCTTTGTGTCTCACCAGAAGGAGGAACTTGTGAAGTTATAGCTGCACACAGATGTTGTAATAAGAATCGAATTGAGGAAAGATCACAAACCGTGAAATGTTCTTGTCTCCCTGGCAAAGTGGCTGGAACAACGAGAAACAGACCCTCCTGTGTTGATGGCAAGTATTTAATCTGGTTCTCTTAAAGTTCAGCACCACACAAAGTAACACAAAGCAACAAGGTTTGTGCACATGAGTATTAAAGCTGTCCATTAACAGCAACTTGAAACGAGCCAAGTCTTCTCATGAGATTACTATTTCTATAATGTATTTGTCTCTTCTATAAAAAATAGCAAAATCAAGTTTGTTGTGTTACTAATAGGGAAAATAGCTGAAGCGCTCAAATGCAGGTATATCTCAAAATGATAATAAGCCAGACCACTGTACCAGGGTACTAACAATTGATATAGTACCTATTGTGCCATATAATGGGTACTATCCTCCTGAAGACAGGTGGTGTGTGGTGCAACCCACTCACCATCAGTCTCATTGGCAGGTTCCCCTGAAAAATATGCAAATACTCACATCCTGGTAGGGCAGGCAGGCAGGCAGGCTGTGCAGCTACTCAATGCAATACAGGGAAAAGGGAGTTGTTGTTGTGTTACTAATAGGCCTGAGGGTGTAAGTATAACAGCAATCCGAGTGAACATTTTTGTTTGCGTTTTTTTTAATAAATAGGATTGAAGCAGAGGGGCTCCGAAACTCATCCATTTACGCTCCAGGGACTCCCTGCTTCCTGAAATACTTACCTCCGTATGGGGTGCCGGTATCTCAGCGCTGTATAAAAGGTCCTGGTCACAAGGGCCAATAGGAAGCCGCACCGGATGACGTCACGGCTTCCTATTGGCCAGAGGGAGCTTTAAACACCGCCATTACAAGAACCCCAGCAGGAGCTGCTACCGACACCCCACATAGCAGTAAGTATCACGGGAAGCGGGGGGTCACTGGAGCTGAAATTAATAGGGATCAACTCTGCAGACAGCCTTCTTCAATCCTATGTTAAATGTTTAAAAAAAATGTAAACTTCTTGGATTGCTGCTTTAATAACAAAGTGCTAATTTATAATTAAATATGAATTACCATAAAATGTGAATTTTTCGGGCATTTATGCTTCTTTAACTGAGAAAAATGTCCTATGTGTATTGTGCAGGTTTTGACTTAAAAGCATATGATTTTTTCCCTTGACATTTATTTCGTATGAATGATTTCCATGTTATACGTCAGTTAAAGTTCCAATGCCAACAGCTGTTTTGAAAACCAATAGCATGTTTCTTATATATCGTCATTGTAGAGGAAAAAGTCATTAACTACAGTCTTTGAGCACTGAGGAAAAGGCGATTAAAGGTTATTTTTGACAGGAACAATTCTGTATTTCGAAAGGAAGGTATTATAACAAGTGCTGATGATAAAAGGTCTTTAATGAGTCTTTAGAATTTATTTTCTTTACGAAACCTATTTTCATGAAGAAAGAAAAACAAATGCAGTTTTACATCTACAACGGCGATATTTTCAATGCTGGTTAAATTGTACTGTTCCCTAGCTACATACAGACATGCTGTATACTTTTTGTTAAAAGATCTGTGTTAGAGCTTTGAGAGAATTATGTAAAAAAAATCTGTAAGCCCTACTATGTAGGAGAAGAAAAAATGAGGGACCAATGAATGTTGGTTTAATAATTGTGCTTCAGTTCAAATAAATGTCTTGACCCTTGCATTGGTTGGCTATAAAAAAAATATTTACAGTACTAGATTCAGGCACAATACAGTTGTTTGGAAACGTACAGTATATTAATGAGCAGAGATTGGCGGAAAAAGCGGTAGATCTTTCCATGGATGTTGGATGCTAAAGATGTCAGTGGTAGAAGAAGGGGAAAAGGTTCTTAAAAATGTCACATTTTCACATGTATATATTTTGTTGTACCATTAGTACGGCAGGTTACCATTAAAGTACTAAATTTTTATTTCCCCCATTTAAACGTATTCATTTGATTGTCCTATTAGATTTGACATCACTGTAATTTGCAACAAGTCTGCATTGATCTCACTTGAAAGTTGACTCTCAGGCAAAAACAGAGATAACAGAGAGTTAAGACCATTAGCACCATAGTATTTATTACATTTTACAGAGTGCAAAACGATTAAAATACCAAGACAAGTTTAAAGTTCTAGTAACCTGAGAGAAGTATACAGTAGATGTGTTGTAGGGTGTGATTTGGCTGAAGCTCAATCCTAACAATACTGAAATAATGATTATGGGTTCGGCAAGACACCGGCGTATGAGGACAGGGGGTTTGCGAGCTTCCCCTAATCAATGGTTGGTAACCTTGGCA
This sequence comes from Ascaphus truei, assembly GCF_040206685.1. Taxonomy (NCBI): domain Eukaryota; kingdom Metazoa; phylum Chordata; class Amphibia; order Anura; family Ascaphidae; genus Ascaphus; species Ascaphus truei. The sequence continues at coordinate 23,433,677 of NC_134499.1, forward strand.
GCCTCTTTGACCATAGTCTCAACATGTCAACCCAAGTGGTCTCAATTGTTGTCTGATTTTTTTTTTTTTATCTGAGTCTGTTTCGGAGCTTGTGTCCACTTTGAGTCACTGATCCATGCCTTTGTGTCTATGTGATTGGAGTACGGAATGCTTTATATGCAAGACTACAGGTGTGCCTGATGCGAAGGCTCCAGCTTGTGCATAATACAGCTCGAATGCTGAGACGTGTTTCTCGTTTTGCGCATATAACTCCCATCTTACACGAACTGCTCTGGCTTCCAGTGATCTCCCGATTTCAGTTCAAGTTGCCCGTAATCGAATAACCTTGCAACGTCAAGGGCCTGACTATCTGCAGTCTCGTTTGAAGCCGAGGAGGGATACTGGCTATGATCTCAGGTTCTCAGGGGGCGGAGGGTCCGCCTCTCAGTGCCAAAGGTAATGCGTGTGCAGCTTCAGTGGTCTTGAACTCGCTACCATCAGAGCTCAGGTGTATATCTACTTTACCACTGTTTCAGGCTCGCTGTAGGACTTACCTCTTCCTTCTGGCTTTTCCTGTCTAACAAAACAATTGTATATCCTTTTAATTTGTTTAACTGTAAAGTATTGCAATGCCCCCTTAAGGGGAGGCGTGTTTTTACTCAAAAAACAAACGATGATGGTGATGATGAGATCTGTGAAAGCACCAACATGACACATTATGACCATGATGAGGTTTTTTTTAAAACGTATTCTTTATGATGAGGTTTTTTAAGCTCTGCATACAGTACAGTGTATTTTCATTGGTCAAGAACTTTCATGTCGGTGCTTTAAAAGGTATGAATCACATTGTATGTCAAATCAACAATAAGGTTCAATCAGCACTTCATTTGTCACTTCTGTAAGTTCTTCTGCATTGAAAGTTATCACCTCTCTTGCAAGAAAATGGACGATAATACATTTGTTTTATTTGTGAAATTCTGAAATTACATACATACATACATACATACATACATGAAAATATCTTTTCCTGCAGGAGAGTTGTATGTGCAATAAATATTTAGGATACCAACTGTAATGAGATTTTTTTTTAAATCAGTTCAATCAAGTTGTTTATCTTAATTTATATGGCACGCTGTCTGCATCTTACTTTATTTTCTTAGAATATGACAGTGGGCTGCTAGTTTTGTTTGTGCACTTCACAGCTCCCAAATGTTCTTAGAACAATTACTGAATAATTAATACTTTTCTGAACATATGTAATGTGGGTAAATTCAAATTGACAATAAATCAAAATGCAGGAACAGACAGTGAGTGGTATGGTGTCATATTCTTCTGTACTGCAAGCGTATGTGCAGGAATTGTAATAAGTTGCACTTTATACAGGATATGTCTACACATCGTGGGATGTCAGGCTCAGTAGTTCCACTTATTTAGTTTGCAAGCCCTGTACAATGGCTCATACTGACCCTTCATGTATTTAAACACAGGAAGAATGGGTTTACAAAGCATTTGGTTTGTAAAGTACTAAACGTGTAGGAATGGATAACAATTTTAGTTGCAAGTTGCAAAAGACCCCGCTGATCTGAGTAGAATGCTCTGAAAAAACCATAATAAAAAGAAAAATATTTTTAAGGGAAATGAATTAGAAATATTCTGAGAAAAATGTCATTTTAGTCACCCATATTACACAAAACAATGATTTGTGAAAATCGATCAAATCTCATTCCAATATTAAGCTGGTAATGTATAATCCCATTATCTGATAGTATTTTTGACTGTATATACATGACCATGGAGCCTTCACACAATCTCACATCCCCTGTTAGTTCCCCAAACATAAGCCCCAAAAACACAGAGTAGCCAAGATTGGAAGTCAAATTGGGGAGCAGCTTTATTCATAAATAACAGTTTGTTTAAACGAAATGGGGATGGAAACTGTCTTCCACCCAGCCAGTGTGTCTTTAAGCTGCTATCAGGCCACCATGGCCAGCCTCTGCCACCAGGTGCCATGCAGCACAATGCCCCTTGCAGGACCCAAAGACTACCCAGCCCAAACTACATACCAACCAGCAGATACCTCTTCCCCTCCCAGTTTAGACCTAATCTGCATTATCATCTTCAAAACATTCTCCAAAGAAATTGCGTCAATATATAAAATGTAACCAAAATACCAATGGCTTTCCCCTGGGTGTGGCAAAAGAGGAGGCTTTTCCCCTAAAGTCTGCTTCTGGAGGGGCCTCCCTTCACCCAGCCCAACCACTCTTAACCTCTTGCTACCACCTCGGGCCTGTCCCCAGAGTATGTGTTGCCCTTAGGTAAGCACTGTTAAGGATGCCCCCCCCTCAAAGAAAAAAAAATCCCCCTCCCCCCAAAAAATCTCAGAAAATGTTTTCCCAAAGAAATCCCTTCTTTCGCTCTAGGTAGGAAGCAGGGGTCTTCGTAGCTGAACCCCATTAATTTCATATCCTGGGACCCCTGCTTCCTGAGATACTTACCTCAGAGGGTGCCGGTATTTCAGCGGAAGTTTAGATGTTCCATCACATAGGCCAATAGGAAGCCGTGACGCCATGGGCGGCTTCCTATTGGCCCATGTGACTGGGGGCATTAAACCTGAGCTGAGATACCAGTACCCACTAAGGAGGTAAGTATCTCAGGAAGCAGGGGGTCCTCGGATCTGAAATGAACACGTTCAACTCTGGAGACCCCCTTCTTCAATCCTACATGTATATATATTTTTTTTTAAAGGAAAGCAGCAGTGCTGTTACTCCCTCTTGCCGACCCCTGAGACCTGTTGCCTCTAGGTGGTCCCCTACCTGCTTACCGCCTAGGGATGGGCCTGACCTCCCCCCTCAGGAATGAGAAAGAGGGAAATAAAGAAGGGTAGTGATCTGAGGCAGCCTGACAGTCGTGCTACCCCTTCCCCTATGGGCAGAGGCGCCTTGTGTAATATATCAGATGTTACCTTGTAACGATGCAGTTACTGTATACACAATAAACCGACAGTATCACAGCCATTGGCTCATTTGGGCCATAAGTATGACTGCACCTTTGAAACGGAGAACCGATTACGGTTATTGGGCTCAAAAAGTAATATAGAGCAACGTTAATAAAGTAGTATTTTTTTAGATCTGTCCTCAATAAATTAAACTAAAAAAGCTTCTTGTCATAAAGTCAATAGCTTTATATTTATCTCATATATACTTCCAGTGGCATAAAAAAAAAAACCTCTAAAAAAAAACTACTTGCAATCAATTTTCATTTCTTGGACTAGAAAAAGAATGTTATATTAAAACCAAGGAGTCAGCTTCTTATCCCTTTAGCAGTACTCCAGCTCTGATAAAAGAGATTTCAGGTTCCCAAGTTATTAATGCACTGTCTGTATGAACAATGAGTAAACCTTGGGAAACATTTCACACTGCTGGGAAAATCTATGGCGCTGTCCTCTTGCCATGGTGCTGAAAACCAAGCAAGAGAGTCAGAGTTTACTGTTTGAGACTTAAAGGATACAATGTTTGCTATTGCTAACAGAAGTCAATGTAAAGTCTTTGTTTCTTTACAGAACCACACCACTAGAGATGGGCACATTTTTTGGGGGCGGGTTTTTGATCCGCAACGGATCGGCCAGTTCCTTTTGGTCTGCGGATTTCAGTGATTCAATCTAAACAAGGACGATTCGCGTTTTTTCGGCTTTTTACATTATCATTACCAATACACTCCGTGGATTCTGCAACCCGTAGACGGATTTGTAGAATCCAATCCACGGATTCTTAAGAATCTGCCAATGGATTGCTGAATCCGCGGATGGGATGCTACAAATTCGGACACGGTTATATCCAATGGCGGGTTTTGATGAATCCGTGCAAATTTGACACTGCGACAGATTTTGGGGTGGAGATAAGAGAAAATACAGGAAAAGGATCAGGGTGGATTTGCCTATCCCTACACAGCACTTTACAGTAAGGTATTGCATATCCATCCAGATCTTAAGGGGTATAATGCATCTGGATTGTTAAGCATTGCAGACGTACTTAAAGAACTTCCGTTAGTGTTTATTAAAGACCATACTGGTGTGGCTGGACATGATACCTAAAGAGACAATATCTAGTGACCTTGTATGTCATGTTGTCTAAAATAGATACACAAAACTAGCATCACTGATGTTTATAATGGCAGTTCCTACCAATTTGAAATCCTGAAACAACAAGGCTGGACGGAACTGTTGTTTCAGGATCAATAGCAGTTGCTGAAATAGATCATATAGAAAGTTAAATCCAAACATACTGTACTTAAATAGAATGATCAGATTTACCCTTTGATAATGTTGGAAACTGGAACAGTTATGGCTAGATTCAGTAAAGTGTCCAAGCTCATTTGTGCTCACAATTGCACATGTAAAAAGCCTTGCACGCTAAATCTAATTGGTACTTAACTTATCTACATGCCCTTTCCTCCGATCCTAATATCTGCAGCTCAAACACTTGTGATGCTTTAGAGAGTGAAACATTTATTAGGTGCCCTGTGGGAGACATATAGATGCAATGTTTTCTGTCCTTGCTGTCTCGCCTACGCAGCCTACTCGTGCTTCTATCAAGGGTTGGACTATTTACTCTGCTTAATTGTTTTAAAGTTTCAATTTAATTCTAGGATGGATGGAATTCCAATTTAAACATCTCTACATAGTAGTTATGTAGAATTTCCTAGTTAAATTAACAGGGGTGTCTAAATGTGACCAAAAAAAATAAAGCTACTTCTCTGCACCACAACGTCATGATTATCTCAATGTATATATTGATTTAATTTGTTCTTACTGTTCTTGTATTGTCCCCATATTTCTATACAGTAAAACAAGTCTTCCCCATGCTGCAGAAGAGTTCAACTCCATTCAAATATGTAGAGCTAAAAGAGGAAGGGGCCTTACAACATAGAGAATAGGGGCCTATGTTGGATGATGTGTAATAGTCCCCTTTAATGGGGAAAGTTAAAGATTTGTTATCAGGAATGACCCTGAAATAACGCATTTCAATTTTTATATACCCAATTAAATTTGTTGTTCACCAAGTAATGATAGAAATATAGCATTATTAACTAATTAAAACCTCCTCTTAATGAAACTCTGTATAATTATATCACTCAGTGGATCTACACTGCCCTTCTTCTATCTCCTCACTCTTTTTGCAAATGGCATTTTGTCCTGTTTCAAGGGTCATTTAAAAGCAGCAATTTTTGCCTTTCTTTTTTTAAATTTAATAGGTTTGAAGCAGGAGGTCTCTGTAGCTGAACTGCCTTCATTTCAAATCCGTGGACCCCTGCTTCCTGAGATACTTACCTCTGTAGGGGGGCTGCTGGTAGCATTTCTGCCTGGGCTTTGTGTGATAAACATAACAGTGGCTTCAATGTCCTTCATCACGCAGGCCAATAGGAAGCCGTGACGTCATCCCTTGTGAATTTCTATTGGTTAGGACCTTTAAACCTCCAGAGCTGCAACCGGCACCCATTACGGAGGTAAGTATCTCAGGGAGCAGGTGGTCCCCAGAGCTGGAATTAACACGGTTCAGATACGGAAACCCCCTGCTTCACACCTATTTTTAAAAAAACACATGTTCTGCTGCTTTAAGTCATCAAAATACTGTATGTGACATGTAATGGCCATCAGCCAACTTCTGCTTAAGCCTGCAGACAGGCAATAGATCAAAGTATAGAGGTACAATCAGCTTTTTTTTTTAACACAAAGTAATAGCTATTTATTGGCAAAATAATGATACATTTGAATATAACATGTAGCCCCATGAGCAGCTCTTTACATTATTAGCGTAGAAATTATGTAAAATAGAGGGCAATGTTCAAAATACAAAGATCACAGCATTGTGCATAAAAATGAGCTTGAAGGCAAATCTTTGCCTGAAGAGCTTAATATGGAATCACAGGAGATAGTTCTTTTTTTCTTTTCTTGAGGAGGCTTTTATGTTCTCTGAAAAGCTTATTTACAATCCCACATGTGATGTCTTGGTCTAATAAAAGTTATCTTACATTATAGGCTAAAAGCTGTAAAATTCTGGTCATTATTGAAATCCCTGCTCTCTGATTGGTTAAAATTCTGGGCATTATTCATTCAGCGATGCCCAGAATGTTTGGCAGCTTGCCAAGTGTTTATTTCTAGCCAATCAGTTTTTCTTTTGTCAGAACAGCTCTGAGACATGGCAGGGGAATAGTCAGGAGGCAGGAACAGCTCTCAGACAGGGCAGGGGATTGGTCAGGAAGCAGCAGCCAGTCTGTGACTCCTCCCCCTCCCTCTGTGATCAGAGCTCCACATACACACTTGAGTTGAGGAGGGAGAGAGTGTGTGTGTGGCTGCTGCAGAGTGTGTGTGTGGCTGCTGCAAAGTGGCTGTGTGTGTGTCTGTCTGCGTGTCTGCTGCAGTTTGTGTGTGTGTAGCTGCAGAGTTTGTGTGTACCTACAGAGTTTGTGTGTGTGTAGCTGCAGAGTGTGTGTGTGTGTGTGTGTGTGTGTGTGTGTGTGTAGATGCAGTCTCTGTGTGTGTGTGTGTGTGTGTGTGTGTGTGTGTGTGTGTGTGTGTGTGTGTGTGTGTGTGTGTGTGTGTGTGTGTGTGTGTGTGTAGCTGCAGAGTTTCTGTGTGTGTGTGTAGCTGCAGAGTTTGTGTGTGTGTTTGTAGCTTCAGATTGTGTGTGTGTGTATAGCTGCAGAGTTTCTGTGTGTGTGTGTGTGTGTGTGTGTGTGTGTGTGTGTGTGTGTGTGTGTGTGTGTGTGTGTGTGTGTGTGTGTGTGTGTGGCTGCAGAGTTTGTGTGTGTGTAGCTGCAGAGTTTGTGTGTGTGTAGCTGCAGAGTTTGTGTGTGTGTGTGTAGCTACAGAGTTTATGCGTTTGTGTAGCTGCAGAGTTTGTGTGTGTGTGTAGCTGCAGAGTTTGTGTGTAGCAGCAGCTTGTGTGTGTGGAGCTGTTGTGTTGTATGTGTGTGTAGCAGCAGAGTTTGGATGTAGCAGTGTAACGCTTGTGCTGCCCACGAGCAAGACAGGACCCCGGTACTGAGGTGGGGAAGTAGCAAACCACACACCCACAGCAGCGGCAGCATGCCTGGCAGGCGGATTGTCAAACGTTACCAGGTCTGCGTTGGAGAGAGTGGGTTACTTGCCAAGGTCTTGTAATGGAGAGATCAGAATAGTCAAAGTCCGTTAGCCGTGGTCTGGGGTTGGAGAGGTCAGAATTGTAGAAGTCCGTATAGCCATGGTCTGGGTTGGATAGGTCCGCAGAGTTGAGGGTAAGCCGGGGTCAGTATCCAGAGGGGTTCCAAATTCAAGCCGGGTTGGTACACGAAGAGTAAAACTGCAAGAAGAACACAGGACAAGGAGCAAGGCACAACAGACGCAGGAGCTCAAGGCTACAACAAGTTATGCTCAGCAAAGCAGGAAGGGAACTGCAGAGAATTTATAGCACACAGGAACCAGTAGCAAGGGAGGCGGAGCGGAGGCGCGGCCTCCACGGAGGCAAGGATTGGCTGCAGGAGACAAGTGGGCTAAATGAATACTTTCCATGCAGCTGGAGAGCGGTGCACGTGTGCGTGCCACGCGTGAGAGAAGTGCGGCGCGTCTGAAGGGGCAGAACTAAGCTCTGTGGCACTCTAGTAGAGCTGCGCACGCGTTCTGTAAGCAGAGCGGGGGGGGGTGCGCATGCGCTGGTGCCAGAGTGGAGGTCTGAGTGATGACAGGTAAGGAAGGAACACTTCACAAAGGACGTGTTCCCCTATTCCTTACAAGCAGCAGGTGTGTGTGTGTGTGTGTGTGTGTGTGTGTGTGTGTGTGTGTGTGTGTGTGTGTGTGTGTGTGTGTGTGTGTGTGTGTGTGTGTGTGTGTGTGTGTGTAGAGCTGCACTGTGTGTGTAGAGCTGCACTGTGTGTGTGTGTGTACACACAAAGGTGGCGGCAGTGTGTGGGTATAGATAGCTGCAGTGTAAGTGTATATAGAGGTGCTTTCGTGTATTTACCATTTTATTTAATAAAAAAAATCTATATAACTATACAAAAGTGTCTATTATTTATGAAAAAACTACATTTAGCCTATAATAGTAATAAACCTTTCCCTCGGACGTCCCTCAGGCCTTCAACTCTTCCAGCCAGGGCATTATTGGCCAGTAATGCCCTGTTCTTTGAGGATTATTACTTAATTACGACTATACGAACACTGCATTACAAATTGTTAGCCTCACTGAAAAAAGATTACCGTACAAACGTTAGTACAGTATTTCCATATTGTGATTAATAAGTATTGGATGTAATAGTATAAAGAGAAGCCAGTAAATATATAGTCTGTGTTCTGACGAAGAAATATAAAATGTAAGTCTTTAAGATGAACGTAGCCCTTTCTAATATGGAGGTGAGATTTACAGTACAAATAATTACAATTAAAGATGGACAAATGTGTCAACATATTTTGCGGTGTTCTGAACAAAATTGGATATGCCGACATATTCACAGTCGGTTTCCACTTCATCCCCCGCGCCCCCTTCTGCGAATGCCATAACATCCACCCACAAATGTGTAGACATTTGTTTGGCCCAGCAATTCCAGGCCCTGAAATATGTCTTTTTCGGAGCAAAGAGAGAGAGAGAGAAACATCTGTTCACAAAAAAGAACATACCTGAGGTACCTGGGAGATATGCTAAGAGGATATACAGAGTACATTTAAAGGTTACCTATTAGCATATATCCCAGGTGTGCTGCTTTTTTGAGTACAGGTGTCTCTGTGTTTGAAGGTTGGTTTGAGAGGATATACAGTGTATAGCATTTAGTACTCTAATAAAATAGACCTCCTCTGAAATCTCAAAGCTACATCTCACCGAGAATGTGTCTGTAGTAGATGTACGCACAATGGAGATGTTTTTAGGGGGGAAATAAACATAGTCCCCCATGTAGGGGACTGAGTAACATTCAGCAGGCCCTATCTGAGGGCTGGAAGGCTAGGCTCCATACCAGCCCTTTGACACAAGTCCAAAGAGAGGTACCAGTAGGCAGGGTGCTCTCAACGTCAGACTGGTGTCTGTGAACAGAGTCTCTCTTCCCCTGGGATCTCTCTGGCAGAACAGACTCGCTCTCTATGCTAGAGATCCCATGCAATCTGTGCAGCAGGCTTTTAAACATGTTTCATGAGCCAGGTGGAGACTGGTCAATTAACTCCTGCTTCAATTAACCAGCTCCCTGCTGGACTCATCAGCAAAAGACAGGCTTTATTATATTTTGGAAACCCTTTCAGACAGGCCCTCTTGCAGACCTACATTTTTTAAGTAGGTGTAATAAAATCTCTACATTGATATAAAGCTTCTTTAATACCATAACAATAATGTAATAACAATAAAATATTGTACTTTTATTACATTTTGTATTCAATTATACTTTATTGTATTAACTTGGAACTTACCAAAGCAGATTAAATGTTCTAAAAGTGTCACATTTAAATCCAGTACACATCTACATATGTATCTACCATCTGACCTACACAATGGCACAATTTGCATTGAACAAACATACTCCTTTTTCTGTGACACGCCATTTAAACCATGAATATGTGTGTTCAGTGTACAGTAAATTGGCCCATTGCACATACACAAATAAATGCTAATAAAGCTGGGAAACGTCTTTCGGCGCCAGAAGGCAGGGTCTGGGCTACTTTGACATAGTCAATCTCCCGCAGAGTCTCTAGCATAATGTTCAAGTTTATTTGTTACATTTACATTGGAAGAAATGTAGCTCATCACTGCAGAAGTGCATGAAATTAGCCTTCAAGGTAGAATACGCAAGATTGTCGTAAAGAAAAATATGTCACTTATTAAAAACAAATGTGTCGTTAGTGTCTGGGAGCTTCTGGGGGTTTCAGGTCACATTTTACTTCAGGTCAGACGTGTTCAAGGCCTGTGTTACACGCAGGCCCACATGGCATGTAAGTTGTGCCTGTCTCCTTGGCGAGCCAAACTCCCGGGCCTGTGATGTGAAAAGTCGAATGGTCCATGGTAAGCTCTACCGAGCAGGGGCCCCAGTACCTTCTGTATCGGTTTGCGTCCGTTTGTTCTTATCTGTGTGTCATTCTAGTTACTGTAATTACTGCTCCCCCACTGAACCACGCTGTGGAATATGTTGGTGCTTTATGAATGAACAATTATATTAACAATATAGAAGTTTGATCCACTGGAAAAAGTTTGGGGGTCTTTATAACACCATCATTATCATTGTAGATTTAAAAAAAAAAAAAAAGATAAAGGGGGTTATTTATCAAAAGTATCGCAGATGGAAAAAAGACCTCCTCCTTTTTGAGACAGAGACATTGAAGAGTACAAAGTGTAGTAATAGATTGTTATCCAGCAAGTTGTATCGATCAGGTCAGGTAGTAAATTAACAGCAGTGGAATGCCATTAACTTTTAAACTTAATTGCCTTCTACTCTTAATTTCTATTGAATACAATCAATAGGTGTCAGAGAAAAGTTAAAGGAGTTATTTAGCCATCAATTTTCTCACAGTAGAAAATGCTCTTTTATCTTCCTCCGATTCAAATACAGTACAGTCCTTATTTTTAAATGAGTTGTAAATAAACTCCACTCTGACATGTAAATGAGTTTGGATACAATAGCAGAATAAGTTTCCCACAGTAGGCAGCGATGATTATTAACCTCTTCGGAGTAAATTCTACATCTGCTGAAGTGGCTTTTTGGACCGTTGAATCACCATTGAATGTAGAATGAGGCCCTTAGTGGCTTGACATTGAAGGTAATGGGGCATTTTGGCTGCAAACGTGACATAATAATATAACACATAATGGGAATAAGCGCTTCAGACATAAAAAAAAATAACATTAGGGAAAGGATTCCCTGCCCAGAAGAGCTTACAATCAAAGTGATAAGTAGGAAGAATGTACAGAGACAGTAGGAAGGTGTTCTGGTAAGTGAATCTGCAAGGGGCCAAGGTCAATGAATGAGGTGCATAGTATCAGCCAGCAGACCTACCCATATGCTTCATTAAGGACGTGTTCTAAGATGAGTCTTAAAGGTGGAAAGAGGGGGTGCCAGTCAGATATTGAGGGGAAGGGCATTCCAGAGGTGTGGGGCAGTGAGTGGGAAAGGTTTTAGGTGGGAGAGGGCTTTAGGTACAAAAGGAGGGTATAGAATAAGACCTTTAGTGGCCCATGCTATAAGCGTTCATAAAAATAATCGCTGGGCCATTTAAATTGCCTGTTTTTTGAGCGTTGCTATCACGGTTTTCAGAAAGCCTCGATTACCTGTGATAGCACAATTCCCAAAACTTGCGAGCAGCCAACGATGTGCAGATCGCCTCTCTGAAAAGGCCTTAACTGGCGATTTCTTTTAGCTGCAGAGAGAACTGCTCAGAGAGAGCCGCCTCTCCCTGCGCAAATCTCGCCCGAAATTAATGTTTCTTAATATATATGTTATTACTAGTGTAGATGAGCAGGTGGTCTCCGGAGAAGACCGCGTTGATTTCAGGCCCGCGGACCCCTTGCTTCCTGAGATACAGGCTCTGGGGTGCCGGTATCTCCTATGCATTTTATTCCCAATGTCACGCAGGACATTTAAATGCATAGGAGATACCGGCACCCCATGATGGGGGCTGTATCTCAGGAAGCAGGGGGTCCCCAGACCTCAAATAAATGTGGTTCTGCTCCAGAGACCCCCTGCTCATACACTAATATTAAAATTTATATTAAAATAGCTGCTACCCACAATAAACATTAAAAACATAGCAATACTAATATCCACCTCCTCTACCCCCACGATTGATACCAGAGGCCGTGGGTGTCCGGGGGTTCTCATGTGGTCCCCGCTGGTGTTCGGGGGCCCTCGGGTGGTCCCCGCTGGCCTGCGGTACCAATCCTGTGGCAACATTTTTTGCTGCTATACATTTAAATAAATAAGGATGTGACGTCATCTCCAAGGGTGGTACGTCACATCCTTAAAACCACATCCTTTAAAGGGATGATGTCACATCCTTTTGAACTAATGTAACCTATCACATGGTACAGCAACCAATGGGATTGTCTTCAATAAGTGCTCGATAAGTGGCTTGTGAACGCTTATAGCATAGGCCCAATCTTCACTGCCTGAGGGGCTTGAAACATTTTTGGTGAATACAATTAACTTCCTGTGCTGTTAGCAACCAGGTTCCGTCCTGTCTCAGAAACACATTACTGAAGTTTGTACTGCATATTAGAGTTTGTACAGTATTTGTATTTCCATTTAGGCATCTTATAAAGCCTCCTATTTTGTTGCCACATCCACATCTGTTTTCTCTTTCCTTATAATAAAAGTACTATAGTCTTACTCAGCAGTAAGTATATCAAATGCAATCGTCTGAGTACACTGTATATCTGGCAAAGTAGTCACTCCGTGCTGGTGCTGTCTGGAGGGATACGAGGAAAGGGGGGAGGAATCTGGGCTCTCTTGCTGCCGTCTGCCTATGGGGACTCCACAACCCCTAGAAATGTGAGCTCCTGCAAAGGAGCTCACAGACAAGAAAAAACATAATTAGTTGTGGAGGAGGTGCCCTTTCCACAATCTGTTTCTCCCACTAACCCATATATAGGTTCGCGAATGAGAAGGTATATAGATGATGTCATCATTATCTGGGATGGTGATGAGTTTTCTCTCCTTGAATATATTGCTAAATTGAATGACAACACTTTCAATTTTAAATTTAGCGGAGAGAATAGTGACTCACTAGTGCACTATCTTGATCTTGAAATTTTTATCGAGTCTGACCAGATTTGCACTAAGACTTATTTTAAGGAGACTAATGTAAATTCATATATTCATCCGTCTAGTTGCCATTTTAAACCTTGGATTGAGAATATACCTTTCAACCAATTTATACGTTTGAAAAGAAATTGCACTCATGATGGGCACTTTCAAACTCAGGCACAGTTTTTAAAAGAGAGATTTTTACAAAGGGAGTACGATAAGGAACTAATTGACAATGCAATAGATAAAGCTAATCTCGTTCAAAGAAAGCATCTTTTAAAGTATAAAGGTAAAAAGTCTAAAAGAAATAGCCGCCGTACAGACACATTCAATGGTGTTGACACTGCTTCTATGCCAACTGATGTTACACTTACAAATCAGGCCAAGAAAGGTAACTTTCCAGTGTTCATTACTCAGTTTAATGATAAACATAAAGCTATTCAAAGGGTGATAAATAAACACTGGAATGTCCTCTCTTTGGACCCAGTTTTGGGTACATTAATTCATTCTAAACCCCAAATTGTATACAAAAGAGCACAGAATCTAAAAAGGTTACTGGCTCCCAGTCAACTATGCTCTGATCCCATTAATGATGGCACTATGAGGTCCCATTTGGGATTAAGAGGTAATTATATGTGCAGTAAGTGTAAAGTGTGCCCGAATCTGTTGACTAAGAAGGAATTTGTTTCTTTTGCTACCAAACAGAGCTACAAAATTCACAATTTTATTAATTGTTCCACTACTCATGTAGTGTACTTGATGCAATGTTAAAGTGGGTTTCAGTACCTTGGCAAAACTAAAAGGAGCACGACGATTCGCATCATGGAACATATGAGAATTATCAAAAATGTACAGAAATTGATTGATAAGAATTTGCCTTTAACCCACCTTTTAAAACATTTTAAGGATGTTCATCGGTGTGACCTAAGTAATATATCATTCATGGGGATTGAAGTGATTATATTAGATAAAAGACTTGGAAATAGGGAACTACGATTGAGTAGAAGGGAACAATATTGGATATACACTCAGCAATGCAGATATCCCCAGGGATTGAATGATTTATATAGAGTTGGTTCCCTTCCTAAAAGAGTAGTTATCTGATTTTATAATGTAGCATTCTGTCTGATTTTTGCTTTTATCTTTTCTAATCATGGTTTATTGCACTGTATTTTTACTGTATTAAGACTTGCCTAATTGGTTTCTATGTGTAATTATCCATTGGCATTTTTTACATTTTATTATATTGTATATGTTGTACTACTAAGTTTTATGCATTTTTGTATTATTATATACAGGACATTACTATTGTATTGTAAGAGGGGCCAATTGGTTAAAGAACTGCTTAAACCTGTCCTGGTTTCAAGGACCACCTTTAGCAATGTTTATGATGTTCTGCAGCTGGTATTGTATTGTGTACGCCCCTCATAGAGGCACCTACTGGCTGCAGTATGCTATTTAATCTCCACGGGCAGAGCTATCTCGTGACCTCCTGACGAAGCACTACGTGCGAAACGCGTAGAGTGTCACGTGAAGCTGCCCCTGTGGATTTTGTTCCGGCGGAGGTTGTGTCGGAGAACGCGGGTCTCCCTGCTGACTGCTATCTCTATGTAAGTAGATTGGGTCCGGACCCCCCTTGGTTTATCAGCAGTGAGCTTCCCTGGTTCTCACACCCCTCCTTGTTCGATATTGTAGCGTTTTTTAGTAATTGTGTGCTTATTGTATTGTACTCACCTCTTGGTTATTAAACTTTGTGCTTCTCAGTGCGCCATTCTGCCTGTTTGTTTTTTACACTGTATATCTGCCTCTCTACTGTATGTGTCCTGAGTACAATATCGTGCAGAATGCGTATGGAAATTGAACGGTGTCATAAAACAAATAATTTTGCTACATTAAGACACATTTTTTTTAGAACTTACATTTTAATTATTGATATATAACAACCAAAATATTGTCCGTTCCATTTACATTGACTAATTCTGGGGGTACAACAGATATGTTGCAGGGTTTGGGCCACCAGGAATATTCTTCATATGTTCTTATATCTGAGGAAGTTTTCAATAAAGTATTTCAATGTTTGTCCAATAAAATGTATAAGATCCTACAGATCAACTGGATTCAATAAGAGTTCCGGACTTTTTACTAGTGTGCAAGATAGTTAATGCATTTTTAGTAAATGGAAGTTAACAATTATTAATGATACAGTAACGATTTTGCAGTTCAATGATTAAACCCCAGAGCATCTATTTTACTTTGTGGTACATTCATGGTCGATTGTGGAGCACAAAAAAAAATCACTTAGTTCAAGCTTGCCATCAAATGATTCCAAAATGTCTAGTCATTCATTTGAATGACCATCAATAATAAACTGTCACATTTGATTGAATCACCATATGTCTCCTTCAGTTCTATTTTAGCAGAGTAATTTTGAATTGGTAAAACTTGCAAGATTAGTCAGAAATGCAGTGACTGATTGTGTAGAATGATTGATTTATCAGTTACTTAGTACTTGTAAGTTCTAAAACAATATATATATATATATATATATATATATATATATATATATATATATATATATATATATATATATATATATATATTGTTATTATTATTATAGAATCAAGCTAGGTATACAAGCTGAAAGTGATGTATGACTTTCATACCTTCTAAGCTTCATGTCAATGCTACATATTCAACTTTATCGTTTTCACTCTATACAGTAAATTACACAATATGGCAATTACTTTTTTGTCAAAGCTTGGAAGCTTTATTCTAGGCAAGTATAAGTCATTATTTACTTGTGGATTCCAACAATGGGAACTTTCAAAGGTGAATAAATCATACGAAATACTTTGCTTTTGAAAGCTAGTGTATAGCTTGGGTTTCACAAACCTGTACTTTTCCCATTTCTGTTTATTCAATGTTTGTTTTTTCCTGTCAATAAAATCTAAGCTGGTGTGTAAAGAGACCTGATTATCAAGATAAAGGAAACCATGCAGATGTAGTCTTTGACAAAGTGATAGTTACAATATATCACAGTACTGTAGACCTCAGAATACCACATACAGTGCTTGAAATATGATTCAGTGATATTGTTGACATTGTACGGTATATTTGAAATATTAAAAAAATATATCCGTTCCACAACTGGCACAACTGGTGTGAAAAAGGGAAAACTATTTGAAATTATGGTAAAGTATATAAGGTGAAAATGACTCAAAAGGTTGTCTCTCGCTACCTGAAAAGATAAATTAAGTATGCAGAAGGCGTCAGTTTACTTCAATTAATAAAAAGAACAACCTGTAGTTTGTGAACAAATATGTATTAAAACATATATTGAAACAAATATCTTTCACAAAACCAGAAGACATAACATCATTAATCATAAGGGGTACATATAAACAAAAACTATAAGAATACAAACTCCTTAGCAGCTGGAGAAACATGTAAAAGCTGACACCTTAGAGGCTCTGGGGCCTATTCACAACGCAGTGATAAAATCAGTGATTTTGCGTCCGACAATGCATGTTTTTTATCGCGCTATAAGACATGAAGCCAAAAACGGGATTCACTAAGAAGTGAAGGCCGATAAAAAAAAAAAAGTACTATCGTCCGACCTATTTTTTGTATCAGCGCTATAGCGCTATAAATTCTATAGCGCGATAGCTTATAGAAAAAACTGCAGCCTGGAAGAGCTGCATGGAGACTCTGCATCTCCATTCACGGCTCTTACAGGCGATCGTGCAGTAAAAATATTGATTTTAATAATAGTGTACATGAGCAGGTGGTCTCCTGAGCTGAACCGCATTGGTTTCAGCTTCGGGACCCCCCACTTCCCAAGAAACAGTTGTATAGAATAGAGACATAGGGGGTTATGCACTAAGCAGTGATAAGTGGGTTTTCTGGGTGCTATGCACAAAGCAGTGATCAGTGCTTTAAGTGAGATACATGCCTTTAAAGCGTGATACTGTGTGTTGTGAGATTCACAAAGCAGTGATAACAGTGCAGTATCGCGCTATAATGGCTTTTTATCCCACTTAAAAGCACTTATCACGGCTTTGTGAATCTCACAGCAGGCAATATCACGCTATAATGGCTTTTTATCTCACTTAAAAGCACTTATCACTGCTTAGTGCATAACCCCCAATGTTTCCAACTTAAGAAAGCCATAATGAGAGGTGGTAGACACCACAATTAATAACTATGTTTCAAGCCAGTCACCGGTGATCATATATTGCTATATATAATATAGCACAATCTGTTTGAAATAATAAAGTGCAAAAAGATATAATACTCCATAAGGAGCAGTGTAACTGCTCAGGCATAAGCCACTATAACAGAAATGCAGTAAAAAAAGAAGGCCCCTAGGGGCCACTCTAAACAGAGGGAAACTGAACTGAGGAAGACCCATCAAGAGAGAGAGACAAACATACTGATGTGCTTGCATGTAGACATTCATTGAAACCGACGGGAGCGAGAGTAGCAAGGATATAGATCCAATAAGATTCTCTCAAACTTAAGGTCTCGAATCTGTCTAACCCCAACAAGGTGGAGGGAACATGTTCAAAACCTGTGAGCCTCAACAGTTTGGGGTCCTTATTGTGATGTACACTAAAAAGCTTAGAAACACTATGGGTAGTGAGACCTCTAATAACATTCCCCCTGTGCTCCAAGAATCTAACATTGAGAGGGCGTAGAGTCCTCCCAATGTATTTTTGTCCACAGGGACATGATTTCATGTACACAACATGTGTTGTGATGCAATTGATGTTACTGTACTGTACCTAAAACAAGGCAATCAGTGCCTTTTGTTAAAGGACTTAAATGTATTATTCAGAGTGAGTTGGTAACATGTAATCCAATGGTTCCTAGAACATTTGAAGCTACCATCATATGTTGACAAAGTGGAAGGAAAGCTAAGATTGTTCAAACTCCTAGGTTTGCTGTGTGCCACTGCACTACACCGGAACTGTTGCGGCTACACACAGGAGTTTTATCTATAGCTGCAGGGACGTGAGTGGTGACTTTTTCTTGTTGTCAATGATACTGCGATGTCACGTGGCATCCCATTGTCATGGAAATCCGACGCCATTTGACGTCGCGGATCCATGATGACGGGGTCCTGCTGGAGGAGATGCCGGGAGACCACAGGAGAAGGTAAGAGCAGAGGCCCTGCACCGAGCCCAGCCAGCATCCCAACCGGCTCTGATGAGGAGGAATACTATAGGAGCATATTCGGTCATCACATCATCAAGGGGGTTGGACAGTGTTAAATGTCCTTTACAAATGTCTTGATGACATACAGCAGTTGACCGAATATGGTCCTATAGTATTTCCCTGGATACTGCTTCTGACTGCTTGGTACCTTTCAAGCTGCTTTGCGAGACACAGCACTGACCGAGACTGCTTCTATGTGCCGCGTACCTCTGCGCTGCTCCTTCAGACTCTTTTGCTTGATAGCTGATGGATCTGAAGGATTACCGTTGTGGGCATCCCATTCAGAAGCACAGACCCCACAGAGTTAATCCTCCAGGGCTGCTTTCTGTTTTCGGGGGCCACAATCGGCACAACTGCCAGACCGCACTACCGCTGCGTCCAATCACAGCACCGAAAACAGTAAGTCTGGATACATCTGTGTATGTGTGTGTGTGTGTGAGTGTGTGTATGTATACACAAACACACACACACACACACACACACTATGGGAGAAGGTTGGTGAGCATTGGGCTTCACTGTATTTTACAGAATTCAAACAGTTAAATCCTGTGCTTGGTGGAATGTATTTTATTCATACTGAATCTGTGTTACAGTATCTGCCACTACAGAAGGTTAAAATCCTGCTCAGAATTAAGACGCAGTAATTATTTTGATACCTACATCATTAATCTTACTGTATATGCACTACTACATTCATTTTTGCCTACAGAAAAGCAGTTTTTTCCATCTATATTTGTCCCTTTCTTTTTGCAGCATTGATTTGCATGTTATCACAATGCTGCTGCATTTCCCATTGAGAGAGTTTCTTAAAATACAAAAGGTAAGTATTAAGCATCTCAGGTAGAAAGGTCAAATCTGTGTATAATACCAAAAGTGAATTGATATCAGCATTCAGCTGACATATTTAGCATCTGTATGTAACGTCTGTACGGCCCCTGTTGATGGCGAGATGTTAAATGGACAGTTCCCGAGTCCGCCTCTCAGGGTTATTTAATAAAGGTCTGACTTTTTCCTCTTAATTAGGAATTTATTTAACACCTTTAATGCCAAGGGTTTTTGCATCTGGCACCCAAACAAAATGTTAAACTTTAGCTACACATTTGTTGTTTAAGGATTCCTGTTATCAGCTTTATATTTATATATATATATATATATACAGTGTTCGACAAACCTATACATTTGCACACCCCGGGCGAGTGGATTTAACATCGTGGCGAGCTCCTATTGGCCCAAGCAGCACACGTGTGGTACTAGGTGGCGAGTAGATTTTTTTGTTTGGCGAGTAGATTTTTTGGTGATTTGTCGACCACTGTGTGTGTATATATATATATATATATATATATATATATATATATATATATATATATATATATATATATATATATATATATATATATATATATATATATATATACATACATACAGTGGTTGACAAATCACCAAAAAATCTACTCGCCACACAAAAAAATCTACTCGCCACCTAGTACCAAACGTGTGCTGCTTGGGCCAATATGTACTCGCCCGGGGGTTAAATCCACTCGCCCGGGGCGAGCAAATGTATAGGTTTGTCGAACACTGTATATATATATATATATCTATGAAAACTTCATATGATATTTTTTTCAGTACAAGTTTAGGTTTACTGTTCATGTTTGGGCTGGTCCACGCTCTTCATCAGCTTCATCATCTACCTCCTCCATGTCTGCCTCAATCCCTTCCTCTCCCATCTTTTCTCTGTCTTCCCCCTCAGAGTAATGAAACAGAAGAGCTAAAGCCAGTTTAGCATTCATCCTGCATGTTTTGCTGAGGAATATTTATCTGACTGACCCATCCCTCACAAGTATTTCTGCTGTTGCTCTTACACACCCAAATATTAAGGCCTGCTCCTCAGAGTCCTATTCTCCCCATGTTTGTGGTCAGCAATTTCTAGCCTGACTGTGGTTAACTGGTGTTTATACTATGGTAATACATTCAGAGAGAGTTTCTTCCCACTCACTCACATTAACAGTCTGCTTCATCTGGTATGGATGCCTAATCCCTCTAAACCTATTTGAGAGGTGCCAGCAACATGCACTTCTTCCTAAACAACCTGTCCCACCCCGGTGTCCTGTTTGTCCCCCCCCCCCCCACAACAACAACAGCCCTACTTTCAGGCGGAGAAAGGGGTGGGGGTTACTAGAAATGTTGGTACAGCTGCTGTGTCTGATATTGAGGAGGAGTTTTATTTCTCTTTTCCTGGTCTTATTTCTGTTTTCCTGGTCTTTTTTCACTAGAATCCAATGCTACACACATCCTTTCCTGCTACGACCATGATCACCCCCATACCACCACCCACATACCACAACTCTCATACCGCCACCCTCATACCACCAACCTCATACCGCCACCCTCATACCACCACCCTCATACCACCAACCCCCATACCACCAACCCACCATACCACCAACACCCCATACCACCAAACCCCCATACCACCAACCTCATACCACCACCACCCTCCTACCACCACCCCCATACCAACACCCTCATACTGCCACCACCCCCCCATACCGCCACCCCCCCCCATACCACCACCACCATCCCCCATATCGCCACCACCACCCCCATACCGGCACCCCCCATACCGGCACCACCCCACCCATACCGCCTCCACTACCACCATACCAGTACCACCACCACCTCCATACCACCACCACCACCATACCAGCACCACCACCACCATACCACCACCATACCACCGCCACCAACACCATACCACCACCACCACACTGTACCACCATACCACCATACCACCGTCAACATACCACCTTCTTACTAATTTCTTTTGCCAATACAACCACATAATTTTATTTTCCCTTCTACTTTGTGTGTATCTAAAAAAACACTGCACACATCACATAGCGAATTTAAAATCACTGCACTAAATAAAATAACTATAGTTACGTTTAAGGGAAATTCGGATGAATTTGCAATGTACATTGGGTTCTTAATTGCTTGCCATTTTCCCCGTGTGCCATTCTGTATACATTTTTCATAAATAATTATCAGTGAAATCCAGCAGAAAAGATTGCACATCTCTAACAATGTCAACATAATCAGTGTTGTTGCTGTTCCACAATGTGATATATCATGATGGATGTACAGACGTTCCCTTTATTGTTATCTCAAAGGCCCTTATTCTGTAAAGTGGGATAAGCACAGATGACTTGCTAATGCATGAAAAGCCCAATTTACGTTCATTGGGCTTTACTTGCAATAACACATCATCTGTGCTTATCACACTTTATAGAATAAGTCTCTAGATCCATGCGTAGATTCTGTGCTACTACATTCTCCTGTCTCAGAGGGGCTGGAATATCATTTGATGCTGCACTTCACTGTTGACTACTACACTTCTGCTAATTCTGGTTGCTTAAAGCAGTAGTCCAAGCTGACGGATATTTTTTTTACCTTTAATATGTGCATCAGTACAGTACACACAAGGATAAGTAATTAGCTAAGTTGGCGATCGATCTGTTCTCCTTTGATCGATCGGCGAAGATTCGGCTTGGGGGGTTCACTAAATGGCTGTCAGTGCAGCAGAAGAGGACCAAAGATGCAACGTTCTGTGGGGAAGATCATGTGACCAGACAGTAAATAGAAACAATTGGTGCAGTGCTAAGCGAAGACTGGGCTCATAAAGGGGTGTGCCAGAGCCTGTTTCAGAAGAGGAAGGGGATGGGACTTTGTAAATGTTTACTATAGAAACAAAAGTTACTTGTTACATTAGAATACATTAAAAGTGTCATTCACAGTTGTTTTTGTTGTTGTTGTGGTTTTTAAATGCTACCAGTATTTTCTCATTGTACAGAACTGATTTATAATACAAAAACGCACACGTACGATATTGCTTGGTCTGCAGCTTTAATTTTCCATAACTCAAATAAACTACTTTTTAATTCATTTGTAAACACCAGTAATATAAACAATAACAGTCAACAACTGTTGGTTGTTCCTATGTATTGTTCCAAAGGAATAATGGCTTGTTGCTGTATAGCACTGGCAGTGTACACAGTGCTGTACATAGAATTTTGCAGACACCATTTATTTGTTGGTGCCTGAGGCGCAGGGAGACAGAGAGACTTGCCAAGGACACAGGGATTTGAATCCAGTTTCAAACTGGGTGTCGTTTTCAGAGTCACTCCTTCAGCCCATGAAGAGTTGCATGTGTTTGTCTCATTATCAGAATGTAAAACTGCATTCACAAGCGTAAGGCTGAGGCCCCGCTCCCTCAGTCAGCGCGCCCGCACTGCATGCAGGCAGCGCGCTGACAGGCAATTGACCGCTACCTGCGGTCTGTAGGGAGCGGAAGCCGGAGCGGGGGGGGGGTGTGGTTTGAGGGGGAGCGTGGTTCGAGCAGAGGGCTCTCCGTGCTGTCCCCCCCTTCCCCGTCGGTCCATCCGTCTCCCCATGGGTACTGAGCACTGGGGTGTGTGGAGGCGACAGCAGCGCCCAGCACTGGGTGAGCCGGTTTTCGCTGGGGGAAGGGGGGTGCGGGGAAGGGTTAATGGACTGGAGCAACGTTTAATACTGGTCTGTGGCAGGGGAAGAGTTAGCGGAGCAACCCCCCCCCCCCCTCCCCTCACCCCTCTCCCCCCCCCCCCCTCCCCTCACCCCTCTCCCCCCCCCCCCCTCCCCTCACCCCTCTCCCCCCCCCCCTCCCCTCACCCCTCTCCCCCCCCTCCCCTCACCCCTCTCCCCCCCCTCCCCTCACCCCTCTCCCCTCACCCCTCTCCCCTCCCTCCCCTCACCCCTCTCCCCTCCCTCCCCTCACCCCTCTCCCCTCCCTCCCCTCACCCCTCTCCCCTCCCTCCCCTCACCCCTCTCCCCTCCCTCCCCTCACCCCTCTCCCCTCCCTCCCCTCACCCCTCTCCCCTCCCTCCCCCCTCCCCTCTCCCCTCCCTCCCCCCTCCCTCCCCCCTCCCTCCCCCCTCCCTCCCCTCACCCCTCTCCCCTCCCTCCCCCCTCCCTCCCCTCACCCCTCTCCCCTCCCTCCCCCCTCCCTCCCCTCACCCCTCTCCCCTCCCTCCCCCCTCCCTCCCCTCACCCCTCTCCCCTCCCTCCCCTCACCCCTCTCCCCCCTCACCCCTCTCCCCTCCCTCCCCTCACCCCTCTCCCCTCACCCCTCTCCCCTCACCCCTCTCCCCTCACCCCTCTCCCCTCACCCCTCTCTCCCATATCCCATCCATCTGCTGCTGGCCGCAACCTCCCCAGCACTCGCAGCCTGAAACGGGCACCGGAGCTTCTCTCCTCCCCCTTGCCCCCTCATTGGCTCCCTGCCGCACCACGTGACGCGTCGCCGCTTGGGATCACGATCCTCGTGTATCCCCTGCTGACAGACGCGTTGCAGTGCGCAGTGAGCCTTGCAGGGAGGGGGGACTGGGGCCGGCTCTGGAGGAACTCATGTCCGGTGAGTGACGCGCACGTGGCCGCGCGCGCCGTCGGAAGCAGCGGGACCTTGGCCTAAGGTATATCTCACCGAGAACCAAGCAATGTTAAATGTATGCACGGGTACTGTAAACAAACAGGGTGCCCATCCCGTTATCAGCATTTAGCAACTGCTATTACTCTGAAAGGTAAGAGGATTTATTGTATAGGGCAGGGGGGATCCACTCCAGTCCTCAAGTCCAACCCCCCACCCCCCAACAGGTCAGGTTTTCAGGATATCCCAGCTTCAGCACAGGTGGCTCAATCAGAGGCTGTGAAAGACTGAGCCACCTGTGCTGAAGCTGGGATATCCTGGGGGGGCTTGAGAACTGGAGTTGAGCCCCCTGGAATAGGGTGCAGTAATATTGTTCAATGACATGTGCCATGTGTACAGTAAGGCCTGTTTGGAACTGGAGTCACTAAATATGAAAATTGACTTGGCCTGTTCTACTGTTGCTTGTTTGTTATTATGCTTCCCTTGTTATAGTTACCCTTCTCTAGCTGAATGTGTTTTTAAGTTCTGCCTTGCATGAGGGTCTAAACCAGGGGTGGGCAATTCCAGTCCTCAAGGGCCACCAACAGATCAGGTTTTCAGGATATTCCTGCTTCAGCGCAGGTGTCTCAACCAGTCAAAGACAGAGCCACTAATTGAGCCACCTCTGCTGTAGCAGGGATATCCTGAACACCAGACCTGTTGGAAGCTGTTCATGACTGTAGTTACCCACCACTGGTCTAACCCCTAAAATGTGTCATGGCTTATTATGTATTCAAACAAGTTCCTTGTAAGTAGTAACGTTGTTATAGCCAGTAGTTTGTTGTACTGTACATAATATGTGGATGGTGTGACAGAAACCAGGGGATGGTAATAAATTCCGTATATAGGGCTCCCAGGATACTAAACAGTTTCTATCCTGTTTGGCCTGGGAGTGCAGCCTTATAATACATACACTCCATCCCACAGTTTGGCAAGCGCTGGAACTGAGGGATGAGAGATCCAGACCAGAGTTTGTCTGCTGCCTAATTTCTGTCACCTGTCATGCTAATTAGGAATCAGGTATGTAAGACTGTTTTCCTGTTTGCTCTGGTCTCTCCACAAGAGCCAGGAGGCTGGAAGGCTGCTGAACTACAGGGGGGAGAAGCCTCTTCCCCAAACAGGTTCAATCTTTCTGTTCATTTGTATAAGACTGCAAAAGTACCTTGTTTTGTTGTTGGGAGTGGAAAAGCCACTTCCAACCCTGAGTCAGGGATATCTAAGTTAAGTTATCGCTCAGGTGAGCAGCTTTTGTTTTGATCTGTTTTCTGTTGTATGCACTGTGGCAGTCTCAGTGCCTGGGACTGAATAAACCAGGCATAGCCTGTTTAAAGGAACAGTACGTGACGCCTCATCATTTAACCTACCCTAAAAGACCGTGTTCTAAACAGTCCCGGACAAACGACGGAGCCCCAGAGTAAGCCGTTTGTCACAATGGATACATTATAACATGGAAACATTTGAGTAGAGTTCTACCACGGTCAGATTGTTACTTCAATGCCATCTCTAAAATTATTTTTTTAGATTTGGGTTACAATATTATCTGAGGTGCTCTACACAATAGAAAACATTAACAACGTCATTGTCCTTTGTGGATACACCGTTCATCTTAATGTGACGTTAAACGTGGATCTGGGCCTAAGTGAGATAACTGGGAGACATTTTGGTTTAAACACCTTCACCATCGATGTAAGGAAGGTACAGGATGACTTCACCTGATTTTAGGATTTACCATGCAGTGTTAATGACTTTTGTTATTTATATCTCTGCACAATGCATCAATACACATTGAAAGACACATAATAAAGCTATCTATATTTCTACAAAACGATTTGACTTTGCAATGGTCTAATCTTCTCACGATATTAAATCACACATAATCCTGATTTCTATGGACTTTTGTTTGATACATTTGAAAACAATGCCCAGATCTAATTATACAACATGGCTTGATGGAAACATATTTGAAGACATTTAGATCTTACTGTCTATTCTTCTTCTTGCGCATTGTAAATTGTATATAAAGAGCTTTCATTTTGTAATAAGGCAAAATAAATAAATGAATCTTTAAAGGCTATTACAGATTCTAAGAGATGTTGTTCTGCAGGGTTCAGATGAATGATTTCAGATTAAAGCATCCGCTGCATATTTCTTGTTTTAAGAAAATTATTTTCTAAATAGATGTATTTTAAAGTGACTATGGCTCTGTGTACTCGTATATAGGCTTACTCATATTTTTTTTGGTGCATATATAAATACAGCTCAACCCCGTTATAACGCAGTGCTTGGGGTCCAAAGAATCACATTGCGCTATAAGCGGATCGCGTGAGAAATAATGTACAATTGTATGCATTGCACAATAAAGTATTTAAGATACCAATAATCGAGTTGTAAAGTATTCATATATATGAAAATTGGGAGCCACGCTATTATCGTGTTATAAGCGGATTCGCGTTGTAACGGATCGCGTTATAACGGGGTTGAGCTGTATATATTTAATTCTTTATATTTGAGATAAAGCAAGTCCGGCGTGCAGAAATCCGTACAGTGGGACAGCAAGGGAAAAAAATCCATCGGTCGCAAATACAAAAATGCGATTTGCACCTTGACTGTGTTTGCTGACTGTTGTACTCTGATGTATCTATTATGATGTGACAAAAATAAAAAAGAAATTATTGGAAGAAAAAAAAAAGCGTTTTATCGGTGTTGATCAAAGAAAGATGAAAAAGATACCTCCTACTGTTAGCACTCTATGCCATATATCAATAAATGGACCTAATAGCCCGACAGTAAATTACTGCAAGTCAGGTCTAGTGACCCAGAATCACCGGAGAAACCAAAAAATAATAAAATTTTATTCATTCTAAATTGAAGTTAAAAACACATATACATTAAGAAAAAAATGAGCCAAGAACTCATCTCACTGGCCCTGTGACTGCAACGTCATAATATGTGTTTCTCTGGTTTCACTTAAAACCATTGGGAGAGTAAACACAGCTTGTTTTTTTGTTTTTTAACCAGGAGTGTCACATCTGTACTTTTGTTGGAATTTCAAGAGACTGCTTCTAACACATGATGGCCGAATGCTTTTTAAGACAGGGCCAAATATAGACCTACTGTACATTGTTTGTACTACGGAGTAGGAGATATCAGGTTTCCAAAACTCTTTTAAGGGGAAAATGCTATTACAAGCTTAACGTTGGGAGAAAACAAAATTAGTTACTTTTTCTGACTTTCTTTGGCAAGGAGTAGTTGGCAGTTGTTCATGTTAATACATAAATATTTAACTTTACAGGCACACCATGCTAATTATTCTTCATAGTTAATTTAAATGGCCTTTTTTAATATCATGAATATGTACCACTTGAAATCAATTTTAAGACCATGTTGTTAATTTCTTCAGATCACAAGCATCGTTATAACTTATTTTTTATGATAAGATGTCATATATTCTAAATAGATCTCAATAAATCTTAGAACCAGAAGATATATATCGCCCATCAAATCTACCATACCCTTCTTGTTGACTTTACATACCCAAAGGAGTAGTTATAGTGCAGTTGTACTAGTTGGTAATATTCCTCAGAGATTACTTTGTACCATTTTGAATTCCCTTAAATGCAATGGGAGGGATGAGAGCACCACAGTACAATGCTTTATTGGCCATCTAGCACTTAAGGGATCATTTAGGCCACATTGGCTTCCAACTCCACTAGAGTTATACAGAGGACAGACATAGCTTGAAGAGGCTACTTTCTCAGACAGCTCATTGGACCCTGGTCTTTTGTTGGAGCCATCTGATACCCAAATGATCCTGGCAGATTGTCTTTACTGGCATTGCCACCCTACGTGGGTAAACATTCCATTGTCTTGTTTCTTCTCCGAGTTCGTAAATCATTCATCTCTTCCAAACTAACTTCATTCTCTTTTATCCTAGACCCCTAACTTATTATTATCACCTTCGAGAGAAGCAGTTATCTTTAATTTATAGAGGGTGGCTTATTTATGAGGTTCCTGGAAAGAAAGCTAGACATTAACAAGTGGAATACACTAATAGAATGATGGTAGGATTAGGAAGGGCGTACATACACGGTGACACTAAACGTTAACTGTGACTTTTTACACATTTTATGTTTTTTTTATGCAAAGGGCCCACTCATTTGATAAATACACAAAGGCAGTCATAGCTTTTCCCCTCTCTGCTCACATTGATTCAGATGTATCCATACACACTCATTTTCTGTAAGGCTCACAGATTTTTTTGCATCACAAGTCATATAGACTTTAATGGAGTCTCAATGACAAAAAACAGCACTTTTCCATTAAAGTGCTATATTCTGGTAAAGAACCCTAACATCTCATTTACTTGAGTTCGACAAGGTTGGCATCTCTATTGCTCCCTCCTTCTCTTCAAAGAAATGCATGTGCTACATCTCGTCTCTTGTTACATCTGTAGTGTTATGATTAAGATGTCTCCTTCCTGCCTCATTTGTCTCTACCATTTTTCATATCTCATGCTTTTATCATTATTGCTCCAATCCCGCTCCGTAGCTCCATTTTTATCCAATAACCCTAACTTTTCCTTTTTTCATTCCGATTTCCTGTATGTTATGTTAAGTAGCTTTTCACTAGAGCTGGGCGTATTATTCACCAACATTTGACTTTGCCGTGATTGTGATGTTTATTCCCACGCATGAATATTCGTGGCTTGGTTTCAAAAAGGGACATTCGCCTGACTTTGTTAGAATGTATATGTAAGCCAACACTCGATTCGACCAGAAATTTGATTTGCTTTGAAGTTCTAAACCCTGACATATGGGTTTGGAGGAGAGAGAGGGTGTGGAACTTGTGGGCGAATTGAATTTCAGGTTGAATCGAATGAGCATATGGTGGCCACCGGTGGAATTTGCATACATTGGCTAAAATGTTTAATCTTTAATTTTAATTAATTTTTAAACCTGCAAATCGTATTTTACCCAAAAGCCTGCAAATGATTTATGGATCGAATTTTGACACATTCGCCCATCACTAATTTTCACATTGTATTATATTAAATAGAACCAATATGCCATGTTGTAATATGATAAGATCTTTACGAATTTTCCTCTTGAAACACCCAGCTACCACAAACCTGAATCTGAATCACTTCCACCTCATTTCTTTCAGCAGGAATTATTCTCATTAACATACCACCTGTGGCCACGATGGAATAGGAAATATAATATATTCTTCACCTGCTCCAAAATCCTCAGGAACTCACTTTTAATTCCCCCCAAACAAGGCCTATGTTTTAAGAAATGAATGTTACCTTTTACCTAAAATCTGAAAGCCAAATTGAATCATGCATCACAAGAACTGAGTATCCATTTAGTTAGTTAGAACATCAGTCTGAGTAATATGTTTTGCTTACAGAAAAAGGCAATAGCTTTTTTGTCTTCTTTTATTAAACATTATTATTCTGAATGCACTCCAGCTGTTACATAAGATACATTGATTGCATCAACTTCTTCATTGCTGAGCCATCTGAAACACACTGCAGAGCAATCCCATTGTTACTTTTCTAGATAATATTTCTTGTATCCTTTTATAATGCTAATCGTGTGCATGGCACTTCAGTGTACATATCCAAACATTGTAAATAAATTGTATTTATAGATATAATAAGCACAAGAGCCCTAGGCATAAAAGCAAATTAGTGTGAAGGGCAAGGAGATCCTGTGCTAATGATATTACACACTAGCTGGTATATAGGGAGTCATGCACAGAGACAGTACACATTAAAGCATAAGTGCTTCAGGGATGTTAGTCTATACCACAAATGTGTTGGGTGAGAGAATCACTTAGTGGTTGTGTGCTATGTATTAAGCTTAAAAACGTACACAGAGAGTCATTTTGAACATGGCTCTCATTGGGAGATGCACTAAGATAATGTAAGTCAGGATTGTAGTGGGACATTACCTAAAAAGGGAATGGACATTATGTTCCCTGTATTAACATTGTGTTCAACAACAGCTGTAGTAAATGTATGTATGTATATCTTTCTTTATATAGCACCATCCAGGTATATAGCGCTTTACGGCAGTAATATACAAGACACAATATTATAACACACAATGCAAATAAGCACTTCAGACATACAACAATAGGAGTCACTGTCCCCAAGAGCTTACAATCTAAGTGGTAAGTGGTGAGAAATTACAGCGACAGTAGGAGGGTATTCCGGTAAGTGCGTCTGCAAGGGGCCACGGTCAGTGCGCATGAGATGTAAAGAATCAGTCAGCGGAGCTACCCATATGTTTCGTTAAAGACGTGTGTTTTAAGAAAGGTCCTAGAGGTGGAGAGAGAGGATGCCAGTCCTATATTGAGGGGAAGGGCATTCCAGAGGTGTGGGGCATTAGAATAGGGTTATCATCTGAGATCTGACTCCAAAAGACTGTTCATGGTCCCAAGGTTTAACAAAGTATCCGGCTCCTTCTCTTAGCGTGCACCTCACAACTGGAACAACCTACCGGAGACTCTCACAGCTGTCACCAGTCTACGGCTGCGCTTATAGTACTGGAGCGGCGCTCCGCACCATACATGCAGTCCGTCGCAGGTGCTCATAGTGGGTGCGACCGCGACGGCGCTGCAGAGCGACATAGCGGTCGCGATCGCCGTTAGTCAAAGCATTTTTACTTTTTTGACAATCCCCGCGTGACGTCAGCGGCATGTGAGCGGTTCAGCCAATGAGGGTGAACCGCTCATGGCCACGCCCCGGGTCGCCCTCTGGTCTCCTGCACCAGAGTGCAGGAATCGCTATTGCGACGGCTGACGTCACGTGGTTGCGTCGCCGTAGCCCTTAGTATAAACGTAGCCTTAGTTCTTTCAAAACTAAAGCTGTCTCACATTTTAATCTGGTCAGTAACTGTTACACATGCCTATAACACATATTATCTCTAACTGTGCATGCAATGTCTTGTAAATAATGTATAACCCTGCTCACTTAATGTTAAAATGTATTTGTAACCATGTATCTGTCATCATAACTCTGTGTGCCCAGGACATACTTGAAAACGAGAGGTAACTCTCAATGTATTACTTCCTGGTAAAACATTTTATACATAAATAAATAAATGTCACTGGATTGTAGTATAATGTTGCAATGTCTTCCAATAATGTGATGTTTTGTTAGTCTTTTCTGCTACTGCTATCTACTCATGTGCTAAACTATTAAAAGGCATTAGAGAACTTTTAAGCATTGTTTACCAAAATTCCATTCCCTGATAAATGTTTTGCCAAGCAGCAGAGGGCTAAAAATGTTGCCAAATTAGTCAACTTTCAGCAAAAAACATCGCCAGACAGTGAGTAAAACATGGTCTCAGCACTAAGCAAGTGTAGCGATTTTAGAGAATTTTGCAAATTAGTATATAAAATGGCAGTGCACATTAACGTAATGCTTGGCGAAACGTCTGCGCACCCTGACTGAGCCCCAGCATTTTTCGAGAGTAAAAAATTGTCACATTGTTAGTGGCCCCATGCATGTTTGTACATTTCTAGTCCTATCCAGTTACTGAAATAGAGTTCTTGTTGTAGTGGAGAGAGAGGCGAGAAAAATAACACCGGGAAACAATGCTATGTTATTTATACCATGCCTAACGATAATGTTACACCCATGCAGAGACTGCAAAAGCAATGAATAGGAAATTATTTGCATCTCATTATCACTGGTGTCCGTTCTCGTGCTCTTTACGTGAGAATGCATGACTTAACCTCACCTATTTGTCCTTAGTGGATGCCGTGTTACTAGAGAGTGCAAGCTCTTGCTGCAGTAGCACATGCGATCTGGGCTCATCGTGTTGGAGGCGGTCAGGGGTGTGGCGGGGGCATGGCTATCACGTGACACGGCCGCCACTTGAAAAGACAAATGTGTCTTTTCAAAGTGCAGTCGCTCAGTTGTGCGCCTAGGAACAGCTTCAATGGATCCTGCACCCAGTATGAGCTCAGCCTAAAGCCGCGCTTACAGTGCCGGCGACAGCGACGCGACGGTGCCCGAAAACAAATGCATTGCGTGCACTTATAGTAAGCGCGACGGCGACGGGGCAATGTGGCGACGCGATTTTCGAAAGCCGGGAATATTTCATTTTTCAGGGGCTGTCGCCTCATGTGACAGCCCCTGAACCAATCAATGCCCGGGTCGCCCGCAACGCCGCCGCAAAGCGAAATACAACTTTCGCTAGCGGCGACGGCTGGCATCGTCGTTGCGGTTACTATAGGCGCGGCCTTAGACTAAAAGGCATTGTATTAAGGTACAAAAGCACCTGTTATAAGAATGAGAAGAGATAGAGTCCCTGCATGTTTTATATGTATGTATATGTACAGTGGTCGACAAATCACCAAAAAATCTACTCGCCTAACAAAAAAATCTACTCGCTACCTAGTACCACACGTGTGCTGCTTGGGCCAGTAGGAGCTCGCCACAATGTTAAATCCACTCGCCCGGGGTGTGCAAATGTATAGGTTTGTCGAACACTGTATATGTATATATATGTATATATGTATATATATAGATCTGTGCTTCAGGTTTTTTCTCTCCCTTTCATCACAGCGAAAAAAAGCTGTCAGATCTCAGGTGTCATAAACTTGCCCAACCTGCTATATCTGCCTGGAATGGAAGGACCTTGATTAGAAAGTTTATAACCTTTGATGCAGATGCAAGCAGGCAGGATAATAAAACTTTGACATGCATCAAGGTGCACTTCTC
Organism: Ascaphus truei; assembly: GCF_040206685.1. Classification (NCBI taxonomy): domain Eukaryota; kingdom Metazoa; phylum Chordata; class Amphibia; order Anura; family Ascaphidae; genus Ascaphus; species Ascaphus truei. The sequence goes on from NC_134499.1 coordinate 23,465,857, forward strand.
TGAAGCTTGAGCTATAACCCCATTAATATTTTCCGGACCACTGAAATTCGGAAATTTGGATGAAATATAAAAATTACAAATAAACTATTCAATTCCAACGGCACAGTAGTGTATGTCTCCAAGTTTTTTGTTTTCCGTGAAGGCAGTGTAATTCTACAGGCAGTTCATAAAATATTTTTAAGACATTCCTACAGTACAGTACATGCACTCTGCTTTATTGAATTTTGCTTCAGCAGCTTTTCATGAAATGATTATTTCTGCCACATTTCTTGCACAGTTCGCCTTAAGCAGACCGTGATTTAGGGCACGCTGTCTTCCACATCTGCCACAATAGTTCTGCTGAAAGTTTCTTCTCTACATTAACTCACCTAAAATCCCATGAGGCATATCAGAAGTTGGTATCCAAAAGGAGGTCAGGCTGAAATACAAGGTAATATGACATTAAGTGAGGCACTTCTCATTTGCATGCCTCTATAATTAAGAACACATCAACTATTGCTTATCATACTGCAAGGTAAACATTAGGTGCTGCACCTCCCTGCCTGCTCTCCCCCCAGTGCTCACGCCCCCCCTTACCTTTGTGCCGGCATCAAATTACGCTGCATTGCCATGTGTTATGTTATGCCACGTGGTCATGTGATGTCACATCACATGACCCCGCGGCGCCGTTTGATGCCGTGTTGCCATGGCGATGCGGCGCCCGAAGCTGGCTAAATCAAGGTAAGTGAGTTACAGAGGCCTCGCACGGTCCTCAGGCATTTCATTTAAATGCCTTGGGGAAGAGCGCAGGGCCTCTGTAAGCACCGCATCCCCCCCAAAAAATCTTGCGTATCCCCCAGTTTGCGCACCCCTGTCCTAAGTTATAAATATCTAGTAACTAGTCAGGGCAGGCTGTTTGAAATGTGTACAAATAACTCATGTTTATTGCAAATGTTATGATCAAATATTACAAGAAAAATATTTTCTATTTGCCTACGATATTATACCTCTTTCGGGCACCAAAACACTGTTTACATAGAATATACAATTTAGAACAATTACTTTTTCTATCAATTTGTGTTGCAGCTGCCAATTTGTTTATGAAAGAAACATTTATTTACAGAGCTATAGTTCAGCAGTAAGCTATAATTTTATTGGTACAAAGCTAAGTGCATCTCGGAAAATTATTTCTTTGTGAGTAAGTCCAATGTAAGAAACTTGACACGTGCTTCTTAAACTCATTTGGTTTCTGACACTTCATACAGTTGCATTCTATAATCATCACTGATCACCCTGTCATACTACATAACATAAACTACCATTAACCCCTGCTTGCTTTGTATAACCACTCTCCATGTTACATGCAGATGTCGTCGCTATCATCATCATCCATCATCCATCATCCATCAATCCTCATCAATCAATCATCATCCATCAATCATCATCCATCAATCATCAATCATCTTCAGTCCTTGTCGATCCACTGCTGGATGAAGGCTTCCCCAATGATCTTCCAGGTCCTGAGGTTGCAAGCCTCTCTTCTCCATGTTGCTCCAATAAATTTTTGTATTTCATCCTCCCATCTTACTTTTGGGCATCATCTTGGTCTTTTAATTTCCCTTGGAATCCAGTCACATACTATCTTTGTCCACCGATGGTCATTTCTTCTTGCGACATGTCTGACCCACTGCCATTTTAATTTCTTCACTCATGTAATGATGTCACAGACTTTTTTGGGGTTGCGAACAATTCATTCTTTTCCCTGTCTATTTGGGTAATACCCAGCACACATCTCTCCATATGTCTGTTAGTTGTCTGAAGCTTCTGAATTGCCTGGGCATTTGGGGACCAAGTTCCATATCCATACGTGAGCAGAGGCAGAATATGCTGGTCAAAAACTTTCTGATTGAGGCAAGTGGAAGGTTCCCTTGAAAAATTGTATTGTTTCTTCAAAATGCACTCTATCCCATCTTAATTCTCCTATTGATTTAATATAAAAGATTCCCATCCATTGTTATGTGATGGCCAAGGTAGACACAGTCTTCAACTTCTTCTAGTTTTATTCCATTTTTTTCGATCTATGCAGACTTAACACATTTGTTGAACATCACATTGGTCTTGCTGAGATTCATATGAAGGCCCACTTTTTTACTTCGATGAGTTCTTTGATTTGTTGCTGGAGGTCTTCTGAACTTGTGACAAAAATAACAATGTAACCTGCAAGTCGTAGGTGACACAAGTAGTCACCGTTGATTTTGATTCCCTTTTCCTCCTGTAATGATCTTAAGGTGACAATTTGCTTTGTTCACTAAGGCCAACAATATCCCATTTAGTCTTTGCAAGTTCGTCTTCCAGTTCTTGCAGTGCAGCTTCACTGGGGAGAATCAAGCCCCTGGAGAATGAGGGCCATTGCTTTTCGTATATTCTATATTTGGGGTTTATTATTAATATCATATTTTTATAACACACCAACATATTCCGTAGCACAGTACCATAGGGTTGGACGACGAAAGACAGTAAAATATCAAACATTAACATACATTGTTACAGTAGGTAAGGAGGACTCTGCCCCAAGGAGCTTACAATCTAGAAGGAAGGGTAAGTGGAAACATAGGGTACAGGGGGTGAGAAGGTTATGGTGTTTTGGAATTATAACAGAGCAGCTGTACCATCAGTGAACGGGAGAAAATGACTGACACCCTTTGGCTGCCGCGTTTGGGGCGACGCAGATATAGGCTGAAGAGGTTCTGAATGAATATAGCTGTGCTATGCACTTCCTTTAGTCCAGGGCAATACAAATTGCAGAGGGCTGGACTGACAAAAGCCATTGCAAGCAATCCCAGATGTTAACCCTTAACACGCTGTTTCTGTGCAGAGGGGAGCATCTTTTGGGAAACCCTTTCAGACGTCCGCCTTTGGGGCGGCGCAGATGTAGGATGAAGAGGTTCTGAATGAATTCAGCTGTTCCGTGCAAGTCCTTTAGTTCGGGGAAATAAAAATTGCAGAGGGCGGGGCTGATAAAACACATTTCTATGCTGGTCTCATTTGTATGTAAGCAAGTACCTTTCCCACTTTAGCCAGGTATATTGTTCAAACTTTCATAGTATGGTTGAACCTACCAGCACTAGTGCCACTATACCTCTTCTTTAACACCCGTTGCCACTTTCCCACCACTTTGAGGTAGTAAGATAAGAAATTGAGGGAACACCTGCAGATGTAAAAGAGGCAAAATCACTGCAAATTACCATGCAATTTTTAAGAGATGCATATCCAGATTTATTTCTTACACCCATTTAATACCAAAAAGATCAGTCTCAAAACTTGATTAGACCATGTAAAATACGTTGAATTTACCACTGGATATGAGAGAATGGCATCAGTGTGATGATACCCATCAAGGTTGAAACATGTCTCTGAGTGGGTTTACTGGCTTTGCATCTCATCCCAACCTCTGTCTAAAAGCTGTGTTTAAAACATTATGCATTGACTTGATGACTTGCTTTTGTAATGCGAGCTTGAGACAAAGGGTGGCACTGGGTGCTCATTTGCATGTCATTTCCCAGAATCCCTTGCTGCAGTGGAAGCGCTGTATGCTGGGCGATAATGGGGAAAGATAGGGTTGCAGACCTGTCTAAGACATGCAAATGAACATACAGTAATATTTACAGTTGCTTTATGCTTTACTGTGGAGGGTTTTTGTCACTTTTTTTACCCACCATAACCTTTAATAATTGTGGTATATATATATATATATATATATATATATATATATATATATATATATATATATATATATATATATATATATATATATAAAATGAATATCACTTGTGAGCACATTCAGATGTCTTAGACAGGTCTGCAACCCTGCCTTTCACTATTATCACCTACAGTGCTTCCACTGCAGCAAGGGATTCTGGGAAACGATATGCAAATGAGCACACAATGTGTCACCTTTTGCCTGAAAGACCATTTACATGGAGCCCATATAATCAAATGCATCTAATCCCATGCTGTGCTTAAAAGCTATGAACAGCATTGCATTTGATTATGGTTAAAATGGAGGATACAAAAACAAATATTTAGAAGCTAATAGCATTATACATAAGTAACTAATAGGTCACATTTAGGAACAATTATTAGCCAAATGAGGCACGGCAAAATCTAAGTACAGTATATACAAGTCAGTTGTATCCAAAAAAGATTCCAATTGTATGAAAAATAAACCACATGTTAAATGGAACATGTGTTGTCTGACTTATAAACAAAGAATGAGAACTTGTATGAACCGACGCAGGCCAGTTCTAAGATAAGTTTTATTACTGATTAGGGTAGGGGGTTAATTTAAGGGGTTTTAGCACTTGAGGTTGGGGGTAATTTAATGGGTTTTAGCGGTTAAGGTACGGGGTTAATTGAAGGGGTTTTTGGAGCAAGGGCTTAGGGTAGAAGGTTTTAGGGTAAGGCACTTACCTTAGCGGCAAAATGGTCGGCGGTGGTGGCATCTTCTGGCGGTGGCGGTGTGAGTCACTGCAAAGCGTCGGCGGCTGTTTGGTCGTGGCAAAACGGCCATTATCAAGTGGCCGATAACGTTTCAAGCACAGCTCAGTTCCACATCCACGGATCTATGTACTCACTAGAATAGGATCCGAAAGGAATGCGATTCTGGTATATACAGTAGTATGGTAGAAAGATGTCCTAGCGCCCACTAAGGGTGTGTTACAGCCACTGTTGTACAGTATAGTCAGAAATGGGTCACCAGCCTGTGAGGCTTCTATCTTCTGGTGCCTTTTTTCATAGATCACAGCGCTACCTCTCTGAAAACTATTTCAAGACATCTAAGGACATTTCCCTTTCTTGTCGTGTTGCTGCACTGGCAGAATTGTATATGTTCACTTCCTGTCTCAGAGGAGTTATTTTATTAACTGACATCTCACCCATATTACTAAACAGGGCTCTGCTATAAGACACCTTGTGCTCTATTCAAGTCAATGGGCCATATGTGGCTGACGTTTATTCAGAAGCTTCTAATGCGCGTTTATTAACATATTGGAGTGTATATATATATACTGTATATATGTACTCTTCTCTGTAACTATATGCTATTGGTAATTCCAGCACAAGTGACATAGCGAAAAGTATGACAATGCAAAATGTCTGTTTATTTCTTAGCAACAATGGAAAAGTCAAGATACATACTTAGGCCGCGCTTATAGTGCGCGCGACGGCGACGCGGCAGATTACGTCACCCGTCGCCACCCGCAAAAGTTGTATTTCGCTTGGCAGCGACATCGCGAGCGACCAGGCCATTGATTGGTTCAGAGGCTGTCACAAGTGGTGACAGCCTCTGAAAAATCAAATTTGACCGGCTTCCAAATTCCACGTAGCTCCCATTGCTCCGGCGCGTCGCTCTTACTATAAGCGCACGCGACGGCGCCAATACATTTGTTTTGTCGCGACGTCGTGTCGTCGGCACTATAAGCGCAGCCTTAGCCATCATATCTGATTATATTACTAATATAATAACTAAACAGAAGGTAACGCTTGCCAGAGCAAGCGAAAGCGAGACCCCTATATAACTAGCACTCTATGAGAGTGCTAGTTATATAGGGGTCTCGCTTTCGCTTGCTCTGGCAAGCGTTACCTTCTGTTTAGTCCTTCTTACCCCTGGCACCTATACACATATAGACTGTAGCAAGAGCTATTTCCCCTCCCCTCCTTTTCCCTCCAATATTAATATAATAACTAAGCAATATTACTGCACATCTTACACAAGCAGAAATGTGCTGGCATACTAGGAAGATACCTAAACTTAGTTGTCACATGGTAGAATCAGTATAGAGAGGGAAAAATATCCAGGTCAGATCAACCTGATATTGTACAGCTCCAAAGGTATACAAACATGTCTGGAGTTTCAACCAAACAATTGTTGGGATACCTTGTTTTTTTTTTCCATTTTAGTGCTCGCCTCCTCCAGAATTTTCACGTTCCCAATCCTGTAATTGATTCAGCAACCCAATGACATTCTCAGAAAATAAGACGAACAATGTGTCTCATTCAATTCTCCGAGCTTCTCCTTTTTAAGCAATGGGTGATCTTGGGGTTACAGACACTCCTATGGTATTTTGTATCAATTTTATAGATCTGAAGCTGCTTAAAAGGTTTGCTATTTCCCTTGTCTGAAGTTTCTATCAGTGCCGAGAGCGTCTCACTGAGAGTCTGAGCTTTCTTTTTAATCTAATCCATTTAGAAAATGACTCACAATTTATTGAATAAAGTGGAGAAAAGCGTTGTCTTTTCATTAGGCTAACAAAGTATTTTTCACTGACGACATCTGAAATGTGTTCGCTATTTACATTTTATTTATATCAATCTTTTCTAGTGAACCTATGTTAGGGTTAAACACCTGGCATTCACTGCACAACTATCCCTATGCTATGAAGATTGACATTCGAGCTCATTGGTGAACTCGATGCGTCAAATCGTGGATAGCTTCATCGAAGGGAGAAAAGCCGAGATTCGACTTAGACATTTTTCTTTCTAAGCTCATCCGTATTTGCAGGTTATTAATGTGCTGTATATGGCTACATCTTTACGTCTGCTGTGAAACACCCTGGTGAAGATGAGTGTTTACGAAAGCTTAGAGACACCACAGTGTTCTTAAAAACAATCAAATACAAAGTATAGTGAAATGTATTTGACAGCAAACACAGAAGAAAACAGCTTATACAAATCACAACATTTCTACCATATTAATGCTGCTAACATTAATGTGCCCAGGACATACTTGAAAACAAGAGGTAACTCTCAATGTATTACTTCCTGGTAAAATATTTTATAAATAAATAAATAAACATCCATTACTTTATGCTTGCAAATATTTCGGACAACAAAGCTCATGTTCATTTTGATGAAATGTTGAAGGCCTAATGTTAAATGTCCTTAATTACGTCTTTTCTATAGATTTACTCCAGCATAACAGAATACAGCATTCTCGTCGTTGCACACAAAAAGAAAACGTTTATTTTGAAAATAATTACTTACATACAAAAATAGTAAGAATGGCAATGATGATGTTTCAAATAGATGATGATATTCTTAAGAATTAGGAGCTTTCTGTAGTTATCTTCTCCAGATATTAACTCGTCTTTTTCTTCACAATGTTATCATTCTCTCTCCGTCCTGGTCTCCTCCCTTCCTAGCTTCACTGCCTCACTGCTGACTTTTTATCCAAAAAGACCCACACAGTCAGCCATCTTAACTTTAAATGTTATATCCTAACATGGTCTTTACATACAGTACTGATGTCATGTGAACTTCTTCTGAACATATAAGGAGCTTAAAGCTTCTTGGACTGAAATGGTTACATCAGCATATCCTCATTGGTTGAGCCACCTGTGCTTAAGAAGGCTCTTTTGACTGAGCCACTGATTGAGCCATCTGTGCTGAAGCTTGATATCCTTAAAACCTGGCATTTTGTGGGGGGTGGGGCGGTCTTGGGTACTGGAGTGGAGAACCCCAGCTTTACAGTGTTCTAATGGCTGAACTGGTAAAACATGGCAAATGTTTTTCAGGGGCCTATAGGAAAGACCACTGCCGTGATTATACCCAAAACGACGCGCGACGCAGCGCGCATGAAAAACAACATTAATAAAACCAACAGCAGCACACATACCTGTTGCAGCGTGCGCGCCATGTGAAACTGCAGGGCGACTGTTTCCTGGCACGATCTGCAGATTTGTTCTTGGCTGGCGACGCTCACGGGCATGCCTCCACCATGCCTCCTTGTCTCATATCCACCGGCTATCACTATGCTACTCGGTGGCAGCTCTGGGTGACGTCACAGAATAGCGCTGCCGCTTTGCAGCATTTGATATAATTGAGCCCTAATGGTTGGCTCAATCGAGACCAAAGTGGAGCCTCTGCTTCTGTTTCCATCAGCCAGGATGGGGGCTGCTGAATGGATCACATGACCACAAAGACCAGAGGTCCTTTGACACTCTGATGCCTGCCGGACCTTCAGCACTGAAAAGTATAAAAACATGAAGAAGCCTGGGAGGTTTTTGTAATAAAAAAAAAGAGAACATTTTCACACTAACTTGCATTGTTGCTACCCGTATCTTAATCCCTTGGGGCGGTTACATGATCGTGGTGTCCCTTTAAATCCGGAAACAGAAGAGGAAGACACGAACTCTCCTAGAAAACAAACACCCTACATACATGGCATAGCCACGTTATCATGGGGACCTTACAGTGGCCAAACCCCATGAAGTAGTAGCGACGTCTTGAGTCATCAAAATGGTTAAAAACCTGTTTTCACTGGTTAACTAAAAATAATTAAACAAATAAACACAAAAACGATCAAAACAAGATTTTTTTATTGCAACCACCGGACCATTGGAAGTGATCTTTATTTCCCCTGTGTGACAATGATAAAGGAATCAAAACCACTGGTCCTACAGCTAGATTTCACATTAACGAAGTAAGCTTTCTGAACATGTTGTTTTATTAATCCTGATCAACGAAGGCAATTCCGGTACAATATTTTCTGGACTTCCCCCCAGATTTCAAAGCACTGCATGTTTAAAACAAAATACAAAAAATCTAAATCATATTTTTGTAATGATTTTGTTTTATTTGTTCATTTATTATAATTACCCCCAACCTTTCATTTTTTTTCAACTTTTCCATATTTGCGACACCAAGTTACTGTATATTTGTTCATATGTTTATGGAAGTGCCACATTTTCATTATTAGACACTTGTGAAAACAATTATCCTACCACTATTTGGGTAAAAGGGATCCCGGAGTGGGGTATTTTGTTGTAGGTTCTGACCGACATGGGAGTTTTTCATACAGTACTGTATGCAATTATTGCAAACAGAGCTTTCCAATCCTTACAGGTGTTTTCTTCAAGAAATCTCTGTACACTATAATGTCATGAACGTAGGCTTCTCAAGTCTCCTAAAACAGGAGTGCGCAAACTAGGGGGTGTGCCCTCGCAGAGGGGCGCAAGATTTTTCAGGGGGTGCGTGCCGGTTGCAGAGTTCCTGCGCTCTTCCCCCAAGTCATTTAAATTAATGCCGGGGATCGCGTGTTACAATGTCCCTTACCTTGCCTTCGGCGACACGTCGCCATGGCAACGTGGCGTCATCATGTGCCGTCACGTTGCCATGGCAACGCGGCGTCACGTGACCCCTGCGGCGTCATTTGACACCGCAGACAAGGTACTGTAAATAGGGGGGGGGCGAGCAGGCAGGGGGCGCAGCGGGGAACGTTTGCGCTCCCCTGCTCTAAAAGATATCATACAATGAATCGGCCCTGCTATCACTCTGAAAGTTGCTGGATATTTTCCCCTATACAATAAGTCTGACTTTCTATCTTCCTTATAATAAAAGTTCACTTGTTCATTCACATGTGGCATCTTAAAATCCTGTTAAAACCCCGGGTCATATTCATACGCTCATGTGTAAATTGTGCCCCAAAAGTGTCATGGGTGAAGGAGTTAATTAGAGAAAGTACTGAGAAGCTTCAGAATTTCTCATGCAAAGCTGCAACTAAATGAGACACGATGCCCGGAGATATCTAGAATATTTCAAATTAGTGAGCTTGAAACTTTCTTATTAATAAAAATCAAATGAAGTTACGTATTATCCTTCAAGGGAGCCCAAGAAGCATCTTGAAGGAATTAAGGTCTTCAGCACTTAAGTTTCCATACGATAAGCTAAGCTGCAAATTTAGTTAATTATTAAATGTGTTGCACAGTTCAGTACAGATAAGATGTTGTACGTATCGCGGGAACCTATCATGTTACAATACAAAAATATTTCAGTTTATTTCTTCAAGTCAGCCAGCCATATACAGCTCAACCCCCTTATAACGCTGTGCTTGGGGTCCAAAGAATCACATTGCGCTATAAGCGGATCGCGTTAGAAATAATGTACAATTGTATGCATTGTACAATAAAGTATTTAAGATACCAATAATCGTGTTGTAAAATATTCATAAATACGGAAATTGGGAGCCACGCTTGCATCGCGTTATAAGCGGATTCGCGTTGTAACGGATCGCGTTATAACGGGGTTGAGCTGTAATGGTCAATAAGCAGTCTATATGAAGTGAAATCAGGGTCAAAAATGTATTTCCTGTAACATTGTTGCCACTGTCTATATTGACATTACTATTGATTCTAAAACAAAAATGGCGTTCAGTTTTTTGCAGAGACTTGATTGGTGTGGTTTTTGGATTTGTAAAAAAGAAATCAAATAACTATTAAATGATTTTTTCAAAGATTGGGCATATGTTTGTGACTTTTTTTTTGTCACAAACCCAAAAGATTGTACTGATTATACCCCCCCAAAATAAAAAAAATAAACCAGGGAATTATGTTTTATCGGGTTTGGCTCAGATTAAAACACAGTTCAACGTTCACGAGGTTCAGATTTCGAACCGGCGAACCTGCCTATCCTTACAAAGCAGCCAGGGGTTATATGGAAACTAATATTGGCATCTTATTATCATTTTACTATTTTTAGTATTATCATTTTAATACGGATAAGAAGTACAGCGTGACACACTGTGTGCGCATTTGCATGACATTACCCAGAATCCCTGGCTGCAGTGGAAGCACTGTTTGCTAAGCGATAATAGGGAGAGACAGCGTTGCACACCTGCCTGAGACATGCAAATGCAGCACAAGAGGTATTTCTATTTACTGTACATATTAATATTATAATTTTTACAGCTTGTAAGAATGTTACATAACTTTGAAAATTCCAAATGTTTCAGGTACTACAAGGAAAGTGGATAATTTGCTGTTTGTGATACTTGTTATGTGTTCTAACGATTACATTACTAGAAGAGGAGAAATCCAGTAGCACTGAATTGTAGATGTAAAAGGGTCGAAATAATCCTACAACAAGATAAAGAGACAATCTAAAGTGGGTGGCAGATATTAAACTAACCAGGTCACGAAAGCACAATAGTACAATTATCCTAGTGTCGCCAAAATAAACAGCAAGTCAAAAAAGCCATCTCAGCCAAATTCTTTAATGACTTGGTAGTCATTAATAGTAATGGGCGAATCAATCAAATCGATTTTCCGCATTTTCCCCCCATAATCCATTCCACGGAGTAAAATCCTCAAACGGATTTGGTCGGTTTTAATCCGCGCGGACTCATCAAAAACCACCGTTGGATGCAATCCGTTGACAGATTGGTAGAATCCAATCCGCGGATTCAGCAACTCGTTGGCGGATTCTTAACGATCCGCGGATTGGATTCTACAAATCTACCCCCCCTCCCGAGTTGCGTAGTGTATTGGCAATAATAATAAACAAATTCCGCAAAATGCGAATCGCCCTTTTTTGAGAATGAACCGCTGAAATCCGCAGAACAAAGGAACGGGCCGTCCCGCTACAGACCCCAAATTCACCCCAAAATTCGCGCATCCCTAGTCATTCATTTAAATTGACTATGACTTAACATTTTGATTTGCTGTGTATTTGATGTGCTTGACTCTAGGTAAATCTATATAATGTTATCATGTTATCAGAATATTTATAATTTATGCTAAAGGAATTTCCTTTTTTTTTTTTTATTTCAGAGTTCCTTCTGAATAAATTTGCAGTTGTTTTTCTCAGCTACTTGTTAGTCTGAAACCCCTGTTTGCTTTTCTCTTATTGAAGCTGGGGAACTTTCATCTAGTAAAAATAGCTGGGGCGCTCATTATAAGTTTACATTTTCATGGCGTGCTTATATGTAATAAACGTATTTAGACATACAGTAACCAGATAAATATTTTTTTTTCTTAGAGCTTATGAAAACTTCTATTGCAGATACTGTAGATATATGGATATAAATAACTATAGATCATTATGGATATAATAATAGCTTTATTTCATTTCATATAGTGCTTTTCTCCAAATGGGACTCAAAGTGTCTCAAAATTACAGTATAGTGTGCGGCACCTAGGAATGTTACAGACACAGTCCTTGCTCCGTGGAGCTTACAATCTATGATTTTGGTGCCTACGGCACAGGGAGATAAAGTGACTTGCCCAAGGTCACAAGGAACTGACACCGGGAATTGAACCAGTTTCCCTGCTTCAAACTCAGTGTCGTTGTTATCAGAGTCAGTGTCTTTACTCATTGAGTTGCCCCTTTTATAACAGACAGATAGAGATATATAGATAGATAAAGTATCGCTATATAGATAAAGATACTGAAGATAGATAAAGATACTGAAGATAGATAGAGTAGATAGACAGATAGCTGGATGCACTGACTGCCCCACACCTCTGGAATGTCCTTCCCCTCAATATCTGACTAGCACCCCCTCTATCCATATTTAAGACCCACCTCAAAACACACCTGCTTAAGGAAGCATATGAGTAGATCTATGGCCGATAATTAACACCTCATACCTAAACCTTGGCCCCTTGCAGACGCACTTACCAGAACACCCTCCTACTGTCTCTGTACGTTCAACCTACCAACAAATTAGATTGTAAGCTCTTCCTAAAAGTTACTTCCTCTTCCTAAATGTTACTTTTATGTCTGAAGCACTTATTCCCATTATGTGTTATTTATACGATTTGTTATTTATAAGATTATCACGTATATTACTGCTGTGAAGCACTATGTACATTAATGGTGCTATATAAATAAAGACATACATAAACAGATAGATGGATAGATCAACAGATAGATGGATAGATCAACAGGTAGATATATACATTAAATAGATGAGTAGATAGATGCAAACAATATGAAGTGCATACCCATCTTTGTTTTCTTGTTATGTGATTGATGTTGTTGCAGTGATACACAGGGACAGGAAATACTGTACATTTCAATGGGAGTAAAGGAACATTGCCGTTAAAAAATGTAATCAATTATACTAAGGCCAACAGCTGCGAAATCCTAATCCCTAAACAAAGCCTGTATCAATTCTGATCAACTGAACACTTCCTGAGGGTGCGGACACTCCACATGGTGTTAAACCGCAATTACGACATTTGGTAATGCAGCCTACTGTTTCATGTATAAAAATACCCTTCCGAAGAGTCTTTGAGAAATCCCCTAGGTTAATGTGTACTGTACACATATGTGGTAACATTCAATAGTGAACTATTTAACTACCGCAAGGCCCCGCTTCTCGGCGCGCGGTACCAAGAAGGGGGCCACCATGTCTGCGCATGCGCAGAACGGGCCGGTCTGGGGTTGTGCATGTGCAGAATGTTGTTTTTTTTGCCGATGTTGCGCATGCGTAGAATGGCGCATTGCCGGGCTGCACATGCGCACATAACGAAAATCGCCAGTTCCACTTTCCGCCGATTTTCGCATTGCGGCGGGTCCATAGAACGGAACCCGCCGCATGACTGGAGCCCTCCAGTATTACTGTAGGTATTAAATAGCACTGCTGCTTAGTCACAGAACTGCAACAGAGAGCAAAAACAGACATGGCCCAAGAAAAGCTACTAAAACGCCTACATTAGAATGTATGTTATAATGTCAATGCTCTATGTATGTTATAATGTACCTTGCTTCTAACATGGATTATTTAAATGAATGCAGTTGCATTCTATATTTTCCTATGAATAAATATAACAAAGTATAATTTCAAATAGTTCCCTTCCACACAAACACGTGCTGAATTTTCACCATGAATTGCTTATACTTGTGAGTAAGGCCTCGGCCATGTTAGTTGCTTCCTGGCGGAAGCGCGCTGAGGTGCGCTCCCGCTCAGCACTGAGCCCCTACAGCCGCAATTAGAGCGGCTTTAGTAGGGGCTCACCTGCGCTTCCGCGCGCTTGCGGAAGTGCAGGTCTTAGGGGAATTTAAAATTCCCACGCTTGCCGGCGAGACAGGCCGGTCACGTGAGCAGTTCGCCCAATGAGGGCGAACCAGCTCCGTGACGTCACTGGCCCGCCCCCGCCCAGTGACGCGCCCGCCCCCGGCCTGCCCCCTGCAGGCCCGCTGACGGCGCGTGCGGTAAGCAACCGCAAGGCCAGGGAAAGCACCCGCTTTCCCTGAGCCTCAGCGCGCCTCAGCGAGCAAGCAGGGAGCATGAACTAAGCCTAAGTCAACAAGAAGCACATTCAATATAGAAACATCTTATTACCAGCAACACACGGGGGAATAAGAAAGATTCTCAGTTTAAACCTAACTTGGTCTTTAAAGTCATCTATATGCTGTCAACTAAACTATCCAGAATAACATCTCCCTTATCCAGGGGTGCTCAGCTCCAGTCCTCAAGCCCCCCTCCACCCCCCCAACAGGTCAGGTTTTCAGAATATCCCAGCTTCAGCACAGGTAGCTCTATCAGTCCCTGCTTCAGCACAGGTGGCTCAGAGGCTCAATCGATGACTGAGCCTCTAATTGAGCCACCTGTGCTGAAGCTGGGATATCCTGAAAATGTGATGAGGTGGGGGTGGGGGGTGCGTCTCCCTTGCTTATGGAAATCCCATTGTCCAAAAAAAAAAACTTTAATTGAAATTACTTGTGGTTATAAAGTAATAAAAAAGAGGTGAAAACCTCCATTAGTGGAGCAGATTTTTGACAAGTCTGGGGTCTGTTTTCTACAATCTCCTGACTGCAAAACTTGTCAAAGAAATGTAATCACATGGAAAGCCATTGGAGTTTTTTAACTTGGAGAAATTAGGTGACCTGATTTTGCTCCGAAGGTAGAAAAAAGCTGCTGCAATGGCGGCTCACAGCCGTCCGATAGGACAGGAGAATAACCAAGTGTAATCAATAGGAAAATAGAAAATCTAGTGTGCAAAAATGATCATACACATGGCAAAGTAGCACTGATGCGTTTCGCCCCAGGTATGAGACTTTGTCAAATTTTGCTCCACTGATTTTGCTCCAGTTTTGTCCTCAGAAGATGTTGGTGAATACACCCTTTCTGGGTCGCCATGGAGGAAACAAACCATTAATATTAAAGGGGGCAAAATACAGTTGTGTGACGTGCATCGTGCATCATGATGGTACCATGGTAATGCACAATTTAGCCATCATGTTTGCACATTATTTCACAACACGATGGGATTCTGTATATCTGAGAATGGGACACACAAATGTAGCGGGGACGTTATTGCACCTGCTGGTGAGCGATGGCGGGTGCAATAGTGTGGTTGTCTGACCCCTTTTTCACACGTCTCTAATGCTATTAAATGGTGTCTTCTCCAATGGGCACATTGTGTGTCCCCCGCTGCACCCCGCCGGCGGGAGCAATAACTGCTGCTACATCGGTAGTTGTGGGACACACACGTAGATAACACGTTGCAAATCTAAATCTAACCTTTTTAAAGGTCAATTCACTTCTGGATTTGTCAAGTACAGATATTACATAATAATTATATTGTCCGGAAAGCATTATAGAAAAGTGCACCATGTCTGCAGGGCATTTACGATCACGATTTTACATCTGAGGGCATTATAAGTGTCCAATTGTATCCTCCCACACCCAGCATTGAATACTGCACCGACACACTTTATTCGAGCAAATACCCAGTATGTACCTGGCAGATACCTGGAATGCGCCGCTCCTCACCTCTGACAAGCCCCGTTGCGTTTGCCTTTCCAGCCTGGGTTCATGCCTGGCTGACGGGCGGCTGATCTGTTAAATGATAATGATTAGGATTTAATAGGCTGCAATGCTTCGCGTGTCTACCAGATGGCATAAATTCATGAATTGTAATGCAGTATATATATATATACTGTGCAGTATTGCAGCCAGTGGGAATAAAATGCTTCAATCCCTGCCTAGAAAATAACCCAATGCACTCGGGCAGAAAACAGTCACAAACCTCAATACACCCGGGTATACCCGAATTCGAGGAACTAGCCGTGCTCGAATAAAGTGTGTCGCCAGTGTATGTTCTGGAAATGCTCATATGTCTTTCATATGCTGCGTGCGGTAAAGTCTTAGCCCCTGGTAACATGCTGTAAAATCCTTTAGATCTGCTTTAAATTCAAAGAAGCATGGTGTCCAGATCATTTATCATTTTATGTGCTGCCTCTGAGGATTTTCATTGTGATTAAGAAATTTGTACTCCTGCCAAGTGGGTTAGCTCTGCTTGTTTGTATTTGCTTAAGAAATTTTAGCTTTCTTCACAAACTCTGGGAGACTAAAGGTTGCATCTGCTAAACGGTGCTATGCCAAAAACCACCTTCCGACACCTTGAATGGCAGTGTCTTATAGAGTAAAAATTCTTATTATATTTGATGCCTTTTTTCTTATTAGTCATACAAGACCCATGCACAGCTTATTAAGATCATGGCACATATCTACTAAATGGTGCTCTGATATAACTCACCATCACACATGAATTGGCCATATAGGGTCTTCCGGCACCGAAAGATGTCTTATGGAATACTACCACTTAGTAAATATGAAATTGTGCTTTTCTAATGAAATGTCAATGTCGAACATTTCTACAGACTATAGGGAAAGCTTCAGACAGCTAGAAACTGTGTTTATGCTTAGTATTGCTATATTTTGCAAAATATTCACTTTAAGAGCAGCCATTGAACTGCTGTATAAATGCACAATTTAATATTGAACAGCCTGTGCAGGTTTGTAATCTATTATTTTCGTTGGCTTGCGAGAAACCGGCACGCGAAAACCTTATTTCTTCGAATTGTTCTTTGATTGCGACTTACATCAGTGGTTTGCATGAATTTAGAAAAGGCGGCGTGCAGAATGACTTGAATGATAAATAGCCGGATTGAGTAAAAAAAAATTGGTACATTGGGTAATTTAATGTTCC
The DNA here is from genome assembly GCF_040206685.1 of Ascaphus truei. Lineage (NCBI taxonomy): Eukaryota > Metazoa > Chordata > Amphibia > Anura > Ascaphidae > Ascaphus > Ascaphus truei. Next base: position 23,482,611 of record NC_134499.1, read on the forward strand.
GTATCAAGTTAGGGATCACCTACTATATCATTATTTTATTACTCTGCTTCAGATGGTATAAAATGTCCACTGTTCTGATCAACAGGCAGAGGTTTAACCTATTCTGTGCTGGAGGCATCCACAGCACATTTCAGGCAATTGATTGCAGGTTCCTCCAACAATGTTATCACCAGTGGGACCTTCAACTTCTTGCTTTGCAATGCTGCAGCAATTGACACTGAAAGGACGAAGGGGCTTTCTCTTTATCAACCGATGTGGCCAACTGGGTCGTTTTTGGCCGAAATTCCCCGTTGAAATACAAGAAGCCCCTAAATAAGAAAGTTCAGCAGTAGTTTGGCCGGCAATTACATGCTTACTAACGCATCTAAACCTAACAACATCTATAATGCTGTAATAAAAATCCTACACAAGTCATTTAAATGGTACTGTATATGAAGCTGTCAGTAGAAGGAGCATGCAACGGACAAATGACCGTTGCAAAGTGATACAGCCCTGGTTAATACAATAGTGCAAAATGTTCATTATGAGACTTGTGTTAGTCGTGATGATGCACACATGTTCTCCACTGTGCATACTGTATAATGGATATCAGGAGTGGTGCAGCTGCAGAAGCTTTGGACAGTGAAGCTGGATTCCTGTATTGGACACTTGGTTGCTGTGCCCACAGCAAATTCGAGTTCTTTGTACCTTTGCCACCAAAATGGAACTCTTGGAACAGAGACTCATTATTCATGTATTGTTCTATCCTGGATATGTGCACTGTATAATAAAATACATTGTATGCTGCAAGTTAATTATTATTGTCATCATTTATTTATAACATGCTAATATATTTCGTAACGCATTAAAATAAGGTTGGAGGATGAAAAACAATAACAGAACAAACATTAACATACATTGTAACAGTAGGTAAGGAGGGCTCTGCTCTAAGGAGCTTACAATCTATAAGGTAGGCCAAATGGAAACATAGGTACAGGGGGATGAGAAGGTTGATGTGTTTCAGATTGTACAGAGCAGCTGTAACATCAGTGAACGGCAGCAAACAGCTGACACCCTTTGGCTGCCGCCGTTGCTGCGACTCGGGTGGTATCATCTCCAAGAAAGTCTGGGGTAAAGTAATGTCAGCTGCACAGCAAACAGACGACACCCATAGCAGAGTTATAGGGAGGAGGTGCTGACAAACTCTAGCTCTTTGAAGTTGTGTCTGTCTTTTTCGGATGATGTTAACTTTGTTACCGCTGATTTAGTGGACAGGAGCAGTGAATTGGAAGCATACTGGGGGTTCTCACTTTGGGGGGGCTACCTGTGCTGTGACTTGAATGGTAACATCTACAAGAAAGTCTGGGGTAAAGTTAATTCAAATAAAATGGCAAAATGGAGGGCAGGGGCACTCGTGACAATGGAGTTATGCATTAAAGCAAGGTTCACTACCTGAAGCAAAAACAAAGGGTTTGAGTACAGATAAAGAATAAAGTGGGGGCACATCTCTCAAAAATCAACGTTTATTGTCAGCAAATGCTTTGGGAATCCTAACCTTCTTTATCTAATTCCTTATCCTAATCCTTATCTAATTCTTATTCTCCTTATGAGAAGGAGTGGCTCAGTGAGTAAAGACACTCACTGGCTCAATTCCCCGTGTCAGCTCCTTGTGACCCATGGGCAAGTCACTTTATCTCCCTGTGCCTCAGGCACCATAAACATAGATTGTAAGCTCCATGGGGCAGGGACCCGTGCCTGCAAAATGTCTGTGTAAAGCGCTTCGTAAAAAAACTAGCAGCACTATACAAGAATATGTTATTATTATTATTATTATTATTATTATTATTATTATCGCTACCAAACCCTAAGCAGACCTTTTAGAGTGAAATGTATGTGATCTATTGTTATTAATAGGTGTTTAAAGCTAAAAATATATTCAAGTATAGAGAGCAGGAGCAGATTGGAGGCGAAAAGTGGCCGGGGCCTTTCACTTGCCTGTTGGTCCTTCTCCAGCGGTGTCGTGTGACAGCGCGTTGTCAATGCAGCGTGCTGCAATGTGACGTTGCATTGCCATGACAAAAGGGTGTCATGGCGACATGATGTCAATGGAGGAGGGCCGCTCGGGACAAGGTAAGTCTTACAGAGGCCCCTCTCTCTCCCCCAGCAATGAGTTTCATTGTTGTGGTGAAGAGCGCGGGGCCACTGCAAACAATGCACAGCGCAACACCGGCCTACAGTGGACGTGCTGTGGGCCGTTGCAGTGGGAATACTGTTGCACGCCCGCAGCACCGGCCTACCTGGGCAAACCTGAACGCCCCGTTGGACAATCTGCCCCTAATAGAGAGAGAGAGATGTGCACCTTGTGGTAGTTATTTAAAACACAACTAATACAGGTGCACCAACGAGTATTCTAAAACTTGCCTTAAACTTGCCTTGGAAAATCTGGGGCTATCACCAACAAGATCCAGGTACATGCTGGGTACATGCTGGGTACATGCTGCAACATGTCAGTGTCATTTCTGCAGAGACTACTGGCCCATCGGATTAACACAGCAGGGGTCCCTGGCAGTCCCATTCAGTTTGAATGGGACTGCCAAGGACCCCCGCTGTTAATTCGATGGGCCATTAGTCTGTCTGCAGAAATGTCACTGAAATGTTCCAGCATGTACCCAGCATGTACCCAGCATATACCCAGCATGTACCTGGGTCTTGTTGGTGATTGTACCAGATTTGTTTTAGAATACTCGTCGGCACTACAGTACTACCTGTTCATATACTAACTATCCTGCTACTGAGGGTGAAGATATATTTATTTATTTAATTGGACAACAGTAGGACGCTTGTCATAATGAAATTAAATGTAATACTGTACTAATTACGTTTAATTTTCCAGATTCCAGAGTTTGAAAAAGTGTAGACTGGCCATAACTAATAACATACATGTACATCCTAAAACTACAACTACACTTAGAGGTACAGGGAAATCCTTAAATGTTAATCTACCTTGTTTCTCTCTTAGCTTCCATAGTTATTGGAAAATGGTGGTGTGAGATGGAACCATGTCTAGAAGGAGAAGAGTGCAAGACATTACCTGATAATTCAGGGTGGATGTGTGCAACTGGCAATAAGATAAAGACCACAAGAGTAAGTATCAAAAAAAGGAGAGAAGCATCCTCATTTTGTCTGCAATATTACTCATTCAATTAAGTAGAAATAAGTACAGTATAAAGTAATGTTGTCTTTAGCAGCACTTTTTTAATTGGTGGCACACTAGGTAACACTGTTAATACGCCTACAGTAGGATGCTACACTACTTATGAGAGCTATAGTATGGTTTAACAAATTCTGCAAAGTGCAGGTTTCCTCTAGGACAGAGGTACACAGAACATCTCTACTCACACGTTCATAATTCAATTCTCAATTTGCAATTCTCCAATTTATGTGACAGCCAAGAACAGAGGAGAAACAACATTTCAGATCCCATGTGGACCTTTCATCAGGTGAAGAAAGCTCCATATGGGACCTCAAACGTTGTTCTGCCTCTGTTCTTGGCTGTCACATTAAATGGAGAATTGCATTATGAACTTATGAGTAGAGGAGACCTGCATTTTTCAGAATTTGTTTGTCTAGGTTGTGTTGGCTGCACCAGCAGGATTCTCCTCGGCTGAAACTTTTTCCCCGCACTTTGAAACTGTACTACTAGGTATGTGGGTTAGCCATTCAAATATTATACTAAAGTATGTATGTTATTCTGGCTATAGGAATAACAGACCCTGTTTCTCTATTCCAAATGCCATTAGAATTGTCCCAGGATGCTTCTTATTGGTAGTCAGGCTGATGGGACAAACGGCTCTATAAAGTTAATTAGGGAACAAGAAACTCTCGTGTCATTTCTTGATCGAGTACCACTACCACTGAGTTTTCTAGTCACTTACATTTTACAGGTTCCGTATTCAAATATCTAGACACAGCCGTGAATAATAAAGTGATCTTAGAAATTCTAAAATCAAAAGCCAGTCCAAATTGTAGTGTGGAGTGAAAGCTGCCAGACTCAATCTTAATCTAGAGCAGTGTGGTGGAAATAATGCTGCTACCTGGGTAGCTGAATTGGGTTAATCCCCTATCTATATGATAGGCACCCTAACGCTTTCTCTTCTTGTAATGATTGGCTGCCCAGCAGAAATTGTTGTTTGTGCTCCAAAGCCTTTAAACGCACGGCTCTGTATACCGTACAATGTATTATTCCTTGCTGTCTGTATGTATATATATTTCCAAGATTTGTTTTCAAACATCTGCTTACCCTCTGTGTTGTGCCAGACCTTCTTTATGGATACACATTAAAATGCAATATGTTTATTTTCTTGGGGGGGGGAAACGGTTTTACATTTTTGTTTTGTTTTTAAGTTTCAGGGCCGCTCATAACCATTTTGATGCAAAGCTGGAAGGCATCTGAGAGGCCCTGAAACCTTGTACTGTAGGTATAGTCATGTCTAACAAAAAACAGATTTGTCTTTTTTTCCCCTTGTTTTTTATTTCTTTTTTCCAAACATCCTGTCAGACTTCACTTACTGCATACTATTGACCATTGACACAGTAATAAGGATCAATTGTCGGTGATAAAATCCATGTTAACAATGTATTAATATGTTGTATCTACAATGACAGGATATTATCTGAATGAGCAAGTAGTATTGCTTAATCTGTGTCAATTGAATCTGCATACATGCCCCTCCAGCAATGAACGATTTAATTATAAGTATGCTGCAGACTCCAGTATTTACATTGATACATACATGAAGATTTATGGCTTTTAACCTCCCATTCATTCCATCACTATGCATTGCTGCTAATGTATTTTACATGTCCTTTAGTTTAGAGTTTTAAGAAGATGCAGTGATCACGAAAGATTGCTAATTTGTTACAGGTTGTGATACCTTTTACTCAACCAGCATGAGAGTTTTTATAGATGCTGTTATGCCTTACAAGTAATTTCTCATAAATCTGACATCTACAGAATTCTGCTCATGTTAATGCAATAATGAGTCTTTTCTAAAGTCTCCAGTTTCTGTTAATAAAGTTATAAGGTAGATCAGTGAGGTGCCCTCTACTAAAGTTTGTTTTAGTGATAAATCAATGGGGGAAGATGTGTGTGGAAATATCTCTAAACTTCTATATTACACACTATTTTTGCATACAGCAACGTAACACCATGACTCAGTGTTACATCATATACATGAAAAACATGTGATCATATATACAGTACATTTCTACAGTAAGTACAGCTCAACCCCCTTATAACACTGCGGAACGCGTTAGAAATACTGTACAACTGTATGCATTGTACAATAAAGTATTTAAGATACCAATAATCGTGTTGTAAAGTATTCATAAATACGAAAATTGGGAGCCGCGCTTGCATCGCGTTATAAGCGGATTCGCGTTGTGACGGATCGCGTTATAATGGGGTTGTGCTGCATGTACTTTGTTGATTTTCCCATGTATGTTTAATATACATATTTTATTTCGGAGTGCCTGTTTTTTTGGAGATGCTAAATCCTTTACATAGTGTAGCAAACAAGACACAGTATGCCACATTTACATCATACTTTATAATATTTACATTTGTATTGGTTTAAAATACAGACACTTGGAGGCAATGTTTGAAATTGTTTAGAGAAAGGCACTGCAGATCACTCTATCATGTGATTAGTTAAATGTATAACCTTTATCAATACCCAGACATTGGCATATTGTTTGTGCTTGTGTTTCAGATTCATCCGAGAGCCTAATCTTTTGTCTGATGGATATTATAAGCATCTGCTGATGTAAGAGGAGGCCATATTAAAAGTTACAACCATACTAAGGATTTACAAGCCAAATGGATATTTTACTTGCACTTTGACTTTTTATCAAATACGTTTAGCGGTTTCACTATGTGAAATAAAATGATCCATGGAAATAATACACCTAGTTTGAGACTTTGCCAAAAACATGGAGAATCGTTGAACGTTTTTCTGATGAAACATGAAACTCGGTCCTTTGGATTTACAACTTTCTTTATACCATCTAAAAAAAAAAAAAATAAACAAGTATATGTTTTCCCGAAACCTCCTACAAGATGAATGGATGGTACCATTTCCTTTTCTTTCTGGAGCTGTATCACATTTGAATTGCTAAGGAAATTATCAGCCTGTTCAAGAATAGCAGTTAACACCCGCATTACATACTGCCCGACAAAAAAACTCAGAGATATGGGAATCTTCAAGAAGTAACATATGGAATAAAAATATCTTCCTTTTATTTCAACTGGACATGTTGTCAAAATATGTTAATTTTATTCTGGTGGCTTTCCCTTACCCCATTTGTGATAATAGCATGCAGGCTTTGATTATTTAAACATTTATATTAAATTGACAAACCTTACATTGATGGTTCCAGTATCTTCCAATGACATCTTTTTTTTAGAGTCCGTGAAGTCCCACGAGGAAGAAAAAGTTTTCAGTGCAACGCGGTTTGTCATTAAACATTTCTGTGGCGCAGTCAGTTTCGGTAGGCAACAGCCTATATTTGTATTACCGGTGTAAATAAAACCTCCGCAGACTTTGTATAGCTGGTACGGTATGCAGTGATCCCTTTCCAACTCCACAGTTTTGCACCCGCTTACCCTTCAAAACTGAAAATCATTTTGTTTGTTTTTTGTTTTGTAATGCTTGGTCATTGAAATTTTCAGTTAAACCTTATTTTATTTAGAAGATGATTTAACTTGCAATATTCATCCTAATCATGAACAATAGCATTAAAGGTGTATAAATTCTTATGTTGAGCTTGTTTTGTGTTTTGTTTCCAATAATTTAAATGTATCATGTTTACAACTGTTCTGATGTTCTTGTTAGCTTCTTCATTGATACAGTAGGTGAGCCAGCAAAGAGTTAACAGGGAAACCAGTCTTCTATTTACATTTACTCATGGTAAAATAAGCATAAACCAACACATTTGCTAGTTGTCTGTCTCTAGATTGGTTGTTGAGTAACTGCTCTTTTAAGTAAAAGCACTGGAGCCACTTGAGAAGCATACAAAGTGTATCCTGTGTGAATTAGAACTGTACAAAACCTTTGCCCAAGTTCCTATACCTTATTCAGCCGTATAAATAATTGGTAATAAAACATATGGTAATGAGTATAAAGTAAAATACTTCAATAATATTTTCTTGGTTATTTAGTTAAACCCTTTGTCCAAAGCGTCATAGGCCTGCATACCAAGGTATAACCAAATTTGCAGGTCCTAACACTAAACTGTGAACCTTTCCTTTTACCTCTGTATGAGGGGAAACAACCACAGTGGGTCTTGTCCATACAGCAAAATGAAAAAACGTCCCAAGTTAAAAAGGTGGGGAGGGGTGAGCTCTGGGAGGAGGGACCACCTACCTCCAAACAACTGTTGCCAGTTAGAAATTGAATTAACACACACTTTCCCAGCAAGCTCAAACCCCAACACCCACCACATCATATAAATATATATGTCAAAAGGAGTGCTACTGAGTGTGGCAAATGTATACAACAAAAGACAGGGTGCCCAATGCTACATCCAATTGACACAATATATATGGCAATAAGTATAAAGTTAAATACTTCAATAATAATATTTTCTTGGTTATTTAGTTAAACCTTTTGGCCAAAAAAATCCCTTTTTGGCCATAAAAATCTCTCTAAAGCCTTTACTCTCACCAGCAAGGGATGAGTGCCTTGGCAGTTCTTCCCCCGGAGTCACGGCTGTCTTTACATGCAAAGTTATACATTTTGTCTGAGTGGTAGAAAATGATGCAGCATCTATCATCAAGCATTCAAATTAGTCCTAAGAAACATTACACACACGGGTAATTTTTTCATCAAATATATTGATTGATGTTTACAAAATCAAAACACACATACAACACTTTACTGCTTGCTGTTTTCATAATTACAGAATGATTAACCACGGTTTATGCCAGATAACATTTGTCGGTTTAATTCTTAGAGCAGTATCAACAAAGCAACAACACTATTTAGAATGTGGAAGACTATAATTGTATAAAGGCTACGCGAGGTCATAAAAGGTTTGCAATTAAATGTGCATTCATCTTACTTAGTCATAGCATTCATTTTGCTTCCTGAAAGAGTAAGTGTTGCCACGGTGGGCCTCTTGTTTAGTTTGCATTGCAGGAAATAACGTTCGGTCAGATGTACAGTGTAGCAAAATGCTAACATGGTCAGCAGAGCAGAAAGTGAACGTTACACAAATCGGTCCACGCATGAAGAAGGTCATATTAATACCATGTAAACTGTTGATTATTTGCATCTTGAGTGAACATTTTAATTTATTCACTAGAACTCAAACAAATGACTGCAAGAGACCACGCACGAGGCACTTTATATGTGCTTCATTTACACTATAATTCTTTGTGAACTCCTCCGACGGCTTTAAATAAACATTCTGCTGAGAGTTTTAGGGAAGCATCGGAGAAGTACGCGAAAACAATGCATTCATTTCACCCTTGATTCATAAGCAGAAATGTTTTATGTATAGAAACATCAGAAAATTTGATGTCAGCGTAAAAGACACATAGGCCTCAATTCAGTCAATTGCGATTCGGAGCATTCGTCAAGTCAATGGCAGATCATGCCAGACCGGGGTTGGGTACCCCACATAATAATGTAGTGAATCCTGGCCTTTAATCCTCTAGGACAGGGGTGGCCAACGCCAGTCTGCAAGTGCCACCAACAGGTCAGGTTTTCAGGATAGCCCTGCTTCAGCACAGGTGGCTCAATCAGTGGCTTAGTCAAAGACTGAGCCACCTATACTGAAGCTGGGACTGGTGGAGCCACCTGTGTTGAAGCAGGGATATTATGAAAACCTGACCTGTTGGTGGCCCTGTAGCGCTGGAGTTGGCCACCTCTGCACTAAGGTTCTTGACTTCGTCCATTCTTGTCCATGGCGTCACCTAATCTTGATTATACAGCTGAACCCCATTATAACGAAGTCCTTGGGGTCCACAGAATGAGACCGCGTTATAACCGTGATCGCGATATACAATTTCGCGAGGACTTACCGGCATTTAGATCTCTCTCCTCTCTGCAGCTGTCAGCTCTCTCCTCTCCCTGCTTCATAGGGCTGTGTCCACATGCGCGGCACTTACGTAGACATGGAGCACAGAGGAGGGGTTTTTTTTTTTAAAACATTCAATACAATTACTTTATGGCGCAGAGGTAGAGAATTGGTCTAGCATATGAAAGGTCCTGAGTTTGATTCCTGTATGATATGGTATAATTTATAAATTATTAAAAAATTTAAATAATAATTTATAAATTATTATTTCATTTTTATTATAATGTATAATTTATTATTTAATTTTTTTTATAATTTATAAATTATACCATATCAGACGAGGATCAAACCCAGGACCTTTCATATGCTAGAATCAATTCTCTACCTCTACGCCACAGGGACTGTGTTATGTCACTTAACATATAGTACAAAGTGCAGTCCATTGCTATGTGCTGTAGAGGTTAAGTATATTTATAGAGTCTGTTTTGTAGAGGTAGAGAATTGTTACCAGTATATGGAAGGTCCTGAGTTCGATTCCTGCATGTGTATTATATAAAATGTATTAATGTTCAATTCCCACATGGTGTAGGTGTGTGTATGTGTCCGTTAGCAATAAAGCATTGAACTGAATGTTTAAAAAAGAAAATCCCCACATGGTGTAGGGGGATGTGTTGTGTCATGTGACCCTCCTCTGCAGTCCAAGTCTATGTGAACACTGCGCTATGAAACAGGAGAAGAGAGAGGTCTAGATGCCGGGGTAAGTCCTCGCGCTGCAAAATGGAGATGTTTTTAAAACGGGAGCCACGCTCAGACCGCGTTATTCGCGGATCCACGTTGTAGTGGATCGCGCTATAACGGGGTTGACCTGTATCATTGTTTCTTTGTGTGCTATATTGATTTGTTAAACACTCCTTATAATACCTACTCATACAAGCGTGAAACAACTTGGTGCCATTAACCCTCTTACTGCCACAGCCCCCCCCACCCCCCTGGCACTTTGCGATCACATCTCTGCACCGTGGAGAGGTCATGTGATTGTGGTGTCACTGACACTCCCAGCTGCGCACAGCGCAATCTCCCTCAGAAAATTAGCAAGAAAGCCTACGATGTAGTGGCTTCGGGAGTGCCAGACCTCAGGATGTGCTAGGAATGACATGGGGCATCCAAAGGGTTAAATTACCATATTCTACCTTATATTTCAAACTCATCTTAAAAGCAAAAGTTCCACTTTTTAGCGATTTTGCAAACCAGATGAAAAGTGCCCTTTTTCCACAAATACCTCTTCACGTTCTACCTTGCGAAACCCTTATCAGAAATCAGCAAGTACACATGGTGTGTGGGGACTCTTTGTCCCAGACACACTTTGTTTGTAAAATAACATCTCATAATTGGAACATTTGAATAGAGTTTGATTATTTTATCTACTCTGCCCTCGTTCATTTTTCTGTTCTTAATTAAATGAAAGCTGCAAAGGCTTTCAGCTTCTAATCTCATGATTTATGTCCTCCAGGTAATAAAATGAGAAATGAATCTCTACACTTTATAATAAAGGTACATGAACTGCTTTGTAGATACATTATACCTGCACTATCTTTGTTGCTTCAATACCCTATACCAAACCAAAAAAGTTTACCTACATGTTTTATTTAATCTTTATATTCTGAAGCAACCAGTCCATTCTAATCAAAATAATTATTCCTTTAAACATTTGGTCATCTCTTCACCCTTTGATTGTTTCTATAGATGTCATTAGTGCCATTAAAGCCTGAAAACAGCTTGTCCTCCCGTGTGGCTCTTTCTTACCAGGGTTCGTTGAATACTCCCCCCGAGTGCCAATAAAATGCAGAGAGGCTCTCTGAGGAAGCTGTACTAGTGAAACGCGTTGTTCTAATTCACCAAGACTTTTTCCTCCCGGAGGCCACCGTAGCGATGAAGTGTGGGTGCGTTCCAGCTGTGCGTTCCAACAACTGCTGCCCGGAAGCAGAGAGCGCCCTGGTGTAACTAGCCCCATGAACTTTGCTACACCCAATGGGAGGTTTTAGATGTAAGTGTGTACTATTGTTTGTATGGTAATAAATTTCATGTGGTTTACTTCCACTCTCTCTGCATTTTACTGGCACTCGGGGGGAGTATTCAACGAACCCTGGTACGAAAGAGCCACACGGGAGGACAAGCAGAGACCTCACGATCCAGAAGGAACAGGAAAAGAAACCTTTGATGATCCTGCACTCACACAAGGCCGTGTGAGTATTTGTGCTTTATATCCATTTTTCACTAACCTATCCCTGTGTAGATTACACCACAAGAAGTGCATTGACTGCGGTTCGGTTTTAACCCTTGTGCATCATTGAGGTGCTAGGTAAGTCTGGCTACATTGTTAACCAGTCTGCCATTTGATTCTATGGAATGTTACTTTACATACATTTATTGATTTGCGCTCCCCTTGTTTTCTGTCTTTACTACTTCCATTGAGGAACAAGGAAAGGTTCCCCTAAGGGTTTCTGAGCTGCGGACAGTGGACGCCGAAGGCGTATACCAGCATTGGGGTATACGCAGGGGCCATCTAGCATGTAATAAGTGTTCTATTACATTTATTTTTTTTCATTTAATTAAGTCAGAGAGAGCGTCCTAGTATTCTTTGTCATGATATATAAATATTAGCTGAAGTGGAGGTTTCCCAGAAGGAAGTCGAGCTTTGGTCACCATGAAGACCCCTAGTAAGGTAAGGGAAAAAATTGGGGGAAAGGAGTTTTGTTTTAGATCCCCAGCAAGGACAGGAGTAAAAAATACAGTAAGGGACAAGGGGTTCCAGAAATGAAAGGGAAGAGGTAAAAAGCCTGTATATTCTGCAAGGTTTTAGATTGAGGCAGTTTCAAAGGGCTCACTTTGTTCTTGATGTAAACCTCCGGTTCACTTTTCCTGGACCGCAAAATACTGTAGGAGAAGCTCTTCATCCTTTCTCTGCAGAACAGCTCTGGACTACATTGGAAGGAATTAGGCCCAATCTGAACTAGAAATTAAAGGTGATGGAAATTGGGTCCCTGTGGAAACTAACTTATTAGCTATATTATACAGACTGTACTTAAAAATTTCTTTCCAACCATGACATGTTGTAAAATATGACTTTGTTTTAGTTGACTTGTTGTCGGAAAATAATAAATGGGACTATATTTTCATTTCCCTGTTTTATCCTGAAGCAACAGAGCATTACATTAATTGACTTGTCTTATTAATTCAATAAGCTGCTTCCAAGATGAAACGCTGAGCTATGCTTGCCTGTTTTTAGCACTTTTTAGTTGTTAAAAGAAAGGCTCTAAGGCTGAAACTGCTCAGATGTTCTGCACACTTCACTGAATAATGTAATGCTCCACTGAATGTGGAATTACTACAAACCGCTACTTTTTCAAGGAGTTACCATTTAATTCGTACTGTATGTTGACAAGAAACCACTTAACACTTTTTCATATTAAACACATGGATAGTAAAAATGTGAGCTGCATACTTTGTGATTTTAATATGTTACAAATGTCAGTCTGATGATATTGTTAGGGAAGTCAGTTCAGTGTAAATCGAAAATGCACGTGATGATCATTCAGCACATATTATTCATATAAACAATAAAATACCAACGTATATGGTATCCTTGTCTAAAATCTATTCAGAACTAAACAAAATCTTCAGCTTGCCCTGTGGCAATAACTAAACATAGAGGCCCCTGTTGAATGAAGATTTCAGTCAAATGAATGAAGCTTAAATCCTTCCTAGCAAGAAGAAGATGGTTTCACAGCAGATTGAACAGTGGTCTGAAAGTGTTTTAGCAACATGTACAGTATTAAAGTCACAATAAAGTAGAAGCTTTCAACCAATTACATTTTTCGTTTCAATTTTTTGCATTATTTAATAGCTTTTCAAATGTAGACACAAAGGACTATTTCTCATAGTCAACATGGAGAGAAGGAATTCCTATAATGAAACAAATTTATAAAAATAAATAGCAAAAAAACAAACAAATAAAACTATCATCAAACATTCCTTTATTTGAAAATCTTCTAAAAATAAAAAGTTCAACAGCTAGATCTTGTATATTGATTTAAATGGACGATTCTTCAAAATCAAGTGGTAAAGTGTGTGTATGTGTATATATATATATATATATATATATATATATATATATAAATAGCATGTTCTTGTATAGCGTTGCTAGTTTTATGTAGCACTTTAAAGAGACATTTTGCAGGCATAGGCCCTGCCCCGTGGAGCTTACAATCTATGTTTTTGGTGCCTGAGGCACAGGGAGATAAAGTGACTTGCCCAAGGTTCCCCTGTTTTTAACTCAGTGCCAGTAGGTGTCTTTTACTCACTGAGCCACTATATATATATATATATATATATATATATATATATATATATATATATATATATATATATATATATATAAATATATATATATATATATATATATATATATATATATATATATACACACACACACACACACACACACACACACACACAGAGCAAAAAGAAGCGCCAGTTCCGTATGATGGTGTAGTAAATAGGAATTTATTAATTAATTAACCAGAGCAGTCAAAATAGACCAATGTGAAATTGGTGTAATTAAAAAGCAAACATAAAACAAGTATTAGCAGTGTGCAGCAATGTATAGGTGACATGCAGAGGATAATACACAGCGAGGTAACCATATACTGGTAAGGAGAAAATGAACAGTGGTGCTAGAGATGGATAATAGCAGTGAACATAGCTGCTGACAGCCAAATGGATTTTAAATAGTCACCGGTAAGAGAGTGTTCTTTCTCAATGAAGATCCGGTGTGCTCTTCTCAGACCCGACGGTCTGGTTCCAGATGGAGCAATGATATATCCAAATGCCGTTTCCAGATGGTAATATCGCCCACATCCTCCTGTGGCAAACAGAGAAGTACTGCGTGCCAGAGCCTTATGTGAGGCAGACACTACCTGTGTGTCAGACCTCGCTGTGGCGCCAAATGAAGATGAACAACGGGCGCCTCTATCTCCAGATACAAAACGGTGATCCGTTCATGGAGCTCCTCGCCGGCTGTAACTGCGTCACCACGTGGCTGCGTCACTGCGTGTCTACATATCAACATCCAACGCGTTTCGTCACTAACAAGTGACTTTCTCAAGGATCCTTCATTGAGAAAGAACACTCTCTTACCGGTGACTATTTCAAATCCATTTGGCTGTCAGTAGCTATGTTCACTGCTATTATCCATCTCTTGCACCACTGTTCATTTTCTCCTTACCATTATATGGTTACCTCGCTGTGTATTATCCTCTGCATGTCACCTATACATTGCTGCACACTGCTAATACTTGTTTTATGTTTGCTTTTTAATCACACCAATTTCACATTGGTCTATTTTGACTGCTCTGGTTAATTAATTAATAAATTCCTATTTACTACACCATCATACGGAACTGGTGCTTCTTTTTGCTCTGTTTATGTTTAACTCACTGTGCTCAGGCTCAACCACTTAGAAGCCTGCCTCTTCCGTATAGACTGTTCCCATGCTGTTACTTATTCATCATTCACACAACTGTCACTGATTATATCAATTACAAGTGTAGTATCTATCACTCACATTAGTATATTATAATTTTATTTAACACTATATAGTCAGTTTATTCACAATATTTTGCACATCTCACTTATATCACTTACTAGCGCTACTGTTTGTTTCTGTGTTTGTATATATATATATATATATATATATATATATATATATATATATATATATATATAGATAGAGATATATATACATATATATCTATATATATATATATATATATATATATATATATATATATATATATAGCGAGAGAGAGATATATAATATATAGATAATATATACAGTACATATGCGTTTGTTTTACTGAACTGATTAAGTCAGTGGCTTTTTTCTACATGCAAGATTCCTATTCCAAAATACACAAGACAGTAAATATAAAAAAGTCTAAAACATATCAAACTGTTTCATTTTAAAATCGTTGATCGCTCAAGGGTTGAATGGCTCAGCTTGTTTCAGCAGCACTTCTGTTTACATGAATAGGTTTATTATCCTCACCCTTGTTACTATTTAAAGAAGTGAGGAACATCTGGTGTTTTAATGCTTCTGGGATTCCACGAGCAGATAAAGTTGTAATTTTTCTTCTCTCTGTGGTATAGTTTAGGTCAAACATCATGTATGATGCACTATGTACTGTATGTATTTCAGGAGCTGAGGTTATTCTCAATAGAAGGACTCCCTGCCACAAAAATGGTATACCTTACTCAGAGTTATTCAAAGTGGTACATTACAAACAAAAATGACAAAACATATTAAGCACCAGCATAATTTTTAAGGCAGCCAAAAAGCCATAAAAAAAAATACACAACCAGTGAGACAGAGACTGGAAAATACCCCTTGACTTGGGAAGAAATTTGTGAGACTATATAATCTATCTCTGTCAATACCACTATAAAGGAGAACAGTTACAAACAACTTTGTAGATGGTATCTCACCCCTGATAAACTTTACAAAATATATCCTCAGACCTCATCACAGTGTTTTTGAAATTGTGGAATGTAGGGCACTTTTTACCATACCTTGTGTGAATGTCCCTTACTACCATACGTAGTGGGAATGTCCCTTACTACCTTACCTTACGTGAATGTCCCTTACTACCATACCTAGTGGGAATGTCCCTTACTTCCATACCTAGTGGGAATGTCTCTTACTACCATACCTAGTGGGAATGTCCCTTTACTACCATACCTGATGTGAATGTCCCTTACTACCATACCTGATGTGAATGTCCCTTACTACCATACCTAGTGGGTATTTCCCTTACTACCATACCTAGTGGGAATGTCCCTTACTACCATCCCTTTTGGGAATGTCCCTTACTACAAACTATATGGACCCACGTATTCCAACGTCTTAGTTTACCACAGACAACAATTCATCCAAACCCAGCTATAGCTTTACTTAACAAACGACCTCCAAACATTAAAACACAATCTCATGTCCCACATTCTTTCAGCAATCAGACGCTGTATTGCCTTTAATTGGAAACAAGCAGCCCCAGTAATGATGGCAATTAAAAACAGAATTAATCAAACCATGGTGTTTGAAAAGATGACTGCATTTCTCAATGACAATATCGATACATTCCAGGGAGTATGGGATTCAAGGCTCTCAGAGGAAACCTCCCTCGATCATAATAGAAACCTATTAATTCTCTAATCCGGGCCCTTTGCTGGGGACAAAATTATATACGTTTCCCTATCGGTTCAACCAGGTATATGGTATATCGTCAGCAGAAGGATGTACAGTATTATACAGATCAAACATTTGGATCAAAACCTGTTGTATTTATCAATCAAATAGGACCTCTTAGTAATAAATTAAATGTATAATATCCGTGTAAAAATGGTATTGTACTATATACTATCTATGTTGTTATGTTATGTTTCATCCCACCCCAACTCTGCTTTTGTTTTTGTGCCTCCTGACTCCTAAACATTCAATAAAAAAAAAAATCAAAGTAAAAATAAAAAAACAAACATTTGTTTTATGTAAAAGTTTCAACAAACTTTACATTATAACTACTATTGTTCTTTTGTTATCAGGGAATCTGGAATGTTCTGCTCTTTTCTGTGATTTTCTTTGTCGGAAAATGAAGATACCCGCCGTTCCCTTTCATACACATAATAAGGCCACATACATCTTTTATGCATTTTTTTCCCAGAGTACTGTTGCAGGAACTCTCTTAATCAATCCCATTTTTGTATCCTTTTTATGGGCCTATTAATGCTTTCTGTATTTTCATAAATACATATTTTATCTTGTAACTGTCTGGAGACTTCTTGTATCTACTATATATTTTGGAAAGTTGTTTATCTGTCTGTTCCCTATGTACTACAAACAAACACAAACAGAGCCCAGTGCTACATCTAATGGCAAAAATACACAGTGAAATACCTATATATCTCTTGAATAAAAGGGTCATTTAGTTTAACACTTTGGCCAAAGCATTGTACGCCTGTGAGCCCCTCCAAGGCATGACCATAATTCACAGGTCCTAACACTGATTAAAATTCTTAATAACCTGTACAATACTAGGAAGAATGATCATAATTGATCTGTCATAATCAGCTGCATGGTTCTAAATCTGATTGAAATTCTTATTTACCTGAACAATACCAGGAAGAATACTCTGTATTAGATCTGTCACAATCAGCTACATGCAAAGTCCTGTGCATATGGAAAGTGTGTTTGTTCCCTATTTATTTGGACACCTCTTAAAGCTGCAGTTCAGTCTTTTTTTTTTACATTTATATTTTTACTTCAATAGTTTTATGTGTGCAATCTCTAATTACCTAAAGAACTGTATAGCTGCAGCTCAATTCGTTTTCCATGTATTGATAGGTCGAAATTTGGTGACATATTAAAAGCTGGCATTTGTTTATAATCTGCTTGACTGGCAGTGGAAGCTCATGAATATTCATGAGCAATCCTGAACTGACAAGTGCTAGAGGGAGGGCAGGGCTGACAAAGGGGTGTGCCAGAGCTTGTGACAGGACATGAAGGGGCAGTGCCTTAGCAAATGGCTGTTAAAATAGAATACAAGAAAATTGGTCTTTCAAAGTTGTTTTTTTAAAAACAGAAAATGCTAAAAGTATTTTTTCTTACTACAGAACTGATTTATTAAAAAAAAAAAAACATGCAGGATATTGACTGAACTGCAGCTTTAAGGTATTATAACGAACTTTTGATTGATGGTTCCTGAGGTCAAGGAGCAGGTGTTTGTCTGTTTGTATACAATTGGATACATTCTATTTTTAATTCTATAAGTTATTACAATTTGTCTAAGCAAGTCAGCCACTGGGTGTTGTAAGCTATGTATCTGGCATGTGACATCATACTGGTGACATCATAAAGAGCATAGCCTGGTGGCAGATAAGGAGCGTCAAATAGCTATAAAGTTTACACAGAAAGCAGACAGAAAAAATAAGAGGAAGTCAGTTGGCACGAGAGGTGAAAGTAAGCATGCTGTAGGAGAGAGAGGCAGAAGGAATTGGGGACATCATAAGGTTTTAAAGGAAAGTGATGGGAAGGAGAGAGATTAAGTGGGGAGAGAGGAGAAGGGAAGAGAGGAGGAGGGGAGGGATGAGGTTGGTTTCTTCAAATTCCCGAGCAACTCGTACTTTCAGCTAGTTTATGCGTAAGAAAAAAAAGTTTTGTTGGCAAATATACATTTGCATCTATCCTTGTTTCTATTTTGTTTTGAATGGATTATTTTAAAAAAATTGTTGATTGTATTATTAAAAATCCTATTTCTTTTGATAGTCCAATTGATTACACATGACATTGGTAGAGAACATGTTTGTATTAAATGTGAAATAACTAATAGTTTTTGGTTCTTGTGTTAATGTAACAGTAATTCTTGCATCTGAACAAATGTACATGCGGGGGAATAGATATGATAAACAACCATCTTGAAGAAGCACTGCATAATTAAATAGACAATGCCGTTTCCGTTTTTTAATCAGCTTCGGAAAGATTCAGTATGCAATCAAGCATAGATTATTGAGATTCTTTGATTCACATTAGCTAAAAACAAATGTTGTGCTACCCATTTCAGCGATGGGTTTCCCAGAGAGTAAATTACAGATGTAGAACAGCTGCAGGAGGCTGTCTAGCCTCAAATGAGAGGGATTTCTACAGATCATGTTTACTATTTCCCTGTAATTTTAGTTATCTTGTTGCTCATCAGTACTTGATTTTGACACAACAGATCTTGTGTCTCAGATGAAGCTAAAGTGAGTTAGGATGCATTATATTGTAGTGTTTAGCAAATGTTGATTTATTATGTGCTTATAAAATCCTCTCTTTATTCTCTCGCAGACATTGCTTTGCACCTGCACACACCCACGCTGGCGTAGAGAGCAACAAGTTCACCAGTAACATTTCATTCTTGTTACATGAGAAACGGTAGCTCCATTTGAAGCATTATATAAACCCTAAGGCTACATCGACACTGCCAAATGCATAGCAGTTTGGCAGAACTTGCAAAAAGCATCCGCTCAGCTGCTGTTCTGTGGGGAATGACTTACAATAATCAGATGGTTTTTGGCCACATGCGATGTTAACACTTTCATGGCCGTTGGATAATAGAGGTTACTGTATTATCAAACAATGTTCATTTATTTATTACTTTATAAAATATTTTACCTTCAGCAATTAAATATGCAGAGGTGTAAATCCTCAGGTAATTTAGACATTCACACCTTTAATTTGCCCTTTTTTGCCCGCTGCCTCTGAGATGGTCTTAGGCTTTGTGCCTGGTGTCGGCGCTGCACACGCGCCTGCCAGGCTGGCGGCATGTGCAGCCCTATTCCCCGGTCTGTGTAGAGCTGCAGGGGGAAAGACGGGGAGGAGGGGGAGGCGTGACGGGGGGTGCGGCCATGAAGTCACCCGGCAGGTTCGCCCTCATTGGCTGAAATCCCGGGGGCGTGGCCATCACTCCGTCGCCAGATCTGAAGACCGTTTTTCTGTCTTCAGAAAAATCTGGTCGCGCAACGCGGCGGCCAATCCTGGAAGTGGGCCGGCCCTATTGAGGGGCAGCTCTTGACCCTGCAGCGCACGCCATAGCTTAGCTTTCTAATTTAACTCCATTATTTGTAGAGAGCTTAATGTGAGTGCACTGCTAAATATTATACCAGCTTTAATGTGAGTGCACTGCTAAATATTATACCAGCTTTAATGTGAGTGCACTGCTAAATATTATACCAGCTTTAATGTGAGTGCACTGCTAAATATTATACCAGCTTTAATGTGAGTGCACTGCTAAATATTATACCAGCTTTAATGTGAGTGCACTGCTAAATATTATACCAGCTTTAATGTGAGTGCACTGCTAAATATTATACCAGCTTCCCTGTTCATTTGGAATTCCTGTTGCTGACCCCGACCTTGCTGCCTTCCGCCTGCCCTGGCCTTTTTCTGGTCGCCTGGATTCTGCACCACTGACGCCTGCCCTGACCCTTTGCCTGCTTACTGACCACGGATACTCTAACAGGAGTCTGTCCTTGGGCTCTGGTCGGTTAATTGGCATCCCTACCTCAGCCCTGCGGGTCCGCTTCCTGATTGGAGACGAGCACCATCACACTAACCTCCATTACTATTAGCACATGATAAAGACACTATGATATTTGGTGCCTGCCAAAAGCTGCCCTTACTCACCTCCAGACCCTGAAGAGCATTGCATTATTTAGACAAATATCCTACAAGGGAAAAGGGAAGGTCTTATGAATGGATGGAGTGAAGGATGTAACACTTTAATTACATGTGTTCTACTAACATATATATGGTGGAACATATAAATGGCTAAAACACAGCAGCAGATGTATATGAAATTGTTTGTTTTTTTCCAACGGGAAAACTATTATATGGTTTTTACTGATTAAAGGGAATGTAAATATATGTTTATGTGGCCTACTATCGTGTAAAATACAGTTATGTCCGGAAATAATTGGACACTTACACAAGTTTCATAATTTTGGCTCTGTATGCCACCACAATCGATTTGAAATGAAACAACCGAGATGCAATAGAAGTGCAGACTTTCAGCTTTAATTCAAGGGGTTGAACAAAAATATTGTATGAAACGTTTAGGAATTGCAACCATTTTCATACACAATCCTCTTAATTCAGGGGCTCAAATGTAATTGGACAAATTAACACAATCATAAATAAAATGTTAATTTTTAATACTTTGTCGAGAATCCTTTGCAGGCAATGACTGCTTGAAATCTGGAACGCATGGACATCACCAAACGCTGGGTTTCCTCCTTTGTGATGCTTTGCCAGGCCTTTACGGCAGCTGTCTTCAGTTGTTGTTTGTTCGTGGGTCTTTCTGCCTTAAGTTTTGTCTTCAGCAAGTGAAATGCATGCTCAATCGGGTTGAGATCAGGTGATTGACTCAGCCATTGCAGAATATTACACTTTTTTGCCTTAAAAAACTCTTGGGTTGCTTTCACAGTATGTTTTGGGTCATTGTCCATCTGTAAAGTGAAGCGCCGTCCAATCAACTTCGCTGAATTTGGCTGAATCTGAGCAGACAATATATCCCTATACACTTCAGAATTCATCCGGCTGCTTCTGTCTTCTGTCACATCATCAATAAACACTAGTGACCCAGTGCCATTGTAAGCCATGCATGCCCATGCCATTACACTGCCTCCGTCGTGTTTTACAGATGATGTGGTATGCTTCGGATCATGAGCCGTTCCAAGCCTTCTCTATACTTTTTTCTTCCCATCATTCTGGTACAGGTTGATCTTAGTTTCATCTGTCCAAAGAATGCTGTTCCAGAACTGGGCTGGCTTTTTTAGATATTGTTTGGCAAAGTCTAATCTGGCCTTTCTATTCTTGAGGATTATGAATGGTTTGCACCTTGTGGTAAACCCTCTGTATTTGCACTCGTGAAGTCTTCTCTTTATGGTAGACTTGAATAATAATATGCCTGCCTCCTGGAGAGTGTTCTTCACTTGACTTGATGTTGTGAAGGGTTTTACTTTACTATGGAAAGGATCCTACGATCATCCACCACTGTTGTCTTCCGTGGACGTCCAGGCCTTTTTGTGTTGCAGACCTCACCAGTGCGTTCTTTTTTTTCTCCGAATGTACCAAACTGTTGATTTGGTCACTCCTAACGTTCCTGCTATCTCTCTAATGGATTTTGTATTTTTTTTTGCAGTCTAAGGATGCCCTGTTTCACTTGCATCGAGAGCTCCTTTGACCACATGTTGTGAGTTCACAGCAACAGCTTCCAATTGTGAATGCCACACCTGGAATCAACTCCAGACCTTTTACCTGCTTAATTGATAATGAAATAACGAAGGAATAGCCCACACCTGTCCATGAAACAGCTTTTGAGTCAATTGTCCAATTACTTTTGGTCCCTTGAAAAACATGGGGCTAAATATTAAAGAGATGAAATTCCTAAACCCTTCCTCCAATTTGGATGTGAATACCCTCAAATTAAACCTGATAGACTGCACTTTAAACCCATATTCATTATTTAACTGTAACTTGAATTTATTTGGGTACACAGCCGATATAACAAAACTTGTATCATTGTCCAATTATTTCCAAATTGGAGGAAGGGTTTAGGAATTACATCTCTTTAATATGTAGCCCCCTCTTTAAAGTGTTGAAAACCCTGACTTATTAGGGGAAGGGAAGCATGACCCTTGGCTCAATAGGCCATGGAGTGATGCGTTATGGGGGACAGGGGAATGATGAAGAAAGGAGGGAGAGGTTATTTAAGCGGCTGTTGCCTTTTGTCTTGCCTCTCTCATCCTCTGACCACCTTCCCAAAAGGTTGGAGCACGTGCTCACTGAGCGGGTGAGAAAGCAGGAGTAGCTTGATTGTCATGGGCTAGTTGGTGAGCAATGCAGGACTTCAGTGATCAGCCAAGTTAGGCTATGGCCCCAGTGCTCATGACTGGGGGAGGGAGGGGGTGGCAGGAGCGCGGCCATGATGTCACACTGAGCCACTGTCTGAGCCACTGAGTCACCTGTGCGGAAGCAGGGATCTCCTTAAAACCTGACCTGTTGGTGGTCCCTGAGGCCTGGAGTTGCCCCATCCCCCCCTGGTCAAGACTGTGGTTATGCTACAATATTTAAAAGTGCAGTCAGACTAAGGCCGTTATTATACAAGAAAACATGTGCGGCACCGCGTGTCTGAAAAACAACGAAAAAAAAACAATAGCGGCACACATCCGCGTGTAACTGCAGTGCGGCTGTCTCCTGGTGTCATCTGCAGGTTTGTTCTTGGCTGCCAACGGCCGCGTCACGTGAGCTATTCCAGCCAATGAGGCCGAACCGCTCACCGCCACGCCTCCTTGCCTGCTCTCCACCGGCTCCCTGGTATAATCACTATGCTGCTCGGTGACAGCGCTGGGTGACGTCACAGAATACCGCTGCCGCCTTACAGCATTTGGTATAATTGAGCCCCAAGCAAGTAATAAAGGCACTCAGGCTTATGCCACCTTTTTTTTAATGTTTTCAATGATTGCTTCATCCTAAATTACTTAACTTTTAAAATATAGAGAAGGAACCAATACCGTATCAATTAAAAGGCATTCTGTTTTTGCGGCGAGCTATCCGGCTGCATATATTTACGAAAAGATGGCACTTAATTTCTGAGCTGCTGCAATCAGGGAGAGTTCTAAATCATCTTTTAGTTTATTATTTTCCATATTAATATTAAAAAAAAAAAAAGGAAATTATCGGCTAATATCCCAATATGTCTTCAAATTAAATAAAATCCCAAGCCTACTGTATGAGCCCCGTGTGAATGGTCTGACCGTATGTTATATAACATCTGAAAAAGAAATGAAAACAAATCGCGTACAGAAAATGGCTTTAAAGTTTTCGATTTGTCCTTGCGTATTTAATTCTTGTATTTGTCTCTTTCTCCCCCAAACATCTGCAAATGCCATATTTCGGAGTGTAAGTAAAGCAAAGATGCTTTCCGAAGTGACAATGTGCCACTGACATCCACTGGAACACACAGCTCTGCTCAGCATTTCCAGACTCCCAGTGTATCCGTTTGTCAGAACAATCAGACGCTTATGTACAATAAAAGCTATAAACCCTCAGGAGCTGCAGTGACCTGTTTAAGTTCTGAAGCACTCGCTCCTTTTTCACTCCCCTGTTTTAATAAGGGACCAGTAGCGGATTCCCCATCAGGACCGGGCCTAGGGTGGCAAAAATTTCCGCCCCCATGTGCATTTGCCGCACTCTCAGGCCTAGCGGACCGAATGGGAATGCACGTACATGCGTAGGCCCCCTCCTTGCTGCCGCGCTCTATCTCCTTTGGTACCCCAGTGTCAAATGACGCCACAGATGTCCCAACGTGATGTCACACGGCATATTGTTGCCATACAATCAGTTTCATTGTTATGGGGGATAGAGTGGGACTCCATCAAGCCGGCCCTGCTGAATGCATGGAAACAGGCAATATATTTTAGGGTTGTATTGTTATGCATAAAAGCTCCCATGAAACACACATATTTATATAGTAGCTATATAAAGAAAACATAGCGAAATCCAGAGGAACCATACAGAGTAACAGACAGGTTGTGCAGTCTACCATCCAGTCATTAAAAAAACCCCAGATGTTACAGGCAATTCATCCAGTACATTTACTTTCTGTTTTAGCTTTCTGGTTTATTCGCTATTCATGATCATATACTGTAATAAGGGTGATTTTTCTTTTGGGGACTGAGCATTTAGTTTCACGGAGTGCAAAAAGTTAATAGAGACTTTGGGTCAGTCTGCTCAGGAGTTCGCTTTAATTTGGTCAAAAACCACAAAGTCTTTCATTTGTTTGATATTACAAATGAATATTTCACAAGAAAAAATACAGCCATTGAGATGTATGTTATGATAGAATGTCTAAGCACAGTGTCAGAAAGTAGATCAAATACGGAGCATATGGTATTTTAAAGTTTGTGCTCAGCGGCCTTTGAATTGTTCACATAGAGGAACCACTTATTCATTCTTTTGGATCCCAGCTTTCATATTAGTAATAAACATCTAAGTTTCAGAAGCCAGGCACAAGAAGATACAGAGCTTTACCGTAAAAAAAAAAAGTAGATGTAAGGCTTCAAGCAAAATTAGCATTCCTATATTAAATAAAAAACAAGAAAAAAGATTCTCTCGCTCTCTCTCTCTCGCTATATATATATATATATATATATATATATATATATATATATATATATATATATATTTATATATATATAGAGAGAGAGAGAGAGAGAGACAGACAGAGAGTGAGACAGACAGAGAGTGAGACAGAGAGAGAGAGAGACAGAGAGAGAGACAGAGAGAGAGGAGAGAAAAAAATCAATCAAAACTAGGTCATGTTTGCATAATGGGTGATTTTATTTATCTGAGATTAGCATTACAACAAAAGGAGACGGGTTTATTAATATCTTCCTTCCTAAAATTGTATGTCTTTGTTGGACCCATGTAATTTGGTTTTTGATTTATTTCAAACGAAACCATGTTATGATCACTGTACCCCAAATGTACCCATACTTGAATATTTGTTATTACTTGCACATTGTTTGGTATGACCAAATCCAGTAGTATTGATGCCTTCTCCATTTGCAAAAGTATTTTGGCTTCCTCTATCTCACAGATATTTGGTACTTTATAGCATATCCCTACAAACATTTTCTTTGTACTTTTACCTCCACTGCTCATTTATGTCCACCAGGTCACTACATTTTTATCTATGCCTTCATAAACATTAACATATAAACATACTCCACGACCTCTTCTATTTCTCGATCCTTCCGAAAAAGGGAATAAACCTCTAAATTAACTACCCAGTCATGAGTTTCATCCCACCATGTTTCAGTAATGCCTACATACCCGGGAGGCCTAACCACCCTCTGCGGGGCAACTACCCCCCCCTCTACTCATTAATTGACACAGTAGTAAACCATGCCCATAATATGTGCATGGTTTGCCACTATGGCAATGAATGGGTTTATTTGCAAATGTTTTGTTTTATTGAAATGCAATGTGTTTTATTCAGTGCTTGTTGTTTGTATTTGTAGCTTGTCCATTCATTGCCATAGTGGCAAACCATGTAATATCATGGGCATAGTTTACCACTGTGACAATCAATGGCTAGAGGGGGAGCTAGAAGTTGCCGCAGGGAAGGTAGTTAGGCCTCCTCGTTGGTAGCGGGGGAGGGGGGTTATCCCATTAATTACTATAGTGGTTGGTAACGGCTAAGGTGATTAAGGGGTTAGTGGCCAGTAATTTGTTTTTTATTGTGATGCTGCTGCCCACGGAGGATGGAGAGGAAGACGAGGAGGAAGATGAGGAGGGCCTTTACCCTGGCAGGGGTAAGTAGAACTTTAATTTACTTTGCTGGCTGGATAATGTTTATATCCTCTGTTGCTCGACTGCTAAAACTCTGATATAGGCCCTCATTCTCTCCCATTTCGAATACTGTAACCTCCTGCTGTCCTAAATCTGTCTCAGCGTCTCTGCTGAAATCACTCTCCTGGCTTCCTATCAAATCCCGCATCTCGCACTTATTTGTCTCCTCACTTTTAAAGCTTTACACTCTTCTGCCCCTCCTTACATCTCAGCCCTAATTTCTCGCTATGCACCATCCCGACTCTTGCGTTCTGCTCAAGGATGTCTTCTCTCTAACCCCTTTGTATCTAAAGCCCTCTTCTGCCTCAAACCTTTCTCACTGACTGCACCACACCTCTGGAATGTCCTTACCCCAATACCCGACACACTTGCTTAAAGAAGCATTTGAGTAGTACCGTAGCTAATACTATACACAGGATACATAAAGCTTGGCCCCATGCAGACGCACTTACCAGAATGCCCTCCTACTGTCTCTGTACGTTCTTCCTACCTACCAATACAATTGTAAGCTCTTCGGAGCAGGGAATCCTCTTCCAAATTGTTACTTTTATGTCTGAAGCGCTTATTCTCATGACCTGTTATTTGTATTATTTATTATTTATATGATTGTCACATGTATTACTACTGTGAAGCGCTATGTACATTAATGGTGCTATATAAATAAAGACATACATACATACATACATACATTGCAATATCATGGTAACCGTCATTAACTTACATTGCAGTTAACGTGAGAATGGGTGGGATTCGATACCCAATATCGGAGGTTAATGAATCCCTCCCTAAGGCCAATATCCACAAACCTCCATGAAGTCACTTAACGTGATATTAACTTAACTTCACATTATGACTAACCGTGTATTTTCAAAAGACAATAATATGATGTTAAGCCATGTCATAGCATCGCTTATCTACTAAAGTCTGTTAAGATTAACACTAGAACTTAGGTTAGTTAGGTTATACCTAAAAGTACCACTACTACCAGGGCTTTGTCAGGGTCTGGGTGGGTGTGTAAGTACCTCCGCTCTGGCACCAGGGCGTGCGCGCATCCACCGCTCTGCTTACAGCGCGTGCACGCTCAGCTCTTCTAACGCTGCCACGGTGCTTAGTTCCGCCCCCTCAGATGCGCCGCACTTCTCTCGCTTCCGTGACGTCGTGCACCGCTCCCCAGCTGCGAGGCAACTAATCGGATGCCACTTGCCTCCTGCAGCCTATCGCGACTCCCGCTGGGGCTGTGCCTCCGCTCCGCCTCCTGTTCTATTGGCCCACGCCAGTACTTATACCCTGCTCATGCTCAAAGTCATTGCTGAGCATAACTAGTTGTAGCCTTGTGCTCCTTCGTCTGTTGTGCCTTGCCCTTGTCTCGCTCTCTCTTGCAGTTTTTGGATTCTACGTGTATTGACCCGGCTTGACTACTGAACCCCTCTGGATATCGACCCCAGCTTACTCTCGACTATGTGTACCTCTCCAATCCAGACAACGGCTCTATGGACTTCTACGATTCTGATATCTCCAATCCCAGACCACGGCTTAAAGGACTTTCCCTATTCTGACCTCCCCATCCCAAGACCTTGGCAAGTATCCGGACTAACCGCTCTCTCCAACCCAGACCCAGCTATGTTGACAATCCGCCTGCCAGGCACGCTTCCGCTGCTGTGGGTGCATGGTTCTATACTTCCCCACCTCAGTACCGGGGTCCTGTCGCTCGTGGGTAGCGCAAGCGTTACATGGTGTAACACCGCAGTTTGGGGATTCAACTAATATGGTCTAATTTCCCTCTCATCCATTTCTCAGCTTCAGTTAAGGACTTATTTGAGGGTCCGGACCTCTGGATTGAAGCAACATTAAGACATACTTAATGTCACGTTATTGGAAGATAACGCAACATTATGCCACAATAATTAATGTTAAGCCTATGCTAATTAAAGTAGAACGGCAGTTGATTTTTCATAATATTAGCCCTGGTTTTATGAAGCTTTGTGAATCTAGACCTTAGAAGGGAAGCTCAAGGAAGTTAAGGAGGGGCTTGAAGGTATATGTTGGATACTCTACCAAAGGGTAACGAAAGCATTTTCTGTTTTATTATTATGTGTTGGAGTAAAGGGAATGGTTCCCTTACCACAGGGGTGGCCAACTTGTGATGGCATTGGGGATAGCCCGCCAGTGTATCATGCCTCCTTCCCGCGCTGAATCTGTGGAGGCAGCAGAGAAGGGGAAATGCCTTCCTCTCTGCCTTGCATGCAGGGGGTGGGGCTTCAGTAGGACGAAGAGCCTTGGAGGGCAAAGGTGATAGGGCCGTAGCATGTGCCAGAGAGAAGGACCTGCTGAAAAAGGTGAGAGAAAAGGACCAGCTCGGGGGAAGATGGACATGTTGGGGGTGGGAGGAGGAGAAGGAGAGACGCAGGGGGAGGGGGGGGAGTGAAAATTGAGAGAGGAGGGGGAATTGAGTGAAAAAAGGAGGATTAGAATTGAGTGGGAGGAGGAGGGAATTGAGTGAGAAAGAAGGGGGGTTGATTAGAGAAGGGGAGGAGGGAGTGATACAGAGGGACAAGAGGGAGCAATAAGGAGGAAGATAGGGAGAGAGAGGGGGCAGAGTGAAAGACAGGTGAGGAGAGAGAGGGGGACAGTGAGTGAGGGGAGAGAAATACATGGAGGGGGGAAAAGGAAGAGTGTAAAAAGTGGGAGAGACATAGTTTAGAGGGTGGGGGAGAGATGTAGCCATGTCTCTCCTCCCCCCCTCCTCTCTGGAAGATGTACTGCTGGCTACTGCTGTCTTTGGTGCGGTCATATCTGTGAGGGTCCAGAGGAGCTGAGTGTCCACGGTGTTGTGGGGTAACAGGACAGGCTTTTGGCAATCTTTAGAGCTCACTCACCGTGTCAGCACCTCCAGCCATAGCGGGCTCCAGGGTTCCCGGAGACAGTCCCCAACATGGCAGACTTCTTCCATACCCCTACCCAATAGACTGTAGACTCAGGCAGGGGTATATAAAAGGGATGCTTTATTTGGACATCCACTGTGATTGCCATACAGCGGATGCAGATTAGATTGAGATGGGTCCCAGGCCTCTGGATGATGCTTGGCCCTCTGATCATATTGAGGGCATGCTCTCAGTTCTGATCTCTCTCTCTGTCAGCCCAGGAGGGACTGACTGGCATGTCTCACCCCCAGCTGAGAGGAAACAGCACACCTCCTCTCCCTACGAGGGGTGGAAGAGAACTCCCTATAATTTTGCACTTCCTCTCTGAGACACCAGAAGGGGAGGGCACCATAATTGGCTGTACATAGACCCTGTATCCCCTCCACTCCTGCCACTCAGAGAGTCAGCATGAGGGGGGGTCAATGCCCCTAGGATAGCCTGCCACAGCCAGTAGCTACTAAGGACTTACGTGACAGGGGGCAGAGAGGCAGCCATGGCTCCAGAGAAATAGAGAGAGGGGAGTCAGAGCCATACCTGGGCCACACAGGCTACCACTCCCTTCCCCCCCCCCGTTAACCCCCCCCTGCCACACACACACTTCTACTGCCCCCCTACGGCAGCGGCGGGAAGGATATTAGCCAGCCAAGAAAATGATGCCCATTTATTGGCCTGTCTGAAAAAAAAGGTTGGCCACCCCTGCTTTACCAAATATACATATTTTTAGTTGTCATAATACAATGAATACATTACAGAGACATACTATAGAAATAACTGCACCTTTCCTATTTCTGTATGCCCATTTGTATTTCTCTTTTTTGATCAGTAACGTTTTGTGTTTTGTGCAGGTCACAACTATGCTTAGCAATCAGAAAATAAAACAAAATAATTGCCCACTTCCACTGGAATCTATTCATATAACTCTCATACAGATATAATACAACTAACAGACATTTAAATCCTAAATTATTGGAACATTTCTCAGTAGACTTGTAGCAAGAATAGTGAGATATGAAAATAAAGTTTGACAATCAGATGTCTTGTGTTGACCTTTGGAAAGCCAACAGCAGGATGTGTGCTTGTTAGCACTCTGAGAATTCTGCAATATGCACTTCAGGTCTCCAGTGTAGACTGAAAATGAGAAAGTGATCAGAATGTAAGTGTTGAGGACATGGATAGAAGAAATCAGTCTTCTGTAGTTTCAGCTCTAACCTTATATACCACACTGACAATCAGCATTTACCTGGGGAAATCAAACACTAATGCATAGATAGACCTGTAAAGCAAGTTACTTAGAAATACCTTGGTAGCAAGTATAATTCCACTTATTTCAAAGATAAATAAGTCAATAAGACTCATTGGCTAAGCGTTTAAATGAATGTATACAATATCTATATATAGTGGTTAGATAAAGGTATTACATACATTTAAACTTTGGCCCCATATTAAATATTACACATGCGCAAAATTGCCAAAGTTTGCTTCAGCCACAGTTCGCTCTAATATTTCGATAAAGTTTGAAAATATCGAGACTATTCCATCGAAATGTTTACCCTTTCAAATTTGCTCGAAGTGTAATGTGACAATGTGAAGTTTGCCAGGCGAAAAGTGTCTTGCATTTGTAAGGGTTAAAGTTTGGATAGAATGTTCTTGAATTTCTAAACTTTTTTTGAAATGTTCATTTTAGACATAGAATTATTACTTTGTTGAGAACTTTTCACAAACTTTGCAAAAAAAGTTAACATTTCGAAGTTCACAAAAAAGAGGTCAGAGATATAGGAACAGTGACTCATCCCTTTTATTAAAGTATATATTTTCAGTGTTAAAAATCTCTACGGTAGGTCAGCAGATACGGCCTTGACCTGTTAAAAATAGTAAATAAATGGTGAAGTTTCCAATGCAATATTCTAAGCATTAAAGGATATGCGTATTAAGCACCTCTGTCAAAGGTCAGATCTTGCCCAGTATCAAGATCACATGACGTCATGTTGCCATGGCAGCACAACATCACATGCCGTTGTGACGTCACATGACGCTGCCGATGCCAGAGAGAAGGAAAGAGCGAGCGGGGGGGGGGGGAAGCAAAGGGGCGCTAAAAAGCTTGTTTGCGCACTTCTTGTTTAAGTCCTCATAGAATGAGGACCTTGTACTTTTGGCCAGTGGGTTTCTACTGGACATTTTTTTTTTCTAACTCAGGCAGCATCTCCCTTCACAGAGTGGAGCTATTTGTACAGTAGCTCAATATAATCCAGAACTCATCAGCAATTAGCAAGTTTTCAGGTTCACTGCACTAGCAATAATAGATATTCAGCTAATTCCTGGAACTTCAGCACTTGAGCTTCTGGCAGTGATGTTGGCCTGTGAAGAAATTCAGGGTTTATAATTAAACAGGCTGCTCCCCCTTTCCCATTGACTGTGCTATTTATGGACCTGGTCTAGACTGGAATATACTCAGAAGCAAAATAATAAAATATAATGTTGAGAATTAGGAGTCAGGATTTCATATTTCAGAATGAGCAAATAACACAGTGTCCGAGGGACACCGTTATCATATTACAACTTTACCATCTACTATAAGAAATGGTCACCTCACTTTAAGGTGTCCGATCATTTAAGTGATGTCTAAATTCTGAATCCCTCTGCAGACTTCAAATAGAAACCATCATCTCCTCCTCCTCCTCCTTCACCAGCACTCTTTTTACACACATTAACTTTTGTACATGCAGCCTTGCCATACGATAACGGGAAATATACCAGTCAAAGCGGTCAAAGCAATAAGTGTAATTACCAAATAAATATTGCCCCCCTTGTTTTTTTTCCCGACTGCCACAATAATTATTACTTGTACAGAAAAGTATTGTTTCACTACTTAACAGAACATCATTGAGGATTTCTTGAATTTCCTTTTCTTTCTCTGGTCTTAAGATGACACATTTTTAAGTGCTCCTAAGTGCTTTGTAAAAACACAGCATTGCCTAAGTGATTTAAAGGTATCTATAAAACATAGGGTTACGGTCCATTGTTGAATGCAAATTTTTTTTTTTTTAGAAAAGCACCATTACAACCTAAATGAACGATCTTTAGATCCATAATATTAGACATGCTGGAATACATTTGCCCATTTATTTTGGTGTACACGATAGCTCCTTCTTTTACATTTTCATTATCTCAAGAGCCCAGAAACATACAGCATACATTCTCTTTCTGCTGACATTAAGAACATAGAACAGGACAATTATTCAGGCCCTGCTTTGTGCTTGTAAAAAAAAAGTACCCAATTATTGGAGGCCTGTTTTTTACCATAGGTATTCAAAAATTCTACCTCCCCTTTGTCTCTCGATATTAAGTACTACGGGTTGCTCGTAAATAAACATTCTAAACAAGCAGATTACTTTTGTCAGATACGTACGATATGGCTTGGAGAAGAAGCATATAATTTAAAATATATATTTGAATTTGCCACTTGTATTTTAATGAAAGCCTCAGCATTATACAGCTGCACACAATGTCTTCGGAGCAGTGTTGTTTGAATTTCAAACGAGTTCCCAATGTGTTTAAAAATATTTATTTAATGAATGTTTAAACTCTTTAGGGCTGGAGGGATATACAACACAGTGCTGTGTAATATGTTTAAAAGTTATCCATCGCAAAGAGGTTAACTCGTTCCTGGTTATAGGGAGTTCTTCAAAAATATATCTCAGTACAATTTTGTTTGATATTTTCACCATGTCTGTGTCAGCATCCTCAAACAGCTGTGAATATTAAAGAAATGCACTCTAAGGTCCAAAGTAATTTAATTTATTCATGTCCAGGCAATTTTGGCTTTAGAATGATTATAATGATTATAATAAAGGTATTAGTAATTCTCTATTGACAGAAACATAGATGAGGGTTCTTATTTAGTTCTGAGGACATTTGTCAGTAAATAAACATTAAACCAGGGGTGCTCAAACTGGGGGGGTGGGAGATTTTCTGGGGGGCGTGGCAGTTACAGAGGTTCCGCGCTATCCCCCAAGCATTTAAATTAAATGCCGGGGGACCGCACAAGGCCTCTGTAACTAACTTACCTTGGCTTCCAGCTATGCGTCGTCATGGTAACCGGGCGGCAAATTATGCTGCGGGGTCACGTGACATCGCATTGCCATGGCAACGTGAGGTCACATGACCCCGCTGCATCGTTTGACACCAGAGCCGAGCGAGGGAGGAAAGCAGGCGGGGGGCGGGGGGAAGGGCTAGGGCGCAAGGGGAAAAGATTGCACACCCCTGCATTAAACAATGGCTATATACTTTGTTCTTTAAAGTCTTTTACATAGTCATCTTTTGTTGTAATTTACAGATATATTAAAGATAAGTGTGAGCATTGCTATGTTAATATGGATATTTGGACATAATGTAATTGTAGCTTTTAGAATATGTTACATCTCAATTCTATTACAGGGAAATCAGGTCTTTTTATGTTTGGTATTATTTATATGTAGCCCCCCTCTGGGGACTACTAATTAGTGTAAGGGGTTAACGTCTTAATGAGTTAATCAGGTGAGATAACTCTGGTATTACCCTTCCCCACCATGTGATGTAGGATGTCTTTTGACCAGTAATGTCACCATAGGGAAATAAAAAGGTGTATATATATTTATATATATATATATATATATAGCTCCACCCAATGTTCTAGAAGCAGGTTCCTCAGAGTTCTGCAGAGGGCCTCACCATGTGTTTTGTAAATATGTTTAAGTGTATAGATATGCATTTTAAGAGTGTCCTGTCCCCGTTTATTGTTTTTAGTTAACAAACGTGCCCTATTTAGTTAGCACCTATAGTACTGGCCCAAGATTATTCTCATTCGGGAAGAGGAATGAGTATATGCTTAAGGTTGTAATTATAATTGCGATGCGCGGCACCAAAACAAATGAATTATTTCAATTGTGCGCGTGCATCTGAAATTGATATTGCTGAGTGACGGGCGCGTCACGTGAGCGGCTCAGCTAATGAGGGTGAACCGCTCCGTGACGTCATGACCACTCCTCTGGCACGCCTCTGCAACAACTCCCTGTTGCTTCCCGATCCAGCCTGCAGTGCAGGTTTCGCGCATGCGCATCACGTGCGTGATGTCACGAGGGCGCTCGCACAGCCAGACCTACTATAATAAAGGCCTAAGAGGAGTTCTCAGAGTAGTAGCTCTGGAGCTTAATCGGATAAGCCCTACTGGAAGGTCCTTAGTAAACTCCTGATCCAATATGCATGGACGAAGTTTGCAGTACACAGTAAGGAGATACCGAGAGTGTATCCACACTGAGAGTGGGGTCCACTTGAGATGGGGCACTATTGGAGCTATACAGGAGATTAACAATCTAACCAATACTAAGGGAAACAACCATAAGTACCTCCAAAGTGTAGGAGTGAAAGCTACCAGGGGAACAAGCACAGAGTAACTTTATGATTTTCCACCTTAGGCTGCGACCAGGCTGGGAGCGCTGGCGCTCGAGTGCCGTGACCTCATGCTCTCTGCTCAGCCGGTGCGATTTCTGGCCAGCTAGCTGCGCACGGGGGGGCATGTCGGGGGGGCACGGCCATGACGTCACGGAGCTGGTTCGCCCTCATTGGACGAACCGCTCACGTGACGCATCAGTGAGCAGCCAAATCAAATGTGGCTGTCTCGCCAAGCAGCAAGTGTACGTGCGCGCGCACGCACCATCACCCTGGACGAGCGCATTCAGAGTTATCATTCTGATCGTGCCGAGTGTGAGCTAGTTTGCGCTTTGCTTCACCCTGGCCGCAGCCTTATAAACGGATGTGAATAAAGCTCTTGTTTGTACTATAAACATTCCTGGCGCCCATCCTTATTCCATTTGCATATCCAAGCCCAGCCTTCACCCACCAACCACCCTGAACAGGTGTGAGAGACTGAGCATTGCCATGTATATAGTTCAATTCGTAAACTCTTTTAGAGCTGGGCAAGGGGGGATGCATATATATAAAATGTTGTAGGTACAGTAAATGAGACATTAAAAAAACAAATCAGAGAGATAGGGTTTGGTCTATAGTTGGGGTTAGAGTCTAGATTCTGCATTATACATTTTGCAAACAGGACAAAATGGGTCATATGCCGGTATGGGATATCGCACCAATTCCGGTATTAATTCCCATTGACTTGCAATTCCATAAGACACCTTCCAGTACTGAGACACCTTATGGTCATTTGAACAGGCCAGCACTGGAAGGTGTCCTATGGAATAAAACAGCTTAGTCAACACTAAATATGGGCCAGTAAGTTTATTGTAGGCAAAGAGAAAAATCAGCAACACTTCACCATCATACAAAGTATGGTATGGTAAAAGGCGACAAAGAGTGCTCAAAACAGGGGAGGTGTGGCCTTAAACATATGTAGTGCAGGACAGCCCTGCAACTTATTGAATGCCATCTGTGTAGACTGGATCACCTAATTATAATAAATATAATGCAGGAGGCCAATTACTATGTCAACGATGTCAACCTATTCCACAACATCCTGGAAGGTACGCAGGTGGGAATGCGTTTTAATAGGACAGCTTGGCTTCGCAAGAGCAAGTTCTCTATGCATATTGATTGGAACCGCAATCTGTAAGTTCATCTTCTGCTATTTTCATCATGTAAACCTTCGGAATGTAAGAGTAGTTATTAGCGCTCTCTACTGTGTCAACGCTTAACAGAAGAATGACAAGTAATGTCACCTTGAAAACGAACATGCATATACCCAGAGAAAATGAAGCCATTATTTCTGATGTTGATCTCTTATCATGATTGCCTGTGCTTGTCTATGTTTTACTGCGGAATGCCTTTTATTTTTAGAATTGTAATTTCATGAGTACTAATTATCTGGTATGATAAAAACTAATTATATTTTGGGGAAAAAAAATAATTAGGTGGTTTCTAACTAGTCATTATCTTCGTGAAAAGGCACCAGAAAATCATGCTGTTATACACACTTAACAGATTTAGCTATGATAGGGGCAAACCCTGCTTTCCAGTCATACTATGCCTCCGCTGTATTAAATATTTTATTGTTTTAGATATTAACATCAGTTGGAATTAAGGTACTGTAATATTGATGGCAAGCATATTCTACAGTTATGTTTCACGTGCTGAATAATAAAAGGTTACCATATGGGCTGTTTTGTATTCAGATAGCTGATGGTGTTACCATACATTTCAGTACACACTTTATCACAACCTAATGTAGCAAGAAAATATTTTTTTTTCCAGTGGCCAATCCAATATAGAACAATACAAGTACACACAGACTCCACTGCCTACCAACTGGTTCAGAAAAAATGTACTGTATCAAAATGAATTCTAGATCCTACCAACATGGCATTCTGTGCCATCTCCTAGGGGTCACACTGAAAGCTATTTTATGGCCTAGTCAGTATTATGATGAATAATATACAAACATTTACATATTATCCCCTTCCAGGACGCTATGCCTCTCATTTTCACCATTCATAATGTTTAGCACCAACACAATTATTTGACTATACTTTATTGAAATGCATATTGCATTGTGTTTCTTGGTGGATTTTGTTATTGTGAGCCGGTCTCTGCCTAACCACTACTCATTTTATAATGTAACATAATTTAAAAGAAAGATTAATATTTCTGAGTTACGCTATTCACCTGTAATAAATCCACCCAAACTCCTAACTTACTTGTAGTACATTTTAGAAATACAGTGATAATAACTTTATTTCATGTAGGAGATGCATGCAGAGGTTTTAGAACAGGAGACTTTTTTTAGGGGAAAATCATATAGGCTTTTATTAGCCGCACTTTTGACCACATAAAACATCAGCTTTTGATCAGCATAACAGGGTTAAGAAAAACAAAACAGGCCAAGCTCCGATAGGGAGCGCTGACTACACCCCCGCTTACACTCTATCTATGGGTTGGAGGGCTAAGTTCCTTACCAGCAACATCACAAAAAACAGTGTGGTGGTCAGTTTACCTTCAGATTCCGGCTTCCTCCTGGGTGGCGGGGGGGGGGGGGAGGGGGACTTGATAGAAAATGGCTGGAGGGAGAGATACTATATCCTTAATCTGAGGTTTGAGTTCTCCGTGATGTTCAATCATTTTTTTTAGTTCTAGACTTCCAGTTCCCCAACTCCTCAAACGTCGTTTTAATCTGCCCGGTATCTTTCACTTTGTCGGACAGTCTCTTTGGCTTCTGACACCACTGGACCTGGTTCTAGTTAGAGAAAATTCTTTCCTCAAGGTAATTTTCACTTCTACCAGTAATTTTGGATTTCACCTGTGGGACAATTATATGGTACTCAGGAGATGAAGTACGGAGACTTGCTACATCTATATCAGTTCGTGGACCAGATATGTGGCTAGTTGATGAGGACACTAGTGACAATGTCCTTGTAGTCGGTGCACATAACCAGTGCCTCTTCAAGTTGGCGCTTAAATTCAGCACGCTTTAGTCGTTCGCAGAGAACTATTTTGAACCACAGCCTTTCCATAATATGCTTAGCTTCCTCAACCCTGCAGAGGACTTCTCGCTCAAGCTTATTTTTCCATTTTACCAACTCTTCTTTTACTTGCTTCACAACTCGTGTGATCTTTTCTTACCTGTCACTAGGGTGACCACCTGTGTCTGGCTCAGCATGATTGATCTCGGGCAGCTCAACCTTGGCGGAGTTCTCATCCACTCTGATTGAAACACGTGGCATCTCTCTTTGCCAGTTGGTAGACATAGTCTTGGGCCTCTCTTTCTTGATGCACTAATTTATCCAGCCTGTCCGCTTCTCCAATGTGTGTGGAAGTCCCAAGTGATGTCTGGTGAAGTATCTCTACTACAATACCACCATCTTGATGCTCCTTCACTACCAGGGGACGCTGGCTTACAGCATCGTCATCCATTACGGACTTATCCACAAAAAGCATGACCCCCTTATCAGTAGAAAGGTCATTTGCGTCCGGGTCAGGATCCTTAAGTTCCAGTACATCAATCTTGGTGTAGTGCTCCTAACCGTTAACTATAGCCTATCTTTTTTGCAGTTGGCAAACCTGTAGTCTTGTGCCTTTTTCCCTTGCAAGATGAGTGGACAACTTGTGTTGTATCTTTAGGGTTGTGATCACAAATACAGTTCTACCATCTAGCCAAAGACTGCATCTTTATAGCAGCTGTTTACATCATGAGGAATCTGTTTTGGGCCACGTGGGTAGGCCCGTTCCAAGGCGATAATGAAGTAAGGCACATGTAACGGGGGGCCGCATGGGAGAGGAGGATCATAGGAGCTGAGCAGCTGAGCAGGGCCATGGCAGAGTAGGACCACCAGAGCGGTGAGCGGAGTAGGGCAGCAGATCCACATGTATAGCCAATGTTCCACCTACCAGATAACTATAATTTCCATTGAAAGATAGAGGTAATCAGGTGGTAAGACTTTAATGTTGGCTGCTAAATATTCAGTACAGGAGTAAAATGCCCTTGTAATTAAAAAATAAACCCATTGTAACAGATGTAGCAGGTGTCATCCAATCACTATGCTGGAACAGAAAACAGGATTTGATTCACTAAAAATAAATATTCTTATATGGTCAGAATTTCAAATGTTCCAAATTCTGCCGTCACATAAGGCCCCTTACACAAATATAAATCTAGTCCAATCAAATTAAGTATTTTCAAACAAAAACCATTGGTCCCTTAACTTCAGCTGTGTTTAAGACAGACTGTATTACTATAAGGCAGTGAGTCGGTAATTTGCTATTTACTAATAAATGAGGGACCTATTCATTAAGCAGCAATATTGTCAATGCAAAATGGCCTGGGAAAAAAAAATCTAGCTGTAATCATTAGGAATTCAGGCTTTTGGTGAAAAGGAGAAAAGGTCTCTCTTGCCCTGTCTCTTCCTCTCTCCAGCAAAAACCTGATTTCACGTACCTGAGGGAGGTAAGATTTCTTGCTGTCATTTTCCGGCCGGTATTACAGCAAATCGTGCAAAACGTTCATGCAAATGAGATGTAAAATCATGCAGTTTCTGGCCGTGTCTTTCCGGGTAATCTGCAGACTCGCAGCGTAATGAATATACAGTACCATGAATATATACGTTTGTAGATTTGCTTCATTTGCATCCAACACAGCAAATCTACGTGTCTGGTACAATGACTAGTTTAAACCAATGCAAATGTAAAGGATGTTGCCAATGACAACCCTATATTGGTTTTACCATCATAATATTCCAACTATATATCATGTTCTGACTAAGCTTACAAATACTACAACTGTCTAAACCAACAGTACAGTAGCACTCTCTATTGCACTGGACCTGTTGCACTCTTGTATATGATGTAGACATTGAACATATATTCTCATTTAGAATCTGAAACCCCAATGCATGTTGCTCGTTTCACCTCCTAGCCATTGTATCAGTGTATATGTGTCACACATATATTTTTAAATAGAACTTCAACTTACATTGGTGCCACCATGTGACTAGAGCCCCTTTTTTTGACACTACCACTCTGCCTCCTCTTTACAGAGAATCAGAATAGTGGAGATTCCATTGCATGTAAAGTAAAACTGTCCCCCCAACTCATGATACTGTATCTATTCTCATATATCCAGCGCAAGATGGGATGATGACAATTGGCAAACCTACCTTTAGGCTCATTTAATTAGCTACTGTATTTGTATTAAAAGGCCTTTTGAATCAAAGTGGTGGGATACTAAAATACTTATTGTTATTATTCATTTCTTTTTAAAAACGTGAATATACTCATCTATTGTATTGTATATTATGTATGCTTTCCCAATAAAATACAAGTTATAAAAAAAAAAAAAACGTGAATATATTGTGCAGCGTAGTACAGTGGGGAAACAGTAGTTA
This sequence comes from Ascaphus truei, assembly GCF_040206685.1. Lineage (NCBI taxonomy): Eukaryota > Metazoa > Chordata > Amphibia > Anura > Ascaphidae > Ascaphus > Ascaphus truei. Next base: position 23,522,453 of record NC_134499.1, read on the forward strand.
CAATACATTTAGTAGAATGACATAGATAATAACAAATGAACATAAACTAATGCAAAAGGTACTGAGAGCCCTGCTCCTGACAGTTTACAATCTAAAGCAATAAATATCCCTGTTTGTTATGCTGAACATATCTCTGAAAACCATTTGCAGCCTATGTAAGGAATGTGATGCATCTCTCCCGTAGCATGTGCATTAGTCTATTTTTAGAAATATCCTTCCCATGCATTCGCAGGCAAACAAAATGCAAATATGACTGTTCTAGCATTTTTTCATTGTAGCAAATGACTCCCAGGGCCTGTCAACAGAACGGTATGAATATTATTGTCAACCTTGGATAATGCTGGTAGAATACCCACTGTAACATGAGTATCAAGAGGCCCTCGTTCCCAGAAAGTTCTCTTGCTGTCAAGTTGCAAAAGTTCCACTTTGCCATAATAAATCAGCAGTACATCTATTCCTAAGGCTCTTCAATTTTTGTGGACTTGCAGAAAACTGCAGAAATAGCCATTATGTGGTATAATTTAAAAACTAGAAGAAAAAAAAAAAGAAGCTGATAGTGACAGGATCGAAAGAGCCCTTTATTAGAAAACTGAAAACTATGGGAAAAGATTTATAACTAATGTCAGTCTAATTACCAGAAGTGCCCATTAACAGTGTTAGAGGATTGAACAGTAACTCTACTTTTCTCCAGTAGTCTTCTGTTTTAACTCGCTCTCATTCATTCTTAGGCCGAGATTATAGTGCCAGCGTGCGCGCGACCACGTGACGCGCACTCGAAACATACACAGGCAGAAGGCATCGGGAGGCGACAGGGAGTTGTGGCGGAGGCGCGTCCGTGACATCTCGTGAGCGGTTCGCCCTCATTGGCTGAACCGCTTCACGTGACGCGGCCGTCGCTTGGAAAGTCCAATTGATTTGTCTGTCCAAAACGCGGACGCGCCGTCTCACCCCATCGTGCGAGCGCTCGCGCGCACTATGGGCGGCCTCATAGGATTGAGGCATGTGGTTGGCGATGCGCGTTCTAATGCACGCGCTGTCACGGCCACTATAAACCCGGCCTTATTCTGTATAACTCTCCCTACCCAATCCATTTTAAATCAGACAAGGTGCAACACTGTTGCAATTTCAGCCTTGAAGGTAATTTGGAATAAAATATGTATATTTTTTTTATCCTCACTTTATTTTGTAGCTGTAATTTCCTTGGGGCTTTCTTGCCTTATACTATATCACTAATACAAGTACAGTACAGGCATACCCCGCATTAACATACGCAATGGGACCGGAGCATGTATGTAAAGCGAAAATGTACTTAAAGTGAAGCACTACCTTTTCCCACTTATCGATGCATGTACTGTACTGCAATCGTCATATACGTGCATAACTGATGTAAATAACGCATTTGTAAGAGTCTCTATAGTCTCCCTGCTTGCGCACAGCTTTGGTACAGATAGGGAGCCGGTATTACTGTTCAGGACGTGATGACAGGCGCATGCGTGAGCTGCCGTTTGCCTATTGGGCGATATGTCCTTACTCACGAGTGTACTTAAAGTGAGTGTACTTAAAGCGGGGTATGCCTGTATATTCTTATGCAAGTGCATTATTCCCAAAGGAAGGGCTTCCTCTTGTGAACACGTGCATCCGTTTTTTCCTATTTGGGCAACTTGTTTTTCTGTGGCACGTGACATGTATTTGTCTGTAATGCTGCAATGACATCTGACACTACGTAAATTCTTCCCTGTCCCACATGACATTATTTTTTGGCAGACGCGTACAGATTCTGTAGATCTGAATCATTATGAAAGGGAGCAGGATCCTGTAGCATTTTCACCTGCTCCCTGACTAAAGACGCGTATGAGTTTGCAAATTTTGCTGACGAACTTTGCTTGATTTTCGCAAACGTTTCCGGAGATAGTACCGGCCGCGACATCGCTGAAAGGGGGTCCATGCTTCTCTATCAAGGTCCCCCCATCGCATAAATCCTCCGGCGCCAAGGCAGCCACGGTTGCGTTTTCGCAGCTTGCCCCGGTGTCGGAGGCGACGAGTCTGGTTACCTCTGTACTGGTCCTGAACCTCAATTCTTTACTCTGTCCAAGACATTAAATAGTCTGTCTAGCTGTACTCATGGATTCTACACTGGCAACACACTTTATTCGAGCTCGGCTAGTCCCACGAATTCGGGTATACCCGGGTGTATTGAGGTTTGTGACTGTTTTCTGCCCGAGTGCATTGGGTTATTTTCCAGGCAGGGATTGAAGCATTTTATTCCCTCTGGCTGCAATACTGCACAGTATATATATATATATACTGCATTACAATTCATGAATTTATGCCATCTGGTAGACACGCGAAGCATTGCAGCCTATTAAATCCTAATCATTATCATTTAACAGATCAGCCGCCCGTCAGCCAGGCATGAACCCAGGCTGGGAAGGCAAACGCAACGGGGCTTGTCAGAGGTGAGGAGCGGCGCATTCCAGGTATCTGCCAGGTACATACTGGGTATTTGCTCGAATAAAGTGTGTCGGTGCAGTAACATTGTCATTAAATAATCTGAATCCACCCTATAGTATGAGTCTGTAAAGTACGAGTCTGCACATGAATCTTATTTTTCTTTCATTTTTAGGGGTTATAAAAAAAAAAAATATTACTGCATTTTTCCACCAGAGTTGCTTTTCTTGGATGATGTATCTATATACAGTGCTAATGCACAAGCTAGGAGCTGAGAGCTTAATTTTCATTGACATTTGTATGCTTTGGCAAGCTCTTTATTTTTATTGAACCGTTCTACTTTCTCCTGGTATCAGATAATGAAAAATACTTCCTGCCAGGATAGGCCATTGTCCTATCATTATTCACATCCCAGTTTTCTGTCTCTGACTTTTTTTTCAACCCTCTTCTTGTCCACAGCACATCCAGCAGAGCAAATGTTTGAGTTTACCAAACATAAAAATTAATCAGATTCAGAAGACTGTCACATATGTATGCTTATCTGAACTTGAAAGGTCATTTGAAACATCTACATAACAGGATCCAATACAAGGGTTTAGGGAATCTACAGATCAGTATGCAATACCCTTCTACTGATACACCATACTATAATTCCCCATAACTTCTGTATCCTTTTTATTTGTTGGCGTATCAACGTTATACTGATTCAGAGACATAGCACGGTAAATAATTGCCCCGCTGCTGTTGATGTAACTGACAAGTGAGCCAGAAACTATATTTGTATTTGTTTTCAAATCTGTATGGGGTGATTGTCCTGGGAATTCTTGTGTTTCTCTTTGACAATAGGGAAAAACTCCCCAGATGACGCAGCTGTCAATCGCTCAACTTCTTCGGTGCCAAGGGGGTGTGCAACAGATTGCAGAGTGTTCTCTCTACTGCCAGAGGGTACTGCAATGTATTAATCTGCAAAGCTTTGCAATGCGGCTCAATTGCTGAGCATTTTAACATTCCAATAAGGGGCTTAAAATGCCATCATATGTAACGAATGCATGTCAACTTTCTTCTTTGCAGAATCTAAGCGTACAACTCATATACTTTTCCAGCCATTGGTGTTAATTACCTTCATTTGCATGTTTAAGAGATAAAAGTATAGAACTGTGAAGACAGTGATTGCTTATCAATCCGGACAGGGAAACCTGGCACACAGTGACAGTTGTCTTTCCCATAAAAGCGTGATCTTGAAATGTGGAAGGATCTTTTAAACTTCATTAAATAGCATAGTTCCTTAGCAGAAATATATCTCTTGGGTAGTGATATCTCCTTTTTAAGTGCCATGTTATGACAAGCATGACAGACTTGATAGTGATCTGTTCCGACTCATGACATTGCTTAAATTAAGTTAAATTCGATCAGTATAGTCCTTTGAAAAGACTCCTCTGGGTCTAAAAAACTATTATTATTGTTAATACCTATATATTATACTTTTCATCCCTGAAGATTAATAAACCATGTTGCTCTGTTTAAGGAGATCATGTCACGGGACAAACGCATTATGATTGTGATTGAATAACTGACAAATCTGAAAATGGGTAACTAAGGGTTTTATGCTATTGATATAACATGGTGAAACACGTTGACAATAAGAACATGTTTTTAAGTATTCTGAAAAATGGGATAAAATGCAATATTAGAATTAAGGTTCTGGCCTTGAACACAAAATGTAATGGATTTTAAACTTGTTTTGTCAACTGAGACTTTGCATGAAATATACTGTAACTATTTACACCCAGTTGGCTAGTAGCTGTCATAATGACTTCTTGTAAAGATTTAGTGGTATATTCATAGGATATAAACAGGTTTGTGGGATCGAAATATGAACTTCACAAACTTTGGTACTGTAGATTAGTGAAAAGTCGAACATCGTTCGTCAAATTCGTTGGACTGCGGAATTTATTTTCGAATCGGAACAAGTATCGAGCTGAAAGGGAAAGAAGGCTCATTCTCAGATTCATTTTTTTTTAAAATGAACTAGATGACATTTTAAGTTCAAAACTATTTTCCTGAACATCCCCATAGCAGGCTGTACCAATGGGTTACGTTCTGCCCACCAGCTCAGATAGGGCAGAAAGAAATTCCACCTGTGAGGGCTTCCGCTATATACAGCCACAGCTCCCTTTCACATGTAGTCATTTTTCCTACCTAGCTGAAATCAGAAGGTTTTGTGAGGCTCACTTGACAGCTTGTTGTCGATTCCAGGAGGAGGTCTGACCTCTCTCTTCTCCTGAAGCGCTTGTGTAGTTGACGGTCAGGTGAGCCTTGTGACTGGGCCATGCTATCATTTAGTAGGCAGAAAATCATTGTATTTTGTCGGCATTCTCACTCTTTCTAGGTGCTCTGGCCATACATGTAACCTTGGTTCGTCTTTCAACTCACAACTCAATCCAACATGTCCTCCATGTCCCCTTTGAAGTAGAATTTGGCGTGCTCAGTTGAATGGAGCTGTGTGCTCCAGTGACATCACGCAGTCAGCATTGCATTGAAATGTATAATGCTCCAAACTCAGCACTCCTTTCAAACGTGGGAGTATTTGTTGCTGCTGCTCTGTTACTATTGCCATACACGCTGCTAGCTAGAGATGGATGAACCAGTTCAAATCCTTTCTCTGGAATTCCGTGGATTATTTAGATCAAATTTGTCATCGACACCACAATCCATTTTGGGATTGGGTACTAAAACAGCCTAGTGGATTAATTCATATCCATCATTGAATACAATACCAAGGGATTCCTGATGAAGTTTGTCTCATCAAACAAAACGCGTAGAATCCAGGAGGAGAGTGGAGGTTGTCACTAACCGGTCAGAACACCGTGAAACAGAGTTGCTGTTTCCAAGTGGCCGCTATAGGAAGCAGCACCAGCCCGACATTGGCGTTCATCTGACCCACATGAGAGGGGTGGTGAGATCACCGTCGCTTCTGTATTGTATCTTATGTACCCTGATTTATTGCACTAATTATGTCACCCTAGACAAGACTGAATTCAATCTACACACCTGTATCTTAGAGTGTGACATGCTGTATATTCATATCTATGTGAGTATAATTATTGATGATTAGAAGAATGATCTCTTTACCAGCAATTAGCATTACTACTCAATATTTTCTATTCTACTGTTTTTTTGCATATAACGCATCCCGCTCCCTCATCCCGTTCTACAACTATCTGCAAGGGAAAAAATACGACTCTTTTTCTAATGAAGGTTGAGTGGGACCCTTTTGTGCTATTTTAATACTAAAGCTCTTATTATGGTGATATTAAGGTGTATTTTATGTGTTTCTGTTATAGTGCACTCCTATTACTTACCACTTGGGGGCATATTCAACCTGCTGTATTCCTTTACGGATATCTGTAGTGTGATTGCTGTTATATTATACTGTTGTAGGCACCAGTCCTGTTGCTTCTTTTTGTGCTACGTTGAATACAATCCGGATGAACTTTTAAGAATACAAACTCAGATTTCGTTTTGAATCCAAAAGCGGTATGTTACAAATCCCCTTTCAGATTAACGAGAGAGAGAATTTCCATACCAACTATATAGAGTTTTGGTAAGCCTAAGGCACAGACCTAATGACTGGAATAGTATGCTGGGATCAGACACAACAGGACTTGAACCCACGACCACTGCTTTTCTAGGCAGCAGCTATACCAGTGTGAGCTAAACCAGCTGATGGATAGTATCACACATGTATCTAATCCCGCTATTAGCATATCTCATAGGTATCTCATGTGGGCTCCACAAGGAACATTAAACTGTTAACAAGGAAGGGGGTCTGCTTTTAAAGAAGTCAGGGGGAGGGAGCTACTACAGATATGAGCACTCATGTTGGTGCTACATGAAGGATATGCACAAAGGTGGCTACAGTATTACAGAACAGGGACAAACATATTCACTATATATACTGAATTTAAATACTTTATTTTAAAATAGATAAAACTCTATAAACTTCAATAAGGGATTCTATTGGCTTCCCAAAGCATACAAAGTGTTTTAGGTTAAAAGTCTAAAGCGCCTTATGAGGAATGGGGTATGGTGTCAGACTCAACAGGATCAGGTTGAACCCACACAACCTCTGTTATTCGGGACAACAGCTCTAGCAGTGTGAGCTAGCACCACCATCACAGTATACTGATGCAGCGGATGTTATTCGAACACATCACGGTGCCGATTTTGAGTTCTCTGCTGTTCCCCACGCAGCATGAACGCAGCCAATCGCCTCAGGCACCCGTGCTTATCGCGGATGTTTTGTTTGAATTTCATGGATTCTGTTTCTTTGTTTGCAATAAAATGGATGAATTGTAATGTGTACAGTACTGTGCTACTGTGCTACTGTGCTACTGTGTCAATTTCATGTTTTTAAAAGCCAGAACACTAAAATTCGTTTTTCTGCACTCGCCGCGCTAGCATCTTAGTGCGGGAAGGCTGGAATTCATCCCGCGGTTTCAAATCGGGATTCCAATGTACATGACGCGTGAAGTGTTCAAATAACAGCCACTGCATCAGTACTTAGTTTTCAGCTCTACTTCTCATTGAGTGCTCATACCTGTACAAAGCACTTCACCCTCTTTTTGGATAGCGAAGCATATCTAATAAACAGTCTTCTGCCTTGAGACACCTTCTGATGCGGGAAGGCACCTTACAGTCCATTTATTTGAATATCCCAGCACTGAAGGTGCCTTATGGAAAAACATTGCCCACTGTCTTTATCCTTTATAGGATTAGAAGTACCAACTCAAGTCACAAACTCACGTTGTTATATTACTTTCTCTCTTCATCTACTTTATTTGCTGTGCTTCACCTTGTTTTTACTTGTGTGTGGCAGAAAACATGTGTTTTATTTAATCTCACCTGGCCTTAGTAACTCATATCCCTCGGTGCATATTATTACTTTGTGCTTGAAGTCCTTTCAAGGTATGGAGGTATGCTGGTAGTAGACAGTATGCATTGCCAACCATCAGCTGGTTTAACTTACACTGCTAGAGATGTGGTCTAGAAAAGCAGAGGTTGTGAGTTCTAGTCCTATTGGGTCTGACACCAATACACCATTCCAGGCATGTCAAAACATTAGACTTATCAACTTTATATAGTTGGTATAGAAATCCTTTTATGAAGTGTGAGATGGTACTCAGACAATTTGTCATGGATGAAGGATGCTGTGTCATTTAGGCTATAAAACTAATTTTAGAAATGGAAGAATCGGTAAAGGGTAAAACTGAAGAAGAGCCAGGACCTTTTTGATCCATGATGTGATCTTTTGAGGAAAAGAAAATGTAATCTTGGGACTCGCTACAGAAATCGCCTGTTTCGCAGGGAAGACGACCTTACCGGTAAATGATGCAGTCTCCCAGGATGCCACGGGTAGAATGATAGTTCCTTAAGAAATGTATTTGTGGCACCTGGAGCAGCAGGGATACATTCAGTGGGAACAATTTTGGTTTTTAGGGCACAAAGATCTGGATATGCAATGTGGAAGAAGCCTTGGAAAAATCTGTCAATAGTTCTTGAATAGTGATTTCCTCCATGCAAGTGATCTCAATGGCTTCTCTAAGTTTGATAAGGCCAGCAGTGTGAACCATGGTGAGGTATTAGCCAGAGGTACATTATTTTATTTATGTCCCTCTCCTTGGTGCCATTGCTTGGGCTCTTCACATTGGTACCTTATACCTTGGAGATGCCCAGGGAAAGTGAATTGTTTTCTACTTTTCATTAAAAAAATCTGGGGAGTCCACCAATAATAGAAGTACACACCAATCACCCAGTCCTTAGTTTTAAGTAGACTAAATAGCTTTGCTTGTGTTTTTTTTATCTTGAGAATTACTGACTGCCTGTGAAGGGGAGGGATTCTTTGATATGGAGGAACCCATTACAGGTGGAATTTGTTTCTGTCCTATTTTAGCGTGTGGGCAGAGCTTAACCCATTGGTGTATACTGTCGTGGATGGAGTAGCCAGAATTTTTGTCTATGGTAAGTAGGAAACAATTTTTGCTTTTCCTTCTTATTTTGTTTTTTTTCCATAATTTTTTTACAAATATAAAACCAATCGAGCTCCAGGAAAACCAAAACATGATTTTTGTTAGAACCAAAACCAAAACACCTGTGAAAATACCCATATTGTATAAGTGTAATAGCCCTTATCGCTCCATAATTAGAGATAGGCAATGTTTTTGGAAAATTTGGATCCGCTTCGGATCGGCCGGTTCCTTTGGTCCGCGGATTTCCATGAATCACTCTCCAAAAGACCAATCTGCAATTTCGGGGGGGGGGGGGGGGGGGATTCAAGGACAGAGAACAGTGTGTATATGTGTGTGTGTATATATATATATAATAATGGACTGCAGACATCTTCCCTGTTGGCAGTAAACTCTGGTAAGTACAGGAATGCCAGCAGTAGTTATGGAGGTTTTCCCTCATACCCTGGTGAGGTGCCCTATATATGGATGGGAGTGGCTACATGCTCTGAGTCCCTGGTTGGTGACATCAGAGATGTGACTGCCCCCATAGGTATATAAGGCACAACACTGTCAGAGTTAGTGTTGTTGTTGCTAAAGTGTTTGGCTCCTGTGAAAGGGATTGCAGGATAGCTTTGTGACCCTAGTGCTGTAACTAGTGGTACGAGTTTCCAGATCAAGCCTGTCAAGGCCACACTGTGTCCAGGGACTTGGCACAGGGGTGATCTCCCTACGGGGAGAGGGGATCCCACTCCAATTGGGAGGGCAGTACCTGGCAAAGGGACAGCACGGAGAAATGTGCGGCTAGAGCTGACAGCTGCATGGGGCAGTCTACTACATCGAGTACGTCAATAAAGATGCCCTGTTCAAAGATACCCCCACTGTGTGAGTGTGAGATTACTCTGCAGTGGCAGTCACCACCGAGAAGGAGTTCCTCACCAGGACCATCTCCCTGCGGAAGCACAGATCCTGATGCGGTGGAGGCGCTGCACATGATATAGGTAGGACTCGCACCCACTACCTCAGCTACCTGTTCCTGATGACATCCCCTAATACCATCGTGCGGGAGACTCAGGAGTCCTGTTACTTGCAGGTGCACCACCATACACGATCACGTAATGGGGGCCGTTAGACCACACAGGCCAATGTGAGATTGGGTGGGTCAGACAGGAGGGAAGACCCGTTACATATATATAGCAGAAAATAGCCATATTAGTCCAGTTTCGATAGTGCAGAATAAATGAGTTCTTCAGTATTAGGTGATACCTTTTTTATTGGACTAACAATTTATGTCATAGGACAAGCTTTCGAGAGTTCTCCTGAAGTTGACCTGAAGAAGAGAGAGAGAACTCTCGAAAGCTTGACCTATGACATAAATTGTTAGTCCAATAAAAAAGGTATCACCTAATACTGAAGAACATATATATATATATATATATATATATACCCTCAAACATTCACAGTTCACACTGCTAGAGATGTGGCCTAGTGGTGCCTTAGGCTTATCATCAACTCTTTATAGTTGGTATGGAAATCCTTCTAGGAAGTGTGTGAGGTGGGAGTCATTTAAATACACTTTGCATAACCATTAGCATATCTCCCAGCCAGGTGGGCTTCTTTTCAGCACAGGCATGTCGATTTATTTGGAGGGATGCTTGAGGGGATATATATATATATATATATATACACACAAACTAATAAAATTAGAAATCTCTATCTCGCTCATATTTTTAAGTATGCCATCCATGTGCAGGATGTATTTTGTGGAATTTCAGGAAATGGACTTTGACGGTTTCGCCCACCCCTATCTATAATGACCATTCAAGTGAATGGTCATGACTCTTGAACCAGTGGTAATGGTTAATGTATTTCTAGTTAGAAAACCTGGACCACAGAATATGTACAGACCATGCAATCCTTTCTTTGTAGGAGGTTATCTTTTTTTATATATATATTTTAATTATGAGAACAACATTAGTCCTAAGATGGTCCTTCTTATCAAAACAAGCTATACTTTTTGAAAGACTTAATTGCAAAGAATTGCTGATTCTTAAATAAAACTACATGTGGCAACCAATCTACCTCCCTGCCGGAGCACATAAAGCTGTTGAGAATCGTATAATGTTCGAGGTAATTTAAACACAAATTTATTAATACACTGCATCTACCGTACATTCTTAATTTACCAATAAGTCCTATCCAATAAATTCACATTCCAGTCTTTTATTGTATCATAAGGATATTCTGCTTTACACAGCAAATATTACAATATACATTTGGCATATCCAGAAAGAAATAACTCCCATTATATTGAATGCTAAAGAGTGGCTGCTTTTTTTACAGTAGGTATTTATGCATGTTAGTTAAGTAGGCACATTCAAATAAATGATGGGGAGGTAATGCATTGTGAAATGCATTAAAATGCCCTACTAAAATAGAATATATTGGGGTAGCAATCACATTCTCTCAATGCTGCCAATTTAAAAGCAATTTTATTGCACTGTGGAAAAATTGAAGACATTCCCAAGGATGGATATAGTAAATTACTTTGAAATATCAAAGTTAAAAGTTGTAATATCTGTTTGGTTTTGGCATTAGTTTGGGTTCTAAAATAAATGTGTGTTTTGGATGTGGTTTTGGTTCTGAAAATGTCCTGTGTTTTGATTTTGGATTTCGTTTGGCAAAAACGTAATTTTTTTGTTTTGTTTGGGATTTGTATAACATGATGGCAAACTAAGCAGGAAAATGATAAAATAACACTAAAACATGTTAATAGTGTAAAGAAGTGGCACTCATTGGCTAGTATTCTAGCAGAGAGTAGAGTGAGAGATCAGATAGATGGTTCTATATGTATACCAACCACTTTACCCAACACCAGTGTAAGGCTTGTAATATAGTGCTCGCTGGTGCGTGTGCGGGCACGTGCATGGCATTGCGTGTGCACGTGGCATGGGCGTTTCGTGTGTTGAGGGTGAGTGGTAATGCGCGCAGCTAGGGGGCATGGCTAAGACATCACAGCGCTAGGCCATGCTGTGATTGGTTCACAGCGTCACGTGGCGACATCGCGAAAATACAATTCTCTTGTACTTTCCCTGGTCTGCTGCGCCACTGCTCACGGCCGTGCACACGCACGCTTCCCTAGTATAGAAACATCTGGCTAACACATCCAATTATAATTGACGCGTGCACGGTAACGCATGCGCGCACCGTATTACATGCCTAATGTAATGGTGCTAAACAACTGGCACTGATTGCCTGTAGCAGAACTAAGTAGAGATGAGTCAGATGGTGCTATGTATACGTGGCAAAAGTGGCAAGTTACTGGAGAGGCATACAATTGTATGGAGGTAGAAATGCCATGAGAATAGACCCAATCCGCCGTGAAGTGGAAATGAGGTTTTGTTTTGGCTTCCATTTGGATTGCATATGTAGTCACGTGTTCCGGACAAACCCATAATGGGTTTTTCATATTCCAAATCCTCAAACGGGACCATTCATTCACAGGCTAATGTTTCAATAATTTATACAAATAAAACATTGAGAGTTACCTCTCGTCTTCGAGTATGTCCTGGGCACAGTTACAGTATGATGATAATACATGGTTACATTAAATGAACAGAGGTTGTACATTCAATTTACAGACATTTTATGGGCGTATGTGACAGTTACAGACAAGATTAAAATGAGAGACAGCTGAAGTCTTGAAATTACTTATACTGAAGGCGGTTTTGAGAGTCTCTGGTAGGTTGTTCCAGTCGAGGGGTGCACAGTAACAGAAGGAGGAGTGACCGGATTCCATGTTGCACAGTGGGGCCGTGAACAGTCTTTTCGAGTCAGATCTCAGGTGATAAGGGCTACGTTTAGTAGTGGTGAGGAGCTTGTTCAGATAGGTCGCTCCTCCCCCTAGAATAAGTAGGGCCTTTCTGAAGAGCTGCAAATTATTTGTTGGTGAATACAACAAATCAGAAATGTGTTTACATTTCACGATCTGCAAATAATTTTTATATTTAGCAAAAAATGCATGAGAAAAATCATGTATATTAAAATGTGATCGTACCAGTGGACACAAACACCATTACTTTCTTACTTTAACATCTAAAGAATAATGTAGATAACCTTACTGTCTCTGTTGCAGCTGCCAGACGCGGTCACGCGGTCGGACACACTGATCATGGTTAATGATTTTCTTTCTGAATAGGTCAATATTAGGGAGGGGAAATCTGATAAAATTCAGTTTACAGGTGTAGCCAAGTCTCCCTACCTGGCCTCCGGTGCGGGGAAGCTGTCAAGTAGTTGGCCGGAGCTCAGCGCGATCGGGGGTGTGGGGGTGGCCATTTTGGTAATCGTGCATGTGCAATGCGGTGAGACACGCATGCGCAGTGTGAGGAGTGCGGCGGCCATCTTAGGATGGCTACGCAGACGTAGATGCAGGGCTACAAGTCCCAGAATCCCTAGAGGGAGGGACTGTAGTACATGGGACTGTACCAGTCAATGGAATGCGAGCACTGCGAGGAACAGGATATCCTCCGTGCGCGGAAAGCCCACGAGTCAGTCCTGACGGAGGAGGCAAAGAAGAAGGTAGTCTCCAAGGAGCAGTGCTTCCTGGGCTAGGCCTAGATCTTGCCGATAGGCCCCAGTTAGGCCCTGAGCCATAGTAGTGGAGTGTTGCAGGGAAGGCCCCAGATAGGGACTCTTTCCCTTATTGTTATTTCTGCACAGGTGACCAGACGGTCACGTGGCGGCCTGCGGCCTGGGACCAGGTCACAGGATCCAGAGACATTGTGTGAGACCCTCCAGCTGGAGCTCACACAGCGAGGAGGATCCGGACCCCTTAGGAGTGAGGGGATTTGAGTTGGAGGCCCCGCTGCGTGGGACCGGCTCCAACTCACTACGCCAAGCAGCACCTGGGTACTGGAGTACCCAGGCAGGTACCCAACGTGCACCTACATCCACAGGGGGTAGCGCTACCTCACACTTGGGTGGGAATTGCTGGGACTGGGTATTGGTGCCACGGCACCCTCAGTACTTTGGGGGGGGGGGACCACCACATGTTGGGTCACTGGGTGTACACTGTGGGTACAGTTATAACCGTTTTTGTTGTGTGTATGTGTTAGTATGTGTATACAGTAAACCTTAGTTATATACATTGTGTGGGGTATTATTCTTTGCTGTGTATTGGTTCCTGTGAGGGTGTTACACCAGTGCTGCCCGCAGACCAGACTCGTCCCTTATACTGAGGTGGGGACGTATATGTGCACGCACCCGCAGCAGAAGGAGCGTGTCCGGAGTGTGGTGTTTTTGGCGTTGGCAGGCCAGGTGTGAACAAGTGTAGCAATACTTGCCGGTACCGGACTGAAGAGGCGTAGTCGTTGCCGTAGCCAAGGTCGGGGAGCGAGAGATCCGGAAGGTCGAGGTCCAAGCTGAAGTCGAAGGGTGGAAGAAGCTGCAGGGTCAAGAGGAAGCCGGTATCCAGATCCAGATAAGCACGTCCGCCAAGCCAGGTCGCAACCTGAATGCACGAAGACAAAGGGAGAGCCAGAATAAACGTCTGTAGCAGAGACTATGTCGAGCGGTGTGAGAGAGACAGAACAGGCATTAAGTACTGTGGCTGACCAATGGGTAACGGAGCCAGGCCTGGAGGAGCCCTAGGAGCAGTCCAGGATTGGTCTCCATAATAGACTGCCAGGTGGTAAAGTTTAGGGTTAACTAGTAACCAGCATGTGGGCGGGGGGTGTGGCTTCACTGCAAGAGCAGTGAATAAATTAGATGGTGCTGGTATGCGCTCTGTAACCACAGGAGATGCGCACGCAGGAGCAACGGCAGGCACCCAAGCACCAACCCCGCGCGGGGCAGCAGCAGCAGCACGACGGGGAGGACGGGGAAGCCCCCCCAGCACAGAGGCCGAGTGGGAGCGGCGAGGACGGAGCCGCACAGCTGCGGGAGCAGACAGAGGTGAGGGGAGGTCATGCTGTGTCCGACGTGACCCCCGAGTCCTCACAGAGGGGTTATCCTGCCAACGCTGGGATCCCTCATAGGTGGAGGCGCTGCACTGCAAGGAGAAAGAGCTCACCCCAGGCTCCCAGAGGCGGAGGCTTAGGCCTCCTGTGAGCAAACAGGTACAGCAGCACGCGTAGTTGCCACATAGTTCCCTTAGGCATAGGGAAAGGGCACTACACAGGTTTTCAGGAAACATTTAAAAAAAATGTCAAACCTGATTCAAATTATTATTTATTTTTGGCTTTTTGCACATGTTCGTCTGTAAGCGAAAACTATCTGTGTGAATTTGCGAACCTTAGCTTATTTTTGCATTTGGGATAAACTGAGGAGAAACCCTTGCTTCAGCTAAATAATAATGATGTGAATGTGAGGGTACTGATTGGGGCAATAAAGATACTGCAACTGTAGAGGAAAAGGACCCCAATATGAGTAGCATTCTCTCACTCGCTGCGATGGTGAGTGTATGAGTTCAAATAAATGTATTAATGAACAACAGATAAAATACAGGTGTAGCCCTGGTTCCTATCGAACAGAGGACGCTCCTGGAGGTGTCGATCATAGAATCCTCGATATATGATAGTTACTTGAGATCCCGTGTCCAGCAGGGCGGACGAGTAGATACCGTCTACTAGTACCCGGATCAGTGCTACTGGCCCCACGCGGTTACTCTCCTCCTCGGGTTCGTCACCACTTTGGGTGGAAACAGGGGCTTCGGGGCTGGTCGCGTATACACCGCATATCATGGCCTGGGGCGTGAACTTCTTGGGGGACGGACTCCGGTGACGAGACTCCCCCATCCGACAATCGTAAGAGATATGCCCCTTTTTCCCGCATTTATAGCAGGACATATCTCGGGGGGTGGTACGGCGGTCATACGGAGGCGAGGTTCGGCCGGCGTATTTCGGTCTCTCCGAGCCTGGTTTATTCGGCGGTTCCTCCTTCTTCTCAGCACTCCCTTTGGGTTTAGTGCAGCTGGCTGTTTTAGACTTCTGTGGGGAGTGAAGCATGAGATGCGTTTCGTGCTCTTTGACTTGCTGTAACAGTTTGATAAACGAGGGGGGAGGTCCTCGGGTGAGATTATCGCGAATCATGTTTGCAATAGGGTGAGTAGGACTGGACCCCTCTAGATACTGTTTGCGGAGGTATTCGTCCATCTGGCAGGCGGTCAAGTATTTATGATGCAGCAGGGGTCCCAGGGAGATTTGCACGCGGTGGATATAGACAGACAAATCTTCTCCCTCCTTTTGATTGATGGCGTAGTACTTAGCCCACAAGGCCCCATCATCCTCGGCATCCTCGGTCGCGCTATAGGCCTCGACGAGGAACTCGATCATCATACGAGCGGTCAGGTCGGGGTACTGCTCTCGGTGGATGCTGATCAAAGTGGACGCCGGGGGTCTCAAGCACTCCATGAGCCGTTGGCGTTTCACTACGTCGGTGCAAGACCATTCTTCCATTACTCCCCTAGTATGCTCCTTCCAAGGATCTATCCCATCCTCTCCCGTGGGCACAGGTAGAGTCCCCGAGAAGGCCTTTAATTTCCGGTAGCTTTGATAATGCGTGGCTAGGGTAAGTGCTTCTACTAACGGCGGTAAGCTTGAGGGGGTGGTTAGCTGATCTATTTTGTCATTGAATTTCTGCAGCATGTCACTACGCACCCCCGCTTCTTCGGATGCGCTAGACCCGGGATAGCTACAGACTGACGGACAGCTACCCGCTTCGCTCGCGGGGTAGTGAGCAAAGGGGAGCGTAGGGTCGTCGTCACTCAGTTCCCTCACAGGGGGGTCCCAAAGGGGATAGACCAAGGGGCTGCCGCCGGACGGAGAGTTTTGAAGCGGCAGATATGGAGGGGCGGCAGGCTCGAGGACTACTAAATCTCGCCGACAATCTACTAGCAAGGTGTTCCACTTAGCATCTTGATCTATGAGTACGTCTACCAGGCGGGCTTTGGCAAAACCCGGTAGTTGTCGTAGGGCCGTTTGCAATGTCTCTAAGGGTAGGGCCATGGGTACTCGGGTTACAATTGAAATGAATGAGACTCAAATGTTCTCAAAAGTCGAGCAAGCTGGACACTAATGCAAAAAGATTGAATCGCACAAAAATAGACAAGACCATATTACATATGGTAATATGTACAGTAGAGGCAACTCTTATTCTAACAAAAACCAGTGGCAATTCCCCAAAAGACCCAGGAAACACCCAGGTACATTCTGAATACATGCCTTAAACTTTCCTTAAACTAGCCCCAGCATTTCTGCATTGATTAATGGCCTATCAGATTAACAGCGGGGGTCATTGGCAGTCCCATTCAAACTGAATTGGACTGCCAGGGATCCCTGCTGTGTTAATCCTATGGGTCGTTAGTCAATGCAGAAATGCCTTAAACGTGCCTCAAACTAGCCCAGAACATACCCAGCACATACCCAGAATGTAACCCGGCTAGTTTACAGCAAATGTTAGCATAAACGTTGCCTCTACTGTATTGTCTATTTTTGTACAATTAAATCTTGTTGCAGTGGTGTCCAGCTTGCTCTTGTCTTGATTGCATGATTCCTGTTGATTCCTGTTGAGTGTGGGGAGATAGTTCACCAGCTTGCTTGTTATGGGTTGACCATAACTTTGTTTATTTGAAATAGTGGCCCAGATCTACAAACGGTGCTAACTTTTAACACTCCTCCATTCCCATTCTAATTAATAGGAGTAAAGGCATACTAAATCTTAGCACCCTTTAGTAGATCTGGGTCAGGCACCAAATAAGTTAAAATTAGAGATGAGCGAAGATAGCGTCATCTTCGCCACTGAAAATGTTGGCGAATTCATCTTCTTTCAGGAAAAGTCGCCTCTAAAAGTAAAGCAAACAACTTTTATCACATAGTTCGCTGCGACACACATAAAAAATTTTTTTTACAAAAATACAGTGAGAGAGGCTTGGGCATAATTTGATACTTTTGCACTGTTTTTAATAACAAAAGGTGCGAACATACATTTGCGGGTCCGCAAAGAAATAGAAAAGTTTATCTAAAAGCTCGTGGGACAAATTTTGAAAGATTCGCCAATCACTAGTTAAAATGTGAAGCAGAATGAGAATTCTCTAAGCATTCATTATAGTGTACTCCAATCAAATTCTCCTTTCCAAACAACATATGCACGTTGCTTTTATAATATATGCAGTTGGCAAATACGAAGATATAATTTTCCTGTGGAGAGTTTTTTTTTTTCTTTTTTGAGAAACCAAACAACTTGCTGATTCCTTGGAGACCCGGCTGTAATTATATTGTCTTGCTAAGAACAGCATTTTGGAAAACAACTCACTTGCAACTTCTCTTTTTCAAGTGCGATCACATGGAAAAACGATCTATATGAATTATCCACGGCACAGTAGATTGTAATGCCTGGATATGGTGAATTAAATCAGACTTATTCAATTCAGAAGAGGCTTTATGTTGACAAAAGTGCCATATTACACAGATGGCTGAAGGTATAGCAAATTATTTTTGGCATTCATCATATGCTCTTTTTAGGGGGTCGATATTCTCCCTAGTGATGTTCCCAATATATCCTTCAGTTCACTACCATTCATTCACCTTTTGATAGTCCCAAATTTTACCAATCAATGTATTTGTAGTTTGTCGCATTACAATACTATTTTTTTCCCTAATGAAAAGGTTTGTATACATTAAACATACATTACATGAATTCATCTATTGTAATAACATGTGTTATAAAATATGGTTAGTGTACATTTCAAAATGACACAAGCACATTGATATCATTATCTAATTTTTACGATCTAACACAAAACATGACTAACCAACCTCAATAACATTGACTTTAATATAAAAGAAAAATGTAAAAAAAATTAGGATTAATTATAAGTAGTGTTATTAGCAAAATGTCCATAAACTTAACAGAGTACAACTCCAAGGGACCCCCTAATTCAAATCACGTTTTAAAAAAATGAATATGAAGCATCGGCCAATAACGTGACTTACCCAATGTCACAAGGCTCCCCCTCTGGGGGGATCATGTGCTGGTTATGTTCTTTAGGTGGAAGAATGAAGATTTAAATGACGGCTGACACCTGATGCTTAAAGGTCAAGTCACAGTAAAGGACAACACCAAGATTCCACACACGGAGAGAGTTTAGCAGCTGGAAGCCCACAAGCTTAAGGTGAGTGTGTTGACCTACTGTAGCTGCCGTCTTTTTGTCTTCCGATTGTGAGCATCCACCGTGAGCACTTCTGTCTTATCAGGATTCAACCTCAACCGACTAGAACTCATCCAATCTAAAAGCGGAGATGAACATCTACTGAAGACTGGTGGGTCCTTAGAGCCTGGTGCAAAGAACAAGTAGAGTTGAGTGTCATCTGCATAGCAGTGAACCAAGGCCGTGCCGTCTGATTATATCACCTAGTGGCAGCATGTACATTGTGAACAACATAGAAGATTGGATAGAAGCCTGTGGCACTCCACTTGACAGGCATATGGGTGCAGAGGAGTACACTCCTAAAGATACTCTCTGTGATCTGCCAGTGAGAGAGGATCTGAACCAGCTGAGAAGTGTGCCACCCAGTCCACAGAAATCCTTCATGCACTCCATTAAGGTGTCATGGTTTAAAGTATCAAATGCTGCACAAAGGTCAAGAAGTACTAACATCGAACAGTTGCCTCTGTCTCTCGCCACGTAGACATCATTTAGCACACAAACCAGAGCTGTTTCAGTACTATACCATATTCTTAATCCTGACTGTAATGAGCCATAAATTTCATGGCTTAATAGATGGCTTTCCAGGTGGGTTGCCACCACTTTCTCATTAACCTTCCCTCAGAAAAGAAGGTTTGATACAGGCATGTAATTTGCAATGCAATCCAGGACTAATGAAGGCTTTTTTAGGTCTCATGACTGCTTCCTTCAGAGGTTCGGGAAAGATCCCCATCTGCAAAGAACATCGAACTATTTTGGCAAACACCGGTTTATATCAACATAGCTTAAGAGAATGCATGTTGGGGCTTGGTCCAAATCACAGGTAGTGGCACGCAAGCCATGGATTTTTTACACACGGTCTTTTACATCCAGATCAAAGCTAGTCCATAAAGCCAGAGAACCTGCATTTTCATGCCTGGAACCCTGACACATTAGATAGCACAGTCGGGACCCCAGCCTGGATGAAGGTTACTTTATCATAGAAGAAGAGAGCAAAGTCATCATAACGGGACTGTGAAAAGGCGGCACCAGGCTGCAGACATGCAGGTTTGCAGAGCCTCTCTATGGTGCGGAAAAGCTGAGCTGGTCTACTGTCTGCTGCCATGATCTCACGTGACAGGAACTCTGACTTCTTACTTGTGGACTGGTATTTCATGATGTAGTCAATAAGTTTCATCTTGTCCTTAACACTGCAAGACTTCCGCCAGCGCCAGTAGAGCCTACAACCCTTCTTCAATTCCTTAATAGAACTGTCAAACCAAGGGGTGTGGTAGTGTGAGGTGAGGGTTTATATCTGAACAGGAGCGATAGTAACCATTACGGCCCCCAAATATATATTGTAGTAATCAGCAAGAGCACTAGGATCCAAGCAGGCACTTAATATGTCAGGAAAATCCACTTTTGCCATCAGGCCCTGGGAGGTCACACTACCCTTAATGGTTGATACCTGGTCAGCTCCATGGTAGAGGGCCTATTTGGGTAGTGGGCTGTGATTGAGAACAAAATTGAGTTCTGGTCTGACCAGACAACTGGGTCTATTGTTAAGTCTGTGATTTCTAAACCGGTCTGGAAAACAAGATCAAGTGTGTCTACTTCTATGGGTAGCAGAGCAAACAAGTTGTGTGAAGCCCAGATGATTCATTGTGTGGAGGAGGTCTTGACCAAATTGATAGAGTTTATCATTGATTATCAGTAATATTCTACTTAAACTGTTTTTGGACATGAATATATGCTAAATGTTTTATCTATAGTGCCAAGGAGGCTAACACATGTTTTTAAGTAAATTACAGTATATATTACTTCTATTCCCTCCACGCCACCTTTTTACTTACAGAAACATTTTCTCAAAGGAGTTAACAAGGCTCATTAGGGATCCATTCAGTAAAGCAGGGCGTGCTAAACTCCAGTCCTCAAGTCCTCCCTCCCCACCCCCCCCCCCCAGGTTTTCAGGATGTCCCAGCTTCAGCACAGGTGGCTCAATCAGAGGTTCATTCAAAGACTGAGCCTCTAATGGAGCCACCTGTGCTGAAGCAAGGACTGATTGAGCCACCTGTGCTGAAGCAGTGATATCCTGAAAACCTGACCTGTTGGGGGGAGGGGGGGGGTTGAGGACTGGAGTTGAGCACCCTTGCAGTAAAGTACGGTAACACGGAACATGGGTTCAAATAGGTTCAAGTTTGCCATAAATGAAACAATAAATGTTATATTGTTAACAGAATTTAAACCAATGTAGGTCTTATTGGCAGAAGAATGTGGTTATGAAATGATGAAGACATGTCTGCACACTATAAAAATGAATCATGTTTTGTGCAACGAGCCACGGAGAATTCCCCTTTCTAGTTTTTTTTTTCTATATGACTACACTCTTTGTAAATCAAGATTAATGAGGAAAACTACAGTTAGCTGCACTTGATCATAAATCTGCTTGCACTGCTGTGTTATTTATATTACAGTAGGTCTGTAGCATTCTGATGTAACGTGGTACAGGAGAGTTTGTGTATTGATTCATTCAACTCATCCTTGATGTATCAGCTTGAGGTTTGAGTGCAGCATTTCTCAAACCCAATCTTACAAACCTGCCACTTGGGAGCTTGAAGCTCATTTTATGCCACTGGAGAGTGACACCTTTTCCTTTCATGTAATATTCCCACTGCTGCTGTTGGGTTTGGTAAAGTTGTTATCTTGTTTGGAATACTCCCAAATAGTCGTCCCGAATCCTCGAAGGCATACTGTATATGCCCACTTCCCTTATGCTTGTTTCTCCTTCAGTGTCCGGGGCGACTGCCCATGCAGTACATTGCCAGGCAGTTTAACAAAGCAAGACATTAAATTGTCACTTTAATAATTAGATTTTGCTATTTTTTTTACGTGTGGAGTAAAATCCTTTATATTGAGCAGGATTTTGAAAATTATTTAGAGGTCGTTAAAATAGTTACGTGTCATTTCAGGAAGCTTGTGAGAAGCTCAATGAATTAAACGGAATGAAACACCACAATAACCCCCTTTATTTAATAGTGCACATTCGGCCCTTGGAGATGTGGGCATTTGGTTGTTGCTCGAAGACCTGTGTTTAAATGGTAGGGAAAGGGTCTTATTGAAGGAATTATTACAATTATATGAACGTACACCAAATTAATCCATATATGGCCATTTGACCCTTTTTGAAGAGATATCTAGGTATTTCACTGTGTATTTTTGTCACATTGGATGTTGCCCTGGACGTCTTTGTTTCTGGTTGTATACACGACCAGTAGCACTCCTTTTGATATATATATTCTGTGGTAATTTTAGGGGGTTTCTTAGAGCTTGCTGGGTATGTGTGTGTTTATTGACTTTGTCCAGCTGGAATCGGCTGTTTGAGGTCAGTGGCTCCTCCCTCCCAGGGTTTAAGCTCGCCCCTCCCCACTTTCCGAGTAAGCAGGTTTTCTTTTCATGCAGCTGGTTGTGATGGGTTCAATGCTAGGACCATTCTTCCTCTAATTATAGAGGGAAGTAAGAATTTTAATCAGTGTTAGGACCTGCTAATTTGGTCATTCCTTTATGTGGCTCGCAGGCTTACACGGTTTGGCCAAAGGGTTAACTAAGTGACCCTTTTTCAAGAGATATATAGGTATTTCACTGTGTATTTTTGTCACATTGGATGTTGCTCTGACTTCTTTCTTTCTTGTTTTATACAATTAGCCATGCCCAGTAGCACTCCTTTTGACACTTACTGTATATACATATGTATTTTGTGGTAATTTTGGGGGTTTCTTAGAGCTTGTTGGGTATATGTGTGTTTATTAACTTTGTCCATATGGCCATTTGAACAAACACTTCTTAAATGGCCACAAAAAGAGCCAAGGTGCAAAACTTTGAAAATCCCACCAACAAGTAATACATGGAAACTTAGGTACATTTTTTCAAAGAGGTTCAACAAAGAACTGCAAGTGGTTATAATGTTCAAAGTTGCAGGCTAAGAACTTTATCTGCTTAAGTTTCCTTTTTCAATCGATGGGTCATGTTTGTTGTTAACTGGGAAGCAAAATGCCTGATCTCAGCATTATGGGGGCTGTGACATATTGAGAAGGCCCTCATGACAGAAATTGCAGTAACAATGTTAATGGAGAGCTCACTGGCTGATGATCTTTAACCTTGCTAACTGCAACCTACTGTATCTAGCAGAGAGCACCACAACATTCAATCACTGAAGCTACATGTACTTAACTGTGTGAAGGTAATAGGCACAACTCAGATCATGGAACAGGATCACACAAGCTTCCTATTAAAATAAATAACACTGAAAGGTGACCTAGAAAAACACAGGCATTGTGCTTTCCTTTGAATCTCCTTGTTTCTTGCTGCTGGATAGTTGCAGATTAAAGAGTAGACCATGTAAAACATTTAGTTGAAATGACAATGAATACCGTACACTTGTCATATGTTTCCTGAACGTGCCTCAAACTAAATGACTGAAGAGCAGCAAAGACCCTTAATGATGAAATAATCCAGGTATACAGTATGAAGATAACTCAACTGAATGGATATAAATGGATATAAAAGGACATTACTGTACACATGCATCCATTCATAGAACAATGTTATACGTTTCTGAAACCTGACGCTTTTCCCCCCGCAATATTCCTCTGTTTGCTCGACTGCTAAAACTCTGACTCATGGGCCCTCGTTCTCTCCCATCTCGATTACTGTAACCTCCTGCTGTCCAGCCTTCCTACCTCTCACCTGTCTCCTCTACAATCTATCCTAAATGCTGCTGCCAGAATCACTCTACTCTTTCCTAAATATGTCTCAACATCTCCCCTGCTGAAATCTCTCTCCTGGCTTCCTATCAACTCCCGCATCTCACACTCAATTCTCCTCCTCACTTTTAAAGCTTTACACGCTTATGCTCCTCCTTACATCTCAGCCCTAATTTCTCGCTATGCACCATCCTGACTCTTGCGTTGTGCTCAAGGATGTCTTCTCTCTACCCCCTTTGTATCTAAAGCCCTCACCCGCCTTAAAACCTTTCTCACTGACTGCCCCACACCTCTGGAATGTCCTTCCCCTCAATACCCGACTAGCACCCTCTCTATCCACCTGTAAGACCCACCATAAGACACACTTGCTAAAAGAAGCACATGAGTAGCACCGTGGCTAATACTATACACATGATACATAAAGCTTGGCCCCCTGCAGACGCGCTTACCAGCATTCCCTCTTACTGTCTCTGTACATTCTTCCTACCTACCAATTAGATTGTTAGCTCCTCGGAGCAGGCACTCCTCTTCCGAAATGTTACTTTTATGTCTGAAGCACTTATTCCCATGATCTGTTATTTGTATTATTTGTTATTTATATGATTGTCACGTGTACTACTACTACAGCGCTATGTACACTAATGGCCCTATTTAAATAAAGACATAAAATACAATACATATTCAGATTTGAATCAAGTTCTCAAGCTCAAAGTCACTAAGCAATTTTCATGTTAAAATGTAGTACTGCTCACTTTTTCAATATCAACTGGTAAAGCATGTATGGCTGACCATTCTGGCAAGGAAAGGGTTAAAAAGGTTGCTAAGCATTTTGAATAGTAGTTCTCTTTTCTGCTACCTCATGAAACACTCTTTTGGAAGGGAAAGGGGCGGGGGCTCCCAGCACTCACTGACGAATAGAAATGAGGATCAAAAAAGGAGGTTATGCCAAAAGATCATTTAATGAACAAATCTAAAAGATGAAGCAAAACATGTAAACTTAGTGTCCTGATACATACACAAACAGAATATCACTAAGCACTAAATAAATCACAGTAAATGGAGAAGGGATAGAACACAGGGATAGGGAGGACAAGGAAAACCACAAAGGGGGGAAGGTAAAGGAGACAAGGGAAAAAATGGGGGTCGACATTTCGGGGCAATGGCCCCTTCCTCAGGCCCGTTCCCAGAGGTCAAATGTTCATTTATATTTTGGAGGACATAGGGTCCTCCCTGTTCCCTTGCGCACCCCCTTTTGTTCTCAAATTTGAGTGCTGTCTATCGCTACTGTTTTTACACTCTTTTGGAAGGACTGCAGCTTGATAAACTAAGGCAGGGGTGCACAATCTGGGGGGCATGCCTCCCCCCCCCCCTGATTTTCCATTTAAATTAAGTGCCGGGGGACCGCACGAGGCCTCTGTAACTTCTCCTACCTTGACTTCGGTGACACATCACCATGGTAACGTGGCGGCATTTGACGAACTGCAATCTTGCCGCTTAATGAATAGCTCATGAATCTGTCATTTTGCGAGTTTGCCTAATTTGCACATACAATATGCATACCAAATTGAATTGCAAGTGTAGTTTGGACATACAATAAGGGCTTTTGAATACGGTGTGATGCAAATCCATTTTTTGCCCACAAATGAACTTATCAGAGTAGAATAAGCTCCTGTGTGTGTACTAACTTGAGGCCATGTCCCTGCTACTGACATTCCATAACATGGTCAACATTCTGCAGTACTTATACTGTAATTCAGGTCAGAGAGCTTCAATGCTTACCAGGGCCGCCAACAGGGGGGAAAACTGGGACAACTGTCCTGGGTCTGGCAGCTGTGGGGGAAGCCGGTGCTGGAAGTTGGGCCTGACCAGAGGTCTGCTGCTCTCTGTAACAAGGGACTTATCCCTGTTCACAAATGTGCCTCTAATCCAGCAGTGTGGTGGTTAACTGCTGGTAGGCAATTAACTAACACCACCTGGCTGATTACAGGTCTTAGTAAAAGCCTGCCTCTGAGACAGGAAGGGAGATTCTTCCTGAGCTCACACGTGAGTTGAGCTGACCTAGGAAGCAGAAAGAGCAGAGATATCCTTAATCTCACACGTGGGGCTGACCAAGGAAACACTGCACATGAACAGATGTCTTGAGCTGCAAGCTGACAACAAGACAAAGGGGGACAAGACTTCTAAAACCTGACTGCTGATATAGCCTGAAGAAAAGGCAGCAACTCAGGAAAGAGAGAAGCCTTCCCCACTACAGCTACCAGAGAGACAGATAAGACTTTCTTTTTGAACTGTTATGTATCTGTATATAAATTTATATTTTGGGGCTGGTGAATAGCTTAGCTAACCAACCCAGTCAGAGAGGGCTGAGCTACATGTGTAGATAGTCCCCAAAGCGGAGATAGGTTTTTGTTTAGCTTATTTGCATATGTTTTGCTGTGTAAAAGGGACAGGCGCAATAAAGCCTTATTTTAATTTCACCTTAAAACAGTCTCCATTGCGTACCTCTGAACACGTCTCTTACACTCTCCCTAGCTGTTCCCTACTTTCACTAAACCCCAGCCCTGCACGCGTACCGGAATTTGGGACCGCCCGAAAGTCAGGCCCAACATCTGCATTCGGTGGCACTGGAGGCCTTCCCCCCAAGGTAGTGTGTGTATTGAGGGGAGGGGGGGGGGTATTGTGTGTGTTATACAGGGGAGGGATGTTTGTGTTTTTGAGAGGAGGGGGTATTGTGTGTGTTATTGAAGGGAGGGAGTTATTGTGTGTGTGGAAGGAAGGGGTTGCTATTGTGTGGAGGGGAGGTTATTGAGTGTGAGGAGGGGGTTATTGAGTTTGAGGAGGGGGCAGTTATTAAGTGTGGGGAGGGAAGGAGTTATTGAGTGTGGAGTTATTGAGCATGGGGAGGTGGTCTTATTGAGTGTGGGGAGGGGGAATTGAGGAAGAGGATGAAGTATGTGGAGGGGGATAATGGAGTGTCGGGGAAGGGAGAAATTGAGGGAGAGGGGAATGGAGAGTGAGGAAGGAGGGAATGTAGTGTAAGGAGGGAGAAGGGAAAGGAGTGTAGGGAAGGAGGGAATGGAGTGTGGGGAGGGGAAGGTGGCAATGGAGTGTGGGGGGAAGTGGGATTTAGTGAGGAATGGGGCTTTGAGTGAGAGACGGGGAGGAGTAAGGGTGAAGAGGGTGGGAGAGATTGAGGAAGAGAAAGAGGGGAAGAGTTGGGGGTGTAATAGAGGAAGGGGAGAGTGAGAGACTGAGGGAAGGAAAGGTAGAGACAGTGGGAAGGGACAGGATGAGAGAGGGGAGTGTGAGAAGGGGGAGACAAATAGAGAGGGATGAGAGCAAGGAGTTGTGTGAGAAGGAAGGAGAGTAAAAGAATGAGGGGGGAGCAAGGCTGGTGACACAGAGGGGGGAACCCAGTGAAAACTCTAGTCCTGGGTCCCGGGAAAGCTGTTGGCAGCCCTGACGATTACACTGAATGTGCTTACATTTAGGAATATTAAATGTTCTGACACTCCCTCTTAAATGGCTTCAAGTTCAATGCAAAATAAGCATCATTCTCAAGTTGTCTAGTGCCTGCCAGCTTCATGTGGGGGGGAAGGATTCAGTGGGCACATGGCCGTGTGGGCGGGTATCAACTTATGTCAGCAGAGGAGGCTGATTGCAATGAAAGGAAGCAGATGGTTCGAGTGGGCAGCGGAATACTGATTGAGTAGATAGAAAAGCTAGACATTGGTCCAGTAATTAACCTTTCAACTGCCTGAAGCACTGGATCTGAGGCACTTCAGGGGTTATAGCAAATAGTAACATTCAAATGAAATTTCCTTTTTAAAATCACTGTAAGCATTGTAGACATCAATTTAAAATTCGTTGAATATACAATGACAGAAAGGGGTATTTTAGTGTTAAGCATTGGTATACCAATATGCGTTTTATCTACTGCTGTGATTAGGATAAGTAGTCAAGAAATGATTTTTAAAAAAAAGAATCCCCTATGTTTGCACTCATCCACAAATATTATATAGTAACAATAGACCAAAATTCTTCTAATAAGGGTAAGTATAAGTGTGTCTACTGTATGTTAGAGATCAAAAAAAATTATATGTCAGATCTCTACCTGAAAAGGCTGATACCAGAATAAAATGCAAAATAATAGAATTTGTTTAATATAACTCATCTAAGTGCATATATATACACATATATACACATATATACAATGTGAATAGGCAATATTAAAATCCCCAATGGTGGGGTACTGTAGGATGCATGGAGATCTAGTCCATATATAGTGAATATGGATAGACAAAGTAAATCAATATAACTTTATCTAAAATAACTCCTAGATGGACATAATAAGTAAATAGGAACCCCATAGGTAGCCTGCTGTATACATATATGGGACTGGAATACTGTAGGTATCAAATAAAGAGCAGTTCAGTTCAGCAAACAAAACCACACACCGTCAGCTCATTGAGCATTTTGAGTGTACACAAGTGTTAACTATTTTGTATAATATACATGTGTGTGGTGTATCCACGGGGAGCTCTTAAAAATACTCTCCTTGATGATGAATAAAATCCTCCCACTAATGTCAGTAAACAAATAGTATCCCTTATGCATTTTACAGCAGTCAGAATCTGTAATGCACGATTTAGCTCAGTAAAGTGCTTATAGCTGGGAGAATAAAGGGCATCGCTATACATCTGGTCTCAAGCATGTGTGTCCATCAGCAACCGTCCCCACCACCTGACGCCACCGTCATGACGTCAATAGGGCCCGACGATTGTTTCGCGGGTCTGGCGCGCTTTTTGAAGGAGGAGGAGTTGTCATTTGATCTGGTATGTAAGGTTTAAATAGCCCATCTCAGGGGCGGGACGGGGCTGTGTACTGGAGTGTATAACAGTCAGATTAACCCCGTGTATGGTTCCTATTTAGTAATAGGAACACAGGTGGGTGGCTACGGTAGGTATATCCACCATTTATTTATGAATGAATAGTAAACACTGGACCCTGTATGTATATGTAGCCCTGTTAGGTTTTGGCCTATTATTCTGTCCTCCTCCTGGCAGTAAAGCCTAGTAAGGGTAGGTTTTCCAGGAGTAATCATGGGTTTTCCCTGCTCCTTGCAGTGCAGTGAGTCAGAGAAGGTAGTGTCATCAGGCCTTGTGTCCAATTAGAGGCACAGGGGTGGTGCTTACTGGATCTGCACTTAATACATTGCACTTCCTGTATTTAGCCAGTCTGCCTCTACTGTGATAGAGGCTGGTTTACCCAAACTAAGCTGTCAGGGCTTAGGCAGTTTGAGGCCCTCCCTTAGGGGAGCGGTGGGAAACCGTTACCTCTTATCCCACAGGGGATAAGGGAAGAGCAAGGACCACTCTAGGTGCCCTTTGGCTGGGAGTGGATCCAGGGACATCCTGAGGGTGAATACCTTCTACACTGCTATCAACTGCTGCTGAATACAGAAAGACCAATAAAGCATCCTGAGTTTTATTATACCTCCTGCCTGAGTGTGAAGTCTATTGGGAAGAGGGGGAAGAGATTCTTCTGCAGTGACTTCTCCCTATACACCTGGGGGCTGCACGAGATGGAGGCGCTGCACCTGTGTGTACAATTCGGGCAAGAACCCTGAAGCCTGTCCTGTCATTCCCCTACAACACCATGCAGGGGACCCAGGGACCCCTGTTACCAGAAGGTTTGCCCCACACTATGCCATGTAACCAGAGCGAGTTTCCCAGAGAGAGGCCCTATGTGAGATTGGGTGGGGGAAACAGGGTTACATATATATATGTGTATATACTGTACTGTATATAGTGCAAGTTGCAAAATGTCCAGATGCCGTCTTCCACTTTGAATGTCGCCAACAAAGTTCCACTCTGTATTCCACGACTCACCCAACGCGCGCTTCTACTTAATAGTCTTCCTCAGGGGCTCAGAGAGGGAGACTGCATCAATCAGCCCAGTGTTTGCTGTGACGGCCATGGAGCAGATGCTGTTGCTGTGAAGAGTATTGTCTGTCCATATGACCCAGGGTGATCTGAATGCCTACCACAAAGACACTTATGTAAGTTGAATACTTTGTGTTTTTAATATTAAAAGCAATATTATACTATTTTGCTTTTTCTCCTTTGTATGTGGATTCCCCTTCCTTTCTTATGGAATATTATCGGTGTTGATCCGGAGCATGTATCTGGATAAATAAAGTTGGTAACTTCTAACAACCACAACGCCCTTATATCACGTTGAACACGTGAGGGCAAACTTTATAGAATCTTCAACATTGATCACATTGTTGTAATTGACAATATTACACAACTTGGTGACTTCATTTCCTCTCTTCTATGTCCTGATGAGATTTGCGCACCTGTTTTCTTCATCGATTGCTGGTTGGATTTGGTCTGAGTCCTGTATCAGGAGCTGCACTCTCTAAGGACATTATACTAATTGTTTATTGCAATTTTTGTTTAAAGTGATGTTATTTGCGCTTATTTTTTGTATCAATATTTAAAGAAAATATATCTTTTTTTAAACTACTTGTTCCGAGAAATATTTTTAAGTGCGGAGAAGATTAAAGTATTTTGTAATTACAATGCGACACAGTGTGCTCATTTGCATGTCATTTCCCAGAATGCAATGGAAGCATTGTATGCTAAGAGATAATGGTGAAGAGCAGGGTCTGACACAGGTGAATGTGGTCACAAGTGATATTTGTATTTACTGTACACCAGGCCCGTCAAACTCAGAATAGCTTGAGGGACAATTCTTAAGTCCGACTGCAAGGCTTGGGCCGCACCTTCACTATCTCTCTCCCCCACCCCATCCCTTCACTCTCTCCCCCACTCCTTCTCTCTACCCCACTCCATCTCCCTCATCCAGTCTCTCCCCTCCAGCCATTCTCTCTCTCTCTCTCTCTCTAACATCCCTTCTCTCTCTCCCACTCCTTCTCTCTCCCCCATCCCTTCTCTCTCCCTCCCATTCCTCACTCTCTGTCAAGGGAGACCCCTGTGGCAGGTAGGATCTCGGTGGCCGGAACAGCAGGAGCATAGTAAGGGTCACAAGCAGAGATCAGAGGCAGGCAGCAGATAGCAAAGTCAGGTAACAAGCAGGGGTCCGAGGCAGGCGGCAGGTAGCGAAGTCAGGTAACAAGCAGAGGTCGGCAACGAGGAGCCTGGAACAGGACAGGCGGGGCAGGACAGGACCGGGAGCAGGGACTGAGAACGGGGAGCAGGGACTGAGACCGGGGAGCAAGGAACAAACAGGGACAAGCCAGATTACCAGCAAGGGCCTTAACTGCGAACAGACTCAAATACAGGTACAGGAACAGATCAGGATCAGAGGCATGTGCATAGGAGTCTGACTTGAAGCAAAGGCAATTGAACCAACCAGGAAGCAGAAGCTATAAAGGACAGAGACAGGAGCAACAAGAAGACAGACAGGCAGACAGAGGAACCCAGAGGAAACAGCAGACAGCAGCACACCCAGTGGACAAAGAAGAACTATGGCTAGGCAGGAGGTCTAGGAGACCCTGACACTCTCCGTCCTGCACCCCATTCCTTCTCTCTCTCTCCCCTGAGTTCCTTCTCTCTCTCCCAATCCCTTATCCCTTTCTCCAGCCTCAATTCCTTCTCTCTCTTTCTCTCTCACTCCACACCTGTCACTCATTCCCCCTCTATAGCTCTTGCTCTCTCCGCAACCATACATACACACACACAATACCCCCCACTCACAATACAAATACCACCTGCCCCACAATACACACACACACACAATACCCCCCCCCCACAATACACACACACACTACCCCCCAGCCCCACAATACCACTCCTGCTGCAGAATACACACATATGCACACAAAAGCACCACCTCCCCCACAATACCCTCCTTCCCCACATAAGCCCCCTCCCCCACAATAGTCCTACACACAATAGCCCCACAATGGCCCTCCTCCCCACAATGGCCCCACACCTGCCCCCCTCCCCCACAGTGCCCCCCACCTGTACCCCTCCCCCACATCTGCCCCCCTCCACCACTTTAAACCCTCCCCCACAATAGCCCCACACCTTACCTTGAGGGAGCCTCTGGTGAGCGCTGGAAGTTGCTGCCTGCTCCTCTCCTGCTGGTGTGCACTTCCTTTTCTTCCGCTGGTGCCCTGTGCTGCTGACCGCACTTATGCTTGGAGAGCGGTGATGTCACCAACTCTCCAAGCATGAGTGACGGGTGTCCGCTCTATTTCGCAAGCGCGCGGGGAGGCGTTGCAGGCAAGCTGAGCCCGGTTCAAAGTTAGATTTTTTTGTTTACGCAAGCGCCAAGCGTGGGTGAGTGTCCGTGCCCATGAGCGGAGACATACAAATTTAAATAGCCAGAAGCAACCTCGCCAAGCACAGCGCGGTCAGCGTGCTCAGCAGCACAGGGGACTCAGCCTAAAAGGTCGCACCGCAAACCAGCGGAGGAGTAGGAGGCGTGCATCAGCAGGGGAAGAGGTGGCCTGGCAGTAACTCCCACACTTACCGGGCACGGGACTCCTGTCCCAGCTCTCCCCCTCTCGACTTGCGAGCACAGGCCGCGTGGTGACACTTTGAGGGCCGCGCGTTTCACCGTCCTGCTGTAAACTGCACAGTATGGGGTCCCTGCCTATCTCCAGATCAGCACCATGAAAGCGATTGCAAGAGAAGAAAATGGATTCAACAGGTGAGTGCAGTAATACCAGTATTATTTGACTTTGAAGTCATCATACATATTAAATACACATTTTAGGAAGGTTTGTATGACTTTTTAGCACTGCAATTTTGATGCCCCCAAATTTTTGCAAACATCTTAGTACATAGGAGTATTATTTTATGTTAAGTTTAAAACATGATATCTCAGCCATGAGAAGAAAATAGTTTAATTGCCCAGAGAGGCATCGTAAGATCCTATGAAAATAGTTAAACAACTGCTAATTGTAATCAAAACTTCAAGCATGGACCTTGTTATTTGTCTTGCACCACTAATTTTTTCCATTTCTGGGCATCGTCAGATAACAGAAGCCGTGCCAACGAGTTAATTACAAAACCAAAATACTGCAGAAAAATCAAATTATATCCACTCATTTTATGTAATTACTTTGCCTTTAATTGAATGATGCATTGCTTTTAGGGAATTCAGCTGTAATTATGTGGGGGGTTGGGGGGGGGGAACAATGTTTCCAAGCCAACTCTTGTTCATGGTGTCAAAGTCAATTAGTAAGCGAAGGTTTCTCTTCGGCCAATCATTATCAAACGGACGGGTACATTACTAACTGTGGAAGTGACAGGTTGGATGGGAATATGGAAAAGGAGGGTTTCATGAACATGTCTATCAATAGTTATTTGGGCTTACACACATTTTCCTGACTGAGTACATGGCAGAAAAAAAGCTTACTAACATTATGGGGTCATTTTATCAAGAGAAAAGTCCATCTGGCAGAGGAGATGACTAGCTTCTTTAAACTGATTCAGCCATAGGCAAGTAATCTTAAACAAATGTCAAGCGTAAAAATACAGATGTACTGTAGCAAGGGTTATTGCACCCGCTCATAATGCAGAATATCACTTTATAATGCTGAATATCTTTGGTGTTTCAAAGGATTCAATGGCAGTGATAACGCAGAATATCACAGAATATCCCACCATAACGCGGAATCTGTACATTTGTTGTCTTGAAACATGTCCTGCATTCACAAAGAGTAATCCATGGCTCTATAGTCTATCATTATTGGTATACGTGATTGGGTCATGTTGCAGGCCTGCGTGTTAAAGAAAATAAGTCCAAAATGTTGCTCTGTATTGTTGTCCCCAACCAGGATTGATTTAAAGACCTAATCTAAATGCATCTCTTTTCTGAAGTAGCTTTATGTCTCAAAGTTCAATTTCCTCATTGTTTTTGCTTGTAAAAATGTTTGTGTAGGTTATGACCTTTAAGGTGACCTTGAATCCGTTAACTTGCAAAATTCAACTGGACCTATAAGTGAAAACAGACTTGGACACAGTGTACACTACATCTAATATGGAAAATACTTGAAGCGCTCAAATGCAGGTATATCTCAAAATGATAATAAGCCAGACCACAGTACCAAGGTACTAGAAATTAATATAGTACCTATTGTATCATATAATGGGTACTATCCTCCTGAAGACAGGTAGTGTGTGGTGCAACCCTCTCACCATCAATCTCATTGGCAGGTTCCCCTTGAAAAATATACAGATACTCACATCCTGGTAGGGCAGGCAGGCAGGCTGTGCAGCTACTCAATGCAATACAGGGAAAAAGGAGACCAAAAAGCGCACCAGCACAAACGGAGCAGGAAGAACCCAGGACAAAAAATGATTAAAAGGGCACTTTAATGTGACAAAAGACCCATCCAACGCGTTTCGAACGTCACAGCGTTCTTTTTCAAGGATAAAACACAATGTGAAAACATCCATTATATACCCTCTTACCTGTGGGCCGTTTCGCGCCAAAAATCGGAACCTGATGATGTCATTAACCCATCCTTAATGCTACTAAACTCTCCTTTTGATGGAGTACATACAGTATCTTTAGACAAAATGATTTATTCTATTTATTTATTCTATTATGCATTTCATAACTAGGCTCAGAATAAACCTATATTTTTGATGATCCTCATAATGGCAAATATGCATTAACCCTAGTGATCCACCCACCCAGTGTTAACATATTATGAATAAACCCGGGGTATAAAGAATGCTGATATTGTTATTAACAAAAAAAAGCATAAAATCAATAACGGTGGCACACAAAATTAAATTGTGTAGTTCAATTACAAAATGAAACATTTCACCTAAGAATTCAATGTTGTGAAATGAAAAATGAGAAATTAGCGTCTATAAGAAATG
Organism: Ascaphus truei; assembly: GCF_040206685.1. Taxonomy (NCBI): domain Eukaryota; kingdom Metazoa; phylum Chordata; class Amphibia; order Anura; family Ascaphidae; genus Ascaphus; species Ascaphus truei. The sequence continues at coordinate 23,556,717 of NC_134499.1, forward strand.
CACGGGGGTTTACACATTATTGCTACCATAAACCAGTAATAATTATTTTTCATGGATGGTAGCAGTTTGTATATCTGTGTTTTAGGATCTGTGAAATCCAAGCAGGTTCCACACACTGTGCAAAAGTGAAATGCAACATATGCCAAGGAGAGGCTTCATGGCTAATGCAGTGGACTCGGAATTCATTCAGACTAATTGAGAATCTTATGAATTGAAAGTGTGTTCATACAGAGATTGTTGAATAAACTGTGATTGCCATTGTCTATTACTAACAGCCATTTACTCAATAATGGTTATAACCTTAATATAGTTACGTGATCTGATGCCAATCATAAGTAATTACATGTTAACAATAATTTCGGAGCTTCTCACTGCTAAATAATATGTACAGAGTACGTCAAGAAGAGAAAATTGCCTGAAAGGAAACATCTGTCCTGAAAAATCTAAATGGGGATGGGTGAGAAAAAAGGTTGCTATTGGCAAAAGTAGACTAGTGTGTTGTCAGTTTGATTGTATGTGTCAAATGTCATTTATTAATGCTTGTCCCATCATTGTTATTATGGAATAATGCTGTCTCTGTACGTTCTCCCTACCTACTAATTAGACTGTAAGCTCCTCGGAGCAGGGACTCCTCTTCCTTAATGTTACTTTTATGTCTGAAGCACTTATTCCCATGATCTGTTATTTATATTATCTGTTATTTATTTGATTACCACGTGTATTACTACTGTGAAGCGCGATGTACATTAATGGCGCTATATAAATAAAGATATACAATACAATACAATTGTGTGTGCAGCGTCGTGCTGTGCTGGTGACATTTAATGATATGTGAAATATGCATGTGTAATGTAAACTCCAAAATCCGCAAAAAAAAAAAATAGAAAGATATTGCTATTAAATACATTTATAGTAATTGAGCTTTCGTTGCATGTAGGAGTTGGCCGTATGCGCCTTGCATCGTAAACCAAGAGTTCACAAAGGATACACAAAGATAATGTGTAGTGATTTCTAATGAAGTCTGTAGTACGCACTGCCAAGGTCTTTAGTTATCGATGAAAAAAAAATAGAATTCTAAAAGGTAGAGACCCGTGTGTTTTGGGTAATGTCCTGGGCCGCACAGTTCCATTTAATGTTGTGATCCATTATTAATTTTAAAAAAATGACATGTTGATATATTGGAAGAAGTATACAAGTTCTACATAAATCCTTAACTGGTCTTTTACGACTACCATTTGCTCCAATTAGGTGCTGTAGCAAAGGTGTGGAGGTATCTCGATTCCTGATTGAATGCAAATGCAATTATTTCGAAGGAGGATTTTGGAAAATATAAATACATAGTGCTGAATATATTTTAAAAGCATTTTGATGTAATGGATTTCTCAAACTATTACGGGGGGAAGTTAAACTCTGGATGTCAAGTCATCAAGATCAAGACCTGGGGGGGCTCTTAAGTGAAATGTTTGTAAGTTATTACGTTTAAGCCACCTTTTTTTTAAAGTCCCTGTCTGCACAGAATAGGTCAAATTAAATTGTTTACTTGAAATTCAAGAACAAACAGCAAAGAAAACCCATTTTTAATATTACCGCATGCAATCCCATGAATATTGATAGTAACAAACAAACATTAAAACAGTGTGTTGTGTCATGGGAACAATGAAGCTTACCTCATCATCTTTCACAGCCAAAAAATCAATGTTAAGTAGCCTGCCCTGCGCGATCAAGTTACAAATCATATATTATTAACACAAGTCTTTTGTAAAAAGTTCCTGTTGACAAGGTTACTTTGTAAGTTAAAATGTTTGTTTCCCTTTACATCTTCACTGCATAACAGCTGTGGGTATTTACATGATAAAGTTGATAGATGTGTATTTTGACAGTGCATCTGTCATTTTAGCCTTTCAAGTCAGAAGGTTAGATAAGTACTTTGTGCTATCAGGTGGGCCATTAGCGATTTGACTAAGGCCATACCAAACTAATTTACTCTATGCATTATTTTAATTTTAGACAGAAATGCCTTGGCCTCCACTAATGCACATGTACAACGGGAAGGAGGCTCGGAACAAAAGGTTATGGGATTGTAACACGTAGACCCTGTTTGTGTCCTATACATTGATGAAATGTAGGAATTCTGTAGGATTTATATTTTATTTGAACAAAAAGGCAGTCCTTTCAAATCAATGGGATGATTACGGTGCGATTGGCTGGTTTGGACAATATAGAATGACCTCTTTAAGGGTTTTTTAGGCACTTCTCATGCTCATTTGTTTCCCTTGTTGTCTCTCCCATATTTTCCTTTATTCTGTGACTGTATTTGTCCCCACTGATTCTGCTTAAAGAGCTGCATGCATCTACCACTCCAGGACTACAAGCAGCCGGACAGCACATCAATCCATGTACAGTATTTGTTTGGCTTGTTTTCAATAAGTGTACATGTGGGTTTTTTCTCAGGAAATATATTGCACTGGTGAGGTGAACCCACATGTACTGTGCAGTCACTGTACCTACCTTCTGCATGTTATTCTATGAAGCATTCACTAAAACCAGACTGTCAGATCAGCTTCTAAATGTATATGTTTGTATACCAAAACATATGAACTTACAGAGTCTGACCAAGTTAAAGAGGCGAGCGCCCTGCGTGCATTGTCAACTGTTATCTTTCTTACAGTAGGTACCTACAGGCATACCCCGCATTAACGTACGCAATGGGTCCAGAGCATGTATGTAAAGCGAAAATGTACTTAAAGTGAAGCACTACCTTTTTTTCCACTTATCGATGCATGTACTGCACTGCAAATGTCATACACGTGCATAACTGATGTAAATAACACATTTGTAGAAGGCTCTACAGTCTCCCCGCTTGCGCACAGCTTCGGTACAGGTAGGGAGCCGGTATTGCTGTTCAGGACGTGCTGACAGGCGCATGCGCGAGCTGCCGTTTGCCTATTGGGCGATGTGTCCTTACTCGTGAGTGTCCTTAAAGTGAGTGTCCTTAAACCGGGGTATGCCTGTATTCAATACTGGGAAACTGTTTCACAGTGCTGGAGAAAGGAACAGCCCCGTTTAAATGAATTGGGTTCAAATCTTCTCTAGCACAGGGAAATATTTAATCGGGTTCTAAATTGTTACACAGTTAAACAGCAATAGCACACGCTGAAATGGAAAGGAAGAAGATGCTTATTCTTCATAAAGGTTTATCTGTATTCATACCATTTAAAACTCCAATTGGCATTAAACAGTTTGGAAGATGTTCCACCCACAATGTTATTGTTTCAAACGTGTATCACTTTCTGAGGGAAGGAATTCCTACCTACTCAGCCACCATATCTATATTGGTTTTCTTGTTTTTCTTTTTTTTTTTGTGATTCTGTACCTCATTATGGAATAATGGATTTATGTTCTAGAAACATTGTAAAAAAATATATATAAAAAATAAATAAAATCTCTTTGAAATTACTGCCCATGTCAAACTTCTGCTTTACATTTTGCCCGGATCTCTACAGCAATGTAAAACTATACCCTTCTCTTCTCAGACATGAGCCTCGAATGGAATAGAAATATTGATAATATTGAAATGTTTCCTGACTGAAAAGTTTTCCAAGTGGCTGTTATATTTTTGTTTTGGAAATGATTTGTACATTTATTCTTTATATACAGCATATACAGCAAAGCCCCGCTTCTCGGCGATACGGCGGTACTGAGAAGGGGGCTGTCATTTCTACGCATGCGCAGAACGGACCAGTCCGGGGTCGCGCATGCGCAGAATGGGGGGTTTTGCCGATGTTGAGCATGCGTAGAACGACGCATTGCCGGTCTGCGCATGCGTACACAATGAAAATCGCTGGTTCCGCTTTCCGGCGATTTCCGCTTTGCGGCGGGTCCTTAGAACGGAAACCGCCGCATGACTGGGGCCCTGCTGTATTTTGTCACATTACCTGAACCAGAGGGTTGCACGGAGAAGAACCGCGACTCCCTGACTTTCAGGAACCTCCCAGTTCCTGAAATTTTACTTTGTTTCTGCACCAGACAACAATACTTGCCTGATGGACACAAAATGGCTGCCAGAATCAACCTACCGTGGCTCATATATAGCTGCAATGTCATTGAGAGATGATGTCTCAACTTTCTATTGGTGTTCCATGGCCATATTTACTGCTTTTTGTGTCAAACACCAACACAAACAACTACAAATAACTCAGGAACCAGGGATACCGAGGATGTCGGAAGACCTCCAACTCAAAGGGTGCCCAGTTCTACTAAAGTTATAAAGAAGGGTTTTGGAGGTGGATTACTACTTTTGAAAACATATCACCATTTTTATTTTTTTTTCATCAAGAGATTCCAAAGCCATTTAGAGGTTGTATTAAAGGTACAAAATAATACAGGACATTTAAAAATATCTAAAGAAATCAAACACAAATAGGAAATACTGTTTTCCCCTGAAAATGAGTGCAAAGTATTCAAGGTTGGACTCGGGCTTTGAATAAAAAGAAATGGATGGAATGAATGTGAAAATGTATTTGTTAGCTGGCAAAAAAAAAAAACATTTGTCAAGGTAAAATCATCAAGCGGTGGGATGAAAATGAAAACTTCATTGTTGTCGGCAAACTGATGTTTTTAGATTGAAAATAAATACTATCAAGCCAAGCAAACACCATTATGTTGTGGAATGTAGAGTTCAGTTGGTAGAAGACTCACAAAAATGTCACACAGGGCCACTCTGCAAAATCAAATACTGTATCACAAGATAACTGTTTGAACCACTTAGCTCTGAAAGAAAGAAAGAACATGTATTGTACAGTATGTGCCGTAATCAGCATTTTAAGGCACATATGTCTGTATAAGCCCAATGAAAGGGTGTTAATTTATTTTGACATATTTCAAACCTTTTCTTTGTGCAGACACGCATCCTTTGAAAATCCGTAGCATGTTCAGCCATAGTGCATTAATTATTCTTTATGCAGCCTGGTTCCTTGCTTGAAATCAGAGTTCTAGTTATGGTTTAACAGCACACGGATAATATAAAGGGCCACAGTTACTAACAAGTATTACTCCGTAATACACTTGATCACTTTGTATTTTTGCTGGGCAGCTAGACACACATTTTACTCTGATGCCCTTATGGTCAGTGTTGTGTTGGTAATCTCACTGAGGCCTAAATATGTACTAAGACCACATTTGATATCTTTTTTATGAATCAACATTTTTCTGATACAAAGTAGTACAAACTTTCACAATGTGCCTCGTATGTATAAAAGCTTCATACATACTTTACAGCAGGGGTGCACAAAGTTTTCTCCCTGCGGCCCACTGCCTGCTCTCCTCCACTGCTCATGACCACCCCCTCCCCACCGCTCGGCTATGGCATCAAATGACATTGCAGGGTCATGTGACGTCATGTGACCCCACTGCGTCATTTGCTGCCGGATTACCGAAGACCAGGTTGGATAAATTACAGAGGCATTGGGGGAGAGCGCAGGACCTCTGCAACCACCGTTCCCCCCACCCCCCAGAAAATATTGCGCCCCCCAATTTGCGAACCCCTGCTGTGCAGTATGATGTGTAATTGGTTGTTTGAAATTAATTTTGATGCATTGCGTCACGTTGAATTCATGATTAATGCAATTTAAAACTAAATTGTGTATATCTTATTTATGACCAGTGTTGGTAAATATCAATTATTAGTGGGATATTATTTAGAATACCCATAATGTGAATAATATATTTTGTTAACCTGTATAATGAAACATCCGTGCTGACTCACATAAAGTGGTAGTAGATACACAGCACCCAGGTTGAACTTGGAAGTCGGACTTTGTACTTTAAGAGCTGATGACGCAGATTGAGCACACAAGTCCAATTTAAATTGAGATTTCTGTGCGCTAATTGTGCATCAAAAAAGCAGTTTGCGTTTGAGATGTCTTTTTTGTACTTTATTACTTTATTTGTAATAACAGTTCAAGTGTTTCAAAATTGTAAGCCATGGTCTCTCCCTTAAATCCTTTAAAAAACAAATGTTTTTCTGTCTCCTGTCTGTTCCAGTTCTTCCTGGTTTTATCCTGTTGTCCCGGCAAACCCCCCCCCCCCCCCCCCTTCTCTCCTCTCTGACTTGGGCCGCTCTTCCTCCACTTGTGACTTGGTTCTGTTCTAGCCCTATCCTGGACTGTCTGGCTATGTTTCCCTCCTTTTCAGAGCTTGTGTCACTGCAGCAAAGTTAACCCACTGCTTCCCTGTGAGAAGCTTTGTTATTTTCCTATCCCTATTTCATGTTCCCATCCTCTAATGTGTATTCCTCAGTACTTTTCCCCCTTTTTATTTCTGTTTTGTTCCCCCAGTCAAACATTTCAGAGAATAGAAGCCTCCCTTTGTATGGAATATGGATGGAGTTGAGCTGTCTGTCTGTACTCACTAGCCACAGTGTGCAGGAGTCAGAACAGTAAATTGCTCTACTGGAGACAGGCTGGGACACGCAGCAGCTGCAGCAGCACAGACAGCTTCAGAGCCAACAGGCCCCCTGCAGCTCTATACATCTACGCATTGAGGTCGAAGCCCCTCAGATCCACCCCTGCACTACGTACCAACAGCTAGGGCTCCCAAGGGCCACACTTTGGACATCCGTGAAGACACGGGTCAGAGCAACAGACACCTGTAAGTACAGCTATCACTACACTGACTGCAGCAGGACACCAACCAGCACTATCTGAGAGAGTTGCCCATTGCTGATGCAGGTAGCAGACCGCACACCACACACATTGGCAAAGGCCTACAGACACCTGCAGCATGGCAGAACTCACACCCTCACCAGACACCACACATGAGAGTGACAACTCGGACGCTGAGACCACTACACAACCGCAACAGACACAAGACAGTCTTGAAAAGATATCAGTGATGTTATCTGAGAGTTCCTAATGCTACATGTATTGACTGATGGGCATGCTCGTAGGATTTAGATTTCCATACAAATATAATTTCATGGTGTAATCCCTGAAAATCAATGGAAAACAAAATACATGAGCGCATATTCAGCAGATATCTCAACAGTGTTACAGTATCGCCAACCTAACCCCATGTCATCATTCGATTCTCATTCAGTTTGAATGGGACTGCCAGGGACCCCCACTGTGTTAATCCGATGGGCCATTAGTCTGTTTGCAGAAATGTCACAGAAATGTCGCAGCATTACTGGGAGATTGCCCCAGATTTTCCCAGGCACGTGTTCGGATACTCGTGGCCGCATCAGTATATCCCCATGTCTTAAAGTGGAGGTATTGATCCTATTCTTCACATTTTGAGTCATGTACAAAGTGCTGAACAACAACTTGTTGTATTCCCAAATGCAATTGGAAGCATTACATGTCTTTAGTGATGACGTACAGTATAAGCAAATATCAACGGATTTAACTTTTGTGTTCGGCAACAGAATTACCTGCAATCACTACATTGAAACAAGCCATTAAGGTGAATCACGTTGGGGTTCCGAAATTGGATTCATTATTTTCATAACAGCAATGTAAATTCATTTTAAGAAAATGACAACAATAGTGCACTTAAACCCTTTTTATTGAGACATAACAATTTTCATTTTCCTATTAACACAATAAACTGTACATGGAAGATTAATTTTTCCTTTTCAAGTACTAATTTTAAACTCTTATCAAGAAACTTGTCCCATAAGTTTTTCAAATGATAACACAAATACAAAATATCAAACAAATTGATTAGTAGTATTTAGGCCTAGCTGCCTCTTCGCGCCTTATTCTAATTAAGTAAAATAGCGCTGATCCGGCTGTACCACACAGAAAGACCCATTGAAGTCACTCTCAGTGCGGTATTGCACTTTACAAAATAAGGCCTTTTAGGTTTTGGAAAACAAAGGAAGCAGGGGGTGGGGGTGAGAAAATGAGAATTTACTTACATTTTTGGCAAACATCTCAAATTGTGATGTACTTGGTACCCGGAAATTACCCAGTACCCGGCCATATTTAAAGTACCCAGAAATTACCTGGAACCAGCTCAGGGCACTGGGACACGGTCCCGGGTATTTCCATCCTGCTCTGCTCCTTCGTTCCTCCTCTTGGGGAATGGCAGGAGCAGAGCAGCAGGAGACTTACCTGCAGCCGGCGGTGGAGGGTGAGGAGGATGACAGCAACATCCTGGTGGTGGTGGGAGCATAGGATGACATCCTTCAGCCGGTGGCGGTGGGAGCAGAGGAAGACATTATTCAGCCGGTGGGAGCAGAGGAACATGTGGCCGTAGCAGGATCGTTACTAGAGGACACCTAAGGAGGAGCTGTGCTTTAGCAGCAGGAGACACCGGAAGTCGGAAGACTTCCAGGTCAGACCCCTGGAGCACGCTCCTCCCCAGCTGTCCTCTAGTAACGCTCCAGCTCTGATCACATGTTCCTCTGCTCCCACCGGCTGAAGGATGTCTTCCTCTGCTCCCACCGCCACCGGCTGGAAGGATGTCTTCCTCTGCTCCCACCGCCACTCGGATGTCGCCGTGGTCTTCGTCAACCTCCGCCGCCAGCTGATGACCGCTGCGGGATGTCGCTGTCATCCTCCTCACCCTCCGCCGCCGGCTGCAGGTATGTGAAAACTACCCGGCAACTTACCTGACTGGGTAATTTATTTTTCCCGGAGACCTGGTACATCCCTAATCTCAAATCAAAACCTTGGTTGAATGGGGAACTATTTTTGCTGGTTTCCTAAAATTATATATGTCAAGATTGTCCATATCTTAACATTAGAAAACCTATTTCAGACACAGTCTAGGACATTTTGTCACGGTCATTTCACTGCGACCAAATGACCGCTGGTGCTTTGCCGCAACTCATCTCACCAATGGGACCTGGCACCACCGTCCGCTTTGACGATAAAGTAAGTCCTTAACCTTAACTGTTACCCTACAAACCCTAATATTAACCCCTAAAACTAACGCTAACCCCTTCCGTGACAGGGTAAATAAAAGCCACCAGTTATATGCCTGGAAATCCTATGTCTAGGCTGCAGTGCAACACTGACTAGGTTAACTTCAGCTGGGAACCTCAGGACAATTAGTTGGATCCCAGCTGCCTAATCAAGAGGGTTAAAACCCAGGCTGTAGACACATGGAGCCTGGCTGTTGAGGAGAGAGGAGTAAGCTGCTGAAGAGATTTCCTGATACAAGGTCTGATTAGCAAAGTAGATGAATTGTGAACTGTCTGTCCCCTGCATAGAAAAGGGTAGCTACCTTATATATAGACTGTCTGCTAAGGAGAAACTGTTTTTGTTTTGTCTGCTGAAGAAAAGCCATTTTTCTTTTGTTGCTGATGAAAAGCTATTTTTGTTTTGTGTGCTGTATATATCTTTTAAGGCTAAATAAATAAGCCTTGTCAAGAAACCCGCGTGTGTAGTTGCATGTACCCTGCAACATATGGTGTCAAGAATTGGGAAGGATTTTTTTTCAAAAGGCTCCTGCAGTTAAAGGGCCACACACACACACACACAAGAATGGAAGAACTTTTGAAAGACTTTCTGTGCGAGCAGACCAGACAGCAGGGACAGTTAATGCAAGAGCAGACCAAACAGCAGGGACTGTTAATGCAGGAGCAGTCCCGGCTGCAAGCGGAGAGAGATGAAAGACTACAAGCAGCACAGGATGAGTGGATTGCCAAGCTGCTGACCCAATTCCAAGGGTCTGCCAGTGCAGAACTGGCAAGCAGACCCTCGATACTCCTGAGGAAAATGGCTCCAAACGAGGATCCAGAGGCTTTTTTACTGACATTTGAAAGAGTCGCCGAAGCTCAGGGCTGGGCTGCAGATCGCTGGGCAACTGCTTTGGCCCCGCTCCTCATAGGACAAGCCCAGGCCTCATATCAGGGCCTCCCTACAGATCAGGCAATGGACTACCGACAAGTAAAAGCCGCCATACTGGATCGCTTAGGTCTGACCCCAGAGACCTACCGGCAGCAGTTCCAGAACATGGAGTACACCGCTAAGATGAGACCCCGGGTCCTCGCTCAGCGATTATTGGACTTGTGTACGCGCTGGATACAACCCGAGGAGTGCACTAAGGAGGCAATTCTTGAGCAGGTGGTTTTGGAACAATTTCTACAAATAATACTCCCTTCCGCACGCTCGTGGGTAAAACGCCACGCTGCTGAAACCCTAGCTTTGGCGGTCCAACTCATGGAGAACTTCCTTGGGGCTGAGCAGCAGGCGAGTGTCCTGGACCCGACTCCACCGGCACTTGCGGATGCCCAAAGAGGGAGGTCAGATCAATGGGGAACCTACGGCCCGTCACAGAACCGCCAAGTCCAACGGAAGGAGCAGTCGTTCCAGCAAGGACGGAGTACAAATGCTGGTCCCAGCAGAGACCCTCATCTCCTTCCGGATGTCGGCTCGTCGCAAAATGAGAGGAACTTCCGAGGACGTCGCCCACAGGACCCACCAGATGCCTGGTCTCCAGTAAACGGTCCAGCGGAGCACGATCCACAACCCCCTCCTGCGAGGGAACCTCTCCATGTTCTGCCTGTGGAGAACAAGGCCACCGGTATGTGGACTGTCCACTGATGGATTGTTCATTCAGCAGAATCGTCGCCTCAGCTTTTACTGGGGAAAATTACAAGCCCTGGCTACTTCCAGCCCTGATTGGGGGAAAAACCGTCCAGGCCCTTGTAGATTCGGGCTCTGGGAAAACTCTGGTCCTCCAGGAACTGTTGCCGCCCAACATGTGTTCTTTTGACTCCCCATGGAGCATAGAATGTATACACGGCGATGTAAAACGCTATCCGACGGCCAAAATCCGGCTACAGGTAAAAGGTCAGGAGGCTTACCTCGAAGTAGGAGTCTCTCCTTGGCTCCCTGCCCCCGTTGTGCTCGGTCGGGACTGGCCTTTCTTTTTGGACCTAATGGCCCCAGTCTTTAACGAGGAGCCTCCTTCTAGGGCTCAGGAGAACCCTGGCAAACTGTTCCCCTTCTCGGCAGACCTTTTTCCCAGTAGACACTGGGTTCAAAAGACTTTAAAGCAAAAACGCTTGGACAAACAGGACTGGTTGCAGAAATCTGGGTCTCAAGGTGATCATTCTAGTAGTCAGAGGTCACAAGTGATGGCTGGGGATGGCCAAAGGGAGGGGGATATGGGCCCTGTAGATTTACCAGACCTGTACCTCCCTGACTTTCGCCAGAAGCAAAGGGAAGACCCGGTCCTTGCTAGACAGTATGACAAGGTGGTGAAAATTGATGAACAGATTTTAGATGCCCATGGGGTGATAGTGTTCCCCCATTTTGAGCTATCAAAGGATATCCTATATAGGGTGAATAGGCAGACACAAACAGGGGAGGTCACCAGACAGATATTGGTTCCCAAGGCGTTTGTTAAATCTGTGTACACTCTAGCCCATACTGTCCCTTGGGGTGGTCACCTGGGCAGGGATAAAACATTGGACCATATTTCATCCCAATTCTATTGGCCAGGGATGCATAGTGATATTGCTAAGCTATGTGCAGCATGTCCGGAGTGCCAGCTAACTAGTCCAAAAGGACAAAAACCAGCCCCTTTGGTTCCTCTACCCTTGGTGTCAGTTCCCTTTGAGAGGTTTGGGGTAGACTTGGTAGGACCTCTAGAACCTTCTGCGAAAGGACACAGGTTTATCCTTGTAATAGTTGATTATGCGACAAGATATACTGAGGCGTTCCCCCTGAGAACAGCAACGGCAAATAAGTAGCCAACAAGTTGTTGGAACTATTCTCACGGGTTGGACTTCCCCAGGTGATTTTGACAGACCAAGGTACAAATGTCATGGCTAAACTGATGCAGGATGTCTTAAAGTTACTAGAGGTCAAGTCTGTTCGGACATCGGTCTACCATCCACAGACTGACGGATTGGTGGAAAGATTTAACCGAACTCTAAAAGGGATGCTGAGGAAATTTGTAGATTCAGAGAAGAGAGCCTGGGATGAACTTCTCCCTTTTCTGCTGTTTGCAGTGCGGGAAGTTCCCCAGGCCTCCACGGGATTCTCTCCATTTGAATTGCTCTATGGCCGCCAACCCCGAGGTATCCTAGACCTCCTAAAGGAGTCCTGCAGTCCCCTTCTAAGAATACCCTGCAATATGTACTAGACCTTAGGAAGCACCTAGATGTGGTTGGCTATTTTGCCAGGGAGAAACTTAGATCAGCCCAGGACAGTCAGGAGAGAAATTACAATCAGAATGCTCACATGAGAGTGTTTCACCCAGGAGACCAGGTGATGTTATTGTTACCCAGTTGCGAGAGTAAACTCCTGGCCAAATGGCAGGGCCCATTCGAAGTACTCCGCCGTACGGGTGATGTGGATTACGAGATCGCTCAACCAGGGTCCAGGAAGGGTAAACAAATTTACCATGTGAACTTGCTGAAACCCTGGAAGATGCAGCGGTCTCTATTCATCCACCCGGTGGAGGAGAAAACGGACTTGGGTCCTCAGCCTCCACGGGAGAACATCATGAGTGATGATAAAATCCCAATGGGTAAACAGTTGTCCTCTGAACAAAAAGAGGACTTGTTATACATTACACAATTCCAGGATGTTTTTTCTGACTTACCAGGACAAACTAACTTAGTTTCCCATGCAATCGAGACAGCACCTGGGGTAAAAGTACGTTCCCGTCCTTATAAGTTGCCTGAAAGTCGTAGGGCTCTGGTAGAGAAGGAGGTACAAGAAATGTTACACTTAGGAGTGATTGAGGAATCATGCAGTGAGTGGTGTAATCCACTAATTATGGTCCCTAACCCCGATGGGAAGGTCAGATTTTGTGTGGACCTCCGGAAGGTCAATGCGGTATACAAGTTTGACGCATATCCGATGCCAAGGGTGGATGAATTAATTGACGCCCTTGGTAACATGGAATATATATCCACGTTGGACTTGACAAAAGGATACTGGCAAATACCCTTAGAGGAAAAGTCCAAATGCAAAACAGCCTTTGCCCCTCCCATGGGTTTATACCAGTTTGTGACAATGCCATTTGGACTGCATGGATCCCCAGCCACATTTCAGAGACTCATGGATAAGGTACTGAGGCCCCATAGGACTTATGCTGCAGCCTACCTAGATGATTGTCATTTATAGTAAACACTGGCGGGCCCATCTAAATAGGCTGAAAGCGGTCCTCAAATCTCTAAGAGAGGCAGGGCTCACAGCGAACCCTAAGAAATGTGCCTTGGATAAAGTGAAAACCAAATACTTAGGGTATGCAGTTTGAGGTGGAAAAGTAAGGCCACTAGCCGACAAGGTAGCTGCCCTGAAAGAAGTTCCGACCCCCCAAACAAAAATGCAGGTACGCTCTCTGCTGGGTTTAGCAGGGTACTACCGGCGGTTCATCCCCAACTATTCGGAAGTGGCAGCCCCTTTAACGGACCTCACAAAAAAGTGTGCCCCTACACAAGTGGTGTGGTCAAGGGATTGTCAGAGAGCCTTTGAGGACATAAAAAGGTGTCTATCAAAGGGTCTCATCATTAGAAGCCCAGACTTCAACAGCCCTTTTATAGTGCAAACAGATGCATCAGAGATAGGGCTAGGGGGAGTGTTGTCACAACAGTTTGAGGGAGTTGAACATCCTATCCTTTTCCTGAGTAGGAAATTGTTCCCAAGGGAAAAAAACTACTCAGTGATTGAGAAAGAGTGCCTCGCAGTAAAGTGGGCAATCGAGGCTTTGAGGCATTACCTGGCAGGAGTCCATGTTTCTTTGGTGATGGATCATGCTCCACTGAAGTGGTCACATAGCATGAAGGATTCCAATGCTAGGTTGACTAGGTGGTATATGGCCCTCCAACCCTTCTCATTTGAGATTCAGCATAGGCCGGGAAAAGAGAACACAAATGCTGACTTCTTTTCTAGAGAAGGGGTGGATGGTCGGGCTTCAGCCGTGCGTAGCCCCAGCCACACACTAACAGGAGAGGAATGTGACAGGGTAAATAAAAGCCACCAGTTATATGCCTGGAAAACCTATGTCTAGGCTAGGCTGACCAGGTTAACTTCAGCTGGGAACCTCAGGACAATTAGTTGGATCCCAGCTGCCTAATCAAGGTGTGTTAAAACCCAGGCTATAGACACATGGAGCCTGGCTGTTGAGGAGAGAGGAGTAAGCTGCTGAAGAGATTTCCTGATACAAGGTCTGATTAGCAAAGTAGATGAATTGTGAACTGTCTGTCCCCTGCATAGAAAAGGGTAGCTACCTTATATATAGACTGTCTGCTAAGGAGAAACTTTTTGTTTTGTCTGCTGAAGAAAAGCCATTTTCTTTTGTTGCTGATGAAAAGCTATTTTTGTTTTGTGTGCTGTATATATCTTATAAGGCTAAATAAATAAGCCTTGTCAAGAAACCCGCGTGTGTAGTTGCATTTACCCTGCAACACCTTCCCTAAAAACCTTAACCCTTACCCTAAAAACCCCAAAAGTTAACCCACTAAGCGCTAAAAATGTACCTTATTCCAGAAGCGACAGTGGCGGAGGGTCCGTCTGTGGCCGAATGCTGATGGTCATTTGGTCACGGTGAAACTGCAGTAATCAAACGTTCCATTCCGTTTCAGACAGGGCATACTGTACTGGAGCCCTGAACCTTTGCAGGATTACCAAACAAAAAGCATTGAGCCCTAATTTTACTAGAGTATTGAAAACAATGTGATGGGTAGTGATTTCATTTCAAGACATACTTTGGCATGCAAACCGTCAACGCTTACTTCTGGGAGTCTGACTCAGTTTGAGCGGTCTAGTAGAGGGCTATTCACTATCCCTTTTGGGTGCCGGAGGGTCCCTCTGGCAAATAACGATCACCTGAAAGCGGTGTAACTTAATCAGGAAACGGAAGGGGAGGAATCCTCCTCTTTGATTTCCAAGTGCGTCCTGCACTCCGTAGGAGCTGGGAAAAGAAACTACGAGAACTTGCACTAAAGAGGAACGTTGTAACCACCACGGGTCCCCTGGAGTGCCCGACCCCATAGCATAGTGGCTACGCCTTGGGGCATCCAAAGGCTTAAAATGTTATAGTGCCAAGCGGGAATGACTGCACAAAAATTCATTGACTTGAATGGGCGTTTCCTTGTGGTTTGACATGTCAGTACTCTCTATTAAAATGCTATTCCCTTGTTGTGGAACTCCTGAATCTCACTGGTGACAGTCCTTGGAGATCTATAGGAATGTATTATGACTATATGCATCTGCCTGGTTTGAGTTTGCAGGTCGTAATGCAAGCAGAAATGAATAAATTAGTGGGACCAAATATTGGCTCATACTTGGCAGAAATGTAACGTGCAATGCCTTGGTAAAGCACAGCCACTGTAACTGTTTCTCCATTCATTTTTGTTTGTATTAGGTGTTTAACTTGACAGTAAATATAAAGACACGGTCCAATAGAGGAGACATTATTTAATCAGCTAGTAAACTATTGGCGGTGACATGTTTAATGAGAATTAATTGCATGTGAATGGCATCTTTTGAAATTAATCCAAAATGATCAGGTATTTTTACATATCTTTTTTGACATTTTCAGTTTCTAGGCAACTAAATTCTATGGAGGGTTTTAACAATTTTCACCTTCTGTTTTCAGACTATATGGGGCCAATGTGCTAAGATTTTATTTGACAACATTTTTGTGTGCTAAAAATTGGTAAAAAACCTTCAAGAGATGTGCATTGTATGTAAGAAGACTATGTTCATATGACGCCGCATTTGTTGTTTTAACTTATTTTTGCCACATACCTCATGTTGAAAACCTGATTGATACCAAATAAATTGAAACAACATTAGTTAATATCCATTATTAGTGTTATATTATTATGTAGTAGCCATATTGTGAGCGGAAATATATGTTTAACTTATACAGTGAAACATCCTTCTTGCGCCAGGTACATTTTTGGGTTATACACGGAATCATTATTCTGCACTATCACTAATCAGTCTTTTTAAAATTGTACGCCAAGATGAACTTGGCGGGTGGTGTAATTGATTTTGTGGTGCACAGAAATGTCATTTTTTTTTCAGTACGTACTATTTCCATCTGTACGCCAAGCAAAGCCCATTCCTGTGGCCCAAAACAAATAAAATAAATCTTTTATGACTGCAGGCGGCGCAGGTGGAGAAATGTGAGCTTAGTATAGAAGTGCAAACAAGTTCAAATCGAAATTGAGTTTGACGTACACCAATTTTGCACCAAAAACACTGTTTGCAACGCTTAGTAGTGGGGGTGCTCAACTCCAGTCCTCAAGCCCCCGCCCCCTCAACAGGTCAGATTTTTAGGATATCCCAGCTTCAGCACAGGTGGCACAATCAGAGGCTCAGTCAAAGGCTGAGCCTCTGATTGAGCCACCTGTGCTGAAGCAGGGACCGATTGAGACACCTGTCCTGAAGGAGGGATATCCTGAAAACCTGACCTGTTGTGTGGAGGGGGGGTTGTCTGTTGGGCCTGTTTATGTCTGCAGGCAAATTTCTGCTTTTTATTTTGTGTAAAATAATTCTTATTCCATCATTATTCAAACAGGTTTTTTTTTTTTTTTTTTTTTAAGTACTACAATAAGTATCTTGTATGGTTCAATCTACACAGGATTGGGTAGAAATAAAAATGCACTTTTCAGAGTAAACAAGTACATAAAAGTTTAACTTCAAGGATCTTTGAATCTTTCTATGAAAGCCAATTACATTGATTAATGTTTATGCTTTTTCTATTTTACCTGCTATGTGGAATGGCTTTAAAACAGGTCAATGTAAAAAGCTGCAGAATACAAATACATGAATAACATAAAAACCAGATAATGATAAGAGTCCTTTCTCTTACTGGGTCTTTCTTCTGAATTACAGCGGTTTAAAGACTATTTAGAAACTAATCGGGTGTCGGCGAAATTTATTAATGTAAATTAGTACTGAGATATCTTTCTCCGAGAACTAAATTACATTTTATTCCTGTCCTAAGCAGATTTCTTAAGGGCAACATAACAGTACATGTTCAGTGCAATCGTTTGAAGAAGATTGAATGTGATGAACAGAAAGAATTGTGGTAATCTGTTTAATTGGCCAGAGTCAAAAACAATACAAAGAAACCATTACGAATCATTGCAAAAATTTAAAATCGTCCAAAAGACATTAGATCCTACTTACCTTTTCACCACAGTCAAAAATAAGTCTTTGCTTGTTATAATATTTAAGTTCATTTGGTATTGGAACAATGTCTAACTAATAGCATTACAATATTTTGTTTTATTGCCCCTTTTGCTGCTGAAAGGATCTTACAATGCCGGTCGCGAGGAGGTTGAGACACAGTTTACCCCAACAAGTCATGTAGCAAGTATATATTTGTTGCCCTTCACTTGACCTCCAAGTCTCCAAGATCCGCAAAGCCATGTGTCCATCACGCTGTTTTTGAGAGACAGGTGAAATTGAATAGTTATTAAAAGAACGGCAAAGTTCAACATGTTTCCAGCCATGTGGTTCTTGATATACAGTGTTTGCGAATCCGAACTATTTTTCTGACCATGAAAGACATCTATTAAGTCCTCTTTGCGTTTTAAGTTCCTAGAGAAACTTGAATCGAAAAACTGATGTTGCAGTTAAAAGGTGAAACTGTGCTCCTCTTCCGCACGAGCTCTAAAAGGGCAAGTCTTGAAGTCCAGAATATATTACTCTGATAGAGAAATTGAGTGCACATATTGTCTATGAAGATCTTCAAATCCCTCGGTTGCATCAATGGATTTTTTCTTCGTTACCGTGTTACCTGCAAATAAAAAAAAGAATGTGAGGCACATTACAAAAGCAGCCCCCCCAAAAAAGCTACAAAACTCTAAATATGCAGAAATACCAAGAACAGGATCGATGATGGTTTGGGGGGAATTTTTTGTTTTCAGGAACCGTAGTAAAAAAATACTTTTTATATGTGTAATCTACAGTAAATAATCCAGATTTAAACAAGGAGATGTGGCAGATACCGCATAGAGCAGGGGTGCTCAACTCCATTCCTCAAGCCCCCCCTACCCCTCAAACAGGTCAGGCTTTCAGTAAATCCGTGCTTCAGCACAAGTGGCTCAATCCGTCCCTGCTTCAGCACAGCTTGCTCGTTCAGAGCCTCTGTTTGAGCTACCTGTGCTGAAGCTGGGATATCCTGAAAACCTGACCTGTTAGGGGAACTTGAGGACTGAAGTTCAGCACCCCTCGCATAGAGCTCTCTCCCCTTCTCACAGTTAGCATTACAGCACTATTCTCCCTAATTTCATCATTATTATATGGAGTTTTCTTATTAATCTCTAAAAAAAAAAAAATATGCCGGAAATCAGTTCCAGTAAATTCCTCCACAAAAATAATCCTGAATTGGACAGTGTAAATGAGGCCAAAATATTAGGTGGTGATTAAACGGTTGACATTTTAGGATTCTTAAAAGATTAGCAACAGAGGGAGAGAAGTAGGTGCTATGATAACTTTTATTGGATCAACAAGTAGTTGATCTGTTACAAGCTTTAGAACATCTCAGGGTCCTTCATTCAAAATCTTGTAACAGATCAACTACTTGTTGGTCCAATAAAAGTCTATCATACCTACTCCCTCCTTTGCTAGTACATGGAATAAAGGACAGACACGGCTCCCCACCCTTCTTTGCTTGAAAGATTAGCAGCAATTGAAGATTTTTGAGAAAAAATGACATTCTTAGCAGAAGGTCAAGTTGTTGTAAGTTCATTGATTGAAACATTTTCTGTGTCTGTGCATGTTATCACCATCCTAAGAATGTCACATTTGTATTTTCAAACCATTTTCAGTCCCTTATTCTTTGCTCCTGAAATGTACAACTTTGCAGCTTTCTGTTATCAGTTTAAAGCTTTAAAAGAAGAGCTGAGATGTTCTTTGCTTTCCACATTAAATTTACGTTTGTAAATGGAGGGGGATTGTCTGTGAGCCAGAAAAAAAAGGGTTTTTCTTGTTGTTAATACCTATATTAGGAAAAACTTTACTCTGAATGTTTTCATGTAGATTAACAATTACTGTGTGTTTCATATATCAAAAAAGGCTTAAATATCAATACAGTAATCCATCTAAATCATGATTCCCAAGTAATGGACGTCACGGTTCCCTCTGTGTGCTGCCATGTTCAGTGTACTGCATCTCTCTGCTGTCCAACTGTCACTTCTAGTAATGTCATTTATTGCCCTGCCGGTGACCGGAACTCTTGGGTAACAGTAGGAAGGGGTGTTTGAAGAGAGTGTGATTTCAAAAAATATTCAGAGACAAGGATTCTTTAGCTGTAATGCATCCTTCAGTGTGAGAAGTATCTCTGCCTCATTCATGGGCAACAGGTGGTCACTTGTGGTCCTAAGGGCTATCAACTGCTGACCACCCCATTAGCCCACTCTCCCTCTCTCCCCAGTGCAGAGGGAATGGAGATGTTGCTGTTGCGGATTGTAGCTTGTTCCGTCTCTTTCAGCTGCCTAATTACCAGTTCTAATCCTTAGTTCCCAGTGTTAGGCCTCTCTGTGCATGACTTCTTTCTCTCTAACTCTCTGCTTCTATTTGCTATAACTGAGACCTGGCTCACTCAGTCTGACTCTGCTCTGGAAGCTGCCCTCTCCTATGGTGGCCTTTCCTTCTCCCACACTCAGTTTTTAGGGTATAAATGTATCTCGTACCATATTATCTGGGAGAGAGCTTTTTGTTTTTAAGCTGTCTCCGCTGTGTGCACTCTGAATAAACTCATTTGATAACTAAAATGTTTTTTGTAACATTTTTACAGCTTTCACAATAGCACTGGATAATCCTGGACACATGATACATAAAGCTTGGCCCCCTGCAGACGTACTTACTAGAATTCCCTCCTACTGTCTCTATATGTTCCCCTACCTACCAATTAGATTGTAAGCTCCTCGGAGCAGGGACACCTCTTCCTTAATGTTACTTTTATGTCTGAAGCACTTATTCCCGTGACCTGATATTTATATTATTTGTTATTTATATGATATGTATTACTACTGTGAAGCGCTATGTACATTTATGGCGCTATATAAATAAAGACATACAATACAAGTGGGGAAGTATTGAGTGTGCCGGCATTGAGAAGCCGAATGGAGAGGGTAGGAGGAGAAGCTCCTCCTACCCACGGCTGACCAGTCCCTGCCTGTGCACCATACAGTATGTATGTATGTATGTATATATCTAAATGTATGTATGTATATATATAAATGTGAAGGTAGATATAGCCGTGATAAGCTGTGGGATGTTTCTTGTAAATAGGATCCTACAAGAAACATCCGACAGCTTATCACGGCTATATCTACCTTCACATTTGTTATATATCAGAGTCACGCCACTCCCCACTGTTGCTTCAATCACCATCCTGTCGGGCAATAAGTGCTTTATTTCAATCGAGTGCTACTCCCTCACAATAGAATTTCTGGACATTTTTTGGACACAGTTTTGGACATTTATTTGTTCCTCTATTTTTTATTCACATATATATTGATATATTGTCATGCTATTTCTGTATTTGTGTCATTTGTATTATCAGTAACCAACCTTCATTGCCTTTATTCAATTTTCCCCACATTTTTAACAGCTACATGGGATTGCGCTTTTTTCTTTTTTTCAATATATATATATATACCCAGTTAATCAACCCCACACTGATGAGACCCATTAAGGTTGAAACAGCTGTCTGTGGGTGGGTTTTCTGGGTATGCACCTTTACCCTGGCTGTGCTCAAAGCTGTGACCATGCAGCAAGCTTAAGCCTATAGGGAACCATGTTAAAAATGGTTTTTGAAGCAAAAAGTGGCACTGTGTGCTCAATTGCATGTCATTTCCCAGAATCCCTTGCTGCAGTAGAAGTGCTGTGTGCTGGGTGATAATGGGGAAAGGCGGGGTTGCAGACCTGCCTAAGACATGCAGATGAGCATACAGTTGTATTTACATATATATATATATATATTATACTGTATATATATAGCTAATGTTTTGCCTTTTGAGGGCTGCACATGTGTTTTTCTATAAAGTAAATGAGCTAAAAGAGCACTTACATTCTTTTAGGACATAACCTGCCATTGTTAGGACCACTCATACACTGTCTTCAGATACGTATAATATGTACCATTATCATAATTCAGCACGGAAGGATTGTTTTCCTCTTATGAGATTATAATTGGAAATGTCTTCTTTTGTTTTTTTTGGTTTGCCTTCGTTCAGATCAATATAACTATGAGTAGTTAGACTTAATCAAAGGTTGAATGTGATTGGGCACTTCTTTTATTCAACATACTCGATGTCACTGTGTAATAGAGGATACATTCTTATCTTTGGTTCGTTCCATACTTGCCTTGGTGGTTTTGACCTTATTGCCGCTGCTGCATGACCAGCCAGAAAGGTCTGGCAAAACTTTACAGTCTTCTCTCTCCATACAGGGATTCATTTGACACCACCACTTTTGTACGACAATGGACGCTAGAAAAGAAATAACATTGTTGTAAAGTAAGTGACGGGTTTGCTATGGCCACACTTCTGAGAAATAAAAAGTGAGGTGTGCAGTTTGAGCAATGAGAAAGGCAAAACCACTGTAATTACTGTGTTATTTAAATAGCAGCCGTAACTCTACCTATCGTATTCGGGCATCTCTTTTGCTCAGTGGAAAATTACAAGACACGTCATGTTGTTGCACAAAATAATTATTAGTTAAAAGACACTCCACAATGTATGAAATTGATGGTTTACCACCAGCGTTGCTGACAAACTGTAATTTTAATCATCTTCCAAATAAAACAGAAAGCCGTGTTCTTTTCACAGATGCAGAAAACTCCTACACTAGTGAATGTTTTTTTTTTTATTTGTGGGAAGACCAACAGAAGTATTTTTTTTTTTTTTTTTTTTTAACTATTTTTATTTTTAGGAGATGGAAATGTTTGCGTTTTATTAAATTATTCGGAGCCACCTGTTCTGACATCTGTTTATTGCTTAAATTCTATTTGATATCTACAGTATCTATCTACCATCTATCTAATTCATCAATCAATGCCTAGGTAAGGTAGAGTATCAAGAAGTTATATTGACAAGGAAACACAGCCCTTAAACATCACAATTATGCTCTGAATATACCATGAATTCTTGGGTTAGTTTAAACATGATACCGAAAAATTATAAAAGCAATTTTTAAACATTAACTGATAACAAGCAGTGAAGATAACATCTGTTTCCATTTCTGTTCACATTATTAACAGTTGGAAATCATTCTAATCTGTGCTCTTTATGAATTCTCCCCATTGTGTAGATTAGATTACAGTTCCTGTACCATTTCGTACCGAGACGAGAAAATGTTAACGTCCAGCATTTACATAAGAATAAATTACCCAATGCCAAATATTTTAAATATAAGACAATGTATTGATCAAAATGGTAAGTCAGAAATGTTTAAATAGTCGGTCATTAATATCCTAAACGTAACCAAAGCAAATAAAGTCTCTTGCTAAGAAAGCATTGTACTGTATATGGGTAAAGAACAGAATGTTAACATTTGGTAGATATAGAATATACTCAAAAGAGGAATGTGTTCTAGATATGTAAGGATTACAAAACTGTGAAAGAGAAGATGGATGAAATGAGACAGCAGTGCAAAGGAGCACGGAGGAGCACGGAGTGGCATGGAGGAGCATGGAGGAGTACAATGAGCTGTTGAAGACCAAGAAAAAGATAAATGACGCCATCAAAAGATAGGATCATGGCCTAACACAAGGGCAATCAACTCCAGTTCTCAAGCACTCCCAGAACCCCCTCCCCCCCAGGTCTGGTTTTCAGGATATCCCAACATCAGCTCAGCACAGGTAGCTCAATCAGGGGCTCAGTCCTTGACTGAGCCTCTGATTGCGCCACCTATGCTAAAGCAGGTACTGCTTGAGTCACCTGTGCTGAACCAAGGACTGATTGAAAGCAGAGACTGATTGAGGGAAATCCTGAAAACCTGATCTGTTCAGGAGGGGGGGCTGGGGACTGGAGTTGAGCACCCCTGGCCTAATATATCCTTTAGAGAAGAAGAACATACTTAGGGTAAGACCCACACGAGTAACGGAAATACAACAAGTAAATTCACACAAGCAATACTGTCATTCACAATACGATTAGTAAATGCAAATGAAGTTGGCGTTTGACCGTCACAGTGAAATAGACAAAGGGCTAGATGCACAAAAGCTTAGTTAAATCAGGCTCAAGATATGACTTTACCTAAAACAGTCATGGACGTTATTTTCCCTGAGGTTAATGCACAGCCATAGAGCTAAATGCATCCAAAAACAACAGCCCTTGTATATCTCATTAGAATAAGCTGAATTAAACATTATTGTAGGTAATGGTGTGTTAGCCCCAATAACGGGATGTTAAGTATGTCTTGGTGTTACTCCACCCCCCTGACCCTGAAAAGGGGAGAGAGGGGGGGGAGAGTGAGTCTGGATGGGAGTAACGCCAAGTTTAAGTATGTCTGAGCCTTACTTCCCCCTGCCCCCAGATCCTGAAAAGTGTAAGTATGACTTGACTAACGTAATGTTTAATTCCTGCGTTAACCTTAACAACTTTAGTAGATATGTGATATTAGGTTAAATGGCCCTTTTGCATCTCATTATCACTAGCAGCTGTTATAGTTATTGCAATTCTCTTTACACGAGAAATCATGACATAATGTTATGATGTCGTCCTTAGCAAATATGCGGTAAGGCTTATTGTGTTAAGTTACTTAACAGAGCTTTGTGGATCTGGGCCAAATAGTTTACACTTTAAGATTATTCTATAATACCACTGCAGATGGTCTATGAAAATATATTGGTGGATAAAATGTACAGCTCAACCCCCTTATAACGCTGTACTTGGGGTCCAAAGAATCACATCGCGTTATAAGCGGATCGCGTTAGAAATAATGTACAATTATATACATTGTACAATAAAGTATTTACGATACCAATAATCAAGTTGTTAAGTATTCATAAATACGAAAATTGGGAGCCACGCTTTTTTTGGGGGGAGCCATGCGTTATAAGCAGATTCGCGTTGTAACGGATCGCGCTATAACGGGGTTGAGCTGTATATCTTAACTGCTCTCTTAACACTTCCTACTGCTTCACTTCAAGCAGCAATTCTGCTTTCCTTTTTTTTTTTATATAGTTATAGGATTGAACTGTGTTAATTTCAGCTCTGGGGTCCACCTATACTTACCTCCGCAGGTTGTGCCGGTAGCAGCTCTGGCTGGGCTATGTGGGGCTATCGAAATGGCGGATTTAAAGCTACTGGGTCACGCGGGCCAATAGGAAGCCATGACGTCAACCCTTGCGGCTTCCTATTGGCCTGCAATAGGGAAATTGAAATGAATGAGGTTCAGCTCCGGAGACCCTCTGCTTCCCACCTAGGGCAAAAATTAAATTAGGGGTGGGGGGATGAGCATCTGCTCCTTTAACTCCTCCCCAGATCGCACGCCGACTCGAGTGGGCCAATACTAGAGTAAAATGACTCTACAAATCTATCAAAATCTTATTTTTGCAGCATCATAAACTAGATAAGAAAATGAAACAGTATAATAATGGAAAGGGACCATATGCTTCAAAACAAGGAGGTACCTCTCAATGTATTTTCTCCTGGTTAAATACTTTGTAAATACATTATTTTGGGGTAATAATAAAATAACCCAAGTCACCTTGTGTTGAAACACGGACTGTTCCTTTTATTTACAAAGTGCAGTTCGTTACATTTTACATTAGAATATCAACTGGATCATATTACGCGTTTTTTTTTTTAATGCAAAATAAATACTGTATTGGTATTCCTTACAGCCTGTTCTAATAAATCAGAGCAAATGATTGAAAGCATCATTGAATCTAACATATATTTCCAGAAACCATATATGATTTAAAATACTGTTACCAAAAGAACACTGAAAAAGATAAATGGCTTTGTTTTATGACGGAACAGATTGAGAAGCAACAGGAAACATCATTAAAACAAACATAACACAGAGCAGTGATGCATAAGTTACAGTGTGTATAAAATGTTAATTTATGTTAGGAGATGATGTTACCAGGTTTATGTTGGGGAATATTATATACTAAACAGTACTACTATAAAATTATTTTTGTTTAACGTATTTCAATTCGGAAGGTACATTAAAGGGTTAAAATGATGTCATTTATTGTAGCAGGGAAGGGGGGGAAGCAGGGAGCTTGGCATTTAGGATTTGTGTAATAATGTACAGCAAAAAAATATATATATATCACTTGTGAGCACATTCCCATGTTTCAGGCAGGTCTGCAACACGGCTTTTCAGCATTATCTCTTAGCATACAGTGCGTCCACTGCAGCAAGGGATTCTGGGAAATGACATGAAAATGAGCACACATTTCAAAATGTAACATTTGTCAGAAAAAAGCTTCTATGAATCCGAAGTGCCCAGTTTCCTGCTTTTTTCCCTCTCTCTGGAGTTCCACTTCGGGAAAGCTACCCAAACTCCCCCCCCCCCCCCCCAACCCCCCGTGCCCCCCACCAATCCCCCCTCCCTCCAGGATACGGAGCACCGGTAAGCATGTATTAAACCCCCTAACAAGTTGATGTGAGGACTGAGTGCTACAATATATCCTTTTATTACCTCATTCCTTGTAGCGAAACATTTAAGAAAGGAACGTCATTTTCATGAAAAGAAAGCTCCCTCTGCTGGTCACTGCAGAACAATATGATGCAGTGAAACAAAACGCATGCAGACTTACATTTAATCAATAACAAAAATTGATGTTAAAATCAAATAAAGACACATTACAGATGTAGTATATATGTTTAAAGCAGCAGTCCCGGTTTCACTTTTCTTCTTTTGTCTATGTTACTATATGCAGTATGTAGGGACAGTAGCTTTAATGAGAAATAATTACCTAAGCTGCCAATCAATCCGTTCCCCTGAAATCGATTGGCCAATATCCTGCTTGTCGGGCTATCTAAATGGCCGACTTCTGACCCTGCTGCAGTTTTTGAAATGTAGCAGCTGCAATGTAACATTATATTATTAAATGTAACACATTATTGTTACAGCTTTCAAAGCAATAGACAGTTTACTGTTTGGAACACAGCAATAGATATACTTGTGATACTTTGTTGTCAAAGGGCAGAGCTCAAAAAAGATGTGTGAGAGTGTTTCTAAAGAGGAAGTAGATGTCTCTTTCTAAATGGTACCTAAGCAGACAAATGCTGCTTAGTACATTATTAAAATGCATTTAAAAAAGGCATTCAGAGTTGTAAAAAATATATTTAAAAATGCATTAAGTACAATATTATCTAACACTACACAACTGATTTACTGTATTTTTAAAAACCACATGTAGGATTTGGAATGTTTTGCTCCTTAAAACTTCCCTTCTTACAGCCCACACATATAATTCAATGAATTGGTTAAAAGTAGGTTGTGATATCGTTCATAAATAATAAGGTTTTATGGCTTTTCTTTTTAACTTTACCACAATCTCTATATTTTGTATGTACTGTACAGTACTTTAAATACATTCAGCAAATTCATCTGTCCTGTATTTACGGCAACACGGTCAGTATTATAGATCTAAAAATATAATATTATTAATTTCACATTGCCGTGAAATACGGATGAGACATACGATGTCCAATCTATTTCCGAAGCAAATGATAATTAAGGCACCAATACTCTGGGAATGGAGGGGCAGAGAAAATGCACTGTAAGTGTATAGGCAATTGTCTGCAAATAGTGTATGGAGAAACGCATTGATCACTGTTACATACTAACCAAAAACTTAGGTTGCAAGCAATTTGAGGCATGGATATTGTAGTCCTGTTGCTTACTTTTATGTTAGATGGCCAAGTCCCTGTATTGTGACGCAGTTGCCATGAGGAACCCAAGTATACGAAACATATAATTAATGTAAGATTCATATGAAATTATATTAAAGTGTCCATTTTTACTCGTAATCCGCAGAATCCTGAAACCGAGCGCATTTAGTTTGCCCCTCCCACTTCCAGCCTGTTTTTTTTCTTTCTCGCGCTTGTGTTTGTGAGGGAATAGAGAGGTGTGTGGGATCTATAGTATTACAACAGAGGCAACAATTCTAAGCAACCACCAGCCACACACGGCCTAAAACACAATCGCTTTGAAGCTGCTTCCTACTTATATATTTTTCCCCCCATAATAAATTCATTTGCGGATTCGGATTTTTGACAATGAATCTGCATTGTTGAGACTCCGCTGAAAGGAACGTGCAATGGTGCCATGGATTCACCTTTCTGCGAAAATGGCGTCCTTCTCTACATATTGGTACATTATTTAAGGTGGAACAGTGGACACAAATCAATAAGCGGTGAAGCTGCTTCTCCATGTCAGGGAAGTCTCTGGGATGAAGAAGCAGCTTCACAGCATATTGTAAAGGCAGGCATGCGTGAACTTCTGGTGCTGCGCCCCCCTGCCTGCTATCCCCCAGTGCTCGCGCCCCCCCTTACATTATTGCCAGCGTCAAATGACACCACGGGTCATATCACGTCACATGACCCCACGGCAAAGGCCTCGTGCGGTCCCCCGACATTTAATTTAAATGCCTTGGGGAAGAGCGCGGGGCCTCTGTAAACCCGCCCCCCCCCCAAAAAAATCTCGCACCCCTGGTATAAGGTACATAAAGAGAACAATGTAAGTGTTATGAAAGCTTTTTCACAATGGACAAGTAGTTTTGGGATTGCATGCTTTGAAACATCACAGGGATTCTCTGTGGGTGTAGCAGTTTTTATGGTACAGAGGCAGCATCTTGTATCTATAACCTGCCGCAACACGTGCTGTTGAATCACGGACCAAAAGTCGAGCGTCCACGGCATAGTGCTTGTCAGAGGGGAATGGCCCACAGGGATTTATTGTTGCAGAGGCCTCACGCGATCCCCCGGCATTTAATTGAAATGCTTCGGGAAAGAGTGCAGGGCCTCTGCAAGCGCCCACGCCTCACAAAAAAAAATCCAGCGCCCCCCCACTTTGCGCACCGCTGCATTAACCCATAATGGAGCTTAATAAATCTGGGGGAAAAGTTATTAGCAAAAATTTTGAAAAAACTAATATATATTAGTAATTACTGCTCTCATGTAAATACTCTATACACATGGAAAGCAAAAACTGAAATAAAATGTATGCACACTAAGGGGCCTATGCAGAGAGCAGCGAGGCGCGGTATATCGCCAGGCTGCAGGGAAATTTGGCAACAGAAATTCATGAACTGGCGCGAAAGAGGGGAAAAGAGAGAAAAGCGGCAATTTTTTTTGTTTGTTTTAAAAACGCGCCGTGCGGTTGGCGCGAACCTCTTTCTGCACTATTTCAAACCGCCGTATGCAGGAAGGGCCGATCATCATTTCGCGGCTCATGTCGCCAAAATCATGGAGAGATGTTCTCCAAGTATGCACGCCAACAAAAGTTGGCAAGAAGGTGCATGTGAGCGGCGATAGGGAACAGTAACAAAATAAGCAGCCCTTTTGTCCTGCCGCCGATGGATGCAGGGGGGCTCCAGATTACATAACCAGCAATATCCGTTTTTTTCTAAGCTGTTTTCTACCGCGCTAATCACGCCGTTTTCAACTCTACATATTCCTGCATGGTAATATTGGCACTTATCCTACCTTTCTGCATACGGAGATA
The DNA here is from genome assembly GCF_040206685.1 of Ascaphus truei. Taxonomy (NCBI): domain Eukaryota; kingdom Metazoa; phylum Chordata; class Amphibia; order Anura; family Ascaphidae; genus Ascaphus; species Ascaphus truei. The sequence goes on from NC_134499.1 coordinate 23,585,342, forward strand.
CATTCGCGCCATTATATGGTAAAGTGTTTCAAATCTCCAATTTTTTTAACCACTGCTCTCTGCATAGGCCCCTAAGAAAGCTCTCTGTATACACATTCAAATATATATATATATATATATATATATATATATATATATATATATATATATATACACACACACACACACACACACACACACACAGAGAGTATGTGTGCATTCATACAAACACAGCTAAAAATACAAGTGGTGATATCTGAGTGTTAGAGTGCTACAGAGTCAAGTAGAATTGCTTGTTAAATGTCAAAATCAAGTGCCACTGATTGCAGGTGCAAACTATCATGCTCTATATATAATGCCATGTGGCAATATTCAAAGCAACTCAAGTGCTAATCAGTATAACATTTTTATACTGGGAGGAGATAATGGAGTAAATGAAGCGATATGTTCCTTTAGTACAATGTATAGGTTAGCAGTTTAGCAAATAACACAGATGAAATAAGAGATACATTGTGTGTGTAAGAGGCCACAGCCTCAGTACGGACATTTCTTGTTAAATCTGAGCTTATTGAAAACGATGTGTCCTGCAGTATTCTTTGTTTAATACATACAGTACCACTGATTTAAGGGGAGTATTTTACACACTGCACATTAATATTTTGCCATAGCAAAGCTTTTTCTTCCTACTGCCCTCTTTCCTGTTTGGAAACACTTGAGGCCGCCAACACCACAGGGATACAACAAAGATTACTTCTCAGAAGCAGATGAATATGTTACATTCTGCTACAGAACAGAACAGCGCTTTAAGACATTTCCCCAAGTATATGGAAAACTAATCCTATTCCCCAGTAAAAAAAAATAATCTTTTTTTTTTTTTTTTCATATTTTGCTAAATTTGTCACATTTATTTTACGTTTTCAACTGAACGACTTCACACAGAATATCAGGGAAGAGACTATAATTTTTGTGCCATGAGTCTGTTTTGACAAAGTAAATTAAAGCTCCAGTGAACCAGATATGAATCTTTTTCTGTCTTGAAGATGTTCCACGATATCAATTTGAAGCTTTGGTATATTTTGACAAATGCCTACAATATATTTTCTTTCATAAGGAGCAGGATTCCTCTTTTTGCTGTTTTGTCACTTTTAAATGTACATGATTGAAAGATCAAATTCTTTAGTGAGCAGAACAATTCTCTCTGATTTGTGTTTAAGTCAAAATTGTTCAAGCAGCAAATAATGTTTTAACAAATTAGTTAGGTTTTAAATACATTTATCATTCATTTCAATGTTAAATATGAGACTAGGCGTGTCCCTGCATGATCTTTGCTGGATACATTTTGAAGTATTTTCTGAATTGGGATTTCCAAATTATTGTGCCGTGAAGAGAAATGTCTAAAAACATATATTAAGAGGATTTATTTAACAATGTATATACTACATTCATAAGCAGGGAGGAACTTTGCTAATTCAAAACATTAGGAAAAAGGATTGTGAATGCAATGTTTCTAGTACTCTAAAGCAGGGGTGCGCAAACTAAGGGGCGCAAGAATTTGCGGGGGGTGGGCGCAGCGGTTACAGAGGCTCTGCGGTTCCCTTAAGGCATTTAAATGAAATGCCAGGGATAGCGTGAGGCCTCTGTAACGTTACTTACCTTAACTTTCCAGCGACACGTCGCCATAGCAACCTGACTGCGGGGTCACGTGATATCTGACCCCGCTGCGTCATTTGACGCCGGAGCTGAGCAGGGGGTGAGAGCGGGCAGGGAGCGCAGGGAGAAGAGTTTGTGCACCCCTGCTCTAAAGCATGTAATGTCATTTAAAGCAATTAAGAAGTCAATGTATTTGGCAATTTTGGGACAACACTGGGGTATTTTGCTGCTGCATCTATGTATAAAAGCATTTTTCTCAGTCTCCCCCTGCTTGCGATTTGAAGAGCATCAGAAGGAGGTATTTGGGAGAGTTACATGCCCTCGCCTTGACAAAGGTTGCGTGGATCAACTGAAACGTCGGATTGGGGCAATGAAATCCAAGTCCCTTTGTGCCCTCCTCTTCTTGCATTCATCCATATTATTCCTTATTGGGCCGACCAGGAAGGTCCTTTGTGAGCTGGAGCAGCGGCTAACTGTTTACCTTTGGTTCAGCATACGGATGGCTTGGTGGATCTTTTTCAATATTGCAGAATTAGGCCGCGCTTGTAGTGCGCGTGACGGCAACAGTGACGCGACAGATGACGGCACCCGTCGCCGCTAGCGAAAGATGTATTTCGCTTTCCGGCGATGTCGCGAGCGACCAGGTCTTTGATTGGTTCAGAGGCTGTCACAAATTTGACCAGCTTCAAGAATTCGCGCCACCAGCGTCGCTCCCGTCGCGTCGCACTTACTTTAAGCGCACGCGACGGCCGCAATACATTTGTTTTGCCGCGACATCGCGTCGCCGGCACTATAAGCGCAGCCTTACATGGTGCACAGCTTACTGTAAGATGTTTTCAATTCTGCGTCTCTGTGCGCCATTCTTTTCCCATTTTATTTGCCAAAGAAAGAAAGCTGTGACGTGGTGTAAGAAACTGAACTTGCCTATGCAGCAGTTTCCACCTACAGTACCAATGCAAACTGGGATGTCTGCTGTTCTAACCACTGCATTATACTATATTACCATTTTACATGACTTGCATGCTATAGTCTAAAAATGGCCGTACAAAATATCCACCATTGAATAAACACATCATTATTATTCGTTTAAAAGTCAGTGGGCCATATTTACTAAGCAGTCTTCTGCCATAAGATACTTTCCGGCACTGTAAGACCTCTTATATCCGGGGTAGCCAAACTCCAGTCCTCAAGATCCACCAACAGGTCAGGTTTCAAGGATATCCCTGCTTCAGCACAGGTGGCTCAGTCAATGATCTGACCTGTTGGTGGGTCTTGAGGACTGGAGTTGGCCACCCCTGCCTTATAGCCTATTGAAGTCATTGGGCTTTAAGGTGTCTAACAGCACTGGAAGGTGATCTATACAGTAGTTAGAAGACTGCTTAGTAAATATGTGACTATACCGTATATACTGTACTATAAGTTCACTTACCTTCAACACAAGAAGGCTTTGCCCTAGTTGTGCCAGCCACCTGTCCTGGAAAGCAGGAGCACTTCACCGTTTGCGACCTCTCCTCGATTCGGTTCTTATTACAGCATCGATGGATCGCAACAACCTCACAGGTTCCTTGCTTCACCTGGTGGTGTCCTAAAGATAATTACAGGGAGATGTAAATAAAAAAGTAGGATCTCCATTCTGTAACATCAGTGGCTATGCTGCCCCTAGTGGCGCATACATGTGTCATGTAGCTTTAGTATATACAACACGTTGCATCAATGTATCAAGGACTTTGTGTCCGTTTAACTTTATTTTTGTATTTATTTTGCTACCAAACCAGGGCTGGCCGACTCCAGTCCTCAAGGGCCACCAACAGGTTTTCTGGATATCCCTGCTTCAGCACAGGTGGCTCGGTCATTGACTGAGCTACTGATTGTGCCACCTGTGCTGAAGCAGGGATATCCTTAAACCCTGACCTGGCACTTGAGGACTGGAGCTGGCCAGCCCTGCACCAACCCATATGGACGGTGGTTATTTGAAGCAACAGTTGAAATTATATACCAATTTCTTAATTAATGTTAACAGCGTTTATACTGCCAGTAATAAACAAGAATTTCAGAAACCTGTATTAAACACATCAAACATTTATTACATTTGACACACATGCTAAAGGAGGAAGTAGAGAATAATTCTAAAGCTTCATAATGATCTACTTTGGAAACAATCCACTTGATTCTTACCCCCAGTATTTATTATATAGGATGAGATCTACAGTACACCGTTAAAGTGGCATTAAGGTTTCGGAAAGCGTTGGTGGCAAGAAATGTTGCTTTGCTAATGCTTACTCTAAGCCAGGTATGCTCAACTCTAGTACTCAAATCCCCCCTTCCCCCAACAGGTAAGGTTTACAGGATATCCCTGCTTCAGCACAGATGGCTCAATCAGTCCCTGCTTCAACACAGGTGGCTCAATCAGTCCCTGCTTCAGCACAGGTGGCTCAATCAGAGGCTCAGTCTTTGACTGAGCCTCTGATTGAGCCACCTGTGCTGAAGCTGGGATATCCTGAAAACCTGACCTGTTGGGGGGGGGGGGGGTCTTGCTTTAGGACTGGAGTTGTGCGCTCCTGCTCAACACTAATGATCATCTGCTAGTTGAAAACCTGCTGCTCAGTTCATCAATGACACTCACATGGCCAGGTTTACTCAGTGTACTTGTGTGCTTTGTAAAAAAGCTCAATGGGGGGAATAAAAGGGGATGACAAATACAGATGATTGAGTTTTCAAGAACAAAAGAAAAGATAGTGCCCACTGGAAAGAGACTAACTGAAGCGAAACATGGAGAGATTGTTTCCTTTACCAAAAAAAGCCAACATGAATAAAGATTTCTAAGGGAAAAGGAGCACGTTGATATTGTAGTTCTTTTTAAACACGTTAATGCCATTTTTGCTTATGGATAGCATGCCAAAATGAGCTTTGTGTGTCCCTGAAAGGTCGATCGGCTTTGCACCATAGATTTCAAAGAAATGGAAAAAGCGCAAAACACACACAAAAGTGAATGACATTTTTAGGCACGAGTACATTTCTGTCACATCCTATGCAGGTTTATAGCTACCAGGATTAAGCAGTAGGACAGTGCAGACTACTTACCCCTCATGGAGGATTGGACTGGAGCATTTCACGTTAACTTTGCTTTACAATCATCTCTACACTATGGACTAAGTGCTTGTATGTTTATTATTTGTGTCTGGTGATCATTTGACTTTATTTTAGGGTGCATTTAGTATTAACCACTTTTTCAACTCAAAACATTTTCCAGGGGGGGCGTGAGATTTTCTGGGGGGACGCGCGGCGGTTACAGAGCCCCTGCGCTCTTCCGCAAAGCATTTCAATTAAATGTCGGGGAGTGCACGCGAGGCCTCTGTAGCTTGCTTTACCTGTACTCTGGCAGCTTCCAGCGACGTCAAACGACGCGGCGGGGTCACATGACATCACGTTACCATGGCAATGCGGCGTCACATGACATCATAACGTCAGAAGACGCCTGGCACCAGGTAAGGGGGGTGGGGGGTGGGCGCATAAGCAGGGGGGAGAGCAGATAGGGAGGCGCAGACTGAAAAGTTTATGCACCCCTGCATTAGCCATGACTCAATTTAGATGCCCTTACCATAACACCCTCCTACTGTTTGTCTAAGTTATCCCTACTTACCACTTAGATTGTAAGTTCTTCGGGGCAGGGACTCCATTTCCTAATGTTTCTGAAGCATTTATTCCCATTATGTGTTATATTATTCTATCACGTGTATTACTGCTGTAAAGCACCAAGTAAACGGATGGCGCTTAAACAAATAAAGATATACATGCAGTACATACAAGATCCAAGTGACAGATTCTCTTGTTATGTAACATTTGAAGTATATTAAATCCAAGGGACACGTTTTTTTTTCTCTCCAAGGGAAAAAAGTGAAATCCGTTTATTGAGTTTTAGATTTGTGCCCAGAACTTGGGATTGGTTTCCTGGAGCGAGGTCCGTGATGCATTTCTGGGGCGTATGAGAAGCCACGGGACACTAGCAGGTATACTGGATAGAAAAGGACCCTGACCCCACTTGCTGATTGGTACCGAGACTGTATTAAGCAATAAGCAGCACTAACGCTTGCACCAAGGACACCGAGCGCCATTGGTATCCCCACCCCTGGTTTCAAGCAGGGGGTCTCCATAGGTGAGCCATGTTGATTCCAGTTCCAGGGACCCCTTTCTTCCCGAGTTACTTACTAGAGAAAGTATCTATTTTCAGTTTAAAGGTTTGCGTCACACGGCCCAATAGAAATCCGGCAAGAGATGACACTACGACTTCCTATTGGCCCATGGGGCGCTGGACCTTTAAACTGCCGTATTATAAGCCCAGCTGAAGACCTTTCAGGTGGAGGGTATTTCGGGAAGAAGGGGACCGCCAGAGTTGAAATCAGCGCAGTTCAGCTCCGAAGACACCAAAAAAAGTTTTACAAATGTTTTGGGCTTTGTGGTTATTTTAATGCTATTTGACATTTTTGCTGCAATCTACAGTATATACAGAGCGATACCGTGTTTAGGACACGTCTCTCTGTATATATAGTACCCGGGTACAAGGCCGGTCTATGCTTACTCCCCAGTGACTTGGGACCTTGCTCTTTGCATGTGTTTTTTTTAACCATAATGCTCCGATTCTCTTATCTTTTGATATGTAACAAAATGCATCTATTCTTTTTTTATGACTTCGTTTGTGCCATTTATGGAAGGTTTTCTTTCTCATACAGTAGTTCTTTTTTGGATTGTTGTTGTTCTACATCATGAGCGGCCAACTCCAGTCCTCCAGGGCCAGCAACAGGTCAAGTTTTAAGGATATCGCTGCTTCAGCACAGGTGGCTCAATCAGTGGCTCAGTGAATGACTCATTGAGCTACCGGTGCTGAAGCAGGGATATCCTCAAAACGTGACCTGTTGGTGGCCCTTGAGGATTGGAGTTGGCCACCCGTGGTCTACATGATCAAACACCTTAGCCACAGAGCTACTCCTAATTATAAAGGAAAAGCCACAAAATGTGTGCGTCCTACTGTAAAAGTACAATAATAATTATAATATATATCAGGTCTCACTGATTAACATTAAGTTAATGTTAATGCTTATGACTTAATGCTAGTACAGTTGGTCCTCGCTTTTCTGATGGAATGCGTCCCGCAAACTGCCGTTGGATAACGGCCCGTCAGATTGCGGGTCAATGTTATACGGCAGCGGTGACCGTCAGATAAGCAGGTCCGACGTCGGATAATGCATCCAGCAGACTGCATTACTGTATGCTGCATCGGATAGGCATCCGAAGGAACGTGGGGTGTCGGATACCGGGGTCCACCTGTAGTTCTTTTCTGTGTGTTCCAAGGCATCAAGTTGTAAGATTCAAGTGACTTACATTCATACTTAAGTAATGCAACTTTTCAAATATATTACATTCATGAAACATGTATTTTTTTCTATCCAGGGAAAGAAAGTTCAATCTGTTTACTATAATAATAATAATAGTAATAATAATAGTAATAATAATAATAATAATAGCATGTTCTTGTATAGCGCTGCTAACTTTACAGAGACATTTTGCAGGCACAGGGCCCTGCCCCGTGGAGCTTACAATCTATGATTTGTGTGCCTGAGGCACAGGGAGATAAAGTGACTTGCCCAAGGTCACAAGGAGCCGACACCGGGAATTGAACCAGGCTCCCCTGCTTCAAACTCAGTGCCAGTCAGTGTCTTTACTCACTGAACCACTCAATCTCTTTTTCGATTTTCACCCAGCACAATGTCTGGCTCAGATAATTGTGTTTCACACAATCACATGTAGTACAATGAATATTACATTGGAAGATAAACATTTTATCATATTCAGAGGCATGAATATGTTCACTGTTTTAAGCAATTTAAATCCTACTATTCAATCTAACACAAAACAAAGAAAAACCTGGCGCCAAATTGTCAGTGGAATGTCCTGAACTCTTCAAGGGATCCGCACACTTGCGCGACAGACCATGCAAAGAAAAAAACACAAACAAACAAAAATCATAGCGCAACACTGTAGGGTGAGCAGTACTGCACTAATATACACAAAACAATTAAGAGTCCTAGAGACAATTTAAAAAACTATTTATTAAAAAGAACTATGCCAAGACAGGCAATGGCAAATACAAAGAACCGCAGGTCATCTGGGACACAAAAATTGGAGCCCTACTTACAGACAGCAAGGCTTAAACTCGCATTGGAAGGAACAAGTCCTATATGCAGATGGTCTCCCTGCCGGGTGATGTCTCTGCTCCGTTGCGGCTCAAACTCCAGTCAGTCCCTGCGATGGTAACCGGAACAGCTCCGGCCGTGGAGGCTGGTGTGCGGGGTCCACAGCTCTGCACCGCGTGTAGACACACGCGTCACTTCCTCCTCCGGAGCAACGGGAAGTCTCTGCACGCCCGCGCGCGATAGTACCCGTGTCCTTAAAGGGACAGCTGGCAGGCTGAAGGGAAAGCCAGGCTCCAACGCCAAATGACCATATGTGTCCAAAAGCCAGTCAAACAGTGGCTATGCCACTAGCCCTACGCGTTTCGTAGATGTCACTCTACTTCCTCAGGGGCGTTTGTTGTCTTGAGTAAAAGAGTGTGCACTGGGGTGACTGGGGACTGGTGACTGGGGACTGCACACTCTTTTACTCAAGACAACAAACGCCCCTGAGGAAGTAGAGTGACATCTACGAAACGCGTAGGGCTAGTGGCATAGCCACTGTTTGACTGGCTTTTGGACGCATATGGTCATTTGGCGTTGGAGCCTGGCTTTCCCTTCAGCCTGCCAGCTGTCCCTTTAAGGACATGGGTACTATCGCGCGCGGGCGCGCAGAGACTTCCCGTTGCTCCGGAGGAGGAAGTGACGCGTGTGTCTACACGCGGTGCAGAGCTGTGGACCCCGCACACCAGCCTCCACGGCCGGAGCTGTTCCGGTTACCATCGCAGGGACTGACTGGAGTTTGAGCCGCAACGGAGCAGAGACATCACCCGGCAGGGAGACCATCTGCATATAGGACTTGTTCCTTCCAATGCGAGTTTAAGCCTTGCTGTCTGTAAGTAGGACTCCAATTTTTGTGTCCCAGATGACCTGCGGTTCTTTGTATTTGCCATTGCCTGTCTTGGCATAGTTCTTTTTAATAAATAGTTTTTTAAATTGTCGCTAGGACTCTTAATTGTTTTGTGTATATTAGTGCAGTACTGCTCACCCTACAGTGTTGCGCTATGATTTTTGTTTGTTTGTGTTTTTTTCTTTGCATGGTCTGTCGAGCAAGTGTGCGGATCCCTTGAGGAGTTCAGGACATTCCACTGACAATTTGGCGCCAGGTTTTTCTTTGTTTTGTGTTATTCTGTTAGTACTGCTAGTATCACCGGGCAGCCAACCTTTATTAGAAGTTATTCGTAATATCACACTGTGTTTTACACTTTAGCACTAGTTCACAATTTTTTGTTCACCTACTATTCAATCTACTCTGATGGATAACAATCATCTTCCTTGGAACATCTTTGTCAACCAAGTTTAATGCCCCAATGTGATCCAACAGAAAAGGATATTTTTTTAACGATAATACCGCTTTCTTGTAAATATTTGTATATTACGCTGCTTAATTAAAGATATTAAATTACTCTATGAGCATAGTTTAAATTTATTTTATTATTATTATATCCTTACCGCCCCTTACCTTACTGCTCCCTCACATTCCGTATATGTCAAGAACCATCTCTCCCACCTATTAGTCAAACCTTAAAACTCACCTCTTAAATGAAGTGCTCCAATTGCCTAAACCAGGGGTGTGCAAACGTTTGTTGCTGCTCCCCCCCTGCCTTGTGACCCCCGGTGCTCGTGCCCCCCTCCCTTACCTTAGTGCGGCATCAAATGACGCAACGGGTTATGTGACGTCACGACACGCGTCCAGAAGCCAGCTGAATCTCGGTAAGTTCAAGTTGCAGAGGCCTCACGCGATCTCCCGGCATTTAATTTAAATGCCTTGGGGGAAGAGCGTGGGGCCTCTGCAACCGCCGCTCCCACCCCCCCAGAAAAATCTCCCCCAGTTTGTACACCCCAGGCCTAGACTCATGGCTACTGTCTCACACACTGGTCCTCCAGTAGGATTCAACGCGTCAGGAATCATAGAAGCTACGGCAAAACGCGTTGAATCCTACTGGAGGACCAGAGTCTGAAGCCATGGCAGCCAAGTGACCGGATCACAGCTACATCCGCCCTGAGTGACGACGTCACAGGACGTGACGTATGCGCAACTAAGGATCGTAGCAGGAAGAGACCTGCAGAGTGCCAAAGACCTCTGATTAGTCCTCTCCAATGAACTGCACATATGTGTCAAATGTGTGTGAAATCTTGATGATTTGTATCTGCGCAATATACCTTTTGTAGATATACTATACCATTGTGAGTTTTCTTCTACATTTCCGAGAAACACTGGATGACAAGTACATACATCCCGGGGGTGGGGAGGGGGTAATCTTCACCATTGCTCCCATCAGAGAGAGGTGGATCTCTGAAACGCCATTCTAGTCATAGGAAATCTGTGAGTGGGACTAACACACCTACATAGATAGATTGTCACTTTTCCACGATTGGCTACACCATGATTTGTATTTTTTATTTCACATGTCCCCGTTGTGATTCACAAGCGCTCTCCTTACCTGGAAGGCAACGCTATCAAATTTGGACCTGAGGACGGTCCATCAAAAGGGTGCAGAGCTGCTATTTACAGTATATACCTTTTCACATATTTCAATTTCACTATTTGGGGCAGGTTATAAACACTGTCATTATTAAGCTTTGTTCACTGTTTATTATACTATATTATTATTTTATTGGGCCCTAGCACTTGCAATTTAGCATTTTTTCAGATAGACTCGTCTCATTTAGGAGCGCCCGGGTACAACCCCTTTTTTTTCTTGTATAAGGTGAGCGGCAGCACCAGTGGTCCGTTGTGAAGAATAACCGGTTTATTCAGAGGATCGACGTTTCAGTCCTAACATGGACTTTTCTCAAGAGCAAAAGACCGAAGCGTCGATGCTGTTACTCTTCGCACCAGACGGCTGGAGTGCTGCTCATCTGCTACCTTCGTAGAATTGCTCTGCACCGCAGGAGGACGTACCGGTGGTATCTCTTCTTCATGAGAATTGTGAGTGCTCCTTCATTTTCTATTTCTACAAAAAAACAACAATCCGGCTTGCCTTTGGATCATCTGATTATGGTCCATATTTGCTAAGCAGTGCTATCCAATAAGACACCATCTGGTGCTGGAAGACACCTTACCACCCATCAGCGCCCCCACCAAAGGTGGAGTGCTGTGACAACTGTCCCGCCGGGTGAGGGGGGACCCGCCCGGGCCAAATAGCACTGGCTCCTATGTATTTTAATGTTTTAATGTAACTGTCAAAGTAACAGTAACCTGGATTAGGCGTTGCTAGATTTACAATTAGTGTCCAGGATAAAATCAGCGCACCTCAAACAAATAAAGAGAGAAAGAAAAAAAAACAATAGTGAAGCAAATTCACAACAAGGCCTGGGCCCCGGCACTTAAAGGCATCTCTTCCTCCTTTCCTCCACACAGGACGGCTTTTCAAGGAAAAAAAAAACATACCTCCTTGGAAAGGTAAAAAAAAGGCTTCTTTATGTATATTTAAAAAAAAAAAAAAAACTAGGTACAACTCCTAAGATGGAGTCCATACATAAAAACAGAGCCCGCTGATTAGTCTTCTCCCTCCCCCTCTCACTATTGTATATTAGATTTACAATTAGCCACCTCTCCTGGGGGACTAACTATCAATGTAAAACATCAATATAAAACATCTAGTGAACTTTCTTTAATTAGTGTAGGCGTATTAGCAAAATGGTAACATTCTTGTAGGTCACAGACTCACAGATACCAAATAAATGGCAGGAAAGCTTTGTGCAACTCTTATCTCAACCTGGAACTGCACTTGAAGCAGCAGCCCCCTCTACAATTTGTTTTAACCTCTACTCCTTTTTTTTTTTTTTTTTACACCGATGGGAACCATTGGTCCCAGGAGATACTGAATACAGGAGTGTCAGTCTTCTCCGAGAGAAACAAAATGGAAGGTTTACATCTCCTGCATCATGCCGACCAATAGGAAGTCGTGATGTCATCCATAGTGGCTTCCATATTTTACCCGCGTGATGCAGGTATAATACCAGGAGTACCGACACTACCTACTAAATATCTCGGGAAGCAAGGAGTACCCGGAGCTGAAATTAGTGCAGACCAGTTCCGGTTCCTGCTTCCCAGAAGCAGAGAAAGCAAAGAAAGAGGTTGAGAGCTACGGTGAACTGCTGCTTTACCACAATAGCTGCACTAATCTTAAATGCCCTTTGCAGAGAAAGCTACCTGTACACTGTACATCAATGGCAAGACTAAATCCAGAAACCTGACTCCCAACCCGTGCCCACCAACCGAGCAAGCTCTCAATGCACCTAACCCATAGCACGACCATAATGTTCCCACCCCTACCCACCACAAAGACATCTTAATGTCTTTGCTCATCCCATTAAATGTTCCATATGTAACCCCACCATTGTTTCACTGACTAATGTGCAGTGCCCTGGATAAGGGCACTATATAAATGTTGTTATAAATAAATACTGTACTTGATTACCCCGATTTAAACATTAATATTGTAATAACAATGTAATTATTGTAATAACAATGTAATTATGAGTTTTACCTTTCAGCCATTTAGCAATTCATTAGCAACTAGTATCCCAATGATATTAACTTATTAACTATTAACGTTCAGTACTTAAAGTTTAATATAATACCACATGGCATTGACAATCCAATTCAATAGCGTCTTTGCTGCTTCATTATAATAGATTGTCATTTTCTGGGTTTTGCCTTTTCATGCGGTAAATAAAATATGTCACATTTTTTATTTTGTTTTTATTTTGGCAATCCCAGTTCGGAAAATGTTTAATGAGAACGAAGGCGCGCAGAAAATCACCTTTCACGTGAACTCCAACTCATTTCACAAACTGTATCCAGTGCCGAGCTCAATAGAGAGGCAATCACTTTTAGTTATGAAGACTGTAATGAGAATGCAAAACAATGTTACATTACTCAGTGCAGTGGAAAGTTTATCTATGAATTCCTCATTGTAATAACAGCAGGAATTATTATCAACACAGATTGATGTTCGTAGAGGAATGAAAATGAATTATTCGGAGGGGAAAACAAAAGCAATAGATTTCAATAAAAAAAACAAAAATGGTTTATGCACCAAGTAAATTACATTAACACTGTGTGGTGTGTCCGTTAATTCTTCCAGCATCTTTTAATACTGGAAGCAGGGATCCGGTTGCTCTTAAACATCCATCCATCCTGTATAGGTAAAGAAAGAAAGACAGTGCACGACCTCTCAGTGTAAACATGTGCAAATATAATTATGAATGATAAAGTGCTAAAATATGCACGTACAGCAAGGTTTGATTAGTTAGGCAGGGCATGTTTAGAGTACATGTTACCGCTCAGTTGTTATAACAAATCCGTCTGGTAAGTATCAGTTGTTCCATGGATTTCCAGTCCAGTCCAGTGCAGAAGTTCTTGTGTCAGGCTGAATGGAGCTCCGGTGAAGAGACTCGATCCTGGAACCCGTCTGCACGATCGTAAATTCAGGGACGTGGATTTCCTTTTATGCGGCAGTCCATTCAATAGTCCAGCAATATATCAGAACAAATATAAGCTACCCCAAACCTACTGGCTGGGATTGGGATCCCTGATGAAGTTAATCTAACGAAACGCGTAGGAGTTTGAACAGCAAATTGGCAAGTACTCTTTCCTCCTCTATACTACTGGAGCTTATCCGGTTAGCCTTCGGCACTGTGTCGGAGTCTGTGCGGGTTGGTTGTTGACACGGGTCAACCCTGTGACGTCAGCGTGCTGCATAGTGGTGCCGTGGAGCTGTAGCTCGCATTGTGGGTCTTCCCCAGAGCCAGTAGTTTTGGCGTAGCTTATATTTGATCCGATATATTGCTGGACTGTTGCATGGACTGCCGCATAAAACACGTCCCTGAATTTACGATCGTTCAGACGGTTTGCAGGATCGAGTTTCTTCACCGGAGCTCCATTCAGCCTCATACAAGAACTTCTGCTTTGTATTGGAGGGGAAATCCGCAGGAACAACTGATACTTACTAGACGGATTTGTTATAACAACTGAGCCTCCATAATTTCAGTATGTCATATCCGTAGTATATGGGAGAATAGTGTCGTGTACCCTGTCAGTATATCACATATGGCAAATCCTGACACGATGATGCGATATACGCGCAAAACGCGTTGTGTGTTGCTGTTGCTTTTCTAGGGGTTCCCTGTATGATTATAACGGGTGCTCGCCACAAACAGGACGGGACCGCAAGGGTGGGGATGTTTGAATACACCGAACAACGACCACATCTGGATTGCAGAGTCGTAGTCGTGTAGCCGGGTCAGGGTAGGAGCGGTTAGGATGGTCGTGATACTCGCTGTGGTCTAAGGTTGGAGAAGTCAGATGGTCATGATACTCGCCGTGGTCTGGAGTTGGAAAAGTCGGATGGTCGCAGTGCGTAGCCGGGGTCCAGGAATATAGAAGGTTGGAGTCCAAATACAAGCCAAGGTCAAGGGTCAGAGAAGGCAGAGGTCCAAGAACAAGCAAGGGTCAGGTACAACGAAAAGCAGCAGGCGGGAAACAAGGCAAGGTAAACAGCAGGTTGCTTGAGGCAAGCACGAGTCACAAACTATGGTTATGCTCAGCCAACTTGGAGGAGGGCTGGCTAAGCATATAAGGGAGTGACAGCCAATAGCAGGGCTGCACCAGGCTGTGAGGGATGAATAATCAGACGTATTCTGTCCACTGGTAAGCAGGGGCGGAGTGTACCGCAGGTGTGGAGTAATTGTAAGTAAGCGTGTTAACCCCGGTGCGTGTTCCTGGCAACACCGCGCCGGCGCGCACTTACACGAGGGAGCTTCTCCGTGGCATCACGGGGGCAGGGCCTAAGAACGATCCGTGTGGTGACTTCCCGCCTGGGCACGCGGCACCTGTGCGCAACCTCAGCGCGAGGCGCGTCACCTGTCACGTCACAGGGCGCATCATGGGGGCGGGACCGCAGCCCAATCCTTACAAGGATCCATTAAAGTCATTTATTTTTTATATGTGAGCCCCCTCTGGATCTCTTTTTGCTGTGGATGGTGCTGCGTTTTTCTTCTTCCTTTTTTGCAGCATCTTGTAATGTCTGCTTTAAATTGTTAAAGTGACTTTTGAGTTTTCTTAATCATATGAGGATTATAGAAGATCAGACCTGGCTGTTAAAATCATGCCCAAGTGGCGATAAATTACATTATAATATGCTTGTCAAGTAACTACTAAATGACCATCTTCTCTAAGTCTGTATAGCCACTCCCCAGCTCACTGGAGCAAGAGACAGAAACACTGGCTCTTATTCAATACACCGTGACGATGCGTTTGTCTGTAGTAGAATATTTTAGTCCCGTTAATTTAAAGCAGCAATCCCCCACCAATTTTTTTTATTAACCCTTGCCTAAACAGGGGTTACTCGGAGGTCATTCATGTTCCCCCAACCTCCACGGAGCCCCAATTCACAAGATATTTATAGTTTTTGTGTATGGTCACCGGGTAACGAATAGAAAGTCATGGTGTCATCTCCCATTGTCCCGTCCCCAAAGTGGACAAAACAGTTAAGCGGTTCGAGAACTAAGGGGACCCCAGATGTCAAGGGACTACAGATTAGCTCCACAGCATCCCCCAATTCACGTAATGGTAAACAAAAAATGCGACATCATCAATTGCTGCTTTAAAAGGAGCTGAACTCTTTTCCAGAACAGCATTGTGGATAGGAACCACTGGTGGTGATAATTAAATACTCATTCAACATGGCTGCCTTTTTTATCCATTTTAAGGTATAACGGGCAAATGTGGATCTTATCACTCAGACCCCAGTATAGCAATTTGGGAGAACTGCTTTGGCTCCTATTCAATATGTTGTGAAGCCTCTTCTATGTGTCAGGGAACCCCTCCATTTAAATGGAATGCACTAAAAGCCTCCCTGACATGGAGAAGCAGGATCAGAACACGTAGAAGAGGGCCCCTGACATTCAGGATGACTGCTAATGACTATCATAGTTTAGCCACTTCTATGTATCACATCACTTCCATACGTTGCTTTACAAGGACACAATCAGTCACAAATCAAATTGTAGGGGATCTCTGACAAGAAAACGAATGAAAAACTATTTGCTATATAAATAAAGATATATCTTCTTATTGTGAAAGCACTGTATGCCTGTCTGCATCTTCCTGTGTCCCTAGGGGAAATCTCATTGGTCCCTTGGGCCACCCGCCTCCGCACCTCTCATTGGCCTGAGGCGGAGTGACGACACACACACACACACACACACACACACCCTCCAAGTCATCGTGACCCGCGCGCACCTCCTCCTCTCCCCGTGTCACCCTGTTTCCACCGCTTTCACCTCCCCCCCTCCGGCGCCGCTAAAGTAAGCGGGGGAACGGAGCGAGCGCCCGGGACACCCCCCATGGCTCTCAAGCACGCGCCGCACGCCCCCGCGCTCTCCTCCTCTCCCCGTGTCAGCTCCCCCCGGTGCTCCGCTCAGCTCTCCCCCCCGGAGCTCCGCACAGCTCTCCCCCCCGGTGCTCCGCTCAGCTCCCCCCCGGTGCTCCGCTCACCTCCCCCCCGGTGCTCCACTCCCCTCCCCCCCGGTGCTCCACTCACCTCCCCCCGGTGCTCCGACAGACAGTGGACACGCGGCACCTAAGATGGCGGCGCCCGGAAGGAGAGGTGACGTGTGTGTGTGTGTGTCACTGTGTGTGTGTGTGTGTGTGTGTGTGTGTGTCTGTGTCTGTGTGTGTGTGTGTCAGTGTGTGTGTGTGTGTGTGTGTCAGTGTGTGTGTGTGTGTCAGTGTGTGTGTGTGTCAGTGTGTGTGTGTGTGGGGGGGGGGACACTGTGTGTGTGACACTGTGTGTGTGTGTGTGTGTGTGTGTGTGTGTGTGTGTGTGTGTGTGTGTGTGTGTGTGTTACACTGTGTGTGTGTGTGTTACACTGTGTGTGTTACACTGCGTCTTACGTGTGTGTGTGTGTGTGTGTGTGTGTGTGTGTGTGTGTGTGTGTGTGTGTGTGTGTGTGTGTGTGTGTGTGTGTGTGTGTGTGTGTGTGTGTGTGTGTGTGTGTGTGTGTGTGTGTGTGTGTGACACTGTGTGTGTGTGTGTGTGTGTGTGTGTGACACTGTGTGTGTGTGTGTGTGTGTGTGACACTGTGTGTGTGTGTGTGTGTGTGTGTGTGTGTGTGTGTGTGTGTGTGTGTGTGTGTGTGTGTGTGTGTGTGTGTGTGTGTGTGTGTGTGTCAGTCTGTGGTGGGGGCTGGGGGGTGATGTGGTGGGGGCCGGGGGGTGATGTGGTGGGGGCCGGGGGTGATGCAGGGGGGGGCAGTAATGTGAGGTGCAAGGGGGGGGGGGAGTCATGTGAGGTGCAAGGGGCGGAGAGTGATGTGCAAGGCGGGGGACACTGATGTGGGGGGCAGGAGGGGTGGAGAGTGATGTGGGGTGCAGGGAGGGGAGACCACAGATGTGAAGGAGGGGGGGGGACGGAGCTGTGAAGAGGGGGGGGCGGAGCTGTGAAGGGGAACGGAGTTGTGAACGTGGGGGACAGCCAGCTGTGAAGGGGGGTAAATCACGGGCAACGCCGGGTATATCAGCTAGTATATATATAAAGTATATATATATATTTTTTTTTTATATATATTTATTTATATATACATACACTTGCAGACATTACTCAATCGTTTCTAGTATTTCTATCACAGCACTTACATAGCTAGAAAGCAAATTTATATGTTATGATTACACTATGATTACCCCAACACTTCACATATGATTGAAAATGTGCTTCATTTCTGCTGCCAAATTATTTTTTTGCAGAGCCGCATGTGAAAGCAGAACATCCATGTTTACATAATGAATATACAGGGTATTCAGATTATACATTTAACTATGAAAATACAACTGGTTGGTGGGCAAAATATTTTCAAACTTAAAATGTACTGCAATGTGTTACGTTCCTCGGTATTATAGAGACTTGAGTGATGTGTTATAGGTAGCGATTACGGTTTTAGGTTTTTTACCAATAGATATTCCTGCAGTTCCAGTTAAAACTGATTAAAAAAAGGAAATAAAGCATCATTTCCAATTGGATTCCACCTCTTGTAGACTCCCCTCCCTCTCCCCCCCCCCCCCCCCCCACCAGCCAGGTATGGGACACAAGATAATTGTTTGAACTAAAAAGAAGTGCACCAGTAAGCAGAGAATGGAAACTAGAACACCCTTCTGGCCCAAAGGGGTTATATTATAATTCTTCTTAGTGTTTGTTTTGCATTGTGCTGCCAGCACATATTGCATTTGACATAGTAAAACACTACAGTCACAATACTGGCACAAAGAGTTAACAATCCTGTAGACGGACGTTCACAGAGGTACACAATTGGAGACTTTATAAGGTGAAATTATAATAGGCTTTATTGTGCCTTTTCCTTTTCATCAGGAAATCATCCAAACACAGGGGGGGGAACAAAGCTTCTATTCACTTGGGAGTATCTCTAGTGAAAATACCATGCAATTAATTCACAACTCCATAAGTCAAGCATGTCTCGCAGCCCCAAAACATATAGCATGAAATAAGCAGATATAAGCAGTCTCTTAATTATGAAAGTCTTATCTGTTTCTTGCTGTAGAGTAAGCTTCTCTGCTCTCCTGGAACCGCACCCGTGCATGCACAGAAAATATCAGCATCCAGGTATAGAAGTCTTATTTGGTGTCTTGCAATCAGCTATGCTGGGGAGAGCTCAAGACCGGTCAGCTCCAGAGATGTGTGTTCTCTTGATCAGACTCTCCTGGGAGTCTCAAGAACACTCCTCTGTCTCTCCAAAGGTCAGCTCTCAGTCAGAGCTAAGGAGTCACTTCCTGTCTCAAGAGACAGGCTTTTGTAAGCAATCAGGCAGGTGGTGTTTATTAATTGACTACCAGCAGTTAACCACCACACTGCCAGATTAAAGGCACATTACTTAAACAGGGATTACTCCCCTGTTACATACTTCCCCTGTTTGTGGGAAGCTCGGGCTTGCCACGGCCAAAGCCCATCCTTCCACTCTCATTCTAGATATCTCAGTGACTTGAGAGTGGATGGAGGAAGAGAACCCTCAGTCCTGTTGGGATTGGAGCCCTTTCTCCAGTTTATTCGTGTCTCCTCCTGAAGGTATTTGAGATCAGCACCCCTCAGTCGCTCGAGGAGGACTTTCTCCAAGTATAGTCTTTTTTCTACGTGCACGGTCATGAGATTTCCCTCGCGTCGGGTGCTCGTCTTATTGTAGGCATACTGTATGGCAGCAGTTGCAGAGCGTTTAAAAACCGCCCTTTTCCCACTCAATGGGGTTGCTAGTTCAGCCTCTTTGAGATTAAGTTGCAATTCCACACCCACTTCCAGAGAATGTCCCATCTTTTCAGCTTCATCAGCTAAGGATTCTTCTGGTTTTAATTCAGCACGTGTACCTTCTTTTGTTGCCTGCTGGGTGGCTGAAGGTTTTGCTAGTGCTTGTTTAGGTGGTTCAAATTTTGCAACCTTGTCTTTCAGATGAGCGGTATTCCCAGCTCTCACTGTACCCTTGTCTTCATGGGTTTTTGAGGCTGTGGGATACTGACGCTTTTTTTTTTTCAATATCAGCAGTACTGTGCATGCATTTTCTCTTATCAGGTGTACAAGATGTGCAGTTGCTAGGTAAAAAAAAGTCCATTTGCTCTTCACCATTTACTTGCTAGGTGCAATCTCTCCGCTTCAGCAAGAGAATTTAGTTTTCTGCCTGAGTTCAGTAATTTTCAGTCTCATCTTTGGGTATTATGGCATTCACACTTCACACTTTGGGTGTCTGTTTTTGCTCCCAAGTTATATATAGGCAGACTTTTTTACTTGCAGAAAAAAAACATTCTTTCATTCCCGGCAGGGTGACTCAACACTCAGCATTTGTTTGCTAAAAATTCCCCTGCTTCAGCACAGTCTTGTATCAATTTTCACACTTTTCTGCATATACTCCATTCACAGCTGGTAGCCCTATGCGGTGTGGCAACCTTTATTTGCAAAATCAGTACCACTCGTTGGTTACCATCTGTATTCACTGCTTCAGCGAAACTTTTGAAAACAACAAACACCTATCCCTTTTTAAGGGCTGACTCACTTCTTGAACCCTGACTATGGCTGGAAGGCAAAACCCCTATTTCAATGACCATATTACACTTTGTGATAGGCAAAATAAGGTTTAGCTACTTCAGCAGTCTTTCTCCTCTAGGGATTGGGGCAAAGAGTCCATCTGTGGTTTTGTAAGTTTCAGTGCAGTGTGTTTTCAGTGGTGTGTCCCTTTAACTCTGATCTCTGCTGCATGAGGTTTTTTTTTCTCAGTTGCTTGTAGGCAAAAAGCATTAACAAAAATTTCACATAAAAATCTCCGGTCCTTTTTAACTACAAAGACACCTCTTGTCCCACCTCAGACACCATATGTAGACGGACGTTCACAGAGGTACACAATTGGAGACTTTATAAGGTGAAATTATAATAGGCTTTATTGTGCCTTTTCCTTTTCATCAGGAAATCATCCAAACACAGGGGGGGGAACAAAGCTTCTATTCACTTGGGAGTATCTCTAGTGAAAATACCATGCAATTAATTCACAACTCCATAAGTCAAGCATGTCTCGCAGCCCCAAAACATATAGCATGAAATAGGCAGATATAAGCAGTCTCTTGGTCAGACTCTCCTGGGAGTCTCAAGAACACTCCTCTGTCTCTCCAAAGGTCAGCTCTCAGTCAGAGCTAAGGAGTCACTTCCTGTCTCAACAGACAGGCTTTTGTAAGCAATCAGGCAGGTGGTGTTTATTAATTGACAACCAGCAGTTAACCACCACACTGCCAGATTAAAGGCACATTACTTGAACAGGGATTACTCCCCTGTTACAAATCCTAATGCTGACACAAGACTTGAAGTTACGTATGACTGTGGACTATACAGGGGGCCCATGACTGCAGTGACGGAACCCTGCAGGGCAATAAAAGGGTTAACTTATTTGAAATGTAAGAGACCCAAAGATTGGAAGACGGTGGGGGGGTGGGACAAAGTAATAGGAGAGAAAATGGTGGCAACATACTGCAGGGGCAGCCATTTTGTGACAACTGTAAACAGGGTAGGCTTCAGTTCCCTGTAAGATGTTTTGTCTTAGTTTCTGCTTACCTTTGCAGT
The DNA here is from genome assembly GCF_040206685.1 of Ascaphus truei. Lineage (NCBI taxonomy): Eukaryota > Metazoa > Chordata > Amphibia > Anura > Ascaphidae > Ascaphus > Ascaphus truei. The sequence goes on from NC_134499.1 coordinate 23,606,310, forward strand.
TCTCAGCTTACATTATGAATCCAAGTAGTAGCAGAGTGGATTTGGGTGGTGTAGATGAGACCCGTGGGTCAGTAAGCATGTTGTCTAGTGAGTGGGAGGCCTTGTCAGCGACGATAAGGAAACAGGGATCACAAGATCGAGAAGCCAGCTTGCTGATGGGCTGGGTAATGGGTAGTGGGCCCCTTAGTACTAATAGGAGTGAGAAGGAAAGCAGCCGGCGGATATCGTGGAGGAGAGGGGTGGAACTAGGCGGACTGCGAAGGAAGTGGTAGGCCTGGTATGGGCCGGCTCCACGGCAAGGTGTGGAGGCAGAGGGTGGCAGGACTCCTACAGGATGACACATGTGAGGATGAGATGTGGGAACTAAGATGCAGCGGTATACTCAGGAGCAATGAGTGGATGAGTAGGTGCTGCGGTATACTGGGGTTCTGTGAGAGGATGAAAAGGTGCTGCGGTACACTAGGGTTCTGTGAGAGGATGAGTAGGTGCAGCGGTATATTAGAGTTCTGTGAGAGGATGAGTAGGTGCAGCGGTATATTAGAGTTCTGTGAGAGGATGAGTAGGTGCAGCGGTATACTGGGGTTCTGTGAGAGGATGAGTAGGTGCAGTGGTATACTCAGGAGCAATGAGTGGATGAGTAGGTGCTGCGGTATACTAGGGTTCTGTGAGAGGATGAGTAGGTGCTGCGGTATACTAGGGTTCTGTGAGAGGATGAGTAGGTGCAGCGGTATATTGGGGTTCTGTGAGAGGATGAGTAGGTGCAGTGGTATACTCAGGAGCAATGAGTGGATGAGTAGGTGCTGCGGTATACTAGGGTTCTGTGAGAGGATGAGTAGGTGCTGCGGTATACTAGGGTTCTGTGAGAGGATGAGTAGGTGCTGTGGTACACTGGGGTTCTGTGAGAGGATGAAAAGGTGCAGCGGTATACTAGGGTTCTGTGAGAGGATGAGTAGGTGCTGCGGTACACTGGGGTTCTGTGAGAGGATGAGTAGGTGCTGTGGTACACTGGGGTTCTGTGAGAGGATGAAAAGGTGCAGCGGTACACTGGGGTTCTCTGAGAGAATGAGAAGGATCTGTGGTACACTGGGGTTCTCTGCAAGGATGAGAAGATGCCACAGTACACTGGGGTTCTCTGAGAAAAGGAGAAGGTGCCGCAGTACACTGGGGCTCTGTGAGAGGAGGAGATGGTGCTGAGGTACACTGGGGTTCTCTGAGAGAATGAGATGGATCTGTGGTACACTGGGGTTCTCTGCGAGGAGGAGAAGATGCCGCAGTACACTGGGGTTCTGCTAGAGGATGAGAAGGTGCTGCGGTACACTGGGGCTCTGTGAGAGGTGAGAAGGTGCTGCGATACACTGGGGGGGGGGGGGTATGAGATTTCCTGGTTCTCCTAGAACAGGGAGAAAGTATGGCAGTTTCTAGGGGGAAGGTCAGTTTCCTCCATCTTGATTTGCAGCCAATCAGGATAAGGTGTCAGGCGTATATGCCTGGGGGCGGGGCCAAGCAGAGGAGACTGTCTGCGCTTATATAGCCAGCGACGGTGACGTCACCCATCGCCGTCGCCATTGCGAAAGTTGTAATTCATATTTTGGAGAAGTCGCTGGCTACAAGGCCAGTGAGATCAGCAAGGGGGAAGGCAGAGGGACGGAGAAGCTCTATGATTGGCTTATAGCCAGTCATGTGGAGGCCGTCTCTCCAAAAATCAAATTCTACTGACTACCAGATTTTTGGTAGCGCTGTCGCTCCGTCGCGTCCAATATAAGTGCCGGCAACAATACATTTGTTTCGACGCGCTGTCGCCGTCACTATAAGCGCAGCCTAAGAAGCATGGACAGGAAAGAGGTATAAGCAGAGGCAGGTGAGGATTGGTGTCTGTCTGTCCTGTGTGTATCTGTTCTCCTGTAGTATCTGTCCTGTTGTAGGAGTGCCTCTGCAACTGAGCACTATGACTAGGGGTTCCCCGGAGATTAAAAAAAGGTTGAGAACCGTTGCTGTACAGCAAAAAAATTCTATCTTTCTTGTAACAGCTGCATTCCAGCTTTGGTTGCAGATGATTCAACTGTGAGGCAAAATTGCTTTATAACTACATAAAAATGCAAATGTGGTACAAACTGCATCAATGTTGTTTCATGATCACTCCTGCAATGCTGATAAACCCCTATATAACCAAGAAAAAAAAACTACATCCAAGCCAGATAGATGAGTCTGTGCAAAGAAAACCACACTCTCACACTATGTGATGGCTTAGACATGGAAAATGTCTGGAAGAACCAGAAGGCCACAATGTGCAGTATCTCTGTTGATTCATGAAAGAGTTTCTGAGAAAGACACAGATGTTAGTGTCACTAAAAGCGATCTGAGTCATTTCTATTTAAATAATACTAATTCTTTAAAATCCTAAAAAGAGGGTCCAACTCCAACCCCTCCCCACACCCACTCTCCATAATTTTTGGGGAGGGATGACATCTCTTCAGTGGTCAGTGGGGGAAGATGGGACCCACTACTTTAAATATATACCTGTTGTATGCCCCCCTAAACCCTCCCACACCAGATCCCTATCTTCTATGTCCTTTGGGTGGGAATACGATGGCTGATTTTCAATGCTCCAGTCATGACGTTCCTGGAGATGGCCTCCTGCACGTGGAGCAGTATATAGAAGACATATCTTTGCTCCACTGGAAGCCACCAATCGCTTCCCCATCAGGACATAAAAAGTTGGTTGGATCACAGTTACAAGTACTCCCAGAGACAATTTTAACCCTATCATTGATACAAGACAGAGTCCCCGTCAATCATGGGTTCTTTTATATTTGTATGAGTAAAATTGTGAGGTGTCTTGTGAAAATTAACTGTGTGTATACTTGCATATATAATGTATTTCAACACTTCCATTTCACGAGATGTAGATATCATATTTGATTGACTTTTGTAGTATTCTTTGTCATTATAGAGCACCCCTAAAGGCAGTGGTCTTAATATTGTTTTATTCAATAATTGTAATTACAGCTCAACCCCTCCCCACCCCCGCGCGATGTGATTCATTGGACTCCAAGCACAGCGTTATAAGCGGATCGCGTCAGAAATAATGTACAATTGTATGCATTGTACAATAAAGTATTTCAGATACCAATAATCGTGCTGTAAAGAATTCATAAATACGAAAATTGGGAGCCACGCTTGCATCGCGTTATAACGGGGTTGAGCTGTATTCAATTGTTGTAATTGTATTTAACATAGAATACCATGTTTTTTTCCCCCAGGAGATAGTTGTGACATGTGTACCTTTTACATTCAGCCCTAAAAATAACTAACAGTACGCCTAAATATATTTGGTATCAGTTTACTCAGGGGAAAAAAAGGGACAATAAACTTTACGATTCATTTTAATGAAAGGATGAAGGTTGTTAGAGAAACCGGGGCAATATGAATAAAATGTTTTTTCGGCGTGTCTTGGTCATATGTATGCAATCCAAGAAAGACACCAATAAAACGCTCCACTTGAGCTGAAAGAAAATGATATGTAGTTTCCATAGGTATATAGAAAGTCTCTCACAGGAATCATGGTTATTAAACAAATACAGTATATAGTGTACAGTATGTGCTAGGCCGCGCACATGGAAACTTCCAGGAAAAAGGTTTATGGTTGGCGCTGAGGGAGGAGGGGAGTGAAAGTAATAAAGCGGCAATCCATGCACTTTGATTGAAGCGGGGGTCTCTGGAGCTAAACCCCATTAATTACAGCTCCGGGGACTCCCTGCATCTGGAGGTACATACCTCCGTAGGGGGTGCCGGTAGCCATTCCGCTCGGCTACCAGGGTTCAAATTATGGTGGTGTTTCATAGCTCCCGCACCCTGCGGGCCAATAGGAAGCTGTGACATCATCAGGTTCGGCTTCCTACTGGCCCACGTGACATGGAAGCTTTAACCTTTAAAGCCAAGCTAGCACAGCCGGAGCGGCTACCTACTATGGAGTTAAGTATCTCCGGAAGTAGGTGGTCCCAGAGCAGAAACTAATGGGGTTAAGCCCCTGAAAGCCCCTGCTTCCATCCTGTGTAAAAAAAAAAAGTTACAAATTGGGCAAAAAGTTCAAGCATTTTGCTGCTAAAGGGGCCGGCGAAAGCATTGCAGTATGTGGCAGGTCTCTTTGGCAGCGCAGGGGTTAATGGCACGAACGAATGGCAATTGTTGACCTAAATACTTTATGAAAACAAATGGAGAAAAGGAGTTAGTGAACATTACCTGTGATCTGTGCGAGGGAAGTTATTCTCCTGGGCTCTTTGTGCGAGTTAATGTTCATAACATGGGCTAAATGCAGTTTCTTTAATAAACGTCATATTGTTTCACATTAGGCCCCTCAGAGCTTGAATTACTCATTGAAAAGAGTGAGCCTGAGGCAAAAGTATGGAGCTGGCTGTTTTCCAGAGTGAGGACCAGTGATTTCTAGCCTCTGTGCTTAATACTTGGCGTTGTATGCACAAGATGTAGATTTATTAACCGCTTTAGAAATGATCTTCCTGAACAAGCTTTTGCACTGGTTTTGGATTATATTGGTCAGTGTTTCTTATCCTGTGTTCTGTGGACGTGTGAGATTGTGCAGGGGTTCACCAGGTACTCCCTAACAAATTGAACAAAAAAGTAATAGTGCGCAAAACTAAATCGTGACGTGATAAGTGAAGGATATGTGAAATAAATAAATAAATAAATAACTTAACCTAGGATTGAGCGTCTGCAGCTGTGATGGAATGGGGGGGCTCAGGATCCCCCTGGAGCTAGCAAATGAATACAAAAAAGACACAGCGCACAACGCTGATAGTGCATTACAAAATATTATTGACATATATAATAAATGGGTGAGTAATGTGCGTACATCAAATGCAATAATAACGAGCAGTTTCGGGATATTTTACCCAACGCCTCCGGAGACCAGAATAGGTGTCCTTGCAGGAGTGATGCTGTTGTCCTCGATATTGCAGGGTCCTATTGAAATTGGTGTACAACCTCTGCTGTTCCTTGCTCCCCTAAGCACAGGTAGGCTGGGAGATGCTGATTCCTGCAGTGCTTCAGCAGGGCAGTCTTTGGCATCAGCTGGGCGCCAGCGCCCTCCTCCGTGTGAAGTGCTTCCTGGATCGTGACGTTACCACGGGGATTTCGGCGCCGCTCACAAACAGTCAAAGTCGCGCACTGGGGTGCTAGTATGAGGCTAGAACACTAGTAAACCTTGTCCTACGCGTTTCGAAATGGAACGTTTCTTCTTCAGGGACTAGTTCCGTTCCGTTTCGAAACGCGTAGGACAAGGTTTACTAGTGTTCTAGCCTCATACTAGCACCCCAGTGCGCGACTTTGACTGTGGTGGGTTCTGGGGTTAGAGCTTGCTGGGATTGTGTGTTTATTAAATCACCATTTTCTGACTAATAGCCTATATAGACATACAGCACGCAAGATAAGACTAGCCAAACACGAATAGATGATAGAAAATACATATTAACAATGTAGGCCATATTAATAGATTAATGTTTCTACTGTAATTTCACATTTTATTGCCACAATGCAGTGCAGCCACGACAAGTCCTGTAACGTTGCTATTTAATTAGATCAACTCATTAGAAGCCCAGGTAGCCAGCAGGTCATGATCAGCCCATGACTGGCTAGCCACCTGGGCTGCTAAGTGGTTAATATTTGCATATAGAGGTGTAAGTTTTTTTTAGCTTTCTATAAAGCCCTTTGAAGAAGTGTATAGTCATACTCAGTATTGTTTTGTATCACAGCATACATGCTTTCATTGAGGTGTCTTGAAGAACGTGGAATGCCACATTAAGAGATATTAAGAAGGTATTGTTATATATTCCAATGCTGCTGTTCGGGCCAAAAACACCTACTGATGCCAATAGGGATTTTTGGCCAAAAACAGCCCAATCGTCCACTTTCGAGTATATAGAATTCCACCCTAAGAGAGATCCTGACAGTTAAGCAAAATAGATCTATGACCTTTAATGCTCAATGGAATGAGCATGCTGACTCTGCTGAATCATGTAATACACTATTTCCTTTGGTAAGTGTCAGAGGTCACATCCATATGGAGATTGAAGTCCCCTGAAATAAGTAGTGTAGGTGACCCAAGATCAGGAAGGAGCTATGAGACTTCACCATGGAACAAAGCATTAAAAGAGTGGTCGATAAATCAAAAGAACAGTGACAGCAGTAGGTGCTGCAAATGAGAAAAGAGAGAAGGTGCTTAAGATAAAAAAAAAGGTGCGAGGATAGTGTTCTCTAAAAGCACTAGCGGAATGAACAGTTCAGCCTCTCTATCAATATAAATACTTATCGTATTAACCCAGAGGGCCATTGTTCTTTGGCAAGAGGGAGGTGCAGAAAGGTTAATGACCTAAGTTGCTTCTGGTCTTTGAATGGAAACAGTGATTATAAGAAAAAAAACGGCTAGGTAGTAATTACACTGTTAGGAATGAGTGGATGATAACATTTACTTAAGTATTACAAAGAGTAGATAGGCAGATGATAGCAGGCAGTGTAATTCTAGCTATCTGTAATTCATTTTGTGCACTGCTGGTTCTCACTATACAACATGGAGATATAATTAACTTCTCCACAACTGGAATAAGAACATGCGTGAAGGTCTTCAAAGTGCAGTCCTCCAGAGTAATGTATATTGGAGCTGCGCAGTAACATGTACAGTAATACCTTCTCTTCCATTTTTAGCACACATTTAATAATTCCGGATATATATATATATATATATATATATATATATATATATATATATATATATATATATATATATATATATATATATATAAAACAGCTTTGCACACAAGCTAAAAAAAAAGCTACGTGTGAGAGAGAACAATAGCAGACAAATTACATCTACAGTAAACACTGACTTTGCTCAAGAGTTTAAAATCTGTCCCCAACCTGGTAAATAAATACAGGGCAAATAAACTGAGGAGCAGAGGTAGGAGAATGGGCGGCAGTAGCCAGTGGCATGTCTGACCTCCCTGCTCCAAACCCAACAACAGGGAAGACTTCTTTGACTTGATGCGGAAATATTGTGCCATCATTGTTTACGAAAGGTATACGCCCCAATGCTATTTCCAAATCTCCACTAATATCAGGAAATACAACTTGGGAAGGGAATATTGAAATGTAGACAACACGTGCTCTGGGTTGTGAAGAAAAGATGGTGCTGGTATTTGTTTTCACTTCCTACAGTTCATTCCAGTACTTCTCAAAAGCCATCCCTAGCACGCCATTTATTGCTGAGCACACACTTGAAACATCATGAAACATTATTTTATTGGTTCGTGACATACTGTGAACATTAGTTCTGCTCCTGGCACTGCTCTCAACTGTCTCTTGGAATTACTGCATCCTTACACACACCATTTAAACACTCGTAGGAACACGGGAGGTTTTATTCTGTATGGGCGAACCTATTTGTACTAGGACATGTAGGAGACTGTTAACCCCTGCTTTGCTGCAGCCACCTTCATCACTGTACTGTGTGTCACACCTATGCTCCCAATGAAAAAAACTAAAGTATTTATTAATGGTCAAAATATATGAACATATACAGAGAATACATTTCAATGGGTCATTGTGTGAACAAATTGAATGATGTACACCCAAACGGGGCAAAGAAGGGTGGGAAGCCATGCCGGTCGTTTCTTCCATGTAGTAGTAAAGGAGGGAGAAGGGAGTAGGTGGTATGATAGCAAGGTTTTCAATGATATATACGCTCTAGTGCCGGACCCAGAAGGTGGTATGATACCTTTTTACTGGACCCGCAAGTGGTTCTGTTGCAAGCTTTCGAACCTCTCAGGGTATGATCCCCGATGAAGGACCCTGAGAGGTTCGAAAACTTGTAATAAAAGGTATCATACCTGCTCCCTCTCTCTCCTTTGCTGCTACTCAAAGGGGGGCTGGCCTGGCACAAAGGTCATTTATCAAGGTCTCCTTGTTGCAAAACCGGGGTGAAAATGGTACAAAAACACTGCACCAGATTATTCACACAATCCCGTTGTTTTCGATGGGAGAGTTTTCCCTTTATACATTATGTGCAGTTTTTTAGTTCAGTTTTGCAGACTTTGATAAACCCCCAAACATTGTTTTTTTTCTGCTTACAAAATTGGTAGAAAACGTTGAGGCATAAAACAGACCCGGGTTTATCAAAACATGAAACCAACCAAGCAATATGATATTTTTCTTTAATAAATCCTGTGCTGTTTTTTATACGCCTATATCATCGCAGTATTGCAGACTTTGAATAAAAGACACTCCACACTAAAACACAAAAATATTTAGCAATATAAAATGTACGTAATCGTATGGTGTATACGATATAATAACACCATCAAACAATAGGAATAGGAATTAATCATGTTCTGGTTTATAGATATGCTACTGAAAGTAATATCAAAATAAACTGTCTAAAATCTGTTGTAAGTGATCCCCCTTAAATATATTAATGAACTGCTATTTATTTCTCATATTCTACATTCAATCCATTCCAATTCCCTGCTTTTTTTGGTTGCCAGTTTGAAAAGACAAAGAGCCCTAAATATTTGTACCCTTGGACAGCGGGCTTCTACGTTTTTCTTTTCCATGATAAAAATTCCGCAGGAGGACCCAAATGAATCACCGCTACTCAAATTTGGAAAGACAACAAAATAGAAGCATGATAGAGTGTGCTCTGCTGCGATAAGCAAGAGCCTGTGTTTAGGATCATTCTTTTCCTCTTCATTCTCAGATCAGTAACAGATCAGCAGATGGCCTGAGGTAATCATAAATATGCAAGAACTGGAAGTGGCTTCAGTTGAAATGCATCCAAAAAATGTCTGTGTTGAATGTGAACTCAGCACTGCCCTGTCTTTTTATATATATATATATATATATATATATATATATATATATATATATATATATATATATATATATATAGTATATATAGTATATAGATATATATATATACAGTATATATATATATTTATTTATTTCCCACTGCCCTGTCTTTTATATATATATATATATATATATATATATATATATATATATATATATATATATATATATATATATAAAAAGTATACATTACCGCATAGCAGCAAAAAGGGAGACAGCACTCAGGTGAATGAA